>NC_090447.1:1108815488-1109440488 GCF_031143425.1 Pleurodeles waltl | reverse complement strand
AAGAAAGTGAGTGTAATATGATAAAATACTATGAATAAGTGCAAACAAATCCAAACGTATATACATATTTACAAATGTAGTGACACTGCCCAGTCCTCAATGTCCGTGGGCCACAGGGCCGCAACACATAGGCCAAGACCCTCCCTCACTCCTGCAACAACACGGAGAGAACATTGCAGGGGCATCAGGTTGAAATAGACAGGCACCTCAGAGGGACGGGGAATGGGGGGGCACCTCAGCCGGAAGATGGTACAGCGCCACTGGTCCTGGAGGGGACAACATGTCCTGTGTGCTTTCCTGGGGAGAGCAAGGCCACAGCCTCTCAAGTGGGTGACTTGCCCACTGGCTCTGGAGGGGACAACATGCCCTGTGCTTGGTCCTGTGGAGAGCAAGGCCACAATTTCTCAAGTGGGCGGTTTGCCCACTGCTTGGTCCTGGGGAGTGCAAGGCCCCAGTCTCTCAAGTGGGTGGTTTGCCCACTGCTTAGTCCTTGGGAGTGCACGGCCCCAGTCTCTCAAGTGGGTGTTTTGCCCACTGCTTGGTCCTGGGGAGTGCAAGGCCACAGTCTCTCAAGTGGGTGACTTGCCCACCGGCTCTGAAGGGGGCATTGTGCCCAGTGTGCTTCATTCTGGGAAGGATGGGGTGAGTGGATGGCTTTTCCACTGGTTCTGGAGGGGGCATTGTGTCCAGTGTGTTTCATCATTGGAAAGATGGGGTGAGCGGATGGTTTCTCCACTGGTTCTGGAGGGGACATTGCGCCCAGTGTGCTTTACCTTGGGAAGGATGGGATGAGTGGATGGCTTCTTCCACTGGTTCTGGAGGCAGCATTGTGCCCAGTGTGCTTCATCCTGGGAAGGATGGGGTGAGTTGATGGGTTCTTCCACTGGTTCTGGAGGGGACATTGTGCCCTGTGATGCAGATCTTGGGGAGTGCAAGGCCACAGTCTCTCATCTGGGTGTCAGATTCACAGGATCTGTAGGGGCCAGGTCGCACAACAGCCCATGGTCCACTGGTGGTGACGGTTGCTCCGTGGTGGCAGTAGCGGTGCTGGTGTCGGTGCTGGCAGTGGTGGGGGGAGGCCCCAGCCCTTTCCCTGCAGCCTCGGACAGCTTCCCACTGGGGCTGCTGCTGGCAGTGGTGCTGGTGGTGGTGCTGGCAGTGGTGGGGGGAGGCCCCAGCCCTTTCCCTGCAGCCTCGGACAGCTTCCCACTGGGGCTGCTGCTGGCAGTGGTGCTGGTGGTGGTGCTGGCAGTGGTGGGGAAGGCTCCAGCCCATCCCCTGCAGCCTTGGACGGCTGCACACTGGGGCTGCTGATGCTGGCAGTGGTGCTGGTGGCGGTGCTGGCAGTGGTGCTGGCAGTGGTACTGGTGGCGGTGCTGGCAGTGATGGGGGTGACTCCAGCCCTTCCCTTGCAGCCCCGGATGGCTGAACCACCATGGTTGTTGGTGTGGACTCCGAATGAGTCCCAGCACCAGGCCTCCTGTCCTTCCTGTCTGCTGGTGCAGGCCCCTTGCCCTTCCTGTCTGCATCCAGGGATTGCTCCTTGCCCTTTCCTGTAGCAGCTGAGGGTGCCTCCTTGCCCTTCCTTGTAGCAGCTGGGGTGCCACCTCGCCCTTCCTTGAAGCAGCTGTGGGTGCCCCCTTGCCCTTCCTTGAAGCTTCTGGGGGTGCCTCCTTGCCCTTCCTTGCAGCACTTGGTACAGGCACCCTTTCAGTGTGTCTGCCTGGTGCCCGGGATCCTCTCCCACCTGGAGTACCTGTGGACACTGATGTGGCCATGGACTAGGTGGCTGAGGTGCTCACCTGGGTCTTGACCACCCTGGCCTGACTTGAAGGAAGAGGGAGAAGGTTTGGGAGTGGAGGAAGAGGAAGTAGTTGTAGGAGGTGTCTGTCTGCTGTGTTTGGGTGCAGGTATATGGCTGGATGCTGTTATGTGGTGGATGGCTGTTGGGTGTCTGATTGCTTGTGTTTGTGTACTTTGGGAGGAGGGGGCACAGACACAGTGGGAGAGGACACAGGGGACATGTGCATGGAAGTTGGGGTGCTGACTGCCAGTGAGAGGTGTGTACTGATAGGCGTGATGGTGATGGTGGTAGTGGATGAGGATGTAGTGCATGCAGGTGTGAGTGTAGACACAACTGGCAGGAAGGTGGACGAGGAGGAGGAGGGGGACACAGTGGAGGCAGTGGATGTTGTTATGTCTGATTCTGGATGGTGTTTGTGTGAGTGCCTGTGGAACGATGTGTGGTGTCTGTGTTTGCCTGAACTACTCGTGTGTGCATGCTGGTCTGCCTGTGTGCTTGGGATCAGTGGGGGTTGAGGGGCATGGGATTGGGTAGAGGAAGTTGGAGGGTGGAAACAGAGACAATGGCTGCCATCAGAGAGGAGGGCAGAGCCTGGATTGATCTCTGTTTGGCCGCCAAACCAGTGTGAATGCCCTTTAGGAATGCATTTGCCTGTTGCATTTAGACTGCCAGCCCCTGGATGGCAATCACAATGGTTGACTACCCAACAGAGATGGATTGCAGGATTTCAATAACCTCCTCACTCAGAGCCACAGGGCTAACTGTGGCAGGGCCTAAGGTGCCTGGGGCGAAGGAGATGCCCACCCTCCTGGGTGAGCGGGCACGGGAAACATGCTGAGGGGCTGCTGGAAGGGCGGTGCTGGACAGAGGTGGCGGCTGTACCTGTAGTTCGGGTGAGCACAGAGGTGTCCACTAGGGAGCTTCCATCAGAGGAGGAATCACTGTCAGAAATGTCCCCTCCAGTCTCTGCTGTGGTGCTCCCCTCGCCCTCAGTCCCACTGGTGCCCTCACCGTTGGTGGATTTGGCATCCTGGGTCCTGTGGGATGCAGCCCCCTCCGTCGCCGGTGCCTCTGCTCCTCCGCCAGATGCAAATGCACAGAAGAACAGGGTGACAAAACAAAAATGGGGGGCAAAGGATACACTTGGTCAATGGCGGCAACAACACCACCATTGGCGTACACAACACACACACACAAGGAACAGCCCTAAGTACTAGGCAATGCACTACCAGTCACAATGCTAGTCACCAGCCCATGGACAGGGACACCTAATGCCAATTTCAGCATACCTGAGACCCCCAGACCCCTGCCCAGTTGTGGATGCCTACTAGCTTGGTTGGAGGAAGTTCACATCTGAACTGTGCCCAACATGGGTCCTACTCTGCAATGTCACGCCTGGTCTAAGGGCACCCACAGGTCCACATACCCCACCCGGATACCACCCCACCATGCACAAGTTGTAAATGGGGGCACTGTACTCACCCCCCTGTGGCTGCTGTGATGCCCTCAAGCGCCCATCCAGCTCCGGATAGGCCACTGCCAGTATGCGGGCCATCAGGGTGTCAGGGTTCAATGGGCACCCCTTCCTCATTGGGAGGCCATCCCCAGCTGGGCCTCCGCCGTCTTCCATGCCCAGTATCTCAGGTACTCCCACCATTTTGGACAGTGGCTGCTCCACCTGCTGTAGACCCCCAAGGTCCGCACGTCCTTGGCGATGGCATGCCATATACCCTTTTTCTGATAGGTGCTGACTTGCAAGGAAATGGTCAAAGGGAAAGGTATTAGTCAGATCGTCCAGCCTGTTACACGCATGGCCCACCATAGCCCTTCCCATCCCCTTACGCACAGACATGGCCCAGCATACATGCTGCATGTTTCCCAGGGACCATCCACCAACCCCCCTACACTAGGACTTCACACACACACCACTCCATGCATTCATGCCCTGTGCATCGTGCTCACAGTGTACTCATCTGTTGGTCTGGAGGCCCATCCACCAGTTGCTCCTACTCTGCCAAGGTGAAGGCAGGGGCCCTTTCCCCAGTCACACGGGCAATGGAAACGATTGAACAGATAGAAAATGGCAGTCACGTCTGCGGCGGTGCGTACGGTCACCGCTGGCGTACATCATCATTGGCCACTGTAACCCATATGGCCCAATGATAACCAATGAGGAGTTGCACAGCGGTTCTCTACTGCGCACAATGTCAGCAGAATTATCTCATTTCCACCTGTCCCTCCATACAGGACAGGTGGACGCAATTTCAAAGGGGGACAGGCCATGGCACCTAACTGCGTCACAGTACACATATGCAACCTTTTGACCTCTCCAACAAAATACTGTTTAAATCACAACATGCAATGAAGTTTAGTGGTTGGAAATGTGAGATACTGACCAGCCTAGCTGCTCACCGTTTTTCCCCATAGATTGCAACCGCTGTGGATGGAAAGGAGATGGAGACATCCCCCATGTACAGACCCCTGGTGGACTTGGCAGCAATGGAGGATAGGCACATTATCCTCAGAAATAGACTGGACAGGGCCACAATCACAGAGCTGTGTGTCCATTTCGAGCCTAACCTAATCTCTGCTATCTGTCAGCCCTCTGGGATCCCCCTCTTGTGCAAGTCCTATCTGTGCTCCATTTCGTGGCAACTGGCTCCTTCCAAGTGACAGTGGGCTTGGCAGCAGGAATGTCCCAGCCAATGCCCTGATTAAACACATGCACAGCTACATCGTTTTTCCCTAGGTGGAGGATTTTGGCCACAGGGAAAGCTGTTTTCTATGCAATGGGACATATCCCCAACACTATTGGGGCAATAGATGGGACACATATTGCATTTATCCTCCCCGGAGTAATGAACAGGTATTCACAAATCTAAAGAGCTTTCACTCAGTGAATGTGCAGATAGTGTGCCTGGCGGACCAGTACATCTCCCATGTCAATGCAACATATCCTGCATCTGTGCATGATGCCTTTATCCTGAGGAACAGCAGCATCCCATATGTGATGGCTCAACTGAAGAGGCACATGGTGTGGCTAATAGGTAAGCCCTGGTTCTCACCCAGTATTTGTCAGTGTATGGGCATGGTGTGGGCCCTAACGGTTAGTGTGTGTCCAACAGTTGTCCCTCGATATTTGCAGGTGACTCTAGTTACCTCAACCTCTCATGGCTACTGACCCTTGTGAGGAATCCCAGGACAAGGGTAGAGGAACGTTACAATGAGGCACATGGGCGAACAAGCAGAATTATAGAGAGGACATTCGGCCTCCTGAAGGCCAGGTTTCGTTGCCTCCATCCAACAGGTGGTTCCCTGTGCTACTCACACAAGAAGGTCTGCCAGATCATCGTGGCATGCTGTATGTTGCAAAACCTTGCCTTACGTCGCCAGGTGCCTTTTCTGCAGGAGGATGAGGCTGGAGATGGCCGTGAGGCAGCAGTGAACCCTGTGGACAGTGAAGATGAGGAGGATGAGGACAACAGAAATGCAATAATCCATCAATACTTTCAATGACACACAAGTAAGACAGTGTAACTTAATATTTAATTGACAGTTTTGTGTTTGACATTGTCACTGGCAGGCTGATTTTCAAACTTCTATGGCCAATCACTGTACCCTTTGGCATCTCTATTTTAAGATGTTGGTGCCCCGCTATCGCTCCAGGTGTGTTCAGTGCAGCCAACTACAGGTTTTTCCTATGCAAACATTACTGTACTGTTGAATTGCAATGTTTAAACCTTGTTAAACGAATACATACTTAAATCATTTGACATACTCCAAACTTTCTTTTTTCAAAAAGTATTTATTTAAGTTCTAAGAAGTAGAGGGGGATGTGCAACAGGCTGGGGTGAGGGTTGAGGAAAGTCCAGGGTATAGTTCCAGTCTATTTGTAGCACAGGTGCATTGTCCAATGGGGCAGAGGAAGGGGAGCAATGGTAGTTCAAGGTGGACAGGGTGACAGAGTGGGACACAAGGGTGACTTTCAGGAGAGTCCTCTTTCCTGGTGGGGGGCTTGGCAATAGTCTCTGGCTTCTGCCTGGATTGCAGGGAACATTTGGGGGGTGGTTCTCCTTCTGCAGGGGAGGGCTGGTGGTGGCCTGTTGGTCCTGTGGTGGGGCCTCCTGTCCACTAGCGGCAGCGGAGGTGCAGGGCTGTTCATTGGTTTGGGTAGTCATAGGGGCCCGGTGGTGTGCCACTGCCTCCCTCATAGTGTTGGCCGTGTCTGCCAGCACCTCTGCAGTGGTGACCAGGGAGGTGTTAATAGACTTCAAGTCCTCCCTGATCCCCAGGTACTATCCCTCCTGCAGCCACTGGTTCTCCTGCATCTTGCCCAGTATCTGGCCCATCCTGTCCTGGGAATGTGGATATGCTCCCAGGATCTCAGTGAATGTCTCCTGGTGAGTCGGTTCCCTGGGCCTGTCCTCCCTCTGTCGCACAGCAGTCCTCCCAGCTTCCCTGTTGTCCTGTGCCTCTGTCCCCTGAACTGTGTGCCCACTGCCATTGACCCCAGGTCCCAGATCGTCCTGTGTTTGTGGGGTGCCCTGTGGTCCCTGTAGTGGTGGACACACTGCTGATTAACATGTCCTGGGGACAGAGGTATGGGCCCGCTGGGTGGGTACAGTGCTGTTGTTTCCTGAAGGGGGAGGCTCTGTGGTGTTATGGGACTGTGCCTGGGTAACCGACTGTCCGGAGATCCCTGATGGGCCAGGTTGGTCATCCAGATCTGCTGTCATCACTGTGGGCCTCTTCTGAGGGGAGACTGGATGTTGCTGGCACCTCCTCTCCAATGACGTTAGCTGGGGGACTTGTGGGGATCTAAATGCAGTGTTATCGTTTCTGCGTGTAACATCTTGTGCAGGGGGGTGTTGCACTCTTTGGTTGTTATTGCCCTGGCAGCTTTGCCTTGTGTGAGTTGTTATTTGGTGGGCTAGCTGTTTCCCTCTAGTGTGCATGCTTTAGTGATAGGTGTCCATGCAGGCCTGTGATGGGTGTCCAGGCATTGTTGATGCATGCAGGGCTTGGTATTGGGATGGGTGAGATGTGATGGTGGGGTATGTGGGAGGTGGTGGAGTGATGGGAGTGAGGGCAAGGGTGGAGGTATGTGATGGCATGCAGGTAGGGGGTTTGAAAGTAGTAAAGAGTTGACTTACCAGAGTCCATTCCTCCTCCTACTCCTGCCAGGCCCTCAGGATTCATGATTGCCAAGACTTGCTCCTCCCATGTTGTTAGTTGTGGGGGAGGAGGTGGGTGTCCACCGCCAGTCCTCTCTACAGCTATTTGGTGTTTTGCTGCCACGGAACACACCTTCCCCCTAGGTTTTTCCACCTTTTCCTGATGTCATCCCTTGTTCTGGGGTCCCTGTCCACCATTCTCTGCCATAGCTCCATCTTACTAGCAATGCATGTCTGCTGCACCTGTGATTGGAATAGCTGTGGCTCTACTCGGATGATTTCCTCCACCATGACCCTTAGCTCCTCCTCTGAGAACCTGGGGTGTCGTTGTGGTGCCATGGGTGTAATGTGAGTGATGTGGGTGGGGGTGTGTAGGGTGCTGTGTTGGGGTGTGTGATGTAAGGTGAGTGGATGGTGTATAGGTGATGGTGGTGTGTGGCTGTGGTCTTGTCTGTAGTCTTGCTATCTCTCTTGTGGCACTTGTTTTTTAGTTGTAAAGAGTTGTGGGTAATGTGGGTGTGTGTTCTATAGTGGTGTATGGGTGTGGTGTGTGAATGTGTGTCAGGTGTGTGTAGTTTGAATTGTCCAATGTGGTTTTGTTTTGTATGTGTGTGTGCATTTTGAGCATGGTGGTATGTACCGCCAACGGTTTACTGCCATTGAATGTCCGCGGTGGTGATTTGTGGGTCATAATGCTGTGGGTGTAGTTCTGTTGGCGTAACGGTGTGGGTTTGGATACCGCCAGTTCATCACCGACCTTTGGGCTGGCGGATTTGTGTGTGTGGCTGTATAGTGACGGATTGCTATATGTGTGTCATAATATGGGTGGCGGTAATCCGTGTAGGCAGTGGTATGTTAGCAGCAGTCGGCATGGCGGTAAGCGGTACTTACCACCAATGTCATGATGAAGGCCAATGTGTGATACTTTTGATAAGATGATGATAAAAGCAAATAATTGGACACAGATACTGATGTGTATTATGATGATTTTCTGGATTATAATTTGTTTAAAAGTCATAAACAATGCGACGCAAACAAAAACTCTGATAGTTTTCATAGATGCTAATGGGAAATCTTTGTTCGATCGTCTGCTGAAGTGGCACCAAAATTCTTCAGAATAGTAAATATTCTACCCTTGTAGAGGATTACATTAAGACTAGATTCAGATCCTGGATGGTGTCACTAGAGTCAAGATGATGATGTAGTGATCAGAGTAGTAAGCTCGAACTACTTCCATTTTGGATCCCAATATAATAAAATATCTACATAGAGGAAGAAAGTATCCTATGAGTGGTTTTGATAGAGCGTGATTCTTCTCTATATACAAGCTTCTGAAATCTCTTGAACCAGTCACTAAGATTGTGTGTAGAGGAACAAGCAAAGCAGATAATGGTAAAGATTCCAAGTGGGACCAAGAATCAATATGCTTTTTGGGAATGCCACTCTGCTTTATCACAGTAAGAGAGTTACTGATGACAGGTTACTGATGAGGATTGCTACAAAACCTGGATAATTGGCAAGATGAGATGTTGGACAAGAGGCACAATGTCTTTTGTTTGTAAATGTCTATAAAAAAAATAAGCAAATATGTTCAGGCATTTTCCTCTCTGGATAAAGCTCTTTCCTCCCTGGCACAAGTCTTTAGCAGATGTGTTTTCTCTGGTGTGGGCAGATACAGGGGTCAATTTGCTGGCTGCTACCCACTTGGTAACAAACTGCAATGTAACAAGTCAATCAAGTATTACAGGCCAATGTTCGTCCCCCAGGTAAAGAAAGGGAATTGTTTTCCCTATGGTGGAGGACAAGGGAGAGCTGTTCGTTAGTGACTGTTAGGACAGGATAGCATTCTTCACTCAGAGCTGCTTCAAAATATCAAACAATCCTTCAATGCTGCAAAACTGCACAGGGTTTTCAGATAGATTTCTACTCTCCACCGGTAAAAACACACAATTTCCAAATATTATACAATGTTCTCAATACGACTTCACATGTGAAAGAGCTATTTTTAAAAGCGGATGCAGAAATGTGCTCTTTAGATCAAGTTTCTGAGCAAAATATGTTACCAAGTAGTTAATTTGACAGGTCTCAATCACCTCGTGTTATACCATAATTTCAAGATAAAGAATTTAATTTATCTCAGACATAGATGGTCATTATGACATTGGCGGTGAGTGATAAAGTGGTGGTAATACCGCCAACAGGCTGGTGGTAATTACTGCCAAATTATGACCATGGCGGTGATAACTCCCACAGCAAGCCAATGTACCACACCATCCACCAGGGTGTAAACACCACTGACCACGGTGATAGCCATCAAGAGCCAGGCGGAAGACATGGCCCGCCATATTATGACACACCATATTATGACACAGCACATCGCCATGGTTCCAGGGTGGTACCAACACCATCAAAAGCCTGGCAGAAACACAACACAGAACACCAAAGACTCACTATTAGAGACAAAGAGAAGATCAACGCCGCCATGGAACAGAAACTGCAGGTCTTCCTGATGCTTTTCTACGCCATGCGCCACCTGGAACACCAATTCCAACGAAGACGATGATGTAGAGTACTGCCGCCTAGCACACAAGGGAGGGAGGGAGGAAAAGTAGAGTGACACACACACACGCACAACACACACCATACACACAACCAGCTGCAGACAAAAAGCAATGTCACAGGACACACATCATAATAATGCAAGGACAACAGTAAGGCAGAATTGAACATTTATTTGCATGACAACAACCACTATTAGTACTGAATTGACAAATATTTTACAAGAACCAGTGTCCAGGAAGGGCCAATGCCCTGTCCAAAGTACAAAAGGCCTACATGGCTACAGGGCAGCGTCCAAGCACCAACTTGATCCTGACATTCAGCGCACCAAACTGTGCAGGGGCAACATGTAGAAGTGGGCAGATACCTCAGAGGGAAGGGAGGATTGGGGGCACCTCAGCTGAAGTGGGGAACTCGCCCACTGCTTCTGGAGGGGGCTCCATGCCCATTTCCCAATGCTGGTGAGTGCAAGGTCACAGTCTCTGAAGTGGGGAACTCACCCATTCTTCTGGAGGGGGCTCCATGCCCACTTCCCAATGCTGGGGAGTGCAAGGTCACAGTCTCTGAAGTGAGGAACTCACCCATTGCTTCTGGAGGGAGGCTCCTAGTACAACAGTCCCTGGAGGGAGGCCTACATGCCCTCTGCTGGAGGTGAGGGCTGCACTGTCTTTGCTGGGGGAGGTGTCTACTGGGCAGCCTCTGCTGGAGGTGACGAATGCATTGTGTCTGCTGGGGGAGGTATCTCCTGGGCAGCCTCTACTGGGGGTGAGGGCTGCTGTGTCTCAGCTGGAGGAGGTGTCCCCTGGGTAGCCTCTGCTGGAGTTAAGGGCTGCTGTGTCTCATCTGGAGGTGATGGCTTCTTGCTTTTCATTAGTGGTTGAGTGGGAACCATTACTGTCAGTGGTGGTTGAGTGGGAACCATTACTGTCATTGGTGGTTGAGTGGGAACTGCTGCTGTCATTGGTGGTCGAGTGGGAACCCTACCCCTCCTGGCTGGTGGAGTGGGATCCTTCCCTTTCCTGGCTGGTGGAGTGGGATCCTTCCCTTTCCTGGCTGGTGGAGTGAGATCCTTCCCTTTCCGGTGAAGTGGGATCCTTCATTTTCTTGCCTCCACCACTAGGAGGTGCCTCCACTGTCCGCGTGGACTGTGTGGCTGAGGTGCTGGGCTGGGTCATTGGGACCCTGCTCTTACGGACAGGACGGGGGTGGAGGGGGAGGGAAGAGGTCAAGTTGAGAAAGGAAAAGGTTTTAGGGACGGTGGGGCGGAATGAGGGAGGAGGGATGGAAGTGGAGGATGAGGGAGGGGTACGTCTACTGGATTTGGGTGCAGGTGCATGGGCAGTGTGCTGATGTGAGGTAGATGGCTGTTGGGTGTCTGACTGCCTGCATTTGTGTCCTTTAGGAGGGGGGATACATAGGATGTGTGGATGGATGTTATGGAGGTGTCTGCTAGTCAGGTGTGTGTGCTGCTTGGTGTGGTGATGGTGGTGCTGGCTGTGTGCAGATGTGACTGTGAGGGAGGAGGAGGAGGTCGAGACAGTGGAGGCAGTGGATGTTGTTGTGTGTGCAACTGCCTGTTGTTTGTGTGATGTCTGTGGCCTGAAGTGTGCTGCCTGTGTTTGACTGTACTACTCTTGTCTGATGTTTTGTATGCATGCTGGTCTGTATGTGTGCATGGGATGGGTTGGGGTTGGGGTTGAGGGGAATGGGACTGGTAAGTGATAGTTGGAGGGGGCACGGTAGGAGCAGGGACAATGGCTGCCATCAGAGAGGAGGCAAGAGCCTAGAGCAATCTCTGTTGGGGTGACAATCTACTGTGGATGCCCTCCAGCAATGCATTGCATTGCTGCATCTGTGATGCCAGCCCCTGGATGGCATTCAGTATGGTTGACTGCCCTACAGAGATGGTTCTCAGGAAGTCAATGGCCTTCTCACTTGGGGCAGCAGGCTGATTGGGGCAGGGCCTGAGGTGCCCGGGGTAAAGGAGATGGCAACCCTCCTGAGTGAACGGGTACAGGCAACTCAGTGAAGGGCTACTGGGAAGGCTGTGCTAGTACGGGGGTGGCGGCTGTACCTGGAGCTGGGATGGTCCCAGAAGTATCCACCACCACCAGGAAGCTCCCATTGGAGGAGGAATCAGAGTCAGTGTTGTCACCTCCTGTCTCTGCCGTGGTGCTCCCCTCGCCCTCCGTCCCACTGTTTCCCTTGGCATCAGTGGACTCTGCCTCATGGGTCCTGTGGGATACAGCTCCCTCAGTCATCGGTGCCCCTGCTCCTTCGCCAGATGATGCTAATGCACACATGGACAGGATGACAGAAGATTAAAGGGGGAGAGAGAGTGAAAGAGAACACTGGGTCAATTACAGCACCAACACTACCGTTGGCATACCCATTACCATAACACACAGGATTCAGGATTGAGCACTATGCACCACACTGGCAGTCAATTGGCTAGGTGCCACAGCAGGATAAGAGCCAAACACTGCCAACTGCAGCCCTCCTGGGACCCACTAAGCCCTGTCTGACATGGAATACAACCTAGCTAGGTTTCCTGAATTTGCTATACATCCATTACCCTTGATCTAGGTCACACCAAAATGTCTGACCTGGCATTAAGGGGCACCCACTGACTCACAACCACCACCCGGATCCCATGCTGCCTACTAATGATTGTAGTTATGCCCACTGTACTCACCCCTTGTGGCTGCTGTGATGCCCTCAAGTGCCTATCCAGATCTGGGTAGGCTACCGCCAGTATGCAGGCCATCAGGGGGGTCAGGTTCTGGCGGGCACCCCTTCCTCATTGGGACCCCATCCCTAGCTGGGCCTCCAAACTCTTCCATGCCCAGCATCTCAGGTCCTCCCTCCTTTTCAGATAGTGGGTGCTCCGCATGCTGTAGACCCCCAGGGTCCACACGTCCTTGGCGATGGCATGCCACAATCCCTTCTTCTGATAGGCACTGACCTGCAGAGGTAATACAGATGGAAGGACACCATTACACATACAATCCAGCCTCTCACATATATGGCCCACAAATCCCATTTCCATCTTCTTTGGCACACACATCATCCGGTGCCCACCATGTACACTGGCAACAGAATACCACCCCCTAAATTACACAATACTTGCACACACATCTCCATGCAACCTTGGCACATGCATTGTGCCGAAGGTGTACTCACCTGTTGGTCTGGAGACCCATACAGCAGTCCATACTGGGGTAGGACCCCTTCCACCAAATGCTCCAACTCCTCCGAAGTGAAGGCGGGCCCTTCCCCCAGTCACACGGGCCATGGCAGGTTCAAGACACAGGTCACAGCAGCACATGCAGTGTAGGTGTTGTCCTGTGGAAAGTCAGGAATCAAGTGAGGATTTAGATAGAAAATGGCAGTCACGCCGTGGCAGTGTATACCATCACTGCCGCTGCTGATCCCCATTGGCCAACATACTCCATAGAGCCCTCTATTAGCCAATGAGGAATTGCATGGTGGTGCAAGACCGCCTTCCGTCACGACGCCCAACGTCGGCGGGGTTACCTCACTTCCACCTGTCCCTACATACAGGACAGGCGGTTGCCATTTATTGGTGATGGACAACATTCAGGTAATCCATAACTGCATCATTACTGATGATTGCACGTACATTGCCATTCCCACTGTCCCATCACATTAATGCTCTATGTACCCAGAGGTGGTGGATCCATTGTTCAGATTGTGACAGCCTACTTACTCTTGTGTCCCTTAGATACCTACCAATGTGGATGAATAGGAGGAAGGGGCAACCCCTCGTGTACAGACCCCTTGTGGACTTGGCTAAACTAGAGGAGAGGCACACAATACTCATCTTTAGACTGGACAGGGCCACAATCATAGAGACGTATGCCCAATTGGAGCCTGATCTGATATCAGCTATCGGTCATCCCACTGGTATCCCCCCTCTTGTGTAAATCCTATCAGTGCCCCATTTCCTGGCAACTGGTTCTTTACAAGTGACAGTGGGCTTGGCAACAGGAACGTCACAACCAATGCTCTCAACCGTGCTGGGAAGGGTTCTGTCTGCCTTGGTCAACCACATGTGCAGCTACATCACTTTCCCCCAAGTGGAATATTTGGCCACTGTGAAGGCAGGATTCTATGCAATGGGACATATACCAAATATTGTTGGAGTGATTGCCGGAACACATATTGCGTTTGTTCTCCCCCGCCTGGAGGTGGTCTTGGTCTTGGCAAGTGTCTCTGGCTTCTGTCTGGGTCACAGGGAACGCTTGCAGGGTGGTTCTCCTTCTGCAGGTGGAGGGGTGTTGGTGGCCTGTTGGGCCTGTGGTGGGACCTCCTGTCCAAGAGCGCCGGCTGACATGAAAGGCCTTTCACAGTTTGGGCTGGTGTCAGGGGCCCGGTGGTATGCCACTGTCTCCCTCATGGTGTTGGCCATGTCTGCCAGCACGCCTGCAATGGTGGCAGGGTGGTGTTAATGGACTTCAACTCCTCCCTGATCCCCAGGTACTGTCCCTCCTGCAGCCGCTGGGTCTCCTGAAACTTGGCCAATACCGTGCCGATGGCCTCCTGGGAATGGTGGTATGCTCCTGTTATGTTTGAGAGTGCATCATAGAGAGTGGGTTCCCTGGGCCTGTCCTTCCCCTGTCGCACAGCAGTCCTCCCAGCTTCCCTGTTATCCTGTGCCTCTCTCCCCTGAACCGTGTGCCCACTGCCACTGACCCTAGGTCCCTGATTGTCCTGTGTTTGTGGGGTTGCCTGGGGTCCTAGTAGTAGTGGACATACAGCTGATTGACGTGTCCTTGGGACAGTCTCATGGGCCCGCTGGGTGGGTGCTGTGGTGGTGTTTCCTGAGGAGCGAGGTTCTTTGGTTGTTTGGGACTATGGAAGGGGAACCGACTGTCCAAAGGTCCCTGATGGGCTGGGCTGGTCATCTTGATCCAGGCGTGCAGAGCTGCTGTCGTCCCTTTGGGCCACCTCTGTGGGGGGACTGGATATGGCTGGCACCTCCTGTCTGGGGACATTGTGTAGGGGTCCTGTTGGGGTAGAAATGCATTGTTATTGTATCTGTGTGTGCCATCTTGTGCAATGGGTGTGTTCCCTCTACTACTGTGCTTGCAATATCACCTTGTCCCTTGTGTGAGTGGTGATTGTCTGCCCTGGGTGAGTCTCTCCCTTGGACATGCTTTGGTGATGGGTGTCCATGCAGGTCTGTGATGGGTGTCCGTGCATTGGTGTAACATGCAGGGCTTGGTTGTGGGAGTGGTGGGGCGTGATGGTGGGGTGTGTGGGAGATGGTGGAGTGATGGGAGTGAGGGTGGGAATATTGATGGCATGCAGGTAGGGTGGGGGGATATAATAGTAAAAAGTTGACTTACCAGAGTCCAGTTTTCCGGCTACTCCTGTGAGGCCCTCAGGATGCATTATTGCAAGACCTGCTCCTCCCATGTTGTTAGTTGTGTTAAAGAGCATGTGACAGGCTCTTGGTTTATTTTGCACTTTATTCCTACGTGATGTATCCCATTGGATATTGGGTATAATACTGAAATCCCCTCCTATTATAAAATAGCCTGAAATAGCCTGAAACTTAAAGCTTACAAAACGGATCACTTTATCTGCCAGTATAGCAGTAACTATTATCCACCTTGCCTGCCGATCTCTAGGAACTCCCTTTATCCTCCCTGCAAACTTTCTGGAGAACATAACTGCTGCACCTCGTACTGCAGCTTCAGCTGACGCAAACATGGAGTAAGCGATACAACCAGGCGATTTGGGTAGCTTAGCCTTAGCCTTCAAATGGGATTCCTGCAAAAGAACGACTTGCACATGAGATGTTTCAAGCCAATTAAGAACTGCTTGAAGTTTAACCTTGTTGTTCACTCCATTAAAATTGCATTAAGCTACTCTTAACTTGCACCCAATCATTTTTTGATATTCCACCCCCTCTTCTCCTTGACCATTTGTGCTACTACTGCATTCTTAGCTACACTCCCATCTTGTACCTTAACCTCAGGCAGGGAAAGTAACTGGCTGGCCTCCACCTGCATTTAGTGCTCTAACTCCACTCTGTGCATCCCCTCACCCCACCAACACTGAGGGCCTCACCTGTCCTGGCCCGTCTCTTCCTTGAACCCCCCCTTGAACCACCTGTGCCCCCGTCCCCATAACCCTCCCCAACCCCCAAAAGGACAGTGCACTGGCATAGCAATCCTGGAGTCATCGATAGCAGTGAAGGGTAAATATTAATAACATATTGGAGTGATGCGCTATACTTCATGCAAAGTGCTCAAAAGAAGATCAACCAACCCCATTAACATTACATATTGAGTGTAACAGAGTTTTTGCCGCTGTCACTGTATGAGTTATGCTTGAGCGTCTCTCAAAAAGCCTTGGTGCCAGCTTTTTGAAATGTCTGAATCCCTTCTCCTTTGAGCAGCGGCAGCAGACTTGTCAAGGAACATTTTGAAAGTATACTCAGCAGGAATCTGATGTACCCTACACTTGATTGCCTGAGATACAATTCGTTCTTTGATACAGTAATTGCCAAAATTCACCAGGATAGTGTGAAGATATTTCGCATTGGGTGATTGTGTGGTTGGAATGCGGTGAGCATGCATAATGGGAAGATCCTGACAATTATCTGCTTGGTCCGGAGGAACATATTGCTTAATAAGATTTGTAATTAGTTCTATAATAGTCTGCTCATTTACGCGCCTTTCCGGCACCCCTGTAAATTTTTAATTTGCTCTACGTGAGCAAGTTTCAGCATCATCCAGGCAAATCTGTAGTTCCAGAAGATCGGCCTGAAATTTGGAGACTGAGGGCACTAGTTGGGTTCTGCCATCTTCCAAATCTGAGACTCTCTGCTCAACCTCCACTATACGCGAATTTAGTTGCTGAATGTTACTACTTATCGAGTTTAGCTGTATCTCAATTTTTTGATTTGCTTCAGTCTGTGAAAGTTTTAAGGATTTCAGTTCATTTAATATTTGGAGAAGCAAGGAGTCCTGAGGCTGCAAACTTGGCTGTAGTGTCTCATGTATCCCTGTGGCTGACACTATTTGCCCTTCCCGCTGCTGGCCCTGGTGGAATCACCCCTGGCTCTTATAGTTCCCAAGAGGGTCCATTTCGTTTGGCTCTCTCACCAAGCTTGTATCCAAGCCAGTTACTGCTAGGGGAGAAGAACTATCTTTCACTAGTATTGGGGTATGGTTAGAGCATTGTAGACCAGAACAGTTCTCCTGCAAGGCCATGCCGCCTCCGGCAAATAAAGGATTTGGCTGCTTCAGAGTACTGCCATCCTTATCAGGATTATCCCTCTCTACTAGTGAGGATGTGATTGTAGTACTTTTTGACTGGTTGCCTGGGTCCTGGTTTACCAAACTGACTTTCTCCCTACTCTTTCTTGGTTCCATCTGCTGTGTCAATGGACTGGTTTGCTAACGTGCCATACTCAGCGAGGTTTGGCTAGTCTGCTCCCATCGAGCTTAAGGTCATAAAAGATTGGAAGTCGATATTAGCTGTATTTTGAGGTCTGATTGTACTTGTAGTGGGCTCATTATTGTGCATCCTGACCGGGGGTAAAGGGCACTTTATTTTTGCAGTGTGCGCTGCTTTTAGAGATTTCAACTACGGATGACCCTTGTTTTGTAGTTCTCTAGGGGAGCGTTGCATCGCTTCCAAGAGTGAGGCCAGTATATATCCGTACTGTGAAGCCTCCTTCTGGGTAACCTGAAACACCTGAAGGCCACAAGCAGCACCTGTGGCTCCACAGGCTGCCTCCGTGGTTCCCCAGTGTCTCTAGCAACCCAGCGGGAGGGCCTAATGCCGTTTCCCGCTGGAAAAAGCAAACCCATTGGTGAAATCGGAAGCGCTGCCTTGTTTATATTTTAAAAGGGGGGGGGGGGGGCAATAAAGCCTAACTGATGGCCCCTGTTGGCCCCTGGAGGGGGTATTGCGATATTTATGGCCCCTCTCCCCCCTGTGCTACCTGGTCAAAATCAGCCTGCACTGTTCCCCCAAGGAGGGCAGGGGAGAGAGGCTTGCTCGCGCCTCATTCTTTCGAAGTCACCCCCGCCTATCCCCGTACCTTGCTGGTGAAGTTGATGCATGCCCAGAACCAGCCGTAAATCTGTGTCGTCCGTCAGGACCGTTGGGGCCGTCCCGCTGCCTAAACCCGATACCTGAATAGCGCATCGCCCGGTGTCAGTGCATCCGATGTAACGAGACACTGCTCTTCTCGCTGCGTGCTCGATTCCTCAGCAGCGGAGCATTACAGGAGCTCCAAGGTGGCTTACGTCCCATCTATTTCTTCTTTAGCAGTCCACATACACGCAAGATGGAAAATATTAGCTGTACAAGCAAGCAAAGTAGAGAGGACACAGCGCAATAATATAAGGAATGCCATTGTATATACGCCTGCAAACGGTCCATTCTCTCATTTGAAGTGTGAGCAGGGCTGAATCAAAGAAGTGTGGAGTCAGTCTCTTTGTAAGAGGCCTATTGAATTAGAAGGAAAGCAAACATGCTGACCGTGGCGGTCTCAGACCAAAGAGATGGCAGATAACTTTAGAAAGCCCCTTAGATCAAATTATCGATTTCAATATTCACCTTTCAAATCACCTTTTTTCCCATTCCAGAGGCAAGTGCCTCACCTTGTCTGTAGTAACTAACAGAGAACATAGAGGGTGCTGAAAGTTATACTAGTTGAGGGGTGTAGCATGTAGAGTTTTTCTCAAGGAATCTTTTATAGGGAAATCATTTAAGAAGGAAATTTAGAGGGGTGTCTAAGGAGACAAATTACTAATGTAAAACAGAGGATAGACTGATGGACACTTTTTTATGATCATGTACAACTCTCTGACATGCAGTATCTGTACTGATTAACAAGCAATGACAAATAAAGTTTAGGTATGCCCCTCACTCCACATTTATTAAATTTATTGCAGCTTAAATAAAAAAGGATTATTTCAAATTATTATTTCAAATCACCTATTTTCATTTTTGAGACGCATTGTTAAATCACATAATTTACGATCATCATTCAGTTAAATGAACCAATGACTAAGTTAATATATACTAGAGCACCTGACATTCAGAAACAACACGTATAGGTCAAAACCCATCAATGTTAGAGCACAGTCAATTCTAATGTAGTGAAAAACTAGCTTTTTAGAACTTCCCCCTTGCAGATAGTGTTATTCAGACACCTATCAAAGGGTATTTTACTTCACCTACCATAGACTAACTTATATTTCTGAGTATAGTGCAGCTGATGTATCTGTGTTTCAAAGAAAAATACTCTCTTCCTTCCAATATTAACTATACCCATGTTTTCATTTTGGGTGATAAAAGTTACACCATTAGAGTGCTGTTTGTAAATGAGGTATCAAGAGATCAAGGGAAATTAATTCTTCCTGGAGATCTCAGGTTCTCCCTAGCATAATCAGCACAGGAACATGCTCAACATATTTGCCATTTTCAGCAGAGCTGCCTCTAAACAGTATCTACCAACATGGTCATAAAATGGATCAGAAGATGAACATGAATAAACAATCTATTGAGGAGCATGGCATTTCCAACCTCTTCAGTTTCCACTGGACCATTCTCCATAGTCTCCACACCCCATTAGCCCAGGCCTGATTGTTTTTCTCTATTGATCTTGATTTCTGAGAGCAGCCATTCTCCTTGACAATGCACAAGATGGATCCACAGGACTAATCAGACCTTCCTGGAATGTGCCAAAGCTTTAGATTTGGTATGTTTGCATGTAGTGATAATGAAGTGATAGCAGCAGACCTTTGTATCACTAACATACACAGCTCCATATAGAGAGCATAAAGGAATAGCCTTGCTGTGTGCCTCAAATGATGCTAATAGTAGTGGAAAATGGACAATGATATATAAGCTGGCACTGAATCCACCACATTTAATATCAGTTATTGTTGGTCCACCTGTGAACGGCCAATCAATGTGGCAGCAAAATTGGCATGACCAGTTGTATGTCGTCCTGAGGATGAGTCCATATTAGCATTGAAGCAAAGACTTTGACTACCTGGTTATTAATTAACCAAGCACAAATTTTGTTGCTAGAATATATCAACATAGCAAAGAGATCAGCCTTTATGATGCATATATGAAGTTGATAGGAAATGGTTTTAACCTTTTTCCCATCTATGTAGATATGATTTAGACATCCAGGGGCATATTTATACTCCGTTTGCGCTGGAATTGCGTCGTTTTTTTTTACGCAATTCCGACGCAAAACTAACTCCATATTTATACTTTAGCGTTAGACGCCTCTAGCGCCAAAGTCCATGGAGTTTGCGTCATTTTTTAGCGTGGACACCTACTTTGCGTTAATGAGATGCAAGGTAGGCGTTCACGTCTAAAAAATTGACTCCGAGGCATGTGCGTCGTATTTATACACCCGGGCAAAATTCACGCCCGGGAGTGGGCGGGTCAAAAAAAATGACCGTTTTTTAGCGCCTGCAAAAGGCAGGCGTTAAGGGACCTGTGGGCTCTGAAGGAGCCCAGAGGTGCCCTCCCATGCCCCCAGGGACACCCCCTGTCACCCTTGCCCACCCCAGGAGGACACCCAAGGCTGGAGGGACCCATCCCAGGGACATTAAGGTAAGTTCAGGTAAGTGTTTTAAAAAAAAAAAAATTGTGGCATAGGGGGGCCTGATTTGTGCCCCCCTACATGCCACTATGCCCAATGACCATGCCCAGGGGACATAAGTCCCCTGGGCATGGCCATTGGGCAAGGGGGCATGACTCCTGTCTTTGCTAAGACAGGAGTCATTTCTATGGGGGTTGGGAGTCGAAAAAAATGGCGCAAATCGGGTTGAGGCGAAAAATTTGCCTCAACCTGACTTGCCCCATTTTTTAACGCCCAAGCCCCATATCCCCCTACGCCGGCGCTGCCTGGTGTACGTCGTTTTTTTCCACGCACACCAGGCAGCGCCGGCGGCTAATGCCGGCTAACGTCATTGATTAAATACGGCGCCCGCATGGTGCTTCAGAATGGCGTTAGCCGGCGATAATTTTTTTGACGCAAAACTGCGTTAGCGCAGTTTTGCGTCAAAAAGTATAAATATGGGCCCCAGTATAATGCATAATACTAGTTTGAGGAGTATGAAAAAAGTTTGTCTTTTAATTTTTTTGTAGACCTGTGCAGGTATTCATTAGTGTCCACAGCTTTACCTTCAGAGACATTATCAATAGCCAGTGCAAGCAATCAGCTCACATCATTACGATTAGGACTGTAGGTAAGATGGAATAGTAATTTACATATTTACAGTCTTCACTCATTTTTTCCCCTAAACTCTAAAGTATAGACAGTCTAATTGTATCACCCACATTCCCTTATAATATCAGTAGTGTTCAGACCAATTTTACCCATCTCATCCTGAATCCTTAACCCGTTGGGTGCCTTGGACATAATGGTTACATCCTGGGCAGTACCGCTCAGGTGCCTAGGACGTAACCATTATGTACAGCTCCTGGCCCTCCCATGGGCAGGGTTGTAAGGGAAATTGCTTCCCCTTCCACCCCAACCCTCCTCGGCCCTCCCAGTGGCATATGAGGACGTCTCCGATCAGGGGTTGGGAAAAGGCAGAGAGGCATCAAAGGAAAGGAAAGCCCTTTCCTCTCCTTTGATGTCTCTTTGAGCATTTCTGCAGCCCAATCGTAAAGCGATCGGGCTGCAGAAATGCCCACTGGACACTAGGGAGTTTGTGTTTTCTTTTGTTTAGTTTGGAAATTAGCATGACGGGAGTGACCCCTTGAGCAAGGGTTGCTTCCCAGGGGTGGGGGGGGCATATTTTATAAGGCCTTTTCTGCCCCCCCGGGGGCATTTCAGCCTATTTTAATTAGGCAGATCTGACCCCAGGGGGGCAGAAACCACTAGACACCAGGGAGGTTTTCTTTTTTTACATAATCAACAAAGGGGAGTGACCCCTTGAGCAAGGGTCGCTCGTCTGAGGGGCAATTATTTATGAGGCATTTTCTGCCCCCCCGGGGGCAGATCAGCCTATTTTAATTAGGCTGATCTGCCTCTCGGGGGGGCAGAAGCCACTATACACTAGGGATTTTTTTTTACAGTGGGGAGTGACCCCTTAGGCAAGGGCCGCTCCCATGAGGGGGCAAATTCGTTTTAGGCCTATTAGGCCAATCTGCCCCCAAGGGGGGAAGAATCCACTAGACACCAGGGATTTTTTTTTAATGTCAGTTTCATGTGAGGGGACCGACCCCTTAGGCAAGGGTCTCTCCTCTAGGGGGCAAATGTATTTTAGTCCACTTCTGCCCCCTTGGGCCTATTTTAATTAGGCCAATCTGCCCCCAAGGCGGGCAGAAACCACTAGGCACCAGGGATTTATTTTTTATTATTTTTTGCCGATGGTGAGCGACCGCTTAGGCATGGTTCACTCTCCTGGGGGGGGGGGGTTATTTTAGGCCATTTCTCCCCCCCTTGGGAGAAGATCAGCCTATTTCTATTTCTATTAGGCCGATCCACACCGGGGGGGGGGGGCAGAAACCACTTAGGCACAAGGGATTGGTGTGTGTGTGTGCTTTGTTTGGTGGGGCAGCCCCTTGGGCAAGGGTCACCTTACTTTTGGCCATTTCTGCCCCCGTTATGGGCAGATCGGTCTATTTTTGTAAGGCCCATCTGCCCCCAAGGGGGGCAGAAAGCCCACCAGAGACCAGGTAAGATTTTTTTTTCAAAAAAAGAGGGTGGGTGTATGGCCACCCCCACCCCAAATAAATGGGGACAAAGTTGTTTTTCCCACCTGTGGCAGATGGGGCAATTACCCCCGATCCACTCCCCGGGGGGGCAGAAAGCCTACTAGCTGCCAGGGAATTTAAAAAATAAATAAATAATGGGGTGGTGGCTACCAACCAGTATGGGCATGGTTATGCCCCGCCCCGACTGAAGGGGGTAACAGTCTTTCAGCTCTCCCTCCACACACTAAAAGATCTTATCCTAATGGCAAGCAAGAGGACATATGATTATTTTGGATTTTGGTTTTACGTTTGGGCCATGAGAGATTGTCTAACTCTCAAAATTGTACCACTTGGAATGGTGAGGGCTGCACTTTTTGGAATTTGGAACACTGCTATCTAGAAAACTCTATCAGACCTAGACGCATCTAAAAACTAAAAATCTGGGTGAGTCCAAGGTGGTGTGCTTCACATGCACCCAGCACCATTTTCTTACCCACAATGCCCTACAAACCTCCAACTTTGCTTGGACTCACACATTTTTCCCACATTTATGTGATGGAACCTTCCGGAATCTGCAGGAATCCACAAAATTGCTACCACATAGCATTTTTTCAAACGGCCCTTTGGGACCAGCTTTGGTTCCCTCTCTTTTTTACACGTTTTTTGGCTCTTCCATGTTACAGCACTTGGCCCACCTACACAAGTGAGGTATCATTTTTACCAGGAGACTATGGGGAACATTGGGTGGTAGGAAATGTGTGCCTTTGCGGTGATCCCACACAGAAATTTGGGAAAAATGAAATTTTTATCTAAATTTGATGTTTGCTGAGGATTCTGGGTAAGAAAACATTGGGGGATCCATGCAAGTCACACCTCCATAGACTCCATTGGATGTCTAGTTTTCAGAAATGTTTGGGTTTGGTAGGTTTCCCTAGATGGCTGCTGAGCCCAAGACCAAAAATGCAGGTGCCCCCACAAAAACAGGTAGTTTTGTATTTGATAATTTTGATGTGTCGATGTAGTGTTTTGGGGCATTTCATGTCACGGGCACTACGATCTACCCACACAAGTGACATACCATTGTTATCGGGAGACCTGGGGGAACGTTGGGTAGGAGGAAGTTTGTGGCTCCCCTCAGATTCCAGATCTGTGCAGCACCAAAATGTGAGGGAAAAGTGTTTTTTTGCAAAATTTTGAGGTTTGCTAAGGATTATGGGTAACAGAACCTGGTGGGAGCACCGCAAGTTACCCCATCTTGGGTTCCCCTAGGTGTCTATTTTTCAGAAATGTCCAGGTTTGCTAGGTGTTCCTAGGTCCCGGATGAGCTAGGGGACAAATCCACAGCTAGTTTTCTTTGGGAAAATGTGTTGTGTCCATGTTGTGTTTTGAATAATTTCCTATTGCGGGCATTCGGCCTACCCACACAAGTGAGGTGCAATTTTTATTGGTAACGGATCGGAATGCTAAGTGGAAGACAATTTGTGGCTCCTTTCAGATTCCAGAACTTTCTATCACAGAAATGCGAGGAAAAAGTGTTTTTTTGCCAAATTTTGAGGTTTGCAAAGGATTCTGCGTAACAGAACCTGGTGAGAGTGCCACAAGTTACACTGTCCTCGGTTCCATTAGGTGTCTAGTTTTAAAAAATGCACAGGTCTGGTAGGGTTTCCTAGGTGCCGGCTGAGCTAGAGACCAAAATCCACAGCTAGGCACGTCAGTTGTCAATGTAAAAAAGTGATGTGCCCATGTTGCGTTTTGGTGTGTTTCCTGGTGCTGACACTATGCCTACCCACACAAGTGAGGTATCATTTTTATCAGAAGACTTCGTGAATGCTGGGTAGAAGGAGATTTGTAGCTTCTCTCAGATTCCAGAACTTTCTATCCCCGAAATGTGAGGACATTTTTTGCTTTGCCATATTTTGAGGTTTGCAAAGGATTCTGGCTAACAGAACCTGGTAAGAGCCCCACAAGTCACCCTATTCTAAGTTTCTCTAGTTGTCTTGTTTTTATATGTATATATAGGTTTGGTAGATTTACCTAGGTGCCTGCTGAGCTAGAGGCCAAAATCCACAACTAGGCACTTTGCAAAAAACAGGTCAGTTTTCTTTGGCAAAATGTGATGTGTCCATGTTGTGTTTTAGGGCATTTACTGTCATGGGCACTAGGCCTACCCACAAAAGTGAGGTACCATTTTATTGGGAGATTTGGGGGAATGCTAGGTGGAAGGAAATGTCTGGCTCCTCTCAGATTCCAGAACTTTCTATCACTGAAATGTGAGGAAAAGTGGTTTGTTTTGCCAATTTTTGAGGTTTGCAATGGATTCTGGGCAACAGAACCTGGTGAGAGTCCCACAAGTCACCCCATCCTGGATTTCCCTAATTATCTAGTTTTAAAAAATGCACAGGTCTGGTAGGTTTCCCTAGGTGCGGGCTGATCTAGAGGCCAAAATCCACAGCTAGGCACTTTCCCAAAAACACATCAGATTTCATTGGGAAAATGTGATGTGTCCATGTTGCATTTTCTGTCGAGGGCATTAGGCCTACCAATGCAAGTGAGGTACCATTTTTATCAGGAGACTATGGGTAACACAGAATACAAGAACAAGTGTTATTGCCCCTTGTCTTTCTCTACATTTTTTCCTTCCAAACGTAAGACAGTGTGTAAAGAAGACATCTATTTGAGAAATGCCCTGTAATTCACATGCTAGTATGGAGACCCCGGAATTCAGAGATGTGCAAATAACCACTGCTTCTCAACACCTTACCTTGTGCTCATTGTGGAAATACAAAGGTTTCCTTGATACCTTTTTTTCACTCTTTATATTTCACCAAATGAATTGCTGTATAACCAGTACACAATGAAAACCTATTGCAAGGTGCAGCTCCTTTATTTGCTCTGGATACTTAGGGTTCTTGATGAACCTACAAACTCTATATATCCCCCAACCAGAAAAGTGTAGCAGATGTAATGGTATATTGCTTTAAAAAATCTGCCATAGCTGGAAAAAGTTATAGGAAAAAAAGTGGACAGAAATGGCTCTTTTTTTCACCTCAATTTCAATATTTTTATTTTTTATTTTAGCTATTGCTTTCAGCCATAAAACCTTGAAGGAGCTACACAAATGATACCTCGCTGAATTCAGAATTTTGTCTACTTTTCAGAAATGTTTAGCTGTCCAGGACCTAGCATTGTTTTCACACCTAATTCTGGCACTAACTGAAAGGAAACTAAAAGCACAAAAAAATAGTAAAAATGG
The DNA here is from genome assembly GCF_031143425.1 of Pleurodeles waltl. Classification (NCBI taxonomy): domain Eukaryota; kingdom Metazoa; phylum Chordata; class Amphibia; order Caudata; family Salamandridae; genus Pleurodeles; species Pleurodeles waltl. The sequence goes on along the minus strand of NC_090447.1, from coordinate 1,109,414,978 downwards.
AGTATGTCCCAGTAAAATGCCCAAATTTCGTTAAAAAATTTGGTTTTCTGATGCAAGTCTGCCTGTTCCTGAAAGCTAGGAAGATGGTGATTTTAGCACCGCAAACCATTTGATGCGCCATTTTCAGGGAACAATTTACAGGCTTTCTTCTGCAGCCCTTTTCCCATATTTAAAAAAAAAATGAAATGTTCGCTGTATTTGGCTAATTTCTTGCTCTCCTCCAGGGGAACTCACAAACTCTGGGTACCTCGAAAATCCTTAGGATGTTGGAAAAAAAGGACGCAAATTAGGCATGGGTAGCTTATGTGGACAAAAGGTTATGAGGACCTAAGAGAGCACTGCCCCAAATAGCCAAAAAAGACCTGAATTCTGAGGGGATAAAGGCCTGGCAGTGAAGGGTTTAAGCATGTCAACTACAAATATTGTGTGCATGTGCCATTTGTATTTTATCCCAGTGCCACTTGTAGTTTATCCCAATGTTCTATCCTAGAAGTTTTAGATTGTGGAACAGTCTGTTTTAATTTCTTGGAGATAAATTAGCCCCAGCTATCACCAGCTCAAACCAAAACATGTTACACACCAGATTCCCTTGTTCCACTAACATTGTATATTTTATTTCTAAAGCAGTGTTTAAGGTTTTCCCGACTACCAGCCAAGATGAAAAGCAAGTGTTTAGTTCTTGACATTTAGAAATAAACACTGAAGTAACAAAACATGAATCATTCTTTAGAACTGGTAACTTGAAAGGAACAGGAAGAGTTTGTATTTGCTAATTATGCTATGGACAAATCCAATGTATAGGGGCATGATCAGGGTCCAGAAAAAGATAAAAAGTAGCACTTCCAAGGATGTTTTTAAATGAAAATAAATAAATATGAGAATATATATTATGAATTTTAGGAATATACTATCTTTCTTGATTGATTGTTTCTGTCACAGAGGACTAACAATAGCATGAGCATAGGCTAAGGACATTATTGAATGACAAGCCCCACAAATACAACACTTGTTGGTGGTATCATATAAAGAGTGCATATTAAAATTAAATTACAGAGTAACAATATGAAGATCAGAAGAACCAATCATTCTCACTTGTAAATCTTTAAAAATGCCCAACGTATCAGTGCTAGAATGATAGATAAAGTGGAGGTTTCTTTCCTAGAAACCCACCTTGATATTAATGAGTACCAATGACAGCTGGAATCTAGCATGCTTGAATCTACTTGATAAAGTGGATTAAAAACCAAAACAATTACCCATTTAGTTGAAGTATTACTTCATAGGCTTTATCACCAAAATTTGAAAAGTTTAGAACATCTGAATATGGAATTTGGTGTACTATAAACAGGCAATAACAGGTTTTACATATTACAAAAACAATATTAACCATGCTGTACAGAGTAAAAATGTACACCCTTAAAAAACTAAGGCCCATATTCATACTTTTTTAGTGCAGCATTTGCGTCATAGTTTGACGCAAAATCGGCGCAAACTTACAAAATACAATTGTACTTTGTAAGTTTGCGGCGATTTTGCGTAAAAAAACGACGCAAACGCGGCACTAAAAAAGTATAAATATGGGCCTAAGCTCTAGTAAGCTTGTCCCTACTGCTGCTCATGTCATCCCTAACCTAGCTCAAACAATGCCTCTCTCTTTGAAACTCACTTATTTTCATCCCTAAATACAATACCAAAATGCCACACTGCTACTCAATAGGACCCCCTTACATTCCACAAACTAACAAGAATATGTTGTATTACATCCAAAACTTGTTTGGAAGTTTCAGTTTCAGTTTCAGTTTATTTTTATTATGTTAACGAAACTCTATAGAGGTCCACAAATAGAGAACAATACATAGAACAAATAAATAACACAATATCAGATATATGACAACCACCCACCCCCCAGAAGCATCTAATCACATAAAACAAACATTATTCCTCAACAAACTTTGAAACAGAATTTGATAATTAAATTGAATACAAAGATAAAAAGCATTTGAAAAAGTAAAAAACTTATATAGCAAAACATTTCATTGGGGGATCAGAAGAGGCCACCAATAACTCAGAAGTAGTACGCGAGGAAAGTTTGAGACAGACAAGGTGTATCCAGTTACGGCAGAATAAAATCAAGGCCGGACATATGAAAACTACATGGTTCAGGTCTTGATCACCATTATGACAGAGATTACAAGTGGCTGACAATCCATACCATCTGGCCTGCAATGCATTGTTCGGAAGCAGCCATTGTCGCAGTAGGAGGCAGAATCTTCTGATCCCCATGAGGCAGATTCCAGCTGAAGTAGGGCTGCATTTTCCTCAAAAGGTTGCAGATTGAAAGCCCTGCCTGTGTGCGCAGGCCTTTTTATCGCGGCGAAGGCTTGCAACCCAAGTTACATGTCCAAAAATGGCCTTTAACTGTGACTGAGGAAGTGTGGGAATGGAGGCAAGGTCTAACTGTAGGAGATCTGTGGCGTGTATAAAATTACTGCCAATGGTGTGTTTTGTCCTGCTGCCAGCCAAGACTTCTTTTTTTAACAGTAACCTCAAAGAATCATCACCACAGTTCATCATGCTAACCACCCAGCATACAACCCCAGCCAGACCTTGAACAAAAGCTCTTCGCAAGCCCATCTCAAGCCTTAAGGTTGCTGCAGAGAGGGCCAAGTTTGTGGAAGAAAGCTTCCTCAAAATGCGGCCCTCTAGTTTATCTAAAAAAAAAAACATTTCAAAACTTCAACATTCTCTAGACCATAAAGTAAAGAGTGAGATATCTTTGCCCAGTACTCCACTAAGAGATGTTCAAAATGTCTCTTGCCGGTAGCCCCATGGAGGGTGTTCAAGCCATTAGTTTGAGAAAGAGTTTTGCTTTGGTTTTGTTCTATGTGTGCCATGTCAAGTTCCCGCAAAAATTTTACCCAAAAATGTATAAGAATTTAACCTCTCTAGTTTCTGAGCTCCCATTGACCAACAGAAACTGCCGTATTTGAGCCTCATTTTTACTGTGAAAACACAGGATTTTACTTTTGGAGCAGTTTATTTTTATAAAGTGGGCTTCTGTGAAATGCCCCAAGGCCTGAAGATGATTTTTTAGCCCTTTTGGTGTATGATCTAATATGATTATATCATCGGTATAGAGCAAACAGGGTATGGGCCTTCCTCCTAATAATATCGGCAAAACCCTTGCACCGAGATAAGTTAATGGGCAAGTCAGAGATGTACAAGGAAAACAGCATAGGGGCCAACATACAACCCTATTTTAAACCATTCTGAGTTGGAATTTGAAGAGATAAGCCCCTATCGCCCCTAACAGTATCCTACACCAGGTGGAGGAATGCAGGGCAATCACCAAATCTAGGAGGATACCTGGCATGCCTAGTTGAGAGAGCTTAGTATAGTCCGATCTACTTTATCAAATGCCGTAGAAAAGTCAATAAAGGCTGAATAAATCACCTCCCCGTTCAGAGTGACATATTTCTCTTTTATTACCTGAAGGGCCGAGATGTTATCAATTGTACCAGGCTTAACTTGAAAGCCGGATTGCTCCAGAGGGATGACTTTGTTCCTTTCTGCCCATTCACTAATCTGGGGAAGCAAATATTTAGCCAATATTTTACCCACGGCATCCAACAGAGCAATCTGGCAGTAATTCCCGGGCCAGTTACAGTTCCCTTTCTTGTATAGGGGAACAATAATACCACCCTTCCAGGATGGTGGAATTTTTCTGGTTTCATAGCAGCACTTAAAGACCAGAAACAATATTTTACTCCAGGTGAGAATATCATGTTTTACAGCTCATATAGGGATTTCATCAGGACCCATTGCTGCAGAGTGACGCAAGCCTCTAATAACATCCTCAATTTCTTTCATAGTGGGGTGTGAGAATGAGGTATTGTCACCAGTTAGAGGAAGCTCCACGGTATACCCATTGGATGCATAAAGATCAGAGATGAAAGTGGACCAGCTTGATTTGTTAATGGCAATTGGGAGTATCTAGTTGTAGAGCCACACCCATCTGCTACCAATTACCAGAAACGTCTTGAAAGGACGTTAGACGCTGCTTTCCTTAAATCAATCCAGAATCTATAAGACTGCCTGAGATGGTCTCTAGAATACCTTCAAGCCCCTTAACCCTGTCACAGGACCAATGTGTTCTGCCAGTTTTAAAATTAAACTTTGATTTCGACCCATCCAGAGACCAGGAATCAGCAGGGTGAACTGTCAGGTTAATAGATGCAAACTGGGTATTATGGTCACTGAGTGCTGTCTCTATCACTTTTTGTGTCCTGTACCAAGGGGTGTGTCTGATAGTTGGTTATCACATAATCTAGAATGGCAGTCCCCCAGAGGATTTGTGTGTATGGTGGGCTGGTGAATTGGAGGGTAGTCTACCATTCTCTATGATACAATCACTCACTTTCAAGTGTTCAGGAGAAGCTTCCCACGCTTATCTGATCTTATTTTCTGGGGAAAGAAACTAGTGGGAACACCAACTGCTTCCTCATCCCAGAAATATAAGAGGGCGGGATTAGAAACATTACAGTTTAAGTCCCCAACCATGATAATTCAAGTAGCTGGCTCCCTGTCACAAAGCTCATTAATAAAAAGGAATACCTTAGCTAAGAGGATGTCTTGGGAAGCACCAGGGGGATTATAGGAGTTTACCAACACTAGAGAAGCTCCATCAGACCCTTCTCCAGCACTGTATAAAGTTATGACCAAGAACAGATTGCTGGGATCTCTATAACATTTGTAGTGCTAGCTAAGCCTATTAGTCAGTAAACTGACTACCCCTCCCTTAACATGGCCTCTCTCTGAGGGGGTAGCATAACAGCAAAGTGAGAATCAGTTATCATACAAGAGCTCCTTAGTGGACCAAGGGCCACATGAAGGAAAGTTTTGCAAGTCGCAAATCAGTCGCAGCGCTATTTGCGACCGTGTAAAAAGTGAAATGGTATGTTCCAATGCCATTTCTGAGTCCCAAATAGCGATGCAACCAATTACCGACTCGTAAAAATTGTCACTTGAAATTGCGACTCGCAATTAAGAAATCGCAAATTACGAGTCGCAAACCGAATGTACAAGGCAGTCGCAAATTGCAACTAGTCGCAAAAAGCCCGTTTTGCACACCCAGATTAGCACTGATTCCAAACAGGTGGTAACCAGAACCAAAGTATAAAAGGAGACCCAGAAGGCATCAGGGTTTCTCAAAATGGCTGCACTATACGTGATTGCATGGAGGATGCAAGTCCAGGCTGCCCAGCAGAAGAGGAGGAGGCAGAGACAGGACAGGATATACGAACCAGGCAGACCCTATTTCAACAAACTGAGGACGCGATTTATGATAAATACAGACTGAGGAGCACAGTTATCTAAGAGATTATTGTACTGCTGAACCTCAGCTAGAACGCCAGACAAAGCGCGGCTGCTCCATCTCCACACATGTGTACGTTCTCTGCTTGCTGCACCTCTTGGCCTCGGTTAGCTACCAGGGGGTGATTGCTGTTGCTGGTGGGGTGTCCCAAAGTGCCCTGTCAATTCTTTAAACGGTTCTTAGATGCCATACTCACACACATGTCCAGAAACATATATCTTCCCAGGAATGAGAGGGAAATTACCAGCACCAAGTTAGACTTCTACAGAATTGCCAACTTCCCCCATGTAGTAGGGTGTGTGGACGGGACACATATACCAATTTGCCCACCAGCAAATCTGGAATATGTGGTCCGCAATAGGAAATGTACCCACTCACTAAACATCCAGGTGGTATGTGATACCTATAATGTCATTACTGACATAGTGGCTAAATATCCAGGGAGTACACATGATGCATACATATTCAGGCACAGCAGGATAAACTGACGCCAAGAACGGGGGGAGTTTGGCAAAAAATATTTATTAGGTACTGTGTAGTACACTCTGATGTCTTAAATACATGTCACTGCATAACCATGTGAAGCCATGCTCATACATGCTCTTTTGTCACACAGGTCACAGTGCATATGCTCTGAGCCCATGATTACTCACCCCATACCTAACACCTGCCAATCTGAATGAGAGGCACTACAACATAGGACATAGGCGAACCAGAACTGTCATTGAGAGGACCTTTGGGTTGTTGAAGTCACATTTCTGATGCCTGCACAAAAGTGGAGGGGCCCCAGAGACTGCATGCAAGATCGTGGCAACATGTACCATCCTCCACAACATTGCTACCAGACGTGGGCTACATCTCACCCTTGCCGACACAGATTCGGAGGATGAGGAGCAAGAGCTACCATGCCGACAGCCTGGGGATGGTAGCATCGCATTGGAGGGCAGACAGAGACGGGACCACACTGCGACTCACTACTTTGGCAGGTACGGGGCAACCGTGACAACACTCACAAATGTAAGACACACTTAGCCAGGTTGTGGAGTACAAAAAATAATACCTTTAATTTCAGGAGTGTAATAATAAACTGTTGACATCTAAACAGCAAGAAAAAAAGTAAAATGTAATGTCTGACACATTTACATCATATGCCTCAGGCAAATCCCAGAATAGCAAAATCACAGCCTCTTGCGACTACGGCCACCACAGCCCGATCCTGGTTGTTCCCCTGATCCTTTGCGGGCACTGCTACTCCGCAGGATGCGTGCACTATCACTATCCTGAGGGGTAACGTCAATGCCCTTTGCTGACTGGGTGGTCTCTATTAGGTCCACTGCATGACTGATGCGCCCTAGTCCCCTTGCTAGATCACCAGCAAAATGCCCAAGTTCCACCTGTAGCTTTACAGTGCGCCTTGACAGGCAGGTAGTAGTGGTTGCAAGGCGGCCAATAGACTGACTCAGCTGGTCCAAACGGGCAGCAGTATTGAACTCTCTGCACCTTGCATGGGCCCTATCTGCCACCATTTCCCTGACCAGGTCAATGATGGAGGTGGTGAGGATTGCTATGTTGTTGTTCATGGTGGTGAATTGTGTGTCAACACTGGCAGAACCCTGTGAGAGGGTCTGTTGCAGTCTGTGCAGGTTCCTGTTTATTAACCACATATGTTTATTTTGCAGGCGGTGACTGCTCAGTAAGGATGCCTCCAGTCCTAGAAATTGTTCACCTGTGACATCCTCCTCACCTGCTGACTGTGTTTGACGTCGCCGTCTCTGCCGAAACCCAGCCAACCTATGTGGACGACTCACACTCATCTGTGGCCCCGGTGTTAGGTTGCCTGTCTCAGTGTCCATATCTGTCTCCTCAGTAGTCTCATGTGCATGGTGGACAAGTGGTGTGGTCATGCACTCCCCTGCTGTTACACTGGCTGCCTCGTCTACTGTAATGGTGGCAGATTCTTCTCCCTGTACAGTAGGGTCATTGGTGGGTACTTGTGGGAGACCTGTGGGACACAGGGGATACACTGTCAGTGCCTCTCATATGTGTGGTGTATCAAATTAAATATTCCTCAAAAGTTGAACTACTGTACTACATTGCCCATAATGCATTGTTCTGTAGGTTGCAATATAGGAATGGAGCAAATCTGGATGATGCATGCTTTTGTGTACTGTGGTTGTGTGCATGGTGCATCGAATGGTGTAAATAAGTGATTTTTGCTATTTACTTTTGGATGTTCCCGGTGCAGAACTGTCCAGGTCTCCAATTCCTACCACAGCCTGCGGCTCCAGAGAACCATGATCTCAATGGCTGCAGGAGGTGGTACTCTGGATGGTCCTCCTCCAGTTCTGTGCACCTCCCTCATCCGCTCTGCCACCCTTTCTAAGGTCCTGGACCTGAGGTCATATCACCTTTTGCGTATCTCATCAATGGTGCGATGGCTGACTCCAATCGCATTGATTTTACTCAGGATGTCCTGTCAGATCTTCTTCTTTTGTGTGTCAGGGACACTCATTGATGCCTTGCTGAACAAGACCTCATGGTGCAGGCAGCACTCCTCAGTCAGGACCTCCAGCTCCTTTTCTGAAAACTTTAGTTTCCTCTTCCTCCCTGCAGTGGGGGTCTCCTTGTCCTAAGCTGACATAGCTGTAGTTGCTCCTCTCAGCTGGGTGTGCCTCTGCTGTCTGTGCTGGGTAGACTCCTCCCTGTTCCATGGGAGGTACTTCCTGGTTCTGATGTCATCACTCAGAACCAGGAAGTGTGTTTTCTCCTATGTTATTTGCACCTAGTCGCAATTTATGACTCTGGACCACACCCTTGTACAATTTGTGATGTTGCAGTTTGCAATTTCGCAAATTGCGGTGCGACTCTGCACCGAATTGCAAAATGGTATTGCGATTTCTACCTACACCTGTTTTAGGAGTCAGAAATAGGGATTCGCAATGAGTCACTATTTCCGTCTCGCAATTCTTTAGCTTCGTAAATGTGGCCCCAAGACTCTTGTAAGCAGATTATGTCTGCATTTAGAAAGTTCAAAAACTCAATTTTCCCCCCCTTATTTTTTATGCCAGCAACATTCCAGGATATGATAATGAGCTCATTGCTAAATTGATGGGACTATTCAACGGGACATTGTAGAGGAGTTATTTAAGGCAGCCGGTAACCAGTTCCTATAGGAGGTGTTGACACTTACTTTTTGTGATGCACTCTTCGGGGATTCCTAAGTGACTCTTCCCTGCCATGTTTCCCTAGAGAAATTAGCAAACCCTGTTAACTGAGGGGGTGGTTGCATGGTGACATAGGTGTGGGGGAATAGACATATGGTTCCCAGCACCAACGGGGAGGTATTGTGGGATCTTACCAGCTAGTGTGCTCACTGCGACCCTCAGAGTGGGGACAACATCAATACCTTTGCATTGCAAACTTTCTGAATTGTTTAGAATTTTGTGGACTATCAATTTAGAGCAAAAAACACTCTTGTTATGGGGCCAAAACCAGAGTCCTCAAAATATACTAAGGCCCTCATTATGACATTGGTGGTAAGTGCCGCTTACCGCCATGATGACTTCCACCAACATACACAAGTTCACCAGCCGAAAGGTCAGTGATAAAATGGCGGTACCAAACCCCACACCATTGCGCCAACAGAAATACGCCCACAGCATCATGACCCATGAATCACCACAGCGGACATTCAACCACGGTAAACATTTGGCAGTACAGACCACTGCACTCAAAATACACACACACTAACAAAACAACACCACATTGGACAATTCAAACTACACACACCTGACACACATACACACACCACACCCACACACCCACATCAATAAAAAACACACAACACACACTACCCACAACCCTTTACGAAAAATAATTGACAACTGAGAGAGAGACAAGCCAGGAACACCCACTCAATCAGAGCCACAAAACACCGTCACCCATACACCATCCAGGCACCTCACAGCACACACCCCAACACATCACCCCACACACCCTCACACACACCACTCACACTACACCCATGGCACCACAAAGACACCCCAGGTTCTCAGAGGAGGAGCTAAGGGTCATGGTGGAGGAAATCATCCGGGTAGAGCCACAGCTATTCGGATCACAGGTGCAGCAGACGCCCATTGCTAGGAAGATGGAGCTATGGCGGAGAGTCGTGGACAGGGTCAATGCAGTGGGACATCATCCCAGAACAATGGATGACATCAGGAAGAGGTGGAACGACCTACAGGGGAAGGTGCGTTCCTTGGTAGCAGACCCCCACCTCCTCCCCCACAACTAACAACATGGGAGGAGCAAGTCTTGGCAATCATGCTTCCTGAGGGCCTGGCAAGAGTAGCAGGAGGACTAGACTCTCGTAAGTCAAATCTTTACTACTTTATCCCCCCCTGCCTGCATTCCATCACAAACTCCTACCCCTACCCTCAACCCATCACTCCACCCCCTCACATATAGCCCACCATCACAACCCATCCACCCAATACCAAGCCCTGCATGCTACACCAATGCATGGACCCCCTTCACAGACGTGCATTGACACACATCACCACAGCATGGACACTAGTGACAATCACTTAGCCAACCAAATCACAACTCACACAAGCCAAAGCTGCCTTGGTAATAACAACTATAAAGGGGAACATACCCATGCATAAGATGTCACACGCAGAAACAATAACTCTGCATTTACTTCCCCACAGGACCCCCACACAATATCACCAGAGAGGAGGTGCCAGCAACATCCAGTGCCCCCCAGATGAGGCCCACAGTGATGACAGCAGCTCTGCACGCCTGGATCAGGATGACCAACCTGGTCCATCAGGGACCTCTGGACAGTCGGTGACCCAGCCACATTCCCAAACCACCACAGAGCCTCCCCCCTCAGGAAACACCACCACAGTACCCACCAAGGGGGCCCATCCCTCTGTCCCCAGGACACATCAATCAGCAGTGTGTCCACTACTGCAGGGACCCCAGGCAACCCCACAAACACAGGATAATCAGGGACCTGGGGTCAGTGGTTTTGGACACACGGTTCAGGGGACAGATGCACAGGACAACTGGGAAGCTGGGAGAACAGCTGTGCGACAGGGGTAGAACTGGCCCAGGAAACCCACTCTCCACGAGGCACTCACCAACATCCTGGGAGCATACCACCATTCCCAGGAGACCATCGTGCAGATACTGGCCAAGCTGCAGGAGACCCAGCAGATGCAGGAGGAACAGTACCTGGGGATCAGGGAGGACCTGTGAGACATCCACACCACCCTGGTCACCATTGCAGGGGCTCTGGCGGACATGGCCAACACCATGAGGGAGGCAGTGGCACACCAACAGGCCCCTGACATTAGCCACATGGATGAACAGCCCTCCACCTCCGCTGAAGCTAGTGAGCAGGTGGGCTTGCCACTGGAACAACAGGCCACCAGCTCCCCACCCCCTGCAGAAGGAGATCCACCACACAAAAGGTCCCTGTGATCCAGGCAGAAGCCTGAGAACATTGCCAAGACCCCCGCCAGAAAATAAGACTCCCCTAAATGTCACACTTGGGTCCCACTCTGTCGCCCTGTCCACCTTGAACTGCCACTGCTGCTGTTCCTATGCCCCCTTGGACAATGCACCTGTGGTACAAATAGACTGGAACTTTACCCTGGACATTCCTCTACTATCAACCCAGCCATTGCAATAGCCCCTACACTTATTATCACAGAAAATAACACCCTTGGAACTAATATAAGTATGGAGTTTGTCAATTGATTGAAATATGTATTAGTTTAACACGCTGTAAACATTGCAATTCAAATGTACAGTTACATATACATAGGTATGACCTGTAGTGGGCAGCAGTAAACATACCAGGAGCCAGAGTGGGGCATAGATATCTGAAAATAGAGATGCCAAAGGGTACAGTAAGTGGCCATAGAAATCAGAAATTCAGGCTGCCATGTACAATGTCCAACACAAAAATGCAATGGAAGGTGAAGTTACAGTGTCTTACCTGTGTATCACTGGAAGTACTATTGGATTATAGTAGTTCTGCTGTCCACATCCTCTTCCTCTTTCTCCTCTTTGTCACTGTCCACAGGCTCCACCACTGCCACACGACCATCTCCAGCATCATCCTCCTGCAGAAAAGGCACCTGGCGTCTCAAGGCCAGGTTGTGCAACATGCAACGATGATCTGGCACACCTTCTTGGGTGAGTAGTACAGGGATCCACCTTTCAGATGGAGGCACCGGAATCTGGCCTTCAGGAGGCCAAAGGTGCACTCAATGATCCTCACTAGGGTCAGGAGCCATGAAAGGTTGGGGTAACCAGAGTCACCTGCAAATATCGAGGGATAGCCAGACACTCACCCTTAGGGCCAACCCCACACCTATATACCTACATCAACTGTGTGGGGACCATGGGCTCACCTATTAGCCACACCCTGTCCCTCTGGATTTGAGACATCACATATGGGATGCTGCTATTCCTCAAGATAAAGGCATCATGCACAGAGCCAGGATACTTTGCATTGACATGGGAGATGTACTGATCCACCAAACACACCATCTGCACATTCTTTCGATTTCTGAACACCTGATCATTTCTCTGGGGGGGGGGGGCAAAGGCAATATGTGTACCATCAATAGCACCAATGATGTTGGGGAAATGTCCCATTGCATAGAAGTCAGCTTTCACTGTGGCCAAATCCTCCACCTGAGGGAATACGATGTAGCTGCACATGTATTTCATCAGGGCAGACAACACTCTGGTCAGCACGTTTGACAACATAGACTGTGACATCCTTGATGCCATGGCCACTGTAGCTTGGAAGGAACCGCTTGCCAAGAAATGGAGCACTGACAGGACCTGCACTAGATGGCGGATACCTGTGGGGTAGTGGATAGCTGAAATCAGGTCTGGCTCCAATTGGGCACACAGCTCTTGGATTGTAGCCCTATCAAGTCTGTAGGTTAGGATAATGTGCCTGTCCTCCATTGTCGCCTGGTCCACCAGGGGTCTGTACACAGGGGTATGTCTCCAGCGCCTATTCATTCTCAGTGGTTGAACTCTAGGGTGAAAAACGGTGAGCAGATGGTCATATTCAAACATTTACTCAGATTAATATGCTTTTTTTTTTTTTTTTTCTTTTTACAGAAACAGTGTGTGAACTTGTGGGTCCGTTAATGTGCCTATGTCTGCTGTGACGCAGTTAGGTGCCATGACCTGTGCCCCCCGAAATGGCAGCCGCCTGACCTGTGAGGAGGGACAAGTGGAAATGAGAAAATTCCGCTGGCATTGTGCGCCATTGCAGGAGGCAATCGACGACCGTCGTGCAACACTGCATTGGTTATCATTGGAGCCTACGGGTTCCAGGAGCCAATGGTGATGTATGCTGATGGTGACGGTACGCACCGCCACGGACGAGACAGCCATTTTCTATCTGTTCACTCACTTGCTACCTGACCTTCAATAGGAGAGGATCTACACTGCAAGTGCTGCTGTGACATGTGTCTGGAAGCGACCATGGTTCGAGTGTCTGGGGAAAGGGCCCCTGCCTTCACTTCCCAGGAGTTGGAAAGACTGGAGGATGGGACCTACCCCAGTACTGTTTACTTTATGGTCCTCCAGACCAACAGGTGAGTACAATGTGAGCATGATGTGTGAAGCATGAATGTATGGAGTGCTGTGTGTGTAAGCCTCATGTGGGGGGGGCTGAGGGGTCCTGGATAGAGTGCTGCATGTATGGTGGTCAATGTATGTGCATAAGGGGATGGGAGGGATATGTTGGGACATAAGCATAACAGTCCGGACAGTATGAATAATACCTTTTCTGCTGTATCTTTTTCTGCAGGTCAGCACCCATCTGAAAAAGGGTATTTGGTGTGCCATCGCCAAAGAGGTGTGGACCCTGGGGGTCTTTGACAGGCGGATCACCCATTGCTGCAAATGGTGGGAGGACCTGCGCCGCTGGGCAAGGAATACGGTGGAGGCCCAGGTGGGGCTGGCCTCCCAACGAGGAAGGGGTGTGCGTTGTACCCTGACCACCCTGATGTTCCACATCCTGGCGGTGGCCTATCCGTAGTTGGATGGGCGCTTGAAGGCATCACAGCAGCCACAAGGGGGTGAGTACAGATTCAGAATCATGACTGCGCGCGTTAAGGTGTTACCTGTATGGGGGATGTGGGCTGTGGGTGCCCCTATTCCAGGGTGAACATGGCAGGGTAGGTTCCATGATGGGCAAGCTCAGATGCACTCCAACCCCAATTATGTTAGTGGGCATCTACTACTGGGCAGGGTCCTGTGGGTTTCAGGTGTGCAGCTAATAGCTTTAGGCATTGTACCCCATGGCCTGGTGACTAGTATTGTAACTGGTAGTGCATTGCCTAGTGCATAGGGCTGTTCCTGTGAGTTGTGTATGCCAACGGTAGTGTTATTGCTGGCATTGACCAAGTGTATCCTCAGTCTCTTCCTCCCCCCTTTTTGTTTTGTCACCCTGACCTTGTGTGCATCAGCATCATCTGGTGGAGGAGCAGAGGTACCGTTGACAGAGGGAGCTGCATCCCACGTGGGCCTGGAGGCCGAATCAACCAATGGTGAGGGCACCAGTGGGATGGATGGTGAGGGGAGAACCATGATGGAGACAGGAGGGGACAGTACTGACAGTGACTCCTCCTCCAATGGAAGCTCCCTGGCGGTGACGGACACCTCTGTGCCCACCCCAACTACAGGTACAGCCACCACCCCTGTACCAGCACCGCCCTCCCAGCAGCCCCTCAGCGTGTTTCCCGTGCCCGCTCACCCAGGAGGGTAGGCATCTCCTTTGCCCCTGCCACAGTCAGCCCTGCTGCCCTCAGTGAGGAGGCTATTGACCTCCTGAGATCCCTCTCTGTTGGACAGTCAACCATACTGAATGCCATCTAGGGTGTAGCAGGACATTTGCAAAAAACACATGCATACCTGGAGGGGATTCACTCTGGTGTGACGGCCCTACAGAGAGCATTCCAGGCTCTGGCCAACTCACTGATGGCAGCCATTGTCCCTGTCTCCAGCCTCCCCCTCCAACTTCCTCTACTCAGTCCCAATCACCTCAACCCCAGCCTATCCCAAGCACACCTTCAGACCTGCATGCACCCATATCAACACACAGAAGTGGCTCAGGCAAACACAAGCACCACACTTCATCCCACAGGCACTCACACAAGTACCATCCAGATGCAGACACACCAACATCCACAGCCTCCACTGTGGACCCTCCTCCTCCTCGTCCACCTCCCTCCCAGTAGCATCTACACTCACACCTGCATGCACTACATTGTCATCCACTACCTCCATCACGAGCACACATATTACAACACGACCCTCACTGGCAGTCACCACCCCCACATCCATGCACACATCCCCTGTGTCCTCTCCCACTGTGTTTGTGACCCCTCCTCCCAAAGTACACAAACGCAAGCACTCAGACACTCAGCAGTCATCCACTTCACAACAGCATCCAGCCCATGCACCTGCACCTAAACACAGCAGACAGACACCTCCACAACCACTCCCTCTTCCTCCCTTCCCAAACCTTCACCCTCTTCCCGCCCCAGTGTCCCTAAGAAGCTTTTCCTCACCACCCTTGACCTATTCCCGCCCCTCCCCCCCTCCTTCACGTCGGGTCAGGGTGGCCAGAACCCAGCCCAGCACCTCGCCACCCAGTCCACGGCCATTGTAGTTTCTGCAGCTACTGCAAGTGTGAGAGGGTCCAAGGAGGCTCCCGTTAGCACAGCCAGTGTGGCTGCACCACCTGCCAAGGGCAAGAAGGGGCCGCCACCAAGCAAGGGTAAGAAGGGGACACCAGCCGGCAAGGGGAAGGAGGCATCAACAGCCGGCAAGGGGAAGTGGGCACCACCAGCCAGAAAGGGGAAGAAGGCACCACCAGCCAGCAAGGGGAAGGAGGCACCACCAGCCAGCAAGGGCAGGAAGGGAACAACAGCTGGCAGAAGCAAGGAGGCACCACCATCTGCCAAGGGCAGGAAGGGGGAAACAACAGCAGTCATGGCACTTCTGCCGTCCGAGGCTGCAGGGGAAGGGCTGGATACTCCCCCACCATTGACAGCACCGCGACCTGCATCGCAGCCAGCACCGCCACCTGCACCGCCACCAGCTGCGCCACCTGCACTGCCACCAGCACCACTGGCTGCAGCCCCAGTTGGCAGCCGTCTGAGGCTGCAGGGGAAGGGCTGGAGCCACCCCCCACCACTGACAGCACCGCCACCTGTACCGCAACTGCCATCCACTGAGCAGCCGTCACCACCTGCGAGCAGTGTGTAGTCGTGACTACATGGGCTGCAGTACGTCCTGGCCCCTGCAACACCTGTAGGTGTGACACCCAGGTGAGAGACTGTGACCTTGCACCATCCAGGATGAAGCACACTGGGCACAAAGCCCCCTCCAGAACCAGTGGAAGAAGCCATCCACTAACCTTCTGCTTGCCAGGATGAAGCACACTGGGCACAAAGCCCCCTCCAGAACCAGTGGAGAAAAGCATCCACTACCTCTGTCCTTGCCAGGATGAAGCACACGGGGCACAAAGCCCCCTCCAGAACCAGTGGAAGAAGGAATCCACTTGAGAGACTGTGGCTTTGCACTCCCCAGGACCAAGCAGTGGGCAAACCACCCACTAGAGAGACTGACTTTGCACTCCCCAGGACCAAGCAGTGGGCAAACCACCCACTAGAGAGACTGTGGCTTTGCACTCCACAGGACCAAGCAGTGGGCAAAGCACCCACTAGAGAGACTGTGACTTTGCACTCCCCAGGACCAAGCAGTGGGCAAAGCACCCACTTGAGAGACTGTGGCCTTGCACTCCCCAGGACCAATTAGTGGGCAAACCACCCACTTGAGAGACTGTGGATTTGCACTCCCCAGGACCAAGCAGTGGGCATGTAGCCCCCTCCAGGAGCAGTGGCGTTGTACCATCTTCCGGCTGAGGTGCCCCCTCATTCCCCATCCCCCTGAGGTGCCTCTTTATTTTCGCCCTGATCCCGCTGCAGTGTTCTCTCCGTGTTGAAGCAGGAGTCACATGTGGCCTTGGCCTATGTGTTATGGCCCATTGGCCACGGACATTTTGGACTGGCCATTGTCCCTCCTTTTGTGTATATTGTACATACTAATTATTGCTTTAAGGATGTATCTAAAATTGTACTATTACCCTCAATATTATCAATTCCTTTTGTCCTTGCATTATTCCTGAGGGGTACTGGGTGTATATTTAAATGTTGTTGCATCTGTTTGTGTGTCTGGTGTTGGGGGTGGGGGTGTTGCGTGCTGCATGTGTGTGTGTCACTCTCTTTTTCCTCCCCCCCTCCATTGTGTGCTAGATGCGGTACTCACCGTGGTCGTCTTCGCCACCATTCATGTTCTTGGTGTATGAGGAGGTAGACCAGTATTGGAAAAATGTGCAGCTCAGGCTCCATGTAGTTGTGGCTCTTCCTTGAGTGTCAAGAGGTGAGTCGTTTCCCTTCTGTGTACTGTTTCTGCTGTGCTTTTGATGGTATTGGTACCGCCCTGGAAACGCTGGTGGTTGGCCTCTCATAATAGAGTGGGCGGTACATTGTCTTTTGCCTGGCTGTTAGCAGTTACCGCTGCTGTGCTTGTTGCTACCGCCGTGGCGGTCAGAGTGTTAAAGTGGCTGACTGTGTTGGCGGTTTCCGCCATGGTCATAATTCAATTTTTTTTACCGCTGGCCTGTTGGCTGTATTACCGCTGCTTTATCACCGACCACCAGGGTTGTAATGAGGGCCTAAGTGTAAGTCATTGCTATCTATTGAACTAAGCGACTCTACCTCTGAGAAACACTTCAGAAGTAGAGATCTGTATAAAAATGCTTCTGTGTCAAACAGAAGTTTAAAGTCTAAAGCCAAAGTGTTCACATAATTTCAACTCTCCATCCTTTGTAAAGGTGTCGACCTGACAGGCTGGGTCTTAGACCACATTGGAGCCCCAAACGGTTGTGCTAGAGGATTCAGTGGTAGCATACTTGTTTGTAAAGGAGGCATATTTTGGTTCAAGGTTGAGCCGACCATGCTTGGCCCACAGGGAGTACATAGAGGAGTGATCTGTACTCGAGAATCAGTAAATGCAGCATGGTGTTGTGGAACAGGATCCTCCGGGACAGGGAGTTCTTGTGACGTAAGGAGACCCTCAGGGAAGTGCACCTTTCTCCGACCTGTTTTGGAGAACCTTCGATTTAGTAATTTGGCCCTCTTGAGATTTTTCTTTTTGGGCGTAGGCTTTTGTGTTAATGAACATGATTCTTCAGTCACTATGTTTACCTTCGGATATGCTTTAAAAATCGGAAATACTTCCTGTACTGTGCTTTGGGGTTCAAAGTTCAGATTTTTTTCTGGGGAAAAATCATTCAATATAAATCTAATAGCCTCTACCAGGCTTTCGATAGAAACTGAGTTCACAGGAAGTGCCTTAATCAGAGGCTTGCCAGCCTGGGAGCTGAAATCAATCCCAGACTGAGTCACCTTGTTCTCTGCGGCACTAGGCAGTGCTGAAGCTTCTTCTCGTTGCAATGTAAAAAAATCATGGTTGCCTCCTTTGCTGGTGATTAGTTCTTTTAGTATGACTGTAACAGTGTCAAAGATACAGTCGGATCACACAACAAATTTTTCCAAAAGATTTCAAATAGATGATAGAAGTCTCTCTAGGCTAAGGAGAGAAGAAAAAAACGGTAAAGTGCACCTTTCTCCGACCTGTTTTGGAGAACCTTCGATTTAGTAATTTGGCCCTCTTGAGATTTTTCTTTTTGGGCGTAGGCTTTTGTGTTAATGAACATGATTCTTCAGTCACTATGTTTACCTTCGGATATGCTTTAAAAATCGGAAATACTTCCTGTACTGTGCTTTGGGGTTCAAAGTTCAGATTCTTTTCTGGGGAAAAATCATTCAATATAAATCTAATAGCCTCTACCAGGCTTTCGATAGAAACTGAGTTCACAGGAAGTGCCTTAATCAGAGGCTTGCCAGCCTGGGAGCTGAAATCAATCCCAGACTGAGTCACCTTGTTCTCTGCAGCACTAGGCAGTGCTGAAGCTTCTTCTCGTTGCAATGTAAAAAAATCATGGTTGCCTCCTTTGCTGGTGATTAGTTCTTTTAGTATGACTGTAACAGTGTCAAAGATACAGTCGGATCACACAACAAATTTTTCCAAAAGATTTAAAATAGATGATAGAAGTCTCTCTAGGCTAAGGAGAGAAGAAAAAAATGGTATATTTTGATCCGGGGGATTACTTGGAAGATTAGCATTTATACTCAAATCAGGGGTCACTGAGAGATGTGAGCATAGTGAAGGATGGTTAGACTGGTTGCTACTAAAGAGATGCAAGACCATGGACAATGGCGGGGGAAGGCTGAAGGGTATTTGCCCCCTGTTGAGGATATCTTTTGTATAGTTCTAAGACCAGATCTGGAAGAGTGAAGTCATCCAACCGGTGCCCCAGGTCAGTACTTTGGGAGGGGACTTGTTCCACAGCTCCAATCAGTAAGCCCTGCCTACCAGGGGCCAAGACATCAGAGTTACAAGCTGAAGGAAGGATGGTATTATGGGAGAGTGAGGCAACTATACTTGGACCAAGAGTCTCAGTGTGAAAGGAGAATATCAGGGGAATGGAGAAATTCTGAAATACTTCTTTGGAGACATTGAAGCATGCTAACCCCTTGAAACTAGAATGCTGTTGGTCCCCCAGCTAATGATTGACCCTATTGCCAGAGGGTAAAGACTCAGAGGGTGTGGAGGGAGTGAGCCTTATCCCAGAGAGAAAAGATTTGATTTCTACATTTCAGCCCTGGGACGGTTATACCGCTGTTGTGGAGAGGGTTGGATTTGGTTTTGGAACAAGACCTCTACGGAAGTAGACGGCCAGATCTCAGTTTTTTTACGGTCATTTTACCTTTGCTAATGCCAATATTAGGCAATCACAGAGATTTCCTCCTGCTTTCTTTTAGGTGCCGGTGGAATATTCGAGTGAGCAGGTAATTCTGATAAGGAGTTTGGTTTGCAGGTGAAAAACCAGCAGAGGAAAGTATGTGACGCCTTGGAGACCAATCAGGGGTATTTCAACAATTGAGTCAGCAGTGCCTTATTTTCAAGTTGGAATGGATAGAGAAAAGGGTGAGACAGGCATGAGGTACAAGGAGGAGGAAGGAGAAAGGCAACAGGCACACCACAAGGAACTGCTGGCCGCTTGTGCTGACCAAACTCTGATGATCAATCCTGTATGTTCTCTCCTGTATGAAACCATCACTCTGATGCTCTGGGGAGCCCTTTTGGGCCACCCGAGGATCCCAGTAGTCTTTTAATGCTTTTCCAGATGTGCTGCTCTCGGTGCTGGCGGCCCAAAGTGTTGCACGTTTCTTCTCCGGGGGCAGGTCGCGCTGGAAATCTCAGGCTCACTGTTGCTGGAAATTCTATGGCCTGCGGCTTTTGAACAGGAGCCTCACGGTCCAGGATCAAACTTACTGTATTCTGATGATTACAGACCCACGTTAAGTTGAGGGCTGCCTGCTGGTTGCATGGCTAGGCCTCCCGTCCTATGATTCTGCGTCTTTATACCCATCAGAGGGCAGCCTTGCATTGGTCTGCGCGATCTTGGCGCAGTCTTGGTGATCTTGGCAGATTGTGACACAGTCAGTCAATGGTTTGCTCTGGTCCCTCCAAAGGCCGGGGG
Source organism: Pleurodeles waltl (assembly GCF_031143425.1). Classification (NCBI taxonomy): domain Eukaryota; kingdom Metazoa; phylum Chordata; class Amphibia; order Caudata; family Salamandridae; genus Pleurodeles; species Pleurodeles waltl. The sequence continues at coordinate 1,109,394,882 of NC_090447.1, read as the reverse complement.
CTTGGTCGTCGAAGGAGAGCCAAAGGAGTGGCATCCTACAGCCCACTGGCAGGGCCTAGCCAATAGACGTGGTGCATGTGCCACTGAAGGAGGAGGGTAGGGGGCACCAGGAAACAGGGGAACACCCAAGTGGTGCTTCTGCCTCTTACCACAATCCTCTGCTGGATGCACCCGGCTTAGAGGCTAGCGAGCGACTTCCTGGTCCCAGTCAGTCACATGGCTCTAGGCCCGCAGCACACCCAGCTTCCAGCACTGGCACCACACCTTGTCTCATGGCTCTCGCGATGCTTTGGGTTCACGGCTCCCGGGCGCGGCACTCACGCCACCCGGCCACCGCACTCCCAGCTCTTGTGGCTCCTGGCCGCAGCTCTTGCGGGACCCGGCCACGGCTCTCATGGCACCCGACCACGGCTCTCTCGAAGCACTGTGACTCTGTCGCGCTGTGGCCCAGAACAAGAAGCAGCAGCCGTGAACCAGAAGTTATAATGGCGTCCCTGCACTCACAAAGTCCTAGAAAATGGGCCTGGATGATGTGGAGGCACCTCTGTTAGTGCAGGGGTGCCCTCACACACTGGTACTATGCACCTAGCCTTCAAGGTCTGAAGGTTAGACATACAGGTGACTTATAAGTGACCTGGTTCAGTGAAAATGGCTGTCAAATAGTGCTTACGCTATTTCACTCAGCCTGCAATGGGCAGCCCCGAAGGAGTGTTTGTATGAGTTCCTTATGGGTGCCAAAGAAATGCTGCAGTCCATAAGGATCTCCTGGAACCCCAATGCCCTGGATACCCAGGTACCATATACTAGGGACTTATAAGGAAGGTTTGGTATACCAATTTGGAGTGGAATACTGGGTTACCAGTATGTAAGTATAAATTTGGAATCACAGAGAGCATAAGCACAGGAGTTCTAGTTAGCAGGACTCCAGTGACACAGCTAAGCATACTGACAAAAACAATGAAACAGACTGACAAGTAGGCCACAACCTATGAGCACTGGGGTCCTGACTAGCAGGATCCCAGTGACACAGTAAAAACACATTGACAAACAGGACAAAAATAGGGTTAACCATGCTAGAAAGAGGCTACTTTCTCACAATGATTGCTTGTATGTTTGTGTCCTTTGGCTGGGTTTGGTGAAGGAGTGAAGGGTGACTGGCTGCCAACAGTGAGGAGGCCAGAGCCGGAAAGGCTCTCTGTAGGCCAGCCAGTGCACCATGAATGCCCTCTAGTAATGTATTGCTATGGTGGACTTGAGCTGTCGGTCCCTGAATGGCATTCACAATGGTCGACTTACGCACAGAGAGGGACCTCAGGAGATCAATAGCCTCCTCACTGAGGGCAGCAGGGATGACTGGGGCAGGAGCAGAGGTGCCTGCAGCAAAGGAGATGCCCACCCTCTTGGGTGAGCGGGCATGGGCAACTGGGTGGGGAGCAACAGGGAGGGGGGTAGTAGTAAGGGGGTGGAGGACAAAGATGGTGCTGGGGTTGTCCGAGATGGGTCCACCACCACCAGGGAGTGCCCACTGGGGGATGATTCTAAAGGCAATGTGGAAGTTCCAGTCTCCCCCGTGGCTCTCCCCCGTGGCACTCCCCTCGCCTTCTGAACACTGGGTCCGTTGTTGCCGCTGTTAGCAGCATCCTGGGTCCAGTCGCCTGTAGCATTCCCACTCACCTGTGCCCCTTCTCCTTTGCCTGCTGATGCTGATGCAAACAAATAGAGAGGGAGAGGAAGAGAGAGAGAGAGAGAGAGATAGAGAGAGAGAGAGTCAGCAAGTACCTCACATAAACACATATAAACATGCACGCATATGAGACCACTTATCCTGGCTAGGTCATCTCAGGTGCCAATACAAATTTCCTACATCATGTCACAACATGTCACTACTACCCACCCCTGTATGCCAACCTTCACACCTATGTCTATATCCAAGTAGGTCAGCACGACTGGAGTCATCCACATGATCACCACCAAAGCCATGTTTGCATGCACATCATGCCCTGGATGAAGTTCAGATGACTCCCTGATTTCACATCATACCTCTCCGTACCCCTGTCATCCACTGAATGTACTGGTGACTGTACAAAAGACATCAGGCCTCTACACTTGCAACAACTGATCAGTCCATGTCCTCTGGTAAATATCAATGACAGTATATAATACTCCACTTACACACCACACAGCATCTACCTGTCACATTACATGGCAGACCTAACTCTCTGTACAGTAATGCCAATATAGATCTAATAACTGATTTAGCCAGTACAAGTTAGACACCCATAGAGGTAGCATATGATTTGTACAATACAAGTGTGGGGTATAGCCATGTGATTAGTCTGACCCAATCACAAAGAAGATCTGCAGACACCTAACACACATGTCACAATATATCATACATTTAACAGCATCAACAATGGACCATGTTGCACATATTACACATCCATACTCAATCAATGAGTGCAGTGTCATAACTGATGAACTTCAGTAACACACATATGACAACCTGGTCCATATAAAATATTAACAGACATGCAGTGTCACTAGTAGGACTTCACAACATTATAAAACTACCCTCACACACACCATTCCACATTTGTGAATATGTGTACCTACGTCCAGACAACACACATCTCAGTCTGTAAATACTTGTAAGCATCATGCACACATGGACCAACATCACTGCCTTTACACTGACAACACATCCCACTACTACATAGGGCAGCCCTAGGAGAAAAAATACAACATATGAATCACATCATTTTTCCATGAGTCATGCAATACCCAATTGTGTCCTAATCTGTTATGTTAGCTAGGCAAAGGGCAGCAGACATTGTCCCACTCCATCAGATGTGCCCCCAAGTAACCATTGTGACATGATGTAGGAAAATAACAAAGCTATGTTGCATAGTAATTGCTAAGGCATTGGCATATATGGCATATACATGACATACTGACAATGAACAGGTCTGCCTATGCACCTACCACCTCTAGTACTATCTCATTGGCTTCGAGGTTTCAACCCCAAAAGTCTAGCACTTAGAAATACATGATGATTGCAGTCATAGGTAATCATTTGTACATGGAATAGTAACCTACTTAGGCAACCTTCACATACCCTATAGTTAGCAGATGACCAATATATTGGTATACAACTATCAAGCCAGTAGTCCAGTCCTCTATAGGCCATATCTGTGGGGGAAATGTTATGGATGTTTCACATTCAGTCAATGTCATTACCAGTCTTTGATGTATATGGTCCCTGTGATAAAACAAGAGTCACACAGTTGCATATACAGGTATGCTATACAGAGGGGAGTAGACGGACACCTTAGAACCACAAATGCAGATAGAGGGAGCAGGTCATACTTAGTGGTTATGGTGATGCACAAGCTCACACCCATTGTATAGGCAGGATGGAGTCATACATGTGTCAATTTTATTAGACCATCTCCACAATCCATACATGGAGATTTCTCGATATGGGAGACGTACATCCATTGACAGAAAACCATCAAGACACATCTATAACTTATACTCAGCCCGGCTGGTTACTATCCATTACCACTAGTCTACATACATGTTGCCTTGACTACGTAGTCACATAAGCTACAGTGAGGCAGCAAATCCCATTTAAACCAGAGCCAAGCCCCTGGATACAGTCAGTACTCACCCCTTTGTGGCTGTTGTGCTGCCCTCAAACACCTAGCCAAATCAGGTCTTCCGGGCCCAGGTCCCCCCACCGCTTGCGACAATGGGTGCTCCCCCAAGGTCTGTACTTGCTTAGAAATGGCATGCCAGCTCCCTTTATTCTGATGTGCATTTACATGCATGGATGACACAGACAAAAGGAGAAAGTCGTGCACACTGACACTATACCAACAGCAGTGGTCTGTACACATCTGACTCACCAAGTGCCCACACATACCCATCCTCTTGGCTCACACACCTTCACTTTATGCCCTCTGCATGCATGTACTCATTCACTAGTACCCATAATACAATTACTGTCACATGCCCCTCTTTTTCACATTACTATGGCATTGGGATCACCTGCTCCTCTGGTGCCCCATACAGCTGTGCATACAGGGGTAGGGCCCCTTCCACAAGCTTCTCCAGCTCTTCTGCGGTGAAGGCTGGGGCCCTATCACCTGCAGGACGTGGCATGATGGCTCCGAGAGACAGTACACAGTAGCTCAGGTCATGGTGGTTTTTCTGGCAGCAGTGTCAGGAGTCAAGTGAGGGATTGTACAGAAAATGGTGGTCACAGCCGTCACATACAGGACCGTTACTGCTGGTAGACATCTGCATTGGCCCAAGTCGACCAAAGGCAGCAATGTGTTCAAATGACAAAGTCCACCGCAATTGTAACCGCCTACAACCATGACAACATCCTCAGGCAGAGTCAGGAGACTACCTGATGTCCAGTACAATAGATCAGGCAGCTGCCATTTTAGGGCTCAAATATGTATGAGGTAGTAATGAAAGTTGCATCATTTACTAAAACCACATATCTATGACAATGTCTGAAGTGCAGGCTTACTGTTTACAAGTATTAATATGCATGTAATTAGTAGAGGCAGTGAAATGATGTATTTTAGGTGATGTACATGAAACAGCGTTGTCCAATGCAAATGACAATCTGAAGATGGTAAAGGTGCCACACATACGTGTTACATGTTTACAGGGTTGATATAACTTTCACTGTCATTGACATGTTTCTCCATGTAGAGTACCTGCAAGGGATTAGGGGTTTTGAATCTGGTACACTTCCAAATTTTGGCTCGCTATGTGCTGGATACCACATATACAATGTTTAATGTGACAGAATTTAGATAGATGTGTGACGTTATTGTGATCAGACTTATGATGTATTGATTGAGTCTTTCACATACATTCTAGTGTTGTCCCACCTCGTTACCCTGAACTGAGGAGAGCAAGACAACCTCCAGTGTACCGTCCACTAGCAGACCTGCAGACTATGGTTGTGCAACATGTAATCCAAATATATCGCCTGGGTAGGCATACAATTATGGATCTCTGTTGTTAGTTGGATCCAGATCTGATGCCTGCCATTCACAATCCCAATAGCATATCTGCAATTGTTCAAGTCATTTCAGTGCTGCACTTCCTGGCCACTGGGTCCTTTCAGAATACAGTGGCCCTAACTGCAGGCCACTGTATGGCAATGTTCAGTCTGATTTTGAAGGTTGTACTGTCTGCATTATTAAAACATCTGGACAGCTACTTCAGATTTCCACAACATGGGGATTTGGCCCATGTGAAGGCAGATTTCTATGCTTTGGGACACATTCCGCAGGTCGATGTAGCCATAGATGGCACCCATGTACCCTTGGTTCCCCCACGTGCTAATGAACAGGTACAGAGGAACAGGAAAAACTTCCACTCCATAAACGTCCAAGTGGTCTGTTTGGCTGACCTCTACATTTCACAAGTTTGTGCAAGGTATCCAGCATCAATCTATGATTCCTTTATCATGCAGAACCACAAAACATCCCACTGCTGATGACATGGCTACACACAGAGAGGGCCCGGCTGCTTGATATGTCATGTATATCATGTGTGTCTGTACCTTTTTTACTGCTACCATATTTGTGGATGTCCAAGACTAAAGTTTGGATTGTTGTCACTATACCTCACAGGGGAGGCTGGCTTCCCAAACCGTCCTTGGTTATTAAGACCAGTGAGGTACCCAACCATGCCAGGGGATGTCCACTTTAATGAGGCCCACAGAAGGACAATGCGTGTAATGGAGCTGACTTTTGGGCTCCTGAAAGTAAGATTTTGCTGCAAAGATAAATCAGGAGGAGCCCTCCTCTACTCACCCTACAAGGTATGCCAAATAATTGTTGCCTGTTGCATGGTCCATAACCGGGCCCTGAGACATCAAATACCATTCATACCAGATGAGGGGGAGCCAGCAGATCATGTGGGTGGAAATGCAGAAACGCAATAAGGATGAGCATGATGAGGATGAAGCAGGAGACATCAGGGCACATCGCATCAATCAGTACTTCAACTAACTCAAGGTATGTGATGTGATATTACAATAGAGATTCCATGGGGTATTGTTGAGGTTATGTATGCCACATAATGTTCTTTTTACCACCATGAGTGTGGTCTTTAGTGTCTCTAAACCCCATCACTCAGATGTGCATGCTGAATGTTACCTGGAGTTGTGTACAGAACTGTTAACAACATAGTCTATTGTTTCGAAAATGCACACCCAAAGTCACATTTGTAGTTATAAATAGACAATGTGATGTTTGTGTTCCATTCTGGCCTATACCTTGTCTTTGTCAATCACATGTTTGCAGGTTGGCAGTTTGTCTCATCTTCATTTGGCATTGTCAGACAGTGTGACAGGCAGATGGGATTTGCAGACTGACATGACCAGTGGACATGGATTAGACCAGGTACTGGTTTGCAATTCTATGCCCAGACTCTCAGGACAGTGGTTTGGAAGTGTCCTTTTTCACAAAATAGACCTGTTTGGTATTGGAGGTGGCTCAAATGATGGCATGTGTGTATCCATTTGTGTCTAACACATATCATAATGTGATATCCAGACACTCTACCTTCATTCTGGTGAGTGTTGTATGTGACCTAACTTGTGCATTACTGTCAGTGTGTTTCCTCATTGCAGACCGATGTGCATGTGTCTGAGGACTGACATAGGTGAGGGGCAAGCCTACAGATACCTGACCTTGGTAAGTGGACTGGAGAGAGTAGTACTGACCTCTATATGTTTCATGAGGTAGGGTAATTTGGTAGGATAAAGTATGACTATTTCAGAAGGCTTTAGCTGATGATACATTGAACCAATCTCTCTGCCTCCTGGGATGGTGATATACGGACTTTTCCCAAACGTCTGTATTCTGTCGGTTGGTAGTGAATGACACCTAAGTGGAAACACTGAAACCCACAGCATGACTTCACAATGTGTTGATTGCCATTCTCAAAATAAATATGTGGAGATGTACAATACAGGTGACTAGTGTCATGTGTATGTTACAGTCCCAATGCAATATGTATCCTGGTAGTCAAGTACATGTGTGATGACCATAACAGAGGTATCACATTGGAGAGGAACATTTTAACACAATAGTTGTCTTAAATGATAGTTGTATATGGTTGGTACATCACACGTACACACAATCTGAAAGTAAGTGGTATTTATTGGGAGAATGAAACACAAAATTAGTACATTGAAACAGAAATGAAATAAAGTAAACAGTGAAGGGTTCAGTCATGGTGGAGGAAATCATCATGGTGGCTGCTACACCATTTGGAAACACACGTCCAGTATCCTTGCACCATAGGAAAATGGTGTTAGGTATCAGCACAGTCAACAGGGTGTATTGGTGACACACAAGGGGAAACAATCTGGAGAGGTTAACTTTCTGGCAGTGGGTTTAGTCTTGGCATCTGATCCTCCTGGATGTCTGGGTGGAATTCCATGTTTGCAGGGAGTTCTTTTGCTGCAGAGGTGGGGTATCTGATGAATTCCCTTCCCCTGGCAGGGCCACAATTCCAATAGCAGTCAAAGACATCAAGGGGCCTGATTTTTCAAGGCTAGTTAAGAGGCCTGATGTTGAGTGCCACAGCTACTCAGGGTAGTGTTGATGTCCCTCAGCACCCCAGCAATGGAAGCCATGATGGTATTTTGGGACTGTCACTGCTGTATGGCTTCCTGATGGTTGTCCCTCTGCAGCTGTTTGATCTCCCCATCATGATCATTACCTGGCCCATCATGCCTTTGGAATTTTGGTATGCTCCCACGACTTGGAAGATAGTCTCCTGGTCAGTTGTGTCCCTTCGAGTCCACATTATCTGGCCTACACCATCCCTCCCATGCACGCCACCCCACATACCTGTGCCCCTGGCACAGTGTGCCCATTCCCACTGGTGGCAGAACCATCATTGTCCGGATTACATGAGAAGACTCAGGTACCTGTACTGGGGTGTACACAAAGGAAGAGACTGTCCTTGGGATACAGGTTTATGGGCAAATGGTTGCCTGTGATGTAGTCGCAACAGGGCTGGAACGAGTCATTGTGAGCAGGGTGAGGCTGACAGTTGTTGACTAACCAGATGTCTCTGATGGGCCAGCTTTTACCTTATGTCCAGATATCCTGGTCTGTTTTTTTCACTAGCATCTTCATCCAAAAGAGTAGTGTCTGTCTTTGGTATCATCTCCATGTTGGGGATGGCAAGGTTATCTGTAGGAGGAGTGGAACACACAGTTGGTGTAAGTCATGCAACATGTGATGTTTAAATAGTACTACTAAACATGGTATGTGAGATGCACACACTGCCTTCACATGATATCCTGACATGACAATGATAGCTGCTACTTATTGTGGGTTAGTGAAATGTTTGACACAGAGATTTGCAATTGCATACTGCATGCTCCATGATCTTGGAGTATGTTGGTGTTTAAATGGCTGCAAATGTCCTCATATCTTGTGTGACTGAAGACATGACAATGTATATCTCTCTCCTAGTAAGGTGTATGGCATCATTAAGCCAACTAGAAGCTGAACAATACACAATGGTGTCAGAGCTGGCATACAAAATTGGTGTTACAATTTGCCCTGGGCCTCTGTCTGGATGTACTGCAAGTGCGTCCAGTTTACGTTTTAAGTGTCACCCCCAGGTGAGTATATGACATTATTAGGTATATTTTTCTGAGTACAGTTTGGTATGGGACAAAGCTGTTCCTGTGATTTGCGTGTAATGATACTGGTTAGTGGCTCATTACATAGCTGTCACTGCCATGAACTTTTAAATGGTGGACCATTCAGGTTGGTTTACTTTGATTGTTAGTTTTAAATGCAAGACATTTCAGATTTAGCGCACGGTTCCGGTTTTCTTAATGTTGGAACGGTGCCTTCTGGGAGTAGTGCTGTCAATCACCAGGATTTCACATGCCCTTCCCAAACACTGTGGCCCAAGGTGAGGTTACTTAAATTGTGGCATGGCAGTGAGAGGTAGTTGGAGATTTGTACAGGGGGTGGTGGGTGATTTGGTCATTGGGGTGGTGAAAGGTGATGAGTGAGCATGCAAGACAAATCTGTCTGGTGACATAAATGCTGTTGTTACTTACCTGACTCCACTCCCCCAGGTATTCCTGTCAGGCCCCCTGGAGGCAGGATGTTCAAGACCTTCTCCTCCCATGATGTGAACTGTGGGGGAGGAAATGGGGGCCCACCGCTAGTCTTGAGAACCACCAGCTGGTGCCTGGATGCCATGGAGCAAACCTTCCCCCTGAGGTCATTCTTCCTCTTCCTGATGTCCTCCCTTGTCTGTGGGTAAGTGCCTACTACATTCACACTGTCGACTATCCTTGCCCACAACTCTACTTTCCTGGCTATTGATGTTTGCTGGACTTCTGCTCCGAGTAGATATGGCTCTACCCTGACAATTTTGTCCACCATGACCTTCAACTCGTCATCAGTGAAACGTGGATATTTTTGTGGGGACATGGTCGTTGTGTTTCAGACAGTGAGCTAGTGGATAAAAGGATGATAAATGTAGCAGTGTGTGGGTGTTGTGATGTGAGTGAGGTGACGCTTGTTACATATTGTGTGGTTTTGTATTTTGTGTGTTGTGTATGTTGTGCAAATGTGGGATGTGTGCTAAGTGTAATGTGTAGGGATACCTATTGTTTGTTTAGCTATTTATTTTTTGGGCTATTCTCTGGCTGTGAGTGGCATTGTGGTTACAAAGGATTGTGGGTTATGTAGGGTTGTGTTTTATAGTGCAGCGTGTAGGTGTGCCAGGTGTTTTAATGTATGTCAGGTGTGGGGTAGTTGAACTATCCAATGTGGTGTGTAGTTCTGACTCATGTGAGTTCAGACCGCTGCGGTTCTCACTGCCAATGGTTTTCCTCCATGGAAAAAACGCTCTCGTAATTTGTGGTTCATAGTTAGATCGGATGATTTTTGTTGGGCTGATGTTGCAGGTGGTCTAAATGCCTTTTTTCCATCCGCCAGTGTTGTGGCGGTTTTGGGAAATTGACTGTTTTTTGGTGGTCTGAGCTGTGTATCTCTTAATTAGGTGGTAATTTGGCAGGAATTTACTTAAGATGTTGATCAGTCAAAACTGAAAGATGGAAAACGGAATTACAGGTTGAACTCATAAACAAATAGGAAATACAAGTTGGAATGCAAGAGCTAAGAATTGATAAATCTTCAGTCTTTAATCGCAATCAAGCAGAACTTTGTAGTCACGTTACTGAACATTCTTCTAAAAATGTAGTGTGAACCATCACATGAGGAAATTAGGACTGGGTGAAATTGTAATTACAAAGTAATTGGAGTAATTTCAAGAATTTGACACAATCTTGACACATTCTGACACAAAATTGCAGAAAAATACTCAAGTACACCACTTTGTGTAGTTATGAGTAATTGTCTCAAGAAACATACTAAAGGAGCACAGGACCATTGAAATTAGCGAGTATGAGTGGCTACTGGCCATTTAGCTGCATTTAGTGCTATCTTTATAGCTCAGCAAAGGTGCATTATGCGTTAAGACAATAGTGCTAAATAGTGGGTTGTGCTCCTCACTCAATTTCGTGTAATTATTGTACAGAAAACTATGAGACTTACAGACAGGTCTAGAGAATATAATAATTTCTACATTTAAAAAACATGAGAAATTCACCATCAGTTATGTATTACAAACGATGATAGGTCTTCTTTTTGTAAAATACTAAATTGTATTGGAAAACGGTTTGGCTAAATGACAATCCAATCCAAACAAGGATTTATTCCCAGCTGTTTAATCATGAAGTGCTTTCATACTTCTATCATAGAGGGAATCACAACAAAAAGATATGTGCTATTGATCAAGCAAACTAGAAAAACGTCTCGGTATAATTGAAAAGGGAGGCCTGACACAAAATGTGCCACCCACAGGAAAAACATTATTTGACTCTACAAAGGCAAATCTCCATGTCAATCTGCAGTGTTCCTACTGCAAGAAATGAGGCAGGGGTAAGTATTATTAACTCTTATATGAACTATTTATATAACTATTTCCTGTAAACATAAGGCAACCAATAGCTATTGAATTTTTAACTGTGTGCATGCAGCTCCAGCCAGCAATCCAGATATTTTCATAAGCTATTTCTTGACTGTATATCAGAAACTGTTTTAAATATTGTACCACACAATTCTGTCCATCTTTTTGACCGAGTATTAAAATCTAAAAGTTTAAAAAAATATCTTGTTGAACAGTTTGCCAGACTCTTGTGTGGGCAAATATTAATTTACCATTGTTTTTTTATAGTCGAGTGCACAAGTGCTCTGTCCCTGTTGTAATCTCTCATTGGGCTTTTAACTACGCCCATGTCACGCCTGTCACTTTCATTAGTTCGTAGGCTTGCCTTTTAAAATTCACTTGACTTCATTAGTGAAAGGCATGTATACGTCATGCCTTTTCCAGTGTTTAGCCCTCTTCAAGCTCACCGGCCAACTACGGAAAACATACGAGGCTCCATGTTTTCAGCATGATTTCCAGACTACGTTATCTTTTTTTCCCACACAGCATGATTGCGCTCAGTTTTTTGTTTTTCAATTTCAGCGCAATCGCTCTGCATTTTACATAGCGCGATCTCGCTCATTTTTTTCCTTTCAATTAGTGTGGCAAGAAAAGTCCGGTTAGGAGATTACAGCACTAATAGCTCCAACTCAAGCAAATGTAAGACCCATTGCATTGCAAGTGCTTGTTAATGTTTCTGTAGGAATTAACAAATGTAAAAAAATGGTATCAATAGTTCTGGCAACACTATGGGGGTCATTCTGACTCCACGCCCGGCGGGAGCCGCCGAATGAGCGCACCGCGGTCAAATGACCGCGGCGGTCATTCTGAGTTTCCCGCTGGGCTGGCGGGCGACCGCCAGAAGGATGCCCGCCCGCCCAGCAGGAAACCCCCTTCCACGAGGATGCCGGCTCCGAATGGAGCCGGCGGAGTGGAAGGGGTGCGACGGGTGCAGTTGCACCCGTCGCGATTTTCAGTGTCTGCCACGCAGACACTGAAAATCTATGTGGGGCCCTGTTAGGGTGCCCCTGCAGTGCCCATGCCAATGGCATGGGCACTGCAGGGGCCCCCAGGGGTCCCACGACACCCGTTCCCGCCAGCCAGGTTCTGGCGGTGAAAACCGCCAGAACCAGGCTGGTGGGATGGGGGTCGGAATCCCCATGGCGGCGCTGCTTGCAGCGCCGCCGTGGAGGATTCCCTGGGGCAGCGGGAAACCGGCGGGACACCGCCGGTTTCCCGTTTCTGACCGCGGCTGTACCGCCGCGATCAGAATGCCCATGGAAGCACCGCCAGCCTGTTGGCGGTGCTTCTGCGGTCGTTGGCCCTGGCGGTCCATGACCGCCAGGGTCAGAATGACCCCCTATGTCAATAACATAACCATGGAGTACAGCAGGGAATTCCCTATGATAAGATCTCATTATTTTGCTTTCCAATATAATAGATTTCCGACAGTAGTCAAAGGCACACATTATTCAGAACATATCATCTAAACTGCAAACAGTCAGAAAATGTTTATAAAGGACGATAGAACTGGAAGGCCTAATTATTAAAGAATAATCACAAGAGCAAATATATTTACACTGGCATAATCTTGCATTACTGGCTTTTCATATTACTATCATTAAAAAAAAATTCTAAAGTTATACGATTACAGCATGCCACTTAATTGAGATGTTGAATGGGTAAAATGCATAAAGGAACCAAACGAGTGGTTGTTCTTCAGATCATGATAAACGTTTAAGCACAAAATGCATTTTCAGTCAAAAAAAGTCAAAAAAGGATACGAGGACGCATTTCACATAAACAAAACAAGCAACTAACAGTATGCAAAAACACATAGGGCCTCATTATGACCCTGGCGGGCGGCGGAGGCCGCCCGCCAGGATCCCGCCCTCCATTATACCGCTCCGCGGTCTAAAGACCGCGGAGGGTATTATGAGTTTTTCCCTGGGCTGGCGGGCGGTCTCCAAAAGACCGCCCGCCAGCCCAGGGAAAAACTCCCTTCCCACGAGGATGCCGGCTCGTAATCGAGCCGGCGGAGTGGGAAGGTGCGACGGGTGCAGTGGCACCCGTCGCGTATTTCAGTGTCTGCAAGGCAGACACTGAAATACTTTGCGGGGCCCTCTTACGGGGGCCCCTGCCGTGCCCATGCCATTGGCATGGGCACGGCAGGGGCCCCCAGGGGCCCCGCGACCCCCCCTACCGCCATCCTGTTCATGGCGGCTTTCCCTCCATGAACAGGATGGCGGTAGGGGGTGTCAGAATCCCCTCGGCGGCGCAGCGAGCTGCGCCGCCTTGGAGGATTCTAAGGTCAGTGGAAAACCGGCGGGAGACCGCCGGTTTTCCCGTTCTGACCGCGGCCAAAGCGCCGCGGTCAGAATGACCAAGGGAGCACCGCCGGCCTGTCGGCGGTGCTCCCGCCCCCGTTGGCCCTGGTGGTAGAGAACCGCCAGGGTCAGAATGAGGGCCATAATTTTCATTACTTTTTGAGTATTTTGCAAAATTTCCAAAAGGAAATTAAGCAGGTTTAGTCTGGACTTCAAGATGTACAGCTATTTGAACAATGGACTACAGTATAGAGAATTATGATAATCATTGTAGGACCCAAGTTTACCTAGTTAAAAGTCTGCATTACTTACCAAGAAGAAGATTGAATTAATCATGAAATGATGCCTAAAAGTAAATCAAAAAGTGTGATATAATAAACGCTTTCAACATATTCAATCAATCTATCAATCTGAATTTGTAGAGCAACTTTCATCGCATGTTAGGATATCCAGGTTTTTGCAGGTCCCAAAGAAAACAGTAAAACTGAGGGAAAAGCAAAGAGAAGGTGCTTAAAAATGGGGGGGGGAAGCAAGAAGAGTGAGAATGAGGGAAAAGCAAGTAGAAAGCACACTAAAAAATTTGAGAAAAGAAAAAAGAAAACAGGGAAAATTAGGGCAAAGCAAGAAGAAGGCACACAGAAAATGGGGAAAAGCAAGGAGAAAGCAGTGAAAAATAGGGAAAAGCAAGGTAAAGGCACCCATAAAGTGGGGTAAAGTTAGGAGAGAGAAGTGAAAACAAGGGAAAAGCAAGGAGAGGCACTCAAAAAGTGGGAGAAAAAGCAAGGAGAAGAGAAGAGTAAATGTGATGCAGCAACATGGGGAGAGCTGGGCATGGGACTTGCTCAATGGGGTCATGCTGAAGTCTTTATTAGGTACATCCTGGAAAGGAGAGGGATTCTGGGAGGCAGTGGGCAGGGGTAGGCTGGACGTAGGAAATAATGTGCGGCAGGCGGGAGCACCAATGAATGTAAGAGCAAGGAGAAAGCAGTGAAAATGAGGGAAAAGCAAGGAGAATGCACACTTAAAATGGGGAAAAACAAAGAGAAAGAAGTGAAAACAAAGGAGCATACAAAAAAAGGGAAAAATCAAGACAAAAGCAGTGAGAATGAGGGAAAAGCAAGGAGAAGACACATAAAAAAATGTGGAAAAGCAAGGACAAAACAGTGAAAATGAGAAAAAGCAAGGAGATGGGGACACAAAAAATAGGGACGAAAGCAAAGAGAGAGCAGTGAAAATTAGGGAAAAGCAAAGAGGAGGCATACAAAAATGTGGGAAAAAGCAAGGAGGAAGCAATGGGAATAAGGGAAAAGCAAGTGAAAGGCACACAAAAAAACGGAGGAAAATGCAAGGTTACAGAATCCCTATTAATTTGATTTAGTACTAGTGGATCAACAAGGAAAGAAATAAAATGACTGTCAGTCCAACCTTTATTTTAAATAGTACCTGAACAGTAACAGATAAGCATTTCAGGAGTTTGAAAAACCCATGCCATATTTTCCAATTGAAAACTGTACTTAATATGTACTAAAACACATGAAGCAACTTATATGAATGCAAGAAGAAGTATACAGTAAAGGCTAGGATGGAAAATATTTCACATGAAGTTAGAATTGTGTGCACCACAGTTTATGATTACATTTGATACCCTACATGTTATACCACATTGAAAGATTTCCTGTATTTTTATCTTATAAACCAAACACACATATACCTTTCACAGGTATTAACACCACTATTTCCCGCTCTTCTTAGGTAATCCTCTATGATATATATAAGACCCAGTCGATGGGGATGTTGCTATGGCACCTGCACAGATTGCTGCTTTATGCTGAAGTCTGTGGCTCAGGTGGCTCTCCTGCAGTAGTGGATTTCTGCTGTTCACTCCTGTGACATTTGGAGGCTGGTGAGTGGTATCAGAGAGGCTGGGGGGGTGGCAGAGCTGTTTTGCTACCACTTTATAAGCAGTTTTTACTGTTATTCCTGGTCTCTCTGCTCGACTCAATGCAGTAATGCTGCTGCCCATCATTTTCATGTTCTCATGAACAGCACCTCTGTAACAGAGGCCCAATGCCCTCAGCAATTATAACAATGTAGCTGAACTGCATTGTTTCAAGGTAACAGTTTGTTTTTATCATTTATATTGATAATAATACTAATTTATTTTATAAACAAGGAACAATGGCCCTCATTCTGACCTTGGCGGTCTTTTCGCAAGACCGCTGAGTTACCGCTGCGGTGAAGACCGCCGACCGCGGCGGTATGCCGCTGTGCGCATTCCGACCGCTGGGAGCGTTCCGCCGGAAAACCGCCAGCAGCCACACTGGCGGTCGGCGGGAAAGTGGAGACTGGTCAACCTCCACCGCCACGCCAGCAGAACACCGCCCACAGAATTACGACCCACATTTCTGTGTGGCGGTCTTCTGTTGGCGGTCTTCTGTTGGCGGTCACCTCCCCATGGCTCCTGTCGCCTCCCGGAGGACCAACGCACAAGGTAAGTTGATCGTCCGTGAGGGGAGGGGGTGGGGGGGTGTTGTGTGATGTGTGCGTGCATGGGGGTGTGCGTGTGAGTGTGTAGATGGGGTGTGTGAGTGCGTGCATGCGGGTGGGGGGTGCTGCTGTGCCTATGGGCAATGTGTGTAGTTCGGCGGGTGCGCATGTCGGCATGTATGTGTGCGGGTATGTGTCCCCGTTGTGTATGTGTGTGTGTAGGGGGTGTGTATATGTGCATGTTGGGGGTGTGTGCATGTCGGGGTGGGGGTGGGGAGGGGGTTCGTACCACCTCTGGGGATAGCAGGGGGGTGGAGGGTGTGGGGGGAGGACTCGGGAGGGCAGTGGGGGGTGGGGGAGACCCCTATCAGTGCCAGGGAAGGAATTCCCTGGCCCCGATAGTGCCTACCGCCATGGTTCGCATGGCGGTTCCCGACCGCCAGAAACCGTGGCGGTAAGCAGGGTCATGATACCGTTGGCGGTCTTGGGTCGACCGCCGGGCCAGAGTGCGCAAACTCCAGCCCGTCGGTCATGACCGCCGTGGCGGTCGGAGTGGGGAAGTGGCGGTCGGTCGCGGCGGTGACCGCCGCGGTCAGAATGCCATTTTTTTGACCGCCGGTCTGTTCGCGGTCCGACCGCCGCCTCTCCGCCGACCGCCAAGGTCAGAATGAGGGCCAATATGTTGTGAGTTTCAGTACCTGTTCCTTACCAATGGTTTTGGTTTCTTGAGGAATTTTACCTAATTTTTTATTTAAAGTCACTAAATTGTGTCATTATGTTCACATTGTTACACACTGATTCTCTTTTGACATTTTTACTGCAGGAAGGTTCAACTTCAAGGACTATGCTGGGAAAGCAAAAGACATAAAAAAATGTCCCCTTCTGTTTCAAAACTCCAGGTTCAGTTCTGCTTTGAAAACTGTGTTCCCAAAGGAAGAGCTTTACTTCCAGGAATAATAGTGTGAACAAAAGTGTAACTCCTGCAGATGTTTCTGCCACAAGCAATGCTGCATTGGACATCCATAAAAAAGACACAAGAGCCTCAGCAAAAAGACTTAAAAAAGAACTGATATTTCTCTCAAAGTGACCTACTCTGTCAACACTGGACAATCTGTTAGAGGAAAGTAAAGCCATTTGATCATTCATTGTTGACATAAACAGTGCCATACAAGGCCAAGAGAAGACATTTTCTGCTCTGGATGAAGGAATGTCTGAAGCTGAGTAACACATTGTAGGGATGAAGATGATATGACTAAATTTGAAGACATGTCTAAGGAAACTGGTTTGTTAAAAAAAAAACCTTGTGAAAGAATTTGAAAACAGAAGGAACAATGTTGACATTTAAGGTACTATCAGAGTGTTGTTATTTATTGTTCCTTACTTTTTATTAATTTTTGAGATGTTAGAGCTTTCAAACACCTTTTTCTTAACACTGAATTCATCATGTTATTATTGGTGGGTCAAAAAACATTTACTTGGGAAGAGCCATAAAGTATTTATCTCAAAAGATGCCTCAAAAGCAACTGCAAGCAGATTTAAGGAATTCTTGGAGTTCACTCTCATCCTCAAACAATGAACGCCAGATATGGCCGGATACATCCATGTCTTGTGTGGTTACTTATTAAGATGGATATTACCCTTTCTTTAGTACCTGAACAACAGGAAATAATCCATCACCAAAAACAAGACAGATACAATGAATCTGCAACATAATGCAGTATCTTTAAAAGATTTGCTTTTCATTTGTTCTCTCATTTGTTCTATAATTATATTTCATGTTTTTGTGGATTGCTAATATGTTATCAGAGCTATAATGGATATCCTGTCCTCTTAACCCTTGTTTGTTTTCTTTCACAGTTTTTGATCCATGTGACATAATTATTTACCCTTGTACTATTTACCCTTGGCCTGTTCTCTGTTATGTTTCACGTTTGTGGAATGGTTGCATGAACTACCCTTGTGGTCAAGTTTTCTTTGGAAGTCTTGAATAGCTCTGTCAGATGTTTGTTTAGAACATGGTTCATAATGTGTTTTCTATCTCTTTATCTTTTCAGTATCATGTTTAGTATGTTAGAAGAGGTACTCCCCATTTTTACTTGCCGGATATAATCTATCTAAGGTTAACTTGAGAGATCTATTAGCTTTTGGCTTAAAAACTGTTAGTGTTCTCATTTGATACTGTATATTGTATTAATGTGTTCATGCTTTTCATGGTCTTTTGTTTTGGATTTTTATATATCTCTTTGTTTTGCATGAAAAGTGTAGAAGTTTTTTTTTTCCTTTGGCATATGGAGGATTCATTTTACAGGTAAAACCTTTTCATATATCACAAAATAGAATGGTAACTTAAAATGTTAAGTGTTTTAAGAATTCAGTAAACAGGCAATGAGTCCTGACTCCTCTTGCTAGACATAATGCTTAGGCAATGTTTTTACAGGAGACCCATTTATTACTGGTAGCTATTGGAAAACTAAAAAAAAATTAATGGGTTGGGGAGATTATCTGGTCATCAGACATAAACAAGAATGGCAATTTTGTACCATAAGAAACTGACTTGGATATTATCTCTCAGGAAGGAGAATTTGAGGGCAGATTGGATAAGGAAGATGTTAAAATGTATGATGTGCAATTATTGTATTATTACGACTTTTGTCATTCAAATATTACAAGCAATGCTTTCTAGAAAAATGTCTTGTCTAAAGTCATGCTATAATCCAATAATAAAGGTATAACCATTTTTAGAAATCTTCTCTCAAAATGTATTTCTAATCCCACTCAAAATACGTTTTCGAAGTTTTTTTCATAAAGTACGTTGAGATTATTTCACCCTTACTGTAGGTACTATTTCTTTTTGTCACCTGGGCACAACACACAAAGTAGAATTGATTATATTTTTAAGTAATGATTTGATTCAGACAATAATTCATGGTGAGATTGGGACAATTTTAATTTCACATCATAGACTAGTTGTAGTTTTCCTAGATATTTTGCCAAACAAAGAGAAATGTAAGAGTTGGTGTTTTAATGATTCTCTGCAGTCCGATAATGTTTTGGTGGCCCACTTTATACCTTTAATTCCAGAACATTTTGAGTTAAAATCCATAGGTGACCCTGTAGTTTGTATTTTATGGGACTTCTTTACGGTGACTGCCAGAGGCTTCACTATTAATTGTGCAACAAGAAAAAAGAAATAGACCCATACAAATTTGATAAAAGCGATTAAGAATTTGGAACCTACTTACTATGCCTTTAAAGATAACAAAGCATTTATAGAAAACCTGATAGCAGCAAAAAATAGTTTATTAGAAGATCAACTGAACAGCCTGAAGGGGCATGTGCATATTTATTAAATTGTCATGAGGCCTTGGTGGCCTGTGTTGTTTCTCCATTTTAGCCATGTGTTATATTTTACATTTTACAAGTTTTAGCTGTCTTCTCTGTTGGCAGTAACATGTTATACACTTTCTGAATGCACAATATTATTCCAAGAATACATTGTACATGTTGCTTATTTTTAATTAGCCTTTTTCTTCATATAGTCTGTACACTTTGTTCAAGACTAGATACAATGTACAAGATATCCTGGGGCTTGCGTTGCCCGCTCAGAGACAGCTTCTAACATCTAGATATATTATTGCATCAGAGCTGTGCTTCTAACACAGTGTGACTTTGATTATTTAAATAAAACACTGACTAACAAGGAACAGAGAAGCACTCTAGCTGTGACCGTGTTGGGACAAATGCTTGGTTTCACATGCAGCTCTCCTAGCACTGATCTCTCAGTTTTCAGAGAAGGATTGCCATTTGGAGAAGGCGGAGGGTCTATTCACTATGCTTTTAGTTTGGGGTTAGTGATATGATATGTAAGAATGTCTAGTAATCATTTGTCATTGTCAGACTGTTTTTTTCTTTTCACCATGTTCATAATTCTGGGAACGTTGCTTTGTTTCATCTGCTAATTATCACAGCTCATGCTCTATATGCAAGACTAAACAAATGCATTGAAAATGTATTGTGTATCTCGCTTGTGTTTGAACTTGGCATGCCTGAGTAAGACCACAAAAGGGTAAGACCTATTTCATGATTCTCTTCGGGATCAGTATGTCATGTTCAGGTTGCCGTAATCACCTTCCACCTCAGGAAGGCTAGGGGGTCAAGATGAGGCACTGTGAGCTAGCCAGGAATTAGGTGGACGGGTTCAGCCCTCACATTATGAAGTACTCTTGTCCTAATACGCAGTCCTCCTATTTTAGTTCGAAAAGCATAACAAAATATTAAGCTACATTTTATTGAGGTCAAAACAACGTTTTTTTGCTAATTATTGTAAGATAAAGAAAGACAGATTTTGGATCAAATATTTATTTAACAAACATGGAATTTAAGGGCCAAATTACGAGTTTGGTGGTCTGACTGCCAGACCGACATGTTGGGGTCCAGAAAAGACTGCCATGCCAGCTTTCCAGACCTCCCTCTTTCAAGTTACACAGGCAGGATCGCTGACCGCCAAGCAAAAATGGCAGACTTCCAGTGGTGCGCTGCCTAGTAATAGGCAGTCCGACCTCCTGTGCCATCAACACCGGGACTAACCACTGAGCTCATTACAATCACATAGTCACCATAGCAGTCCCCTGATGGTGAGTGAATGGCTATCCAAACCATGACGGTTCTCGGTCAGCAAAGTAACATACAACTGCACATTGGATGGATTTAAAAACAACACAGCTGACACACGTTGTCCAAATGGACACACCTGAAAAGGATACTACAAAGCCTACTCCTTCACAGACCACAGTCCTTTGCATTTCCACTGTTAGACACTGAAGCATGAGCACCTTATTTTCCATAAACGTCATCGATTAGGCACCCCTTTTTGTCACCACACCCATAGAACACTCTGCACATAATTCTGTCCATTCACACCCTATTGTACTTCCCCTGTTAAGTAAGTCCCTGTCACCCTTAGTTTTGTCCCACCATGTCACGTTAAAAAAATCACAGTTTTTTTGAAGATGAGATAAGGGTCATGGTGGAAGAAATCTCAAGGGTAAAGGCACAATTGTTTGGAGCCTGAGTCCAGCATACTCCTCTTAGTAGAAAATTGGAAATGTGGGTCAAGGTTGTCAACAGAGTGATTGCTGTAGGAGCACGCTGCACACAAAGGAGAACATTAGGAAGAGGTGGATGACCTCAGGGGCAAGGTTCATTCCATGGTCCCCAGGCACCAGCTGGTGGCCACGAAGTCTGGCGGTGGCCCTCCAAGTATCCTGTTAAGACAGGAATTCCTGGGTGAGTAGAGTCTGGTAAGTCACAACACAAATGATTTCACTAAAATGCAATGTCATACATGTTCTCAGCTCACCTCTACCCACTGACTTGTTCAGGTACCCCGGCAACATTCGTTACCCAGAGTATCTGAGTGGTAAGACTGTCAATGTGTATTGTTGGACCCAAAATTTCAGCTACCAAGGCCCATCAAATACCATATGTCCAAATGGTGCCTGTAAGTCTTTCAATATCAAAAAATCATCCCAGGACTAATGGTAATGTCTCAACATGTAAATGTACGCCCAACCCTAAATGTAGGCTGCATACGGAAATGTATTGCACAATATATGTATAATGTGTGTAGTACAGGGAGTGGCCTGATTGCAACTCCCAGGAGGCACTGTTTCTACAACTCCAAACACCAGCATAGTGTTCTCTTATCCAAAGACCCCTGTTGCTGGGCCTGGAGTTGACCGAACTCCGGGTAATTAAGCAGTTACAGATGGACATGTATCGGGACAGGAGGGAACAGATGGAGGCCAACAATACCAATATGGCCTCCCTAACAGGGGTGTTGAGAGACATAGACATCACCCTGAGCAGGGCTTTTCAACACCAGTCTACCCCTTCCTTTGGCCAATCAACAGCAGGCCCAGCAACATCAGTGCCAGCCACAGGGAGGAAAGCCCTGCCAGAGAAACAGCAAGGCCCAGACACCCCTGCCTCTGTAGCTGCAGATCCCCTCCCCCAAGTGGGGACATCCAGCAAAGAATCCTGGTGGTTTCGATGCCAAGACACCCACCACTGCCAGTAAAAACCTTCTTCCTTAAGGACCTAATTCGTTTGTTACACATTCACTCTGGACAGATCATGAACCTCCAACCATTTCTGGGAGGAGTACTCTGAACTTTGGACTCCCATTGGTGTAGCATCTGCTCCAATAATTTCATTCACCATGACTGACCCTATCACATTTGATTTTTTGTTGAATCATATATATTTTCTGTTTGTCATAGCTACACAATATAATCACACTTCACTGACTCTTTGTCAGATGTTTTTGATTTCTTGTTTAGCCATGTAGGTATGCCAGACCATGTAAACCTTACAATAATGATCCAAGGGCCAAATGTAGGAAACATTTTGCATGGTGCAAACAGCGAATTTTGCTGTTTGCGACATGAAAAAAGCACATCGCAATGCCTATTCCCATTTTGCGAGTCGGTAACCTGGTTACCAACTCGCAAAATGGGAATGCGAGTCGCAAATAGGAAGGGGTGTTCCCCTTCCTATTTGCGATTCGCATCGTGATGCTGAATTGCTTTGTGACCGCGAATGTGGTCGCAAAGCAATTCGCAGTTACCACCAGTGTCACACTGGTGGTAACCCTTTCGCAAAAGGGAAGGTGTCCCATGGGACCCCTTCCCCTTTCTGAATGGCCCTGGAAAAATGAAAGAAAAATGTTTCATTTTTTCATTTGTATTGCAACTCGTTTTCCTTTAAGAAAAACTGGCTGCATTACAAACAAAACAAAAAAATGCTTTATTTAAAAGCAGTCACAGACATGGTGGTCTGCTGTCTCCAGCAGGCCACCATCCCTGTGAGTGCTGCGACTCGCAAGGAGGTCGCAGATTGTGACCCACCTCATTAATATTAATGAGGTGGGTCTTTGCGACCCCCTTGTGACTCGCAGATGGTGTCAGGGACACCATCCTGCATCTGGGTTCGCAAACCCGGAATTTCGTATATCTGGCCCCAAGCTACTTGTTCAAAATTTATTATGTTGCATGTACACAATGTCCAACTCAGGATTAAAACCCTCCCACACAAACACAAACATACAAGTGTCAGTTCAAATTAAACATTCTATTATATTTTTCAGCACATAGGCTGTCAATCTGTTGGAAATCAAGAAGGATTGACTCATGCTGAGCAAATTAACATGTTGACAGGGACAGACCTTTAGACCACAGAAGGAAAGGATTTGTCAGACATTGTCATGTAGAATAGGCAAACGTTGACAATGTTTAGGTCAGCAGCTTGAGCCTAGAGGACCATCATAATCCAATGCCCATTCATCTGCTGGTATGACAGAAACAGAATTGTGATATAGGCACTGTGGTCTACATTGATGAATCACATCTAGAACTAGATACTGGTCATACAAAAAGAGTGTTTAGCCAATGTGAAGGAAATATGAATTGGTCGAAAGTTAGCACTACATAGTTCATGCTCACATGATGCATCAGGCCCACTGCAGCATACAAAACAAGTCTAATGTGAACTTCTGATCTTTCACCCAAACACTGTGCAAGCTATCTTGGCACAGATCTCATACACCCAAACTCTGTGACCTCCATTACCTAGATTAAGCCATGTCCACTTCGTATATGTCAGACCAGCATCACATACCTTCCAATGTCACAACTCTGAAATGCCCACATGAAGACGTCATAGTGAAGGTACCTGTACAATGAACAAAAGAAAGAGTACAGGCTTGAAACCATACATATGACACAAGTCACATAGCAAGCATCTGGAAAACAAAGTTCATTGCAAGGAAACTGACACAAACTGGGCAACAACATCAAGTTGGTGATGCTTCAAAAGCTATCTTGTCAAGCAGCCTTTGGCTTATTATTGCAGAGCATTAGCTTCCTAGCTATATCCAAAACACTCAACTCAAAACATTCTCACAACTACAGTTCATCATACAATCACAGTCATGCTATCATAAGACATACTTACACTCATGAGAAGTAGCTGTGGATGAGCTCTTCTCACAAGTCAGATCCTTCCCCTTCACCGCTGTCATCCTCAGTTGGAAATTCCTGATTCTCATCTGGTGACACTGCAAGCTCCCATTTCTCTGGGATGTATGGGATATTCCTCTGCAGGGCAATGTTGTGGAGCATGCAGCTTGCCACAGTGACTTGACACACTTCCCTGGGTGAGTAGAGGAGGGCTCCACCAGTCCTTTATATACACCTAAATCTGTCCTTCAGGAGCCCAAAAGCCCACTCTGCTGCCCGCCTTGTTCTTCCAAGGGATTCATTGAGGCAGACTTCCCCGGACGTAGTTAGATTCCTCAGCGGCGTCAACATTCAAGGACAGTTTGGATTTGCTGAGTCTCCTGTTGAGGAATGGTAATAAGTGAACCAATTAATCCCTCACTTGCTGATTGTAACACCAGACATTGCTCACACACAATCAGGATAGACATGACATGACCATACAACCAGGCCCTCTCTGGGTGCAATTGTGACATCAGCTGGGTTATGGTGCTGTTCCGCATTATGAAGGAATCATGGGCTCATCCCAGGTAACGGGCACACACATTTGAGATGCAGAGATCCGCCAAACAGACAACTTGCACATTGAATGGAAGTTCTTTCTGTTGTGATAGACTTATTCAGTGCCCTGTGGTGGCACCAAGCCAACATGTGTGCCATTAAAGACTCCCACCACATCTGGGAGGTGGGCAAAACCATAAAAGTCAGCCTTCACATTAGCTAAATCCTCATGTTGGGGGAACCTGATATAGCTGTCAATGTACTTCATCATTAATGAGAGGAAATTCTTCAACACAGAACTGAACATAGGTTGAGACATACCAGTAGATAGGGCAATGGTATGTTGGGAGGACCCTGTGACCAGGAAGTGCAATACTGACATCACTTGTACAATGGGTGGTATTCAGGTTGGATTACTGTTTGCTGGCATCACATCTGGCTCCAACGGATGGCATAAGTCCACTATTGTTTGCCTATCGAGGCAGTATAATTGAATTATATGCAATTGCTCCATGGTTTGAAGGTCTGGCAGTGGACAGTAGACAGGAGGTTGTCACATCCTTCCTCTCCAGGGGTACCTATGAGTGACAAGACATATTTTATAACAGTCAGTGTGTACACAGCAACATACATGATGCATACCAATAATATCATGTGACAAAGCATTTCTGACTAGATAGACATGACACACAGTACTCATCCAAGCTGGCAAATACTCAAGGGTCACTTGTGACCCCCGTGGTTGTCAACACGTGTTCATAACATGTACTTGGATGAAAATCAACTATCTGCAACACAATTACCCCTCAAAATGTGACTGCCTTTTCCAACCGCCAAAAAGACCGTAGGCGGTGGTGGATTGTGCACCACCTTCAAATGCCATCTGTGCCCTGCAGCACACTACACTGCTGGTTGTGAAGAAGGAACTACATGACAATACAGAATAAGGATGTGTGTGATGGAGCAACACATATATTGTAGGTGTGAGACAGTCTACAAAGCCAAATATAGTATTTCAGGCCACCAAAATAGTAGATGCCTGACCTACTCCACTGGACATTAGGAACCTACTGTGACCGACAGCAGAAGTCATCTGAGAGGTAGGTGGTTCAAATTGCAGCAGACACTGCCATAGGTGAACGTTGCTTCCTGTGGAGGTCGCGGACCATTGGCTGTGTCCGTCGGCAGTGATGATAGCGTTTATGATGGACGTTAATGACATGTTGTGCAAATTCACTCACTTGACTCCTGACACTGCTACCAGCAACACCTCCACTGCTTGAGCCACTGTGAGCGGCCTATGGGAGCAATCATGCCATGCCCAGCAGGTAATAGGGCCCTGCCTGCTCTCCAGAGGAGCTAGGGAGACTTGTTAATGAGGTCTATCCCTTGTAAATTCTATGCTACAGCAACTACTACTCAGTGTCGGCCAAAGGAAAGGAAGTGATGGATCACTGTCCTTAGCCATGTGTCTGGTCAAATGAATATATTGGCAGCTGCCACACAGAGGCTACTTGTCTTCAGCGTATGACAAGTGCTAGTGCCTCACTAATGTCTGTAATGTGAAGATGGCCATCATACATGTGACAGAGCATATATTGTTATGTGGGTCAGCTACAGATCAATACTTTCCCTTGGTAAATGGGGAATGTCCATTGACATGATGCATGTGCCATGACTGTTGCCAACATTCCTTTGTACCTACAAGATAGCATGTGTCCCTTTCTCTTTTGGCAAAATGTGAACACTGCTGTTTCATTCATGGACTGCCTATGTTCATGGGATAATTTCTGTATTCCTTCACATATATGTGCATGCCAACCTCTTTTTGAAATAGGAAATTTGCAATGGGGGTACATTTCATGTGGTGCCACAGACAGGAGTGTGTCACCATTCATTGTTGGCTCACACATAAACTCAGTCATCATTGCATGTCATTTAGCATGTACAACTGAAGTGGCAATGAGGGACATAACATGTATCACTAGATTATTTAGCCACAATGTGCATTTCCATGCCCTTGATGTGGCATCATGTGGGAAAGTACACTGCACATGTGTAATCAGGAAGGTGTGTAACCTGACTGATGGCATGCATCATGGAGTGTCTTGCAGTTATCTTCGAATCATATGTGTTTGGGTATACCCATTAATTCACAGACATCTGTGTTTGCAGGATCAAAATGGAGACAGTGATGTAGCTTCCCATTAAGCAACATGTTGAGGACCTTCTACTAGTACTTGCAAATCTCTGTGCCTCTCCAACATACAAAGGACTAATGGTGTCTACTGAAGCAATCAGAGTATGTCTTTGTAGGGGGTGTCAGACATTTGCCTGGGGCTTGCTGATTCATTGTGTTGTGGACTTTAGGGACATATCTCCATTTTGCTTTTAGCACATTTTGTCCACTGTGTCCATTTCCATGCCAAATGTGTAGCATGTCTGAGCAACATTAGTACTACCTCCATGACTCCATTGGGATAAATGTCACTTGGTGAAGTGTGCATTGTTTATATTTTCCAAGTATGACATGAGTATTTCAATTCACCTTCTCCAGGCTACTGCAATGGTGTAAGGAACATGTCAGGATTTTGGAGCATCATTTCTTCTTATTCTGATGTTGTGTATATGACATATAGATGTCTGTATGACCTTGTCTGGGATCTATGGGAATGAAGTTGTTATTGGGTTACTATTGTATGACAACAGGTTACTGAGGTATACTCAATAAGGAAAGCATTAAAGGTAATATGGTCTAATACTTGTGCAATGGTTACTGTGACTGCAAAACTTCAGCCAAGCAATTGTAGGTACTGAGATCCTGATTTTCCTGTGGGTAACTGTTGACAGATCAGATGGCATGAATTCATATGGCGTGGTACATGTAGGAGCCACTTTGATGTAGTTTGTTGCTGGGACCTACCTGGTGTCATGGTAATGTTTCATAATCACAGCTGTTGTTCAAGTGTGTTCAGAAACAAGTGATGACCCTCTTCCTCTTTGCATTTGCATCATCATCTCAGGTAAGCAAAGGAGACAAAGGCACAACCAAGTGGGAATCATCTAGCCACTGTACCCATGGTTGAGGCACAACCGACAAGGAGGGAACCAGTTGCCTGGAGGGTGAGAGGAGTGCCACAGAGGAGACAGGATCAATGCCTTCATCATCAGATTCTACCTCCAGGGCCACTCCCTAGTGGTGGCAGACCAATCAGGACATACTCCTCTACCATCTTTGTCCACCACCCTCCATGTGGCTCCCCATCCATTTGCCTGTGCCCGCTCACCCAAATGGATGCGCCTCTCCTTTGCCGCAGGCACCTCCGCCCAGGCCGTGTTACCCCTGCTGCCCTGAATGATGAGGCTATTGACCTCCTGAGGAGCATCTCTGTGGGACAGACTGCCATTGTAAATGCCATCCAGGGGTTGGCTAGCCAACTTCAGCAGACCAATGCTTTCTTGGAAGGCATTCATAGTGCCATTTCTGGACTACAGTGATATTTTCAGGCTCTAGCCTCCTCACTGATGGCAGCCAGTCACCCCCCACATTTCAAGCACACAGACACATCTGCATGCACCCACCTCAACACACACAAGCAGTACACATTGACACAAACATCACAAGACACATCAACATTCAGCACTCACCATACACCCACCACTCCACCAGATACCCCCACTACCCCCACCAACCCATATATCACATCCAGCATACACATAGGTACCACCACAACAGCCAGTGATACATCCACCGTCCCCGCAGACACCACCCCAACACACACGGACACATCCATCACATCTACCATACCTGCAGACACTAACCCAACACACATTCGCATCCACCACATCCACCATACCCACAGACAATACCCAAATACCCACAGATACATCTACCACATCCACCATACCCACAAACAACACCCCAACAGACACATCCACATCCACCACCCCATCACCCAGCACCTCCACCTCCACCTCCCAGCCCCCCAAGACATTCAAACACCCACACTCACACAGACAAGTCACAACCCAAACAGAAGCATGCCTCACACATGCACACACCAAAGACATCTACAGCCACACACCAGACAATCACTGTCTCAACCTCCAACCACTTCTGATGACCATCCACATGCTAAAAAGGAGAGTTTCCTTTTCAACCTTGCCCTTTCCTTTGTTACCTCAAAAGCCCCTCCAAAGCACATGAGGTACCTACCCACATCCCTTCTCATCCCTTCCACATCCAAGTCCTCCCCTGTCACACCTGCCCCCTGCAAGCACTCATACTTCCCCCCAAGAAGGAGCCAGCCCCTCCAAAGAAACAGTCCACCCCTCACAAAACCAAACACACCCATCCCAAATCCGCCCCCCAGGATAATCCCTGAGGTGTATGTGTGCTGACTTGATGCCCCTTCCTGTGGAGGTTCCATGACAGTGATAGGAATCAAGTGTGGGCACAGTACTTTCCATAGACTTTCAAATGCACTAGGCAATGGCCTTTGCTATTATGCATTTTCAGTTAATAAACCCAAGTTGTTGTTTTTTTGGGTACACATTTGTCCTGCAATTTCGGCAATTTCTGTTCTACTGTTACGTTGTTCCTGAGAAACTTGTGTTGTATGCCTACAGTTGTGTGTGTTTCATCCTGCTTGTTGATCTATTTGCTGTTGTTTGCAATATCTGACTGCTGGTGTTTCCCAAGACAAAGGTAGATGTTCACTGCCTGGATACTTGGGTGTTATTCCAAATGGGGTGTTGATGCATTGTGTTTTGTTTGGTATGGAAGTATTTCATCTTGTGTGGTCTAATGTGAGCATGCATGGTGTTAGGCTTGTCCCCCTGAAATGGATTGTAGGTTTGTCTCATGTGTGGCAGCTTGAGTTTACTTTGTGCAGCCGTGGAGAGTGTTCACTTGTTCTAGATTCCTTTGCAATTGATTGTGCATGTGTACATTTTGCCGGGTGAAACTTGTAGCTACTTCATCTAGATGTGTGACCCAGGCTGTTGTGGTTATATGTGCTCTCGTGCCTTGCACTTCCACATTATGCAGATGGGCATACCACTTGGCTTTGGTATTGTTTGTCCCTGAGATACCTGAAGGGTCAGTTACTGTGCAAATGTTGTTTTAGGGGCTTGAGCAAAGTATAATGTATTGCAGGCCAGCATACTTTCATGAGTGCTCCTGATGCTCCCATCCCTATTGTGCAGGTTTTATTTGAATGTGAGCTTTGAATAGTTGTCTCGCTGACTATTGTGCATCACATTGTCCTTCCATGGTATTGCAATATGGGTGATGTGAGGGTCCATTGCAGGGCTGTGTCATGGGAGGGGTGTTTGTGTTCCATGAAACAGCCATACATATATGTGTTGAATCTGATGACAGTCCATGGCATGTGTGCAATGTGAGGGTGTCAGTTATATTGGTAGATGTGATTTGGTTGTTTTATAGCTGTTGTGTGACACTATGTTGTGTATACTTCACTCTCCCTGTGATTAAGATGTGCAGCTATGTTATTTTGTGTAGTGTGGCAGTGCAGTGTGAGTGCCCTGCCCAAAGGGGGCCTTTAATGGCTGTGAATGTGTCCTTCTTTGTGAATGAATCCAGCTGTGGACACAGTGTCAAGTGTACTTGGTGCCTGTAGCGTGGGCCCTGTATCATGTGGATGACGGGTGCAATGATCAGTTTTGAAGGTTAATGTCAAAAGTAGGCATATGTACATAGCATTGGTTGCATCCATGGCAGCCTGGATTTTGGGCTTCACGAGCAGCGGCAGGACATGTGTGATGGGCACCATGGTGACACAGGATGTTTAACACTGTCTACACGTGAGTTTATACTCTGTTACCGCCTACTGGGACGCGGTGGGCAATATCATAAGGAATCTGGCTGAAACACTGGCTCTGTCTGCCTCCTTGGCCTGCCTCGTCACCAAGGCAGTTTTTTCTACCTGACAGTGTCAGTGGAACCGCAGCAGTCTTTTCATGACAGGCTTGCCAAGATCATAATACAGTGGTCCGACCGCCAAGCCAATGGCAGTCAGACTGTCACACCTCCATTTTAGTGCACAAATCACCAAACTCGTAATTCTAAGTTTTTAAGGAGAAACATATTTCAATTTTTTTGCAGATAATTGTAACAAATTATATATATCATAGGAAAAATCTCCGGAGTTGGAATAAAATAGGTCTTTTAGTGACCTTCTTCAGAAAAAAGTGGTTTGTTGACTGATTTCACTGATGTAGAATAACAGTTAGATACATCTGAAATATGCTGAGTTATTATTAGGCTTCTGAAGGAGAATTCTCAGGACTAGATAGTTCTACAGTGGAATTTCTTTTACAATTTTTGAAACTTCTAATGCCTAACCTTTCTGCTTGTTACAGTTATTTTCTTTCAATTGGGTACGCTGAATGTACGTTCACTGAGGACATGCTTTATTTAATTCTGAAAAATGATAGTGATCCCTTTTATTCTAAAAATCACTTCTCCTTTTACTGATTAATATTGGCTATAAGCTTTTTTCAAAATCTTTGGCTTTACACATTGAAAAGGTTCTTCCGGAATTGATAGGCCCTGCACGAACAGTCTTTGTTAAAACTCTAGGTATGTTAGCTAATGCAAGAGGTTTCTTTTAAGTTATACATGGGGCTTCCAAGAGAAAAGAATCTATGCCTAACCTTACACATCAACAAATATTATGATTGGATCAATTTGGATTTTATGTACAAAGCTCTCCTATGCATAATTTTGGTTCTACCAAACTAAGGTACATTTAATTATTGTATGCATTCCCTAGAATTTATTCTGTTAATAGAGTTTTGTCTTCCCATTTTCCATTGTAAGGTAGTACACAACAGTGTTCCCTTTTATCTGCTTTGCTGTTCATTCTGTCTTTGTAATCTTTTTGCAAGACAACAAATAGGACAAAAACTACATAGTATGTTCACCTCTGGGCATAAATACAAAACGAATC
This sequence comes from Pleurodeles waltl, assembly GCF_031143425.1. Taxonomy (NCBI): domain Eukaryota; kingdom Metazoa; phylum Chordata; class Amphibia; order Caudata; family Salamandridae; genus Pleurodeles; species Pleurodeles waltl. The sequence continues at coordinate 1,109,363,469 of NC_090447.1, read as the reverse complement.
ACATGAAATTTACAGGCTATGTGATGACATTTTGTGACATATATCTAAACCAGGAAAGTGATCGACATGTTTCTTTCTATTATTGTCAAAAATTTCTGTTTGTTTCATGTTATAAATTGAATAGACTCTCTACGGGGGACTACTAATCCCAACTGCCCGAGGTGTCTGGAAGCGGGGCCAGCAGATGTCCACACCTGCCGCTGTTGTCTCAGCGCTACAAAGTTCATGCAGAGTTCTGGTGCACAGGTGACTTTGCCTACAGAAAACTAGAAGTCCCAACTGCCTGAGGAGTCTGGAGGGGGGCTATTTACTGCATGACCTGCAGCTGTTCTCTCTGCACTACAAATCATAATTGGAGGTCCTACTCTGCGGGTGACTTTGTCTTCAGTGGACTATGAGCACCACTGCCCGAAAAGTCTGGAGACGGGGCCGGCAATGGTCCACACCTGTTGCTGTTCTCTCTGTGCTACAGAGTGCATTTAGAATTCCCCTTGCATGGGTGACTTTGCCTATCAAGGACCATGAGCCCCAACTGCCCAAGTAGTCTGGAGGTAGGGCCATTAACCGTCCAGACCTCCAACTGTTCTCACAGCACTTTAAAGTGCATTTGGAGGTTCTTCTGCATGGGACATGTGCGGGTCATGCCCAGGCAAAGCTGTGCCAAGTGTGGTCCAGTCCTGTGGCCATCAGCACCAAGAAGAAGCAGCGCAGGGCCACTCCCCTTGGTCTGTTCACCTGGTGTTGTGCTATCTACATCGACTTGGTCAAGAGACCCTTCATTGTGCAAGGGACTGGGAGCTAGTGGATTTGTTCCAACTGGTAGCAGAGTACTTAAGGTTGCTCTAGTCCACTCCAGGTGGTTGCTTCAGGAGCTCCTCACAGACAACAACAGTGTTTTCGCTGGAACTGTGAGTGGGACCTTGGCCTGCTTGGGGGGATTAGGTATACTTTTATGGGGGGGCTTTATTGGGGATCTTGCCAAGTGGTTTTGTTTGTGCTGGGGGTTTGTGGGCATCTAGTTTTTATGGGGTGTTGGGCATATAGCGCTATTAGACAACATAAACAGAAAAGCAACCACGCCTAGATCAGTACCACCTAGTTCTGCTCCTTGACTCTCCAGAATTGAAGGTTTTTTAAACCATGCTGTTGTGGCTGAAAAGAGCCCTCTATCTACTGCAGTGCGGGATTTCTGGTGAACCAGGTTCTGCTGTTGTGGCCTTAATGGGTACTACCTCTCCCACAAGTGACTGCCTGAATCAGAGTAGGTGGGGCCTGTGTCCTGGTTTTCTTAGGCCACGTGCTGAACAGCCCACTCCACCTACTGCAGCACGGGACATCTGGTGAGCCGGGTTCTGCTGTTGTGGTCTTGCTGGGGACTACATGCTCCACAACTGACTGCCCGTCTGCACCCGTCTGTGGTCGTTCAAGGCTGGGCCACCCCTCTTAGCTCGATCATCCGGTACATGCACATTTCATTACAGTAGGAAGTTTGTTACTTTTTTGGAGTTAGCAAGGCTAGGCCAGCATTCCTGTATGATTATGGCTAAATGGAAAGTTATCCAAAGGCATAGATTGGAAACGTATAATGGGGTGGAGGTCAGTTTATGCCATTGCTAATTATCTAACTGACGCTGTGGGACTGATTGAAAATGAAATACATAACATGGAGGATAAGCTACCCACAACTAAAAAAGTGACAAATATGACTCTTGCTAGTGTATCTGTAGAAATTAAGACCTATGGGTCATGCTTTCAGTGCAAACTTAGTAAAGCCAATCCATGTCCCCTGTGTCTTGAATCTGCCAGTCAAAATATTGGAATCATCAATTATCTTGGACTCAATTTCTCCATCACCAAAAAGGAGTAAGCAACCTGACCAAGTACCCAAAATTAATCTAATTCCTTAAAAAAAAACATATGGTACCAAGAGTTAGCGTTTGCCAAAAATTATAGGAATATAGAAGGTCGGGAAAACGATCCAATTATAAAAACTTTGAAGCGCTGTTAAATGAATTATACTCAAAGCTGGAACTGATTGAATGTAAGGTCTTGCAGGAAATTAAGGAGATGAAGGAGAGGGTCGCCATACTCAAGACCAATTGAAATGCTGCTTTGAGCACCACTGAGATAAATGTTATGATACCCGAAGAGAGTTCCTCTACAAAAATTCATAAGCCTATGATATCTGACCAATGGGTCTCTGCAGCTGTAGCCAGTGTGAAAAGCAACTCATGAAAACAAAGTGCTGGTTCTAGTGAGAGAGCAGACAGGGAGCCCAGTACTACAGTATATATTTCAGTGTGGGAGAATAATGATCAGGACAAAATATGCCAACTCAAGCCAAATATCATGCACCTGCCCCGTGATGTTGCTCACTATGTCATTGTCCTAAAAGACCTGCCAAAACTTGAGCTAAGGGCTAAACATAATTTGGATAGCTTAAAGAATGAGGTGGTCTATTGGATGGCTAATAAAAGATACAATTGAAATTACCTATATAGCAAGATCATCATGGTAAGGAGGGCACATTTGGTAGGGCATGGTCTGGAAACGGTGATTGTGTGACAGTTAATTTCCAAAATCCCACTGTGGTACAAGTCCAACTTTCCATTTTCCATCATAACCAGCAATATCAATGACATGGGAAGAAAAGGATTTCTGCTGCACATTTCTACAGGCCACCAGACTATACTCAAAGATCCCAAGGATAGATAGCAATAAATGATCAGGGCAACCCTCGGTTAAATGATCGAGTGATTTGCCCCACTCTCAACCCTTGATGATCAAGACTGATGTCAGATGAAGAACAATGAGAGAGGTGATACCAGCCTTTCAGCTACTGTAAGAAATGGACAGGTGGCTAAGAAGCCCACAGTAAGGTCTCTTTTTTCAACTCAAACACTAACGCTAAGTTCTTGTAACATCACAGGTGTTAAAATTAAGTTGCAGAATGAGTGGCAAGATAATATTCATAAGGCAGACCTGTTGTGCCTCCAAGAAACATGACATGTTGATTAGTTTGCAAGTAATGGCTACATCACAATTATTATCTGAGCTATTCTATCAGACCACGGGTGAGCAAAGGGCAGATCAGCGGTATTGGGTATTGGTTTCAACTATAGCCCATGTGATTATAAAAATGACTTTTATTTATTCCCCCTTTTGTGGTGCTCTTACAGACTGATATGAGATTACCTATTGCTTTAATAAATCTTTATATAGCTCACGACATGAGGTTGTATGGGTGTTTGATGAAGAGCTAGAAAAATGTATAAAGGGCATTGCCGGGGAATGTCTACTAATTTGGGCAGGAGATTTCAATATTAGTCCCTGTAATTGTTCAGTTACAGGATCATGTGGTTATATAAATCCCAAAGGTAACAACCAGCCACATTTTTGCCACAACAGGTATGGTGACAGTATTAATGAATTACTCTATAGGTATAATTTAGAGCTACTGAGCCAGTGTTGGAAAGTCCCCCTGCCCACCACCCATGGTAATAGGAATAGATTATATATTGTTCACATTATGCTTTCAGCAAATTGTGCAATTATTTGGTTCATTTGTGGTAGATGTTACTTGTTTCCATGACCATTCTCAACTTATGTTAATACTGTCTTTAACCACTAAACACCATGAAGGACCCCAGATGTCTGCTTGTACAGATATTGCAAAAATAAATGGGGTTATCTTGAAATGGACAGGGATTAATGAACCAGCCCTCCTTGAAAAAGTGGTAAAAAAACAAGGAGGAGTTTATGATGTGCACTGAATTAGGCACCACAGGATTGCCTCTGCTATCTCAAATAATCTAAAAAAGTCCAATTTAAGTATTAAGAAAGAAAGTCAGGGTTGGTTTAATCGCCACTGAACCAAAGCAAATCACAAATTAAAAAAGGCCCTCCAACGATCACCAAGGGCTAAAGTGGAAATTAAGGGGAATATTTACAAACCCCTTGTGCCTCTTAGTGTTGCCACCGCATTTTTCTTTTTGATGCTATGGGGATGCCAAACAGGCCCCCACCTTGCACCATATTTACAAAGTGCCTCAATGCTAGCACTGCACCACTTTATAAAGCCTTCCACCACATTATGGCCCTCATTACAACCCTGGCGGTCGGTGTTAAAGCAGCGGTAAGGCCGCCAACAGGCCAGCGGAAAAAAAATGGAATCACGACTGTGGCAGAAACCGCCAACAAAGACAGCCACTTTAACACTCCGACCGCCACGGCGGTACAAACAAACAGCTTGGTGGTCACCGCCAACAGACAGGCGGAGGACAATGTCCCGCCCACAGTATCACAACCTACCAATCCGCCACCTTTTCTGGGGCGGATTCACCGTGAACAAAAACACGGCGGAAACAGGACTTCGAAGGGAAAACGCTCACCTCAACACACCCCACGAGGAATCCGGACGCCATGGAACCGTCACTCCAGATCCTGCCAGCCCTTATCTTCTTGCTCCTCTACCAGGAGCACGAACGCCAGCGGCGAAGACCACGGTGAGTACTGCACCTACGACACAGGGGAGGGAAAAAACAAGGACACACACACACGCAACACGCAACACGCAACAACCCCATCCCCTCCCTCACCCATGACAACACACACTAATACAGCATGATACATCACAGTTACACCTCCCAACCCCCCCCGGGAAGAATGCAAGGACAAAAGGAAATGAGTGTAACCATTGTAATATATTAAAATCCAGTACGCAAAAATATATATATATATATACACTATAAACAAAATATACACCAAGAATATTAGTCCAGGTAGTGCTCTATTGAAGTCCGTGGAACACTGGGCCCACACGGTATGGGCGAGGCCCACACTCAATCCCCGAAATGACGGAGAGAACACTGCAGGGGCATCAGATAGCAATAAAACAGGCACCTCGGGGGAAGGGAAAGGGGGGGCACCTCAGCCGGTTGAGTTCACGACGCCAAATCCACGAGGGGGCCACATGCCCACTGTTCCATCCTGGGGAGTGCAAAGCCACAGTCTCTCAAGTCTCTCCAGTGGGTGGTTTGCCCACTGTTCCATCCTGGGGAGTGCAAAGCCACAGTCTCTCAAGTCTCTACAGTGGGTGGGATGCCCACTGTTCCATCCTGGGGAGTGCAAAGCCACAGTCTCTCAAGTCTTTACAGTGGGTGGTTTGCCCACTGCTATATCCTGGGGAGTGCAAAGCCACAGTCTCTCAAGTCTCTCCAGTGGGTGGTTTGCCCACTGTTTCATCCTGGGGAGTGCAAAGCCCCAGTCTCCCCAGTCTCTCCAGTGGGTGGTTTGCCCACTGTTCCATCCTGGGGAGTGCAAAGCCACGGTCTCTCAAGTCTCTCCAGTTGGTGGTTTGCCCACTGTTCCATCATGGGGAGTGCAAAGCCACAGTCTCTCAAGTGGATAACAGTCTCCACTGGTTCTGGAGGGGGCATTGTGCCCAGAGTGCTTCATCCTGCCAAGGACAGAGGTAGTGGATGTTTTTCTCCACTGGTTCTGGAGGGGGCTTTGCGCCCAGAGTGCTTCATCCTGCCAAGGACAGAGGTAGTGGATGTTTTTCTCCACTGGTTCTGGAGGGGGCTTTGTGCCCAGACTGCTTCATCCTGCCAAGGACTGGGGTAGTGGATGTCTTTCTCCACTGGTTCTGGAGGGGGCTTTGTGCCAAGAGTGCTTCATCCTGCCAAGGACTGAGGCAGTGGATGTCTTTCTCCACTGGTTCTGGAGGGGGCTTTGTGCCCAGAGTGCTTCATCCTGCCAAGGACAGAGGTAGTGGATGTTTTTCTCCACTGGTTCTGGAGGGGACTTTGTGCCCAGAGTGCTTCATCCTGCTCGTGACGGACTCAGTAGCGTCAGTGCCCTTGGCGCTCATGGGCCAGCGGTGCTTGTTGCGGCGGTGTCATTGGCAGCGGTGCTTGTTGCGGTGGTGCCCTGTTTAGCGGTACTTGTGGCGGCGGTGCCCTGTAAATCGGTGCTTGTGGTGGCAGTGCCCTGTTCAGCAGTGCTTGTGGCGGCGGTGCCCTGTTCAGCGGTGCTTGTTGCGGTGGTACCTTGTTCAGCAGTGCTTGTTGCGGCGGTGCCCTGTTCAGCGGTGCTTGTGGCGGTGGTGCCCTGTTAAGCGGTGCTTGTGGCGGAGGGGTCCTTTGCAGTGACTCAGCTGGTGGTGGTCCTGTCTGGCCCAGCGGGGCTGGTGCTGACTGTCCTGCCTGGCCCTGTGGGGCTGGTGCTGGCGGTACTGTCTGGCCCAGCGGGGCTGGTGCTGGCGGACCTGTCCTGGACAGCTGGGCTGGTGATGGCGGTGGTCTCCTGGGCAGCGGGGATGATGGCAGTGGCTTCCTGGGCAGCTGGGCTGGTGCTGGCGGTGGCCTCCTGGGCAGCGGGGATGATGGCGGTGACCTCATGGGCAACAGGGCTGGTGCTGGTGGTGGCCTCCTGGGCAGCGGGGATGATGGCAGTGGCCTCCTGGGCAGCAGGGTTGGTGCTGGCTTCCTAGGCAGCGGGGATGATGGTGCTGGCCTCCTGGGCAGCAGGGCTGGTGCTGGCGGTGGCCTCCTGAGCAGCGGTGATGATGGCAGTGGCCTCCTGGGCAGCGGGGATGATGGCGGTGGCCTCCTGGGCAGCAGGGCTGGTGCTGGCGGTGGCCTCCTGGGCAGCTGGGCTGGTCCTGGCGGTCCTGTCCTGGGCAGCAGGGTTGGTGCTGGCGATGGCCTCCTAGGCAGCAGGGATGATGGCGGTGGCCTCCTGGGCAGCAGGGCTGGTACTGGCGGTGGCCTCCTGGGCAGCGGGGATGATGGCGGTGGCCTCCTGGGCAGCAGGGCTGGTGCTGGCTGTGGCCTCCTGGGCAGCTGGGCTGGTGCTGGCGTTGCTGTCCTGGGCAGCTGGGCTGGTGCTGGCCTCCTGGGCAGCGGGGATGATGGCGGTGGCCTCCTGGGCAGCTGGGCTGTTGCTGGCGGGGGCCTCCTGGGCAGCCGGGAGGATGGCGGTCTTCTCCACCGTGCTGTTCTTCCCAGACTTGCTGACTTTCTTGTGGCCCTTCCCCACCTTGGAAGGTGTTGCAGCTGACTCCACACTCCCACCTGTACCCCTGGGAGTGGCTTTGGTGGCTGGAGTCTTCCCCCTCGTGAGGTGGATGGCTGTTGGGTAGGTGTGTACCAATGTTTGTGTATCTTGGGAGGTGGCTTCACAGACACACTGGGAGAGGGCGCAGGGGACGTGTGAATGGCAGTGGGGGTGGTGACTGCACGTGAGCGGGGTGTGGTGGTGTGTGTGCTGGTGATGGAAGTAGAGGCTGTAGATGTAGTGCATGCAGGTGTGAGTGGAGACAAGACTGGAATGGAGGAGGGAGACAAGGAGGAGGGGGACACAGTGGAGGCAGTGGATGTTGCCTGAGCTTCCCTTGTGTGTTGACATGTGTGCATGCTGGTCTGTATGTGTGCTTGTGATAGGCTGGGGTACAGGGGATTGGGTCTGGGTGGAGTAAGTTGGAGGGGGGAGGCTAGAGACAGGGACAATGGCTGCCATCAGTGCTGAGGCCAGATTCTGAAAAGCTTGCTGAAGGGCCGCCTGACCAGAATGAATGCCCTCCAGGAATGCATTTGTTTGTTTCAACTGCCTTTCTGCACCCTGGATGGCATACAAAATGGTAGCCTGCCCAACAGTGAGGGACCTGAGGAGGTCAATGGCCTCCTCACTGAGGGCAGCAGGGGTGACTGGGGAAGGGGCTGAGGTGCCTGGGGCGAATGTGATGCCCACCCTCCTGGGTGAGCGGGCACGGGGCAAAGGCTGAGGGGCTGCTGGGAGGGTGGTGCTGGTAGGGGGGGTGGTGGCTGTACCTGTAGATGCAGGGGACACAGATGTTGCCGCCACCACAAGGGAGCTCCCATCGGAGGACGAGTCCGTGTCACTGGTGTGAGCTCCTGTCCCCGCCGTGGAGCTCCCCTCACCCTCCGTCCCACTGGTGAACTCTGAGTCCGCTGTCTCGCCCTCCAGGGCCATGTGGGATGCAGCTCCCTCCTGCTCCGGTGCCACTGCTCCTCTGCCTGATGATACCAAAGCACACAAGAACAGGGAGACCACAAAAAGGGGGCAGGATGACAGAAGAAAGAAATGTTGAGGGCATGACAGACACAGAAGCCCCCTGCACTACGCTGCACACTTGGGCTCCACTGTTCAATCCCTGGGGCATGGCCTACAAGGCTGTGGCCGACATCTGCACACATGGATGACACAGAAGCCTAACTAGGTGTACTTGGCACTGTACACAGGTGGGGTGGGGTGGCACAGGGTCTGCCAGAACAAGGGGACCTAACTAGCACACTCGCCCTGGCCTAGGGAAACCCACAGACCACCTCCCCCACCCAGACACCTCCACTGCGCACAAAATCAGCAGAATTAGAGTGTACTCACCCCCTTGTGGCTGCTGTGATGCCCTCAAGCGCCCATCCAACTCCGGGTACGCCACCGCCAGGATCCTGAGCATCAGGGGGGTCATGGTGCGACGGGCACCCCTCCCACGTTGGGAGGCCATCCCCAGCTGGGCCTCCATCTTCTTGCTCCAGCGGCGAATGTCCTCCTATCTCTTACGGCAATGGGTGCTCAGTCTGTGATAGACCCCAGGGTCCGGACGTCCTTGGCGATGGCACGCCAAATATCCTTTTTCTGGTGGGCGCTGACCTACATGAATTGTACAGGGGGTAAAGAAAAGTTATTACCAACTGCACCATCACAGTCATTGGTCCCCATCCCTACCCTTGCCATGTGGCACATGCACTCACCGTCGTTTCATGCACGCCTCAATCCCCCCCATCTTTCATCCACCCCACTCCACACAGGCATAGCCCATACAGCATGCTCCCAGTGTACTTACCTGATTGTCTGGAGAACCGTAGAATAGCGTGTACTGGGGGAGGAACCCATCCACGAGTTTTTCCAACTCCTCCGCTGTGAAGGCAGGGGCCCTTTCCCCAGACGCACAAGCCATTGTCTCTTCCAGACCGAGGTCACAGCAGCAGATGCAGTGTAGGTCCTCTCCTGTCGAAGATCAGGTATCGAGTGATTGAGCAGATAGAAAATGTCGGTTACGTCCGCGGCAGTGCGTACCGTCACTGCCGGCATACATCGTCATTGGCTCCTGGGACCCATAGGGTCCAATGTTAACCAATGCAGAAGTGCGCCGTGGTCTTCTACCGCCTACTGCAACGGTGTACAGCGCCAGTGCAGTTACCTCACATCCCATTGTCCCACTTTACAGGTCAGGCAGCTGCCATTTCAGGGGCCCACATGGCTTAATTTTTAACTGCGTCACACATACCTAGGCCTTGCCTCAACACTCATACAGGCCAAATTTCGGATTATGATTCAAGTTCTGTGTAAGCTGTGGGTACGTACCTCTGAGTTGGTTGAATCTGTGCTCGTTGTTGTCCTTCATAGGCACCGTCCCCTGGTACATGTGAGGAGATGGTGGCATCCTCCGGTGTACAGACCGCTGGTGGACCTGTCGACAATGGAGGAAAGACAGGTGATCATCGCCTACAGGCTTGATCGTGCCACAATCCTGGAACTGTGTGCCCAGCTGGAGCCAGACCTAATGTCAGCTATCCGCCATCCCACAGGAATCCCCCCTCAAGTGCAGGTGCTGTCAGTACTCCATTTCCTTGAAAATGGGTCATTTCAAACAACAGTGGCCATAGCATCAGGGATGTCCCAGCCTATGTTTTCCAACGTGTTGTCCAGAGTGTTGTCTGCCCTGCTGAAACACATGCGGAGCTACATCGTTTTCCCTCAGGTGGAGGAGGATTTGCCTACAGTGAAAGGTGACTTCTATGCCCTGGGACATATCCCCAACATCATAGGTGCCATTGATGGGACACATGTGGCTTTGGTACCCCCCGCAGGAGTGAACAGGTGTACAGAAACTGGAAGAGTTATCATTCCATGAATGTGCAGATGGTGTGTTTGGCAGATCAGTACATCTCCTATGTGAATGCCAAATTCCCAGGCTCAGTGCATGACGCTTACATCCTGCAGAATAGCAGCATCCATTATGTGATAGGTCAACTCCAGAGGCACCGTGTGTGGCTATTAGGTGAGCACCTGGAAGCAAGTCAGTGGGAATGGTTGTCTGGGGATATCCCTACAGGTTAGTGTGTGTCGAACAGTTGTCCCTCGCCATTTGCAGGTGACTCTGGTTACCCCAACCGTTCATGGCTACTGATCCCAATGAGGAATCCCAGGACAAGGGCAGAGGAACGCTACAATGAGGCCCATGGGTGAACTCGGCGGATAATCGAGCGGACCTTCGGCCTCCTGAAGGCCAGGTTCAGGTGCCTCCATATGACAGGTGGATCCCTATTCTACTCACCAAAGAAGGTGTGCCAGATCATCGTGTCCTGCTGTCTGCTTCACAACTTAGCTTTGCGACGACAGGTGCCTTTTCTGCAGGAGGATGGTCCAGATGGCGGTGTTGTTGCAGCTGTGGAGCCTGTGGACAGTGAAGACGAGGAAGCAGAAGAAGAGGACATCGACAACAGGAACTCAGTGATCCTGCAATATTTCCAGTGAGACACAGGTAAGAATACAAACCTGCCTACTACATGTACTTTAACACTACTACCTCTCTACTGTCTGTTGTTTTCACCCAGTGTATGGTCACTGAGTTGTCACTTTCCCTTACGATTTCACAGATGTGGGTCCCACTGTGTGACATCTGCTCTGTTTCCTCATGGACTAGAGCTGTGTGACATGGGTATGTTGACATTACATTTGAAAGAGCATTTTGACATTGTAATTGCTAATACACTTATTCAAAATCACAGACTGACTCCAGATTGTTTTGTGCTTCAAGGGTGTTTATTGAAGTGCTAAATATTGGAGAGGGTTGTAAAATGGTGAGGGGTGATGGTGGAGGAATGTCCATGGCAGAGTCAAGTCTATTAGTCTCACAGGTGCATTGCCCAAATGGGCATAGGAAGTGGAGCTGGGGCAGTTTGAGGATGGACAGGGTGACAAAGTGGGACAGAAAGATGACATTCAGGGTGGTCTCATTTCTTGGCAGGTGTCTTGGCATCATTCTCTGTCTTTGTCCTGGATCTCAGGGACCGTTTGCGGGGTGGTTCTCCCTCTGCAGGGGGTGAGGTGCTGATATGGTGGTCCTGTGCCGGGGCATCCTGTCCACTAGCGCTGGCGGAGGTGGTGGGAAGTTCATTGTCCAGGCTAGTGTAATTGGCCACTTGTTGTGCCACAGTGCCCCTCCTGGTGTTGAGTACTTCCTTCAGCACCCCTACGATGGTGCCCAGGGTGGAATTGATGGATCTGAGTTCCTCCCTGAAGCCCAAATACTGTTCCTCCTGCAGGCGCGGGGTCTCCTGAAACTTGGCCAGTACCGTTGCCATCGTCTCCTGGGAGTGGGCCTTGTGGAGAGTGGGTTCCCTTGGCCTGTCTTCCCCCTGTCGCACAGCAGCCCTCCCAGTTCCCCTATGTTCCTGGGCCTCCGTCCCCTGGACCGTGTGCCCACTACCACTGCCCCCAGGTCCCTGTTGTTGTTGGGGTGGTGGGTTAGCCTGGGTTTCCTGTAGTGGTGGACACACTGCTGATTGACGTGTCCTGGGGACAGAGGTATGGGCCCACTGGGTGGGTGCTGTGCTGGTGTTTCCAGAGGGGGGAAGCTCTGTGGTGGCCTGTGACTGTGTGAGGGGAACCGACTGTCCAGAGGTCCCCAATGGGCCATGCTGGTCATCTAGATCCAGTTGGACAGAGCTGCTGTCATCACTGTGGGCCTCTTCTGTTGGTGGTGTGGACATGTGTGGACCCTCCTGTCCGGTGACGTTTGGTAGGGGTCCTGCAGGGGTATAAAAGGATGTTTATTACATCTGTGTGTGAAATAGGTGGGTGACCGTGTACCCCAGTGCTTGCATTCCTGTGTGGGACCTTGTGTGATCGTGGTTTAGGGGGGTGTATGGGTATGTGCAGTGGCCATGCTTTGGTGATGGGTGTCCATGCTTTGTTGTTGCATGCAGGGCTTGGTGTTAGAATGTGTGGTTTGTGATGTTGGGACATTTGTGAGGAGTTGGAGTGATGGGGGTGAGGGTGGGGGTATGTGATAGCATGCAAGTAGGGTGGGGGATGTAATAGAGTCCATTCCTCCATCTACTCTTGCGAGGCCCTCAGGATGCAGAATCGGCAAGACTTGCTCCTCCCATGTTGTTAGTTGTGGGGGAGGAGGTGGGGGTCCGCCGCCAGTCCGCTGAAGCGCAAGGTGGTGTCTTGAGACCACGGAATGCACCTTCCCCCGGAGGTCGTTCCACCTCTTCCTGATGTCATCCCTATTTCTTGGGTGCTGTCCCACTGCGTTGACCCTGTCCACTATTCTTCGTCATAGCTCCATCTTCCTAGCTATGGAGGTGTGCTGCACCTGTGATCCGAATAGCTGTGGCTCTACTCGGACGATTTCCTCCACCATGACCCTGAGCTCCTCCTCAGAGAACCTGGGGTGTCTTTGCCATGCCATGGGGTGGTGTGGGTGATGTGTGGGGTGGTGTGTGTAGTGACAAGTGGGGTGATATTTAGTGGTGTGTTGTGTGAGGTGCGTGGAAGTTCTGTCGGTGATGGCATTGTGTGCTAGTGGATGCTTGGTAGTTGTTTGTGGTGTCTCTCTCTGGCCTTCTCTCTGTAATTTTGTTGTAGGGGTTTGTGGGTGATGTGGGTGTGTGTTTTATATTGTAATGGGTGTGTTGGAGTAGTGTGTGTATGTGTATCAGGTGTGTGTATTTTGAATTGTCCAATGTGGCTGTGTTTTGTATATGTGTGTGTATATTGAGCGCAGCGGTGTGTACCGCCAATGGAATACCGCAGTTGAAAGACCACCACGTGGATTCGTGGGTCGTGATAGTGTGGTCGTATTTCTGTTGGCATGACGGTGGAGGTTTTGTTTTCGCCAGTTTATCACTGACCTTTGGTGTGGCGGACTTGTGTGGGTGTCTGAATTTTGGCAGATTCTGAGCTGTGGGTCATAATAGCTGTGGCGGATTTCCGCAGCCGCGGCAGTGTGTTGGGTGTCTTCTGCACGGCGGTAAGTGGCTTTTACCGCCAATGTTGTAATAACCGCCTTTATCTGCATCAGATATAATGGATGCAAGAGGCTGTTGCCCCCAGGAAAACCCAAAAGAAAGTCACAGTGAAATTTACAAGATTTCAATGTGCCATAATTCATTCCCCATTCTTGAAGGGCAATGCAGAACCAAAAGTTCAGGTATTAGTCCTTTCCTTAAACTGGATAGATCATTTTGAAAGTATTTTAATCCCCAGATTTGGTTATCAGCTACCTCGGGGAGTGGCAATGACAATCTCACACCAACTCTTCTACTCTTCTACTCTCTGTTAGTCTAGAAGAGGTGGTAATCCTTATAAAAAAATCTGGCGCTATGAAATATTCCGGCCCAACGGGGTGCCAGTAGATGCATTTAAATCCTCAACAGAACTCTGGGCACCAATCCTAATACAGATTTGTAATGCTGTAGGTCAAGGAAGAATTCACTGTACCTGATTCCATTATTGTCCCCTTATTCAAAAAAGTTGTCAGGGGGGGGGATCCTAAGTGCTATCGCTGATATACATCCTGGACTCCTCTTAAAAAATAATGAGAAGAGTTATTTTAGAAAGACTAGACACCTGGGTAGCAGAAAACCATGTGTTAACTGATTCTGAGTATGGTTTTAGGAAGGATATTGGAATTCAGAAGCAAAGCATTACCCTTCATCTTATAATTAGCAAGTATATGCTAACTAAGCAGGGACATATCCATCTCTGCTTTGCTGACCTAAGCACCACTTTTGACATAGTAAATCATACCAAACTATGCACGATGGATATTGTTTTACACCTGTCCCAGATGTATGTGTCAATGACATCTCATGTGAGATGTGGATTGGAGTGCGAATGTACCCCATCTTGTAGGGTTGCCATAAGCCTTAGGTAAAGCTGTGTTTTAGCTCCTATTCCTTTTTCCTTGTATGTGAATGTGTTTGATAGGAAGCTACAAGAACTAGATGCACCAAGAGTAGGATCTCAACCCACCCCAGTGCTCCTATATGCTGACAATGTGGTTCTACTTTCCAGAACCTCAAATGCTCTTCAACGTATTAACACATTTATGGAACAAAAGGATCACAAGTTCAACTTATTAGAGACCTTTACAATGGTGTACGGGGGAGGGCGAGTGAAGGAAAAGCTCAATTTGTGAGGGATCACAAACTGGAAGAAGTACAGAACGTTTCCTACTTGGATGGACCATTTTCACAGTGTGGTTCTTGGGTACCCCATTTAGGCCTGGCAAGTTAAAATTTCCCAGGTCAATCAAATTCCTGTTTAGATTTGCAAATAAAATTGGTAATAAACCTATATGAGAATTGTTACAGCTTTATTGGCATAAAGTTATCCCAACTGCAGTATACTGGGCCTCCCTCTCAGATTCGACTAGGTCAAAATTTCTGCAATCTTTGGAAAGTTATTTTTTGTAGGCTCCTTGCTATTCCCCGCACTGCACCTACTTACATCACTTATAGAGAACTGAACATAACTTACCTTGAGGCAATAGTAAATAAGAATGCATTATGGGATGGCTTATTATTTGAAGTAAGGCAGGAACAAAATTCTCAAGAGATGTAATTCTCGGCTGTCTTGCCCTTGAGTATTACAATAGAATTCCTTTGCTAGCATGTGTAAACCAGCTAATCAAGGAGTTTGATACTAATATTGCCAAGGTGGATCAGTATCCTACAGTATAGTAGAAAATAACTTAAAGTAGCTCTTACCAGCAAGCTGGCCGTCAAGAGAGAAAGTAGGAAAGAGAAAAATCAGCAGTATCTAGATATTTGGAAGGGCCTGTACAACAAGGGATGCAGGGCTATCTTGTGTTGGCAATAGATGTACAGAAAAGATTCTACCTCACAGGATTGTGTCTAAGTATTCTACATCATCTTGTGGTGATTCCGAAAAAGGAAGCATGGTCCCAAACCTCCCAAAGTGTCCATGCGACAGAAAATCTAAACATTGGACTGTGCAGTTTACTTTGTTTTGACAATTTTATAAAGCTGTTAGAAAGCATTTCCTACACCTCTTGTTTTTAACAAAGATACTTTTTACATACCAGAAAGCTTTTAAGTTTTTGTGTAAGCTTGAGACTAATTTTATCTGCCATTCATTAGGTGTGCCACCAACCACAGGAAAACAATAAGAGGCATATTTAAGAGCCTCTAGCACCATTCCAACGCCACATTAGCATTTATTTTTTTATGCTAATGTTGCATTAGAAGGATAAAACCGCCACGTCATAGTTACAAAGAGGTGCAATGCATGCATTGCACTACTTTGTAAGCCTTTGCACTACATAATACCTGTGCTAGGCATAATGTGTCTGAAGGGAGTGTTCTCCCATTAGGGGGGGGGGGGCAAAAAATGGGGGGCCAAAAACTGGCACTAGAAAATCTAAGAGATTTCCTTGCTCCATTTGTTTTGACACTTTTCATGCCTGCTCAGAATAGGCGGTAAAAGAAGGCTTCCATTGCTTACAATGGGCCCCTGGGTGCTTTGCTGGATTAGGGTCAGAATATTTTATGCTAATCCTTGAAAGGGGCGGACTAGAATCACATATTCAGACGCTAGTCCCCTAACTACCACCATGGTGTGCCGTATTTTAAATATCGCGTTAGAAGGAGCTAAGGGCCACTAGAAAAGTGGTGCTGCACTCTGTGCAGTGCCACTTTTCTTAAGTATGAACCTAACATCATAAAATAGTCTGGTATATGAAATGGATTAACAAGATCTCTTTGCTTGTAATGCAATTGTCCCCAACTATTTTGCATGTAGCTCACAATAACGATTTATTATCAACCAGTTATTACCTGCAATGTTATATCAGCGCTATTCCTTTAAGATGTAATGATGGTACATCTACGGAGTTGAAAGGCTATGGAACTGTGATTCGCTATTTTGCACGTTTTACTTTTATGATGAAATATGTGCCTCCTCTTATGGATTTCAAAAACAATATGAATACAGATCTTTGACATTGACAATGAATATGATGTTGGATAATGTCATTCAAGTTATTATGTCAAATATGAAATCTGCAGATAGTGTTTCTTACAAAACCTTGGCAATTCAGTATGCAAAAGTTAAAGAATGGATACATATAATTTTAGACCCTTACGGGTAGCCATCAAAGAGGCAGCATTTGGTGACTTACTTGACAAGAGATATTTGGGAACCACCTTAAATGTTATTCAGCAAATTATATGGACTACTTTTGGATGAAATATTTATCTTCGCTTCTAGAGAAATTTCTAACTAGTCAGTACTTTATATATTCATGCTTTTCTATTTCAACTCTCTTTTTTATGTGCCTCTAGTTATGTTCATTCACAGTTTAGTACATACACACGTATTTACATGTTCCAAGTGGCTTTCCCTCCTTTAAAATCCAGTTTGGCCACTCTCCCCTCATCCTGCACTGCCATCCGCTGCAGCAGTCCTCCTCCCACCAGATGCTTCCCTTGTTTCAGCCCAGACCACTTTACACCTTATTAAAGCAGCCTAGCTCAGGTTACCAGAGACTGGCCAATCAGGAAAGGGCACTACAGGGCTGATTTTGGTAACTTTCAGAAAGAGTTCCAAAATGATTTCTCTGTACTAATTATAATAAAAATTCAAAGAAAGGAGAGGACACCAAAGGGAACCAGTAAAAATATGATTTCCCCTTGAATAGGATAATATGCAATGCCTTTCACTCATCCAATTAACATACATACTGTTGGAAAGTGGATTATTGGTAAGGGCAGGTAAGGGCCTACACTTAGCAATATGCCACTAAATCTCACTAGGTTCTGTCAGGTCTCAATAAATTAATCCCAGCTCAACCCTCAGAAGCTTGGCAATGATCAGTTAGGCTTAATTTAGGAGACAGGTGTGTAAAGCATTTAAAAATCACAAAGTAGTAAATAAGTAAAACACAATAAAAATCCAAAAGCAATTCATAAAAGTAGATTATTGTTATATTTATTTATAATTACACCAAAATGACAAAAGTACAGCGTAGGGAACCGTAGATATGAATTTTTAAAGATTAAAAGTAATTTTAGCGCTTAGAGGCAAATAGCGCTCAGAGGGTTTGAAAAAAGGTCACAATTTACTGGGTCAAAGTGCAGAGTTTAGGCCACCCATGATGTAACACTGTTACAAATACTTTCAGAAGTGTTTTTCGAAACAGGAAAGTGGTCCATGGCACAAGCCAAGGGTTCAGAGGCTCTGGTTTGCCTTTTGAGGTCTTGGACTACAACTCCCACAATGCACCTCTTCAACTTATGGAGCTGTTTACTACAGCTTCTCCAAATGTCTCCAAACTTCTTCCAGAGGTCCTTTTTGGGTTCCTGATCAGTCCACAACTTTATCCAAGGTTCCAGAAGCTCTGAGCTGTTCATTGGTTAGGACCAAAATTCCCAGAATGTACCTGGTCAGAATCCTCAAATGGCCACTGGACATGGTTCAGCTGGGCTCTTCTTGCAGGAGGTCATGCAGGGGACTTTGGCCAGCTCCTTTTTTCATTTAGCATACAGTGAGTCCACCCCTGGAGTTGCAAAAGCAAGGCAAAGCCCTTTTCTTATTGAAGCCCAAAGTGTACAGCTGGTTCAATCCTTGTGAGTGCAATGTCCAGGTGCAGGCCAAGGGCCTAGCAGGGCACTCCTTCTTCTTCAGTATCTTTTTCCAGCAGGGATCTGAGGTAAGGGTGTAGCTCTGCCAATTGTATCCTTGACCCTGGGATGGAAAGCAAGGGGGGGCTCTTGACCAATCACATGAAGGCCACCACCTTCTTGAGGGACCACTTCCTGGGAAGTGTGGCAAAAATCAATCCCAGAGAGCAACATTCTTTAAAAATCCAAAATGGCGAATCTGAATTTTGGAAGTTAGGTCTGGCTAAGTCCATCCACTGCTGTGGCTAAAATACCTTAACATAACCCTTTCCTGCTTTCTCCTAATCTAACCCTGTCTTTCCTGCCCTATCCTAATCTAATCAAGGGGGTGCCTGGGTGTCTGGGTTTGCAGGAAATGGGTGGGGTCCTGAGCTGCTCCAAATGTCCTTACTTCCTTTGAAGACCAGTTTGGCTGCTCTCCCCCATCCTGATTCACCATTTGCTGAGGTAGATCTTCTTCCCCAGGCAATTCCTTTGTCTTCAGCCCAGACCACTTCACTCCTCCTCAAGGCAGTCTGGTCAGGCTGCCAGAAGCTGTCCAATCAGAGATGGGCACAAGAGAGCTGAATTTGGCAACTTTCAGGTAGAGTTCTAAACCTGGTTGTATTAAATTCAACAATGGAAAGTTGTTGGATTTATAACTATCAGTTTGATACCAAACTTGAAATATCTAGCTCCTTTTGAGACTTTATTAATTAAAATAAAGTATCCCCATTTTAGCCTATGGATTCTAATCACTGCAATGAGGTAAAACCCATATTTGGCTATTTTCTCTCACCAGAGCTTATAAAACACATTTTATAAGGTCCCTGCTTCTAGTTACACTGCACCCAATCCTGGGGGTACAGTACTTAGGGTACACCATAGGGGTGACATATGTAGAAATAAGGTATTACAGAGACTTTGGAAGTACTTTTAATTCCAAAGTCAAATTTGAGTGTAACTTTAATTTAAAAGTAGCTGCCTTTAAAATGACACTGGGCACCTCAGCAGTGCACCTATGGATGCATCAATTATGCTGGGGTTCCTAAACCTACATACCCTATGATATACTAGGGACTTAGAGGTAGGATGACACAGCCAATTATAATTAGCCTAATTTGCATAATCATTTTACTCACAGCACAGGCCCTGGGAGTGGTAAGCAGTGCCCAGGGCATCATCAGAATCAGGAAACACCAGCAAAAAGAGAAAAATGGGGGAAACTTTAGGGGGCTTCTTTAAACAGCTCAGTTTTCTCACAATAATGGGGGGACCACCCGGCCCCCCTGCAGCCCAGGGACCACCACCCCCAGGCCTCAATAAAATAATGAAGGGGGGCAGTTTCAGACCCCTGGGTTACGGGGACCACTACCTCCCTGGCACAATGGTTGTTGGAGGTGGGCCACGTGGCCCCCTCATGGAACCATTGATGGCCTTTGGCACCACTGCCCCCTAGCGCTGGCTCCTGTTATGTCCTGGGGTGCCTACTCCCGGGACATAGCAGTTTGCTTTTCCTTGGTTGGAGTTGACAGTCCCCACCAAGCGAAAGCAAACAAAGTCCTCTTTCTGACAGAGAGAGCTGTCAACCAGCTCGCACTGGCAGAAAGCGGAGTTTTCATGTTTCTTTTCATGCAAATATGCATGTGAGTGTCTCAGTGGCTCTGTTATTAGCTGCATGAGTGTCTGATGGCTACTATGAGTGAATGAATTAGTGTGTGAATGAGTCTGTGATTCTTTTTTTAAAAAGGTTTTCACTGATATACATGAGTTCATTGTGATATTACATGGGGGCTGTGCTGAGCTTTGAGGCGTATTCACAAATATCATGCACGGTGAAAAAATATTAAAATAATATATTTTAAAGACGTAAATTCACCCTCAATGGCCCCTATATAACAGTCCTTGGGTCAGGGTACTTCCACCCTGAACCCTTATGCCACTTTCATTTTATTTTTCAGTCCCAGGGTGCATGTCCCAACACCAAAAATGCAGCTAGCCACTCACAGCATTCCTGTTGGTGCATGCATTTGCAAATACGCTGCTTAAATCATGAAAACGTTACAATGGATCCACGGCCATTGAAATACAAATTAATTTCCCCTTTAATCTCTCAAAAGCTTCTGAGCAGATTTATAGCAAATATATAAAAGCATAATCTGTGTACCGAAACCTACTTTTCTTCCAAATTTGGTGTAATTCTGTCCAATGGTTCGGGCTTTAGTTGTGCTCAAAACTCCTATGGTAATTAAGATGAGAAATAATAGTTTTTTGAACCCCCCACATTTTTTTTGGCTCCCGCTTCCCAATTGGAACAAGAATCACTGTCACCATTGTTTTTTGCATAATTTATGCGTCGCTCCAACCCTGGAAGAGCTTTGTTTTGACTTATATTGGGTGCTCCCTTGTGTCTGGACAAAGCTAAACCCCTCTGAAGATCTCTAATGAGAGCGAAAAACGCGTCAGGGGTTGCTTTACTCATTCCAGCTTGGCTTGGATGGTATTTGACCAGTCCAAAGCTGTAATACTGTGCCTGGAGTGCAAAATGGCTTTTGTCATTTTACAGCTCGGCGAGGATGACACTGTGGCAACCCTAAGCTTAAAGATTTTGCTGTACAAATGTCAAAAGACTATGGCCCTCATTATGACATTGGCAGTAAATCCACCAACTTACTGCCGCACTGGTGAATATCCGTTCACCATATTATGACACACACACCAATCCAACAGAATACAGCCACATACACAAATCCCCCAGGCCAAAGGTCAGTGATAAAGTGGCAGTCCGAAAACCAATGCTGTTACGGCAACAGAACAACGCCCATCACAATATGACCCATGAATCACCATGGCAGACATTCAATGGCGGTAAACCATTGGCGGTACATACCACTGGTCTCACAATGGATACCCACATACAAAACAAAACTACATTGGCCAATACGAAAAACACACACCTGACACTCATATGCAGACGACACACCCACACCACTACAAAACACACACCCACATTACCCACAACCCTTTACCAACAACTATTGCCACCACAAGACTGAGAAGAAGAGAACAGAGACAACTAGACACACATACCACTGACACCCATACACCCCTCACACACTCCACATCACACACTCCACCACATTATACAACACGCCCTCAGCAACACACATCACACAACAACCATGGCACCACAAAGGCACCCCCTTTTTACTGAGGATAAGTTAAGGGTCATGGTGGTGGAAATCGTCAGGGTAGAGCCACAGCTCTTTGGAGCACAGGTGTAGCAGATATTGATAGCAAGGAAGATGGAGCTATGCCGGAGAATCGTGGACAGGGTCAACGACGTGGAACAACACCCATGAACAAGGGACAACATCAGGAAGAGGTGGAATGACCTACAGGAGAAGGCACGTTCCATAGCAGCAGGACACGAGCTTGCCATACAGAGGGCTGGAGGTGGACCCCCACCTTCTCCCCCACAACTGACAGCATGGGAGGAGCAAGTACTGGCAATACTGAATCCTGAGGGACTCGCTGGAGTAGCTGGAGGACTGGACACTGGTAAGTCAACATTTACTAAACATCACCCCATACCTGCATGCTATCTCACACCCTCACCCTCACTCCCATCACTCCACTACATCCCACACACTCCACCAACACATCACACTAATCCCAATGACAAGCCCTGCATGCTATACCAATGCATGGACACCACTCCCAGCCCTGCATGGACACCCAGCACTAAAGAATGCACAGCATAGGGAACCTAACAATCCCACAATACATCACCATACACAATCAAAAGCTAGCAGAGTAACACCAACAATACAGGGGAAGCTAGGGAAGAACAAATGACATACACTTGAAGCATAATACATCATTTTCATCCCCACAGGTACCTCAGCCAATGTCACTGGAGAGGAGGTGCCACCACTATCTAGTACCCCAACAGAAGAGGCCCCCAGTGATGACAATAACTCTGGACTTGTGGATCTGGACGACCTACCTGGCCCATCAGGGACCACTGGACAGACAGACACCCAAGGCCACTCATAGACCTACACAGAGCCTCCCCATCTGGAACCAACATCACAGCACCCACCCAGCACACCCACGCCTCTGTCCCCAGGACACGTCAATCAGCAGTGTGCCAACCTGGACAGGGACCCCAGGCCATACCTCGCCCACAAAACAATCAGGGACCTGGGTCAGTAGCAGTGGGCACACTGTTCAGGGGACAGAGGCACAGGCCAACAGGGATACTGGGAGGACTGCTGTGTACCATACCATAGGGGGAGGACAGGTCCAGGGACCCAACCCTCCAGGAGGCACTCTCTGAGATCCTGGCAGCTTACCAACATTCCCAGGACATGGTGGGCCAGATCCTAGACAACGTGCAGGAGAACAGGCGGCTGCAGGAGGGACAGTATCAGAGGATCAGGGAGGACTTGCAGGCCAATAACAACACCCTGATCTCCATAGCAGGGGTGCTGCAGACATGGCCAACATCATGAGGGAGGCAACAGCACACCAGTGGGCCCCTGCCACTAGCCAGTCATCTGAATAGCCCTCTACGTCTTCTGCAGCTAGTGGCCAGGAAGCCCTGCCACAGGACCAAGAAGCCACCAGCACCCCTCCCTGAGTACAAGGTGAACCACCCTGCAAATGTTCCCTGCGAACCAGACAGAAGCCAGAGACACTTGCCAAGACCACCACAAGCAAATGAGACTCTCATGATTGTCCCCCTTGTGTCCCACTCAGTCACCTTGTCCATCTTGAACTGCCATTGCTCCCCTTCCTATGTCCCCATGGACAATGCACCTGTGCTACAAACAGACTGGAACAATACCCTGGGCTTTCCTCCATCATCATCCTATTCCATTGCACTGACCCCTCCAAATTGTAGCACAGCAATAATCACCCTTTGATAAAACTCGACTACTTGTATTTCATGTATTGCAAATTTGTATTGAATGAAACAGCTACAACCATTGCAAATAAGCTGTAAATAGTATGAGCATAGAATTAATGACCTGTAGCTGGCTGCTGTGATCACATCAGGAGAATGTTGTCATATCACCAACATCTGTAAAAGGAATATCCATAGGTAACAGTAAGTAGGGCAAAGAAGTGGGTCATGCCATCATGCCAATGCCACACAAAATACACCAATAGTCATAGACATGTGAAACAACACTGTCTCACCTGTGTGTCATTGAAAGTACTGAAGTATCACAAATGTTCTGTTGTCCACATCCTTATCCTCTACCTCCTCATCTTCACTGTCATCAGGGTCCACTGCTGCCATAGGGGACTCTCCAGTCTCCTCCTCCTGTAGAAAAGGTACATGGCATCTGAGGGCCAGGTTGTGCAACATGCTGCATGCCACTACTATCTGTCAGACCTTCTTGGGTGAGTAGCATAGGGATCCACCTGTCAGATGGAGGCACCTGAACCTGGCCTTCAGGAGGCCAAAGGTCCTTTCAGTGATCTTTCTGGTTCACCCATGTGCCTCATTATAACATTCATCTGCCATTGTCTTGGCATTCCTCACAGAGGTCAGCAGCCATGATAGGTTTTGGTAACCAGAGTCACCTACAATACTGAGGGACAACATTTAGCCACACACTATCTTATATGGCCAGCACCATAGGCATATACCAACATATACTGGGTGGGAACCAGGGCTCACCTATTAGCCACACCCTGTGCCTCTGTAGTTGGGACATCACATTTGGGATGCCGCTATTCCTTAGGACAAAGGCATCATGCACCGACCCAGGATACTTAGCATTGACATGGGAGATGTACTGGTCCACCAAGCACACCATCTGCACATTCATTGAGTGGAAACTCTCACGATTCCTGTACGCCTATTCATTTTGCCGGAGGGGACAAATGCAATATGTGTTCTGTCAATCGCCCCAATTATGTTGGGGCTATTTCCCATAGCATGAAACCTGGCCCTCACAGTGGCCAAATCCTCCACCTGGGGGAAAGCAATGTAGCAGCACATGTGTTTTATCAGGGCAGACAAGACTCTTGCTAGCACGATTGAAAACATTGGCTGTGACATTCCTGCTGCCAAGCCCACTGTCACTTGTAAAGAACCAGTTGCCAAGAAATGGAGCACTGATAGAACCTGCACAAGAGGGGGGATCCCAGTGTGATGACGGACAGCTGATATCAGGTCAGGTTCCAACTGGGCAAACAGCTCTATGATTGTGTCCCTGTCCAGTCTATAGGTGAGTATAATGGGCCTGTCCTCCAGTGTAGCCAAGTCCAAAAGGGGTCGGTACACGGGGGTATGTCTCCATCTCCGCAGCGGTAGGTATCTAAGGGATACAAGAGTGAGTAGGCTGTCACAATTTGAAGAACTATACCACAACAGCAGTCCACATTGTGCACACGTTTAGGGTCAGTGTAACTTAAAAAGTATGTGCCTATTTATCCTGTGATGCAGCAATTATCAAGAGGCCTGTTCACTCCCCCTGAAATGGCAACTGCCTATCCTGTGTGGAGGGATAGGTGGAAGTGAGGTAATGCCGCCGACGTTGTGCGCCGTGGCGGTAGGTGGCCATTAACCACCGTACAATTCCTCATTGGTTCATATTGGGCCCTATGAGGTACAGTGGCCAATGAGGATCTACGCCAGTGGTAACGGTATGCACTGCTGTGGACGTGACCACCATTTTAATTCACATTCCTCACTTGCTTCCTGACCTTCCATAGGAGAGGACCTACACTGAATGTGCTGCTGTGTCCTGTATATGGAACCTACTGTGGCCCATGTGACCGGGGAAAGGGCCCCAGCCTTCACTTCTGTGAAGTTGGAGCAACTGGTGGATGGGATCCTACCCCAGTATGGCCTGCTGTATTGGCCTCCAGACCAACAGGTGAGTACACTGTGGGCACGATGCATATGGCATGAATGCATGAAGTTGTGTGTGAAGGTATCGTGTAGGGGGTGGGTGGATGTCCTCTTGGTAGTGTATATGTTGTGCGCTGGGCTATGTGTGTGCCAGTGGTGATGCAAATGGGTACAGTGGGCCATTTGTGTGACAGGCTGGACTGTTGGTCTAATGGTGTTCTCATGTCTGTATTGCCTCTGCAGGTCAGCACCCATCAAAAGAAGAGAATATGGTGTGCCATCGTCAAGAAGGTGTGGACCCTGGGGGTCTATGGCAGGTGGAGCACCCACTGTCACAAATGTTGGGAGGACCATCAGAGACGCTGGACACAAAAGACCCTGGAGGCCCAGCTGGGGATGGCCTCCCAATGAGGAAGGGGTGCCTGTCGGACTCTGTCCCACGTGATGGCCTGCATACTGGCGGTGGCCGACCCTGAGCTGGATGGGCGCTTGAGGCCATCACAGCAGCCACAAGGGGATGAGTACAGTGGCTATCATTACAACGTAAGGCTGGTGGGGTGGTATCTGGGTGGTGCTATGGAGGTTAAGGGCTGAATTGAAAATACCGCTTACCTAGCTTGTTAGTATTCACTTCTGGGAAGGGCATCGTGGGTCACAGGTGTGCTGCAGTTTGCGGTGCGTGCCCCTCCTCATTCCTTGGTGACTAGACATTTCACTGTTAGTGCAATGTGTGAGGGTGCTGTGTCCACCAACGTTGGTGTTGGTTCAGTAATTGACTCTGTATATCCTTTGTCTCTCTCCCCCCTTTCTTGTTTTGTCATCCTGACCTTATGTGCATTGGCATCATCTGGTGGAGGAACAGAGGCACCAGCAACAGAGGGAGCTGCATCCCACAGGACCCTGGAGGCAGAGTCCACCGAAACTAAGGGAACCAGTTGGACAGGGTGAGGGGAGCACCACGGCGGAGACTGGAGGGGACAACACAGACTCTGATACCTCTTCCGATGGGAGGTCCCTGGTGGTGGCAGACACCTCTGTGACTGCCCCAGCTGCAGGTACAGCTGCCATTCCCCGTACCAGCACCACCCTCCCAGTAGGCCCTCAGCATGTTGCCTGTGCCCGCTCACCCAGGATGGTGGGCATCTCCTTCACCCTACGCACCTCAGGCCCTGACCCAGTGAGCCCTGCCGCCCTGAGTGAGGAGGCTATTGACCTCACGAGATCCATCTCTGTAGGGCAATCACCCATTGTGAATGCCATCCAGGTGCTGGCATCCTAGATGCAGCAATGCAATGCATTCCTGGAGGGCATTCACGGTGGATTGGCAGCCCAACACAGAAATCGATTCAGGCTCTGGCTTCCTCTCTGATGGCAGCAATTGTCTCTGTTTCTACCGTCCCCCCTCCAAATTCCAATTCCCAGTCCCATTTTCCTCAACCCCAACCCATCCCAAGCACACAGACAGATGAGCATGCACACATGACAACACACAAGAGTGGCACAGGCAAACACAAGCACCACACTTCATCCCACAGGCACTCACACAAACAGCATTCTGTTGCAGACATGACAACATCCACTGTCTCCACTGTCTCCCCCTCCTCCTCCCCATCCACCTCCCACCCAGTTACATCCACACTCACACCTGCATGCACTATATCAATATCCACTACCAGCATCATCACCACACCAAGCAGAACACACACCTCACTGGCAGACACCTTCACAACATCCATGGATGCGTCCCCTGTGTCCTCTCTCACCGTGTTTGCCCCCCTCCTAAAGGACACAAATGCAAGCACTCAGACACCCAACAACCATCCACTTTACAACAGCATACAGCCCATGCACCTGCACCCAAATCCAGTAGACATACACCTTCCATGAACACCCCCTCATCCTCCACTCCCATTACTCCTCCCTCCTCCTGCCCCAACGTCCCTAAAAAGCTTTTTCTTCCCCAGATTGACCTCTTCCCTACCCGGCCCCCCAGTCCTGCACGTATGTGCAGGGTATCAAGGGCACAGACCAGCACCTCAGCCAAACAGTCCATGAGGCCAGGGGTAGCACCACCTACTCAGGGTAGTATTGATACCAGAACAACAACATTGAAGGGAAAGGAGGCAGTACAACCTGGAATGAAAGGGAAGAGTCCGGCACCAGCTGTGAGGAAGAGGAAGGAGCCGGCACCAGCTGGGAAGAAGGGGAAGGAGCCTGCGCCATCTAGGAAGAAGGGGAAGGAACCTGCACCAGCTGGGAAGAAGGGGAAGCAGCCTGTGCCAGCTAGGAAGAAGGGGAAGGAGCCAGCACCACCTGGGAAGAAGGTGAAGGAGCCTGCACCAGCTGTGAAGAAAGGGAGGGAGCCTGCACCAGCTGGGAAGAAGGGGAAGGAGCCTGCACCAGATGGGAAGAAGGGGAAGGAGCTTGCACCACCTGGGAAGAAAGGGAAGGAGCCTGCACCAGCAGGCAGAGAGGGGAAGGAGCCTACTCCAGCAGGCAATGAGGGGAAGAGCCCATCCACCCCTGCCAGGAATGGTAAGGGATCCACAACCCATGACCAGGAGGGGAAGAGGCACTCTATGCCAGCGGAAGCTGTGAGGCAAACACCGCCAACATCACCAGCAGTCACAGGGCCCACACCGCCAGCCGTGGATGTGCTGCCATCACAGACTGCAGGGGCTGACCAGGCGCCTCCCAACTACCACCACCATGCAGCCATCACAGAGTGCAGGGGCTGTCCAGGAACCTCCTCCAACCCCCACCAGCATGCAGCCATCACAGAGTGCAGGGACTGGCCAGGAGCCTCCCCCAACCACCACCAGCATGCAGCCATCACAGAGTGCAGGGGCTGACCAGGACCCTCCCTTAACCACCACCAGCATGCAGCCGTCACAGAGTGTAGGGGCTGACCAAGAGCCTCCCCCAACCACCACCAGCATGCAGCCGTCACAGAGTGCAGGGGCTGACCAGGACCCTCTCCTAACCACCACCAGCATGCAGCCATCACAGAGTGTAGGGGCTGACCAGGAGCCTCCCACCAACACCACCGCCACAGTGCAGCCATCACGGCCAGCGGATGCCATGTAGTCCACCCTCCACAGGCTACTGTGTGGGCTGCCCCCTCAAGAACCAGTGGGGAAGACACCCACTCAAGAGACTGTGGCCTTGCACTCCCCAGGACAAAGCACAGGGCATGTTGCCCCCTCCAGAACCTGTGGGGTACTCACCCACTCGAGAAGCTGTGGCCTTGCACTCCCCATGACAAAGCACAGGGCATGTTGTCCCCTCCAGAACCAGTGGGGAAGACACCCACTCGACAGACTGTGGCCTTACACTCCCCAGGACAAAGCATGTGGCATGTTGCCCCCTCCAGAGCCAGTGGGCTTGTTCTCAAATCCGGCTGAGGTGTCCCCCCCGAGGTGCCTGCCTTTTTGCAAACTGATGCCCCTGCAGTGTTCTATCCAGATGTGGTCAGATTTCAAGTTGGCCCTTGGACTGTGCCCTGTGTCCATGTGGGCCCTTTGAACTCTGGACTGGACAGTGTCCCTTTTCTATACAGATGTACAGATCTGTTTCATGGCCAAATCGGATTCTTAATTTTGATGTTGAACTAATTACAAACATTTCCGTCAATTACTGTTGTTCTTGCATTATTCTGCAGTTTTTCAGGGGTCAAATTATTTTTGGATTGCAGCTGGTTGTGTGTGTGTGAATGGTATGGTGCGTGTTGTGCATGCGTGTGTCACTCTCTTTTTCCTCCCATCCTCCCTTGTGTGCTAGGCGGCTGCACTCACTGTCGTCGTCTTCGTTGGTGTTCCAGGTGGAGCACAACGTAGAAGATCATCGGGAAGACTTGCAGTTCGGGTTCCATGGCGATGTGGTTCTTTACTGTGTCTCCAACGGTGAGTCCATTTAACTTTCGAGCTCTGTTTCCGCCAGGCTTTTGATGGCATTGGTACCGCCCCAGAAAATGTGGCAGTTTGCAGGGTCCGAATATGGCGGGCGGAACTGACTTCTGTCTGGCTGTAGGTGGCTACCGCTGCGGTGGCTGTTGTTTCCGCCATGGCGGATGGTGTGGTACATTAGCTGTCTATCAGGGATATCACCGCCATGGTCATAATTTGGCGGTACTTACTGCCAGCCTTTTGGTGGTATTACAGACACTTTATCACCCACCGCCAGGGTCGTAATGAGGGCCTATGTCCCTATCTAGCTCGGCGTAGATAGCACTATGCTGATCCTATGCTTAAAAACTGTGCTAGATAAGCGGACATTTGAGTTGTGCAAATCTAGAGTGTTGCTGGTGTTGCAGGGTGCTCCTTAATTGAGCTGCTCTCCACCTTAATTTGGGAACTCCTCAGAGTTCTCTCTTGTTTCTTGCATAATTTGTGTGTAACTCTAACCCTCAAAAGGCTTTGTTTTGACTTATACTGGGTGCTCCCTTGTGTCTGGACAAAGCTAAACCCCTCTGAAGAGTTCTAATGGGATTGAAACACGTGTCATGGGTTGTTTTACTCATTCCAGGTTGGCTTGGATGATATTTGACCAGTGCAAAGCTGTAATACTGTGCCTGGAGTGGTAAATGGCTTTTGTCATTTTACAGCTCAAGGATGATGACACTGTGTACATCCTAAGCTTAAAGATTCTGATGTACAAATGGCAAAAGACTTTGGCCCTCATTACAACCTTGTCGGTCGGACGAAGCTGACCGCCAAGGTTGTACTGTCAGACGGCCGCCCATGTGGCCAGAAACCCACCGGCCGCATTTGGACATCCCCGCTGGGCCAGCGGGTGGAAACAGAGTCTCCGCCCACCGGCCCAGCGGGGATGTCGGCTGTAACATTGCAGCTGGCTCCTAATGGAGCTGGCAGCAATGTGGCGGTTCAGCGGGTGCAGCAGCACCCATCGCGATCTTAGTGCAAATCGCGACGGGGCTGTGCCTGGGAGCCCCTACACTGCCCATGCTAAGTGCATACCGCCATGGACAGGCTGGTGGGAAGTGGAGTCAATATCCCCAGGGCAGCGCTGCAAGCAGCGCTGCCCTGGTGGATTATAACTGCTGGCACAACCATGACAGAAAACCGCTGGTCCCAGCGGTATGACTGCGGCGCTACCGCCGCTGTCAAAATATGGCAAATTGGACCACTAGCCTGTTGGCGGTACGATCGCCACTTCAACCCTGGCGGTCTTTGACCATAGGGTTGTAATGAGTGCCTTTGTCCCTATCTAGCTCAGCGTGGATAGTACTGTGCTGATCCTGTGCTCAAAAAGTGTGCTAGATAAGCAGATATTTGAGGTGAGAAAATCTAGAGAAATCTAGAGTGTTGTTGGTGTTGCAGGGTGCTCCTTACTGGAGCTGCTCTCCACCTTAATTTGGGAAATATTTATATATATACATATACATATATATAATAATATGTAGATATATTTATATATATATATATATATATATATATATATATATATATATATATATATATATATATATATATATATATATATATCTTTATCTTCTCATCTGGTGCCGTCCAGTTGATAATGATCCTAACTGCCTAAATGGGCAAGCTGTTATTATTATTCTTATGTATTGGAGTATTGGATTGTGGTGAATCATACTAAGAGGAGATTGTAAGCAATATGAAAATATGGATACAATGACCCTGATGAAGTGCTTTTTTGGACGAAGCACGTTGGCTGGGCTACTATATGTAACAAATAAACTTTAGTATAATGTAATTGTGATGCTACAAAATGGCTTCTCGTTGGACGTCTACTCTCTTTGTCTGGACTAACATTACCCACTGGGGAAAAAACTTTGTCTATAATCAAGCGCTCCTCTTCATTGTTTCGTTTTAAGCAATTTATACTTCATCATTATTCATTGAGTAGACCGGAATGTGACCTGCTACAATTCAGAATTTTAAGAACAAACGTATTAGCACCTAGGTTCTTACTTAAAATTCTTTACATTTGACACAATGCTGGTGGCAAAGTGCAATCAGAACTTTACAAGCAGAATATAGTATATTTCGCGCCTATGTTGCATTTATGCTCTTCTGCTCTGTTCAAGTTATTTGATTATATTTATGCAGAGCTACGACTTCTAAGCACAGACTGCAAAATGAAGATTAAGCGGCAATCGAACAGGGCGCGGTGCACCGGAGCTCTGCCGTGACAGGAGTACGGGCTATTGGTCATTTTTTCAACTTTAGACAGATGTAAAACATTTGGGCAGGCATTTTTTTCAAAGTATGAGTGTCCAATCCTATTTACCCTTGCTGCTACATTGTTATGGGTTCTGAAAACTTGTCCTCCACAACGCTCTAAAGTGCACGCTTCATGAGACATTTTTTGCAGAAGTAATATTCAAACTTTTTTTAAATTTCTTTATTAGACTTGTGGGGAAATACTACCTTCACTGCTCTGTTTCTTCATATCTCCTGCACACTTACTAATATTTTTATTGACGAAAATAAAAAGTGAAACTGTGTAACTTAGAATATTGTCTATTGCAATTGATTATATGCATCCAGCCCCACGTCCTAATTTCCAAAGGGGGCTTTTCTTTGTCAAAGGTTTCACTGTTTTTTTCACAAATTTACTTTGCTAGTAAACGCTATAGAGATGCTCATTTTTGTGATCTATGAATCGACATTGCTAAGAAATTGCGGATCAAGCAGAATAAGCTCCAGATAATTTAGGACATTCGTCTTGTCAAGTAAGCTATTACAGCTATCCAAGGCTGGTAGCTGGTATTTTTCCTCAATGACTGAGCTGCCTTTCTGCTTTCTGTTGAAAAGCTCTCTCTTCTGCAGTTAAATTTTATTTTTCAACCTGCGGATTCTCAGAATCTAAGTACAGCAATGTCCTGATGTGTGGAGTCTGAAGGTTATAGCTGATAATTTGGTTCCCAGAAGTTTCTTTAAAATATGCAACTTCAGAACACTTCCAAGATTGGAGTAAAGATTGCTGATGTCATTCGATTTACTGCACAGATGTGAAAAGTCAGATTCTTATGTTTCAGACAGTATATTTTTAGCTACATTGCATTCTAATTTAATGCAGTTTATATAAAGACCCAGAAGGAAGTAAAAGCCTTGGAACTCATATACCCTGAGATGATGCCCTATGCAATGCCAGTTTTTTAGCTTCTTGTGGAATACAGTAAGTGAAGAGGAGGCTGTTACGTTTAGCTGCAGGTCGTTCCAAATTTTAGGAGCGATGTAGGAGAAGGCTCGACCACCATATCTAGTTTTCGGTATGCTTGGGATTTGTGCAAGTAGGAGTTCAGGCACGTGGAGGTGTCTGGAAGGTTTGTAACAATGCAAGTATGCAGGGCCAGTGTTATATAATGCCTTGAAAGCGTGGGTGAGAAGTTTGAATTGTGATTTGCTGAATAGGGAGCCATTGGAGCTCCTTCTGGTGTGGTGTGGTGTGATGTGAGTATGGTGCAAGAGGTTGAGAATTATTCTGGCCGTCGAGTTTTGAATAGGTTGCAGCCTTCTGGTGAGTTTTTTGTTGACCTTTGCATTAAGGATGTTCCTGTATGTGATCTTGTTTGTGACTGGGGTGTTCATGACTGTTTCTGGGTGCTGATTGGGGATCATTTGAATATCTTCCTCAGCATCTTCAGGGTATACAGGCATAAGGCAGCAACTGCAATGACCTGGGTGGTCATGTTAAGTTTGCTGTTAGTGAGGATCCTGAGGTTCTTGGTGCTGTCTTCCTAGATCTGTTGGCCGACATGTGGAGTCTCATGTGTTCTTCCCAAACTGCATGATTTTGGTCTTGTTGGTGTTTAGCTTTAGAGAGTTTGTTTTCATCTAGGGGGTTCTTTCAGTCCTGCAGGCATTGAACTTGATCCAGGCACTGGGTGCTTTATCAATGGAAGATAGAATTGGTTGTGTGTTGTCGGTGTGAAAAAGAGCATTGATGTTGGGAGTGCGATAACGCTGGAGAGGGGATCATGTATGTGTTGAAGAGGTTAGGGCTATGGGGGGATTCTTGAGGAACTCTGCAGATGAGGCTGCAGGTGTCTAAGGTGTATGGTGCCAGGCTGACTGACTGTGTCCCTCCAGTCAGACAGAAGAAGATCCATCAGAGTGTGAGAAGCTTGCTACAAAAGTATGTGATGGTAACAGAACAGGTAAAGGGCCCTCTCAACTACGTAACCCTAGCACAGAGTACCCTAACTCCGGCAGCAGTATATATGGCCTTCCCAGTGTTATCTACAGGTGAAACTGGGGACAACCAGCTTCAAAAAGAGTTGGGTCCGATTTATCATGAGACAACATTGTCTACTAAATTTCCTCCAAAAGGCTGGTCATGACTGATCTGGAAATAAAAGCTCACTTTCTCATCTGATTTAATTTCATATATTATGATGTTGAATCCAGATTACAATGGAAAAAGAGCAATGACTTCTGGCACATGTACTCCCCAGAAAGCAAATGTAGCACATTAAATATATGAAGCAATCACAGGCAAACTCTGTCCTGAGCATCAGTGAACTAATTTCATCTGTTTATCCAAATGGCATTTCCAGATTCAAAACAGCAATACCTGTCACACACCAGTCTGTGCACACTAACCAGTTGACAGGAATCCAACTTTGTGAGTATTTCTGCAAGACCACTGTCTGGCTGCAGGTTACCCGCATCAATGGCATCTACACTTGATCAATTGCCTGTCAAAAGAATAATTTTACTCTGTTGCATTTCAATTCATAAAGCACATTCACACCACACTGGGAGTCCTAAAACACTTTTTGGATAGTTGAGTAGCTAGCATTCCATATGTATCTTTTATATACCACTTGATAGACTGACAGCTCCACTTTCCATGGACTTATGAGCAAACAATTGTAGTCAAGTGCATGCAGAAAACCTTCTACAGGTTACAGGGCACTCTATGGATGGCTGGCACCCGAAAAACAACCATTCACAGAAGTGCAACAAATAGACAAGCAGATATGTTTTTCCACTGCATGATGTTTACAGAAGCCTTGCAGTAATTGCAAGTAGGCTTGAAAAAATGCAGACAGCTAATGCGGCCTGTCAGTCTCACACAATACCAGTGAAGACACAAGTGTTTCTTTGTGAGTCTGTGAGTCTATGACAGCTGAGCAACAGTGGACGAGGAAAGAGTAGCAGAACACAATGTCGCAATGAGAGAGCAACTATCATTAGTTCAAGACATAAATATAATCTTACAAGTATTTGGGAAATGTCACTGCAAAATTTGGTTATATCTACATTTATGTTTTTGTCTCATTTACCTTAAAAGTATTTGTCACAGCTGTCTGGCAACTATGATTTTTTTGTGGCTCTTATTTAATCTTTTCCTGAAGATGGATTCAATGGTGGGGTTCTCCAACATCAGGAGAAGCAGAGTTACGCCTCCTTTTTTTAGCTGTCAGAGTATTTAAGTATGATGTCATAATCCACAGCCTTAGGGCATACACACTGTCACCTGAAATGGGAAGTCAGGTAAAAAAATTGTAATTCACCACAAGATTTCTATGCTAAACAATGTTACTGTATTTAACTTTATCAAGCAGGTACCTATCTCCAAGATCTCTCGTTAATCAGTCTCAGAACACAATGACAAAATATACAAGGTTTTTGTCCGTCCTTGATCCCATCCAATTAGGTCAGTGATGAGGCGTGTGGCATTGTAAAGTATCAGCATATTCATTGAGAGCCGTCTCTTACAGTTTCTGTAATTGAACTCACTACTTGAAACGTGGGGGAGTTTAGGAGACTATGGGTAACTTCAACACATCCAATGACATTGGAATTTGAAAATAGCATTAAATTGTACTATTATAGCCTGTAACTGACGAGGGGTGCTTGGAAAATAATACATGGATTATTAATTTTTACCACAGCATCAAGCAAATGCCTAAAAACCATTGGCAGGATATTTTGATATGCTCCGACCAACTTCTATTGTATATTAGTAACTATCAGATTCAAGTAGAGGTAGACTACACAGAACATGAATATATGTGGGTACTGCCTTGCTGTGTTTGGTGCACCTGCCTAGAACACCCTTCAGCTCATCAGTCTGGTTGAAAATCTCATACTTAATATATATCTAAGTAAATGAACCTCCTTCTTTGTTTGTTCAGACCAGTCACCCTCTGCCTGAAAACTCTCTCCTTTCTCCTCCGCCTATGCTGTGCTCTTAGTGTATGCTTCCTCCTCACCGAAATATAGATGGTTGCCATTGTGAAATTTTGCTTTGATTGTTTTGTGATCTTTTATACTTTGGACATGGTTAAAACCTGCTTCAACTTGATAGTATGGTGGACACACAATTTCCTGTTTGTGCAGTTATATGCAATTTGCAAATGTTTAGTACACAGTGGTAATCACCATCTTAGAATTACTAAAACTTCACAAATGCCTACAAAGGCTCTCACATCTTTCTGCTTTACTGTGTTTAAAATGGAAGTAGGTTACAAAGAAAGTAGGTTAAAACAAAGATGGTGCAGCAAAATAAACAACTGTGTATCTTTGTGCAACTTGAACACCTTTGTAGGATATTAAAAAAACTGGAAATAACATAATGAAGAAACATGGAGGATTTGAAAATCTAGCAAAAGCGGCATATTTTAAAGATTTTCTACACTCAGCACAATGCATTCTCCTATTAAATCAAACGAATAATGCTGCTAATGCTTACCACTATAGCTGCAGCTATCACAATATCGTGCCAAAATCCTTTACGGGAACTTAATGAAGTAAGGGTTTCTTCGCAAAAAAGCATTGGACTGAAAAATGCCTATGTTTCAAGAAATGGATTTAATTTTGCTTCTTAAAATCATTTACATTTAGCCAGCTCCACGTTCATTGTCTTTTCAACTGCTAATAATTAGGACATGTTCCAAATATTATTAAGAGGAAAGCACTGGTAACAGGAGAAACAGTAAGAGGGAGTGAAGTTTAGGTAAAAATTGTGAAAATCTGAGTTTTGAATTATTTAATAAAGTCTAAAAACAACTAAAATATATCCAATCGTAGGTGGGGGTTTGCTTATCCGATTACAGCATAGTATCAGAAATCAAAGTGATTAATAATCCACTGGCTCAGTTTAGCCATTTTTTCGGGTGGGTGTACGAACTTCCAGCATTAGCATTTTCTACTGTTCTCAATTCAAAAGCAGAATCTGAAAAAAAAATAAAAATATATATATATATATATATATATATATATATTTATATATCAAAACAGTATTGTTAAAGTTAGCTCACTCAATTGTAACTGTTGAGTTTCATTGGTATTCCGTTTTCAAATTCATCTGTTATCTCATTTCAACAGCTAACCCTATACTGTCACTTTAACCTATGTTTCTACCACCACAACCAAGGGCAATCCATTTATTTGCCTACATTAAACAAAAAAGTTCACAATCTTTCGAATGGATACATTCCCAACTACAAATCTGACTATCACCAACGCAGTCACCCTTCTGCCATGGTGCAAGGGTGCATGCATTACAGGCAGGATTGTTTTTGTGCAGAAAGGAACACCTTCCTGCACAAAAACAATCATTTGAGGCATTTTCCTCTTTCTGTGCGTGCTTCAGAATGCAGCAAACATAGAAAGAGGAAATAATGAGGAAAAATAAACACATTTCTCGTGATTATGGCCCTCATTACGAGTTTGGCATATATTTTTTTTATATATATGTTTTTTTTTCTTCTTATAAACACAGAAACCCATACATAACCCCCCACACAATGCCCTCCAAAAAATTACTAAAACCCACCCCCAACAATACTTACTCTATCTTACAACTAACATAATCTGTATAACTAACCTTCCACTGCCCACCTAAAACGCACCACTAATTATAACAATATAAATCGGGGGAAGGGAAGGAACTGGGAGGCTGTGTAACAACATGTTTACATCTTCTTTAGCTTTTTCTTGCAAAACTTCTACATCATGCAGTTTCTGGCATTGTCCTTCTCATGTTGCTCCAACCTTGACATTATTTCTGCCATGTCCCTCCTCATGTCTGCCTCAAAGGTTGATGATGTGGCTGCTGCAGGTGGCTGTTGCGGTGCCTGAGTAAGGATAGTTGCTGATGAAGTGGAGGGGGCTGGACCAGCTGAGCCCCCTTGGCCCCAGATGTTGTGCTAGATGTGGCCCGCACAGTTGTGGCCTGTAGCAGACGTCCCCCATGTTGGAAGGCAAACCATGCCCCTGAATATTTCTCACAGCAATACTTCCTGGCCATCTTAAGTTACTCGGCCTGTGCGTCCGTTATGTGGTAGAAACATTCTGTCCTTTTTCCAAAAGCACCCATCTGTGCTGTGGTCATAGGGGCAGCTAAAACATGTGGAGAACATGGCATTAAATACAGCATCTGGTAAAAGGTTGAACAAACATGCAATATACACAGCATCTCAGATGACACATGCTTTTCACCAGACATTCCACAACAGTGTCAATCTCCAAATCAAGGCTAAACTTCTTCCTAGCCATCTACTGCATCATGTACATGTCACTGCATCAACAGCTATACATTGTTGACCATTAGGGCCCAGAGGTAAGTAGAATACTGCGTCCTTGCATAACTTTTGTGTCATCATACTAGTGAGGATCAAGTGTCCCAACAAGTCCCACATCCCTGTGCCATAGTAAAAAAGCAGCAAAATGGATGCAAGCCACCACTTTGACACCCCTAACGCTACATCAAGCCTTGGCCAGGTATCATGGGTGCAAGGTGGGGTTCATCCAGTGGGGGTGACAGGTTAATTGGCACCAGGAATTCTAAGGAATGCCAATGCATCATTCATGTGCCCTTGGGTTAACACCTGCTCAGAGCAGTCATTACAAGGGAGCACACCATTGCTTAGAATGGGCCCCTAATTACAGTTCAGGGTTAGTGCCCATATAGTTTGCCCTAAACCTGAACAGTACATTTATATTGTCTACAGATTTTGTACCTATTGCCCCCTACCCTGTGGTATGGTGTGCAACATGTCTAATGTGGCGCACACATGGTGGCTGTATGGGAGCCTAAGGGGCACAGGAAGAGTGGCACTGCACTGGGTGCTGCTACAATATTCCTTCTTATTGAACTACCTGTGCACATGCATGTCTAAAACCTCCTAAGTAGCAGGTACACACTCAAATTCACATTCTGAGCAGACGTTAGAACTGCTGAAAGAAATGGCACAAGGAAATCTCTTAGATTTCCTTACACCATTATTCTGCCCCCCTTGCATACATTATGGCTTCTGCAGGCATAATGTGGTGCAAGTGTTTATAAAGTGTTGCAAATATGGGACTGGGAAAATGCCACTTAAGCGCCGCCTGAAATAATGACACTTTGGCAGCACTAGAGTAGCTCTAGGGGCTCCTAAATCCGCCCAAAACATCCTGTCCTGACCCTTGACAAAACATGTTTATGTCCTGCTGTCATGCACTTGCAAATGAGGATGTTGCAATGCAAGTGAGGAACTTAACAACTGGTCCACCAATCAGAATCCCCAGATGATCCAGTAGATCTTGCTCTCGTGCAATGAGGTCTGTCCAACAGTGTTTGATCTGGTGGCCGGTGCGCACTACTCCAAATATCCGTTGTAGTTGATGGAGCACCTTACCCCACTGCAGTTTCTGTGCCTCTGTTGGGTAGCCCTGTATGACCTGGCCACCCAAAGTCAACATTATGGGGAGGTAATGCTTAACAAGCCAGATGAACCCTCCCAGTTCATGTGAACTCATCCTATGTGCACTTTGTTTCCCAGACATTTTGCAGTTTCCCCTCAATGCAAATCGAATACCCCCCAAATAAAATAAGAAACTAACCCACCTAACCCCAAATACCCCAACACACTATGCTACCCCAAGACAAAACACCCAACAATAAAATAACGAAAACAGGGCAAAACACTACACAAGACTCAGGAAAATGGCAAAATGCACAGGACAGCAACAGTACACAGCACAACACTCTCATAAACCACCACTCCTCGACCAGCACGAGCTCCACACACACTCTCACAATCACAGACAAAAAAACTGCAAAGTAACAGAGGAAAGTGAAATCACTGTGCAATGTATGCATCAAGGAAGTCCTGTTTCATCACTTCCTGGGTGTGTGCGTCACGTTTTCTGGTATGTGTCATTTTTTTAACTCACGACGGTCATGTGTGGTTTTTTTTCCCATTAAGTCTAACATGGCCTGTCAACTTGCTATTGATGTGCAGGGGCCAGGTGTAATTTTTGGGAATAGCATAGTATGGAGTATTGTCATTTGCGTCAAATATTTTGACGCATAACGGGAATACATGGTATTCCTTATGATGAAGGCTGACAAGGCCTGTCGACTTGTGGTTGATGTGCAGGGGCCAGGTGTCACTTTTTGGAATAGCGTAGTATTGGGTATTGCCATTTTGCGACAAAAATGTTAATGCATGACAGGAATGCGTGGATTTTTTTGGAAAGGGTGGCAATGCACCCAGGTTCACATACCATGTCACAGGGGCTGTGCATGTTTGTAGTCAGTATGGTATGGCTATGTGTGTGTGCATGTGCATTCATATTGTAATGGTAACACTGGAATATGTTACTAATTGCTTGTATGTTTGTGTGATGCATGCAATGACTGATACCATTTGCATATGTGCATGTGTTGGTAGACTTTTTCCACATACATGTTACCACATGTGCACTGAGAGTGTACATACGTGAAGGAACACATATGTGTGGGTCTACCACATGGTCATGTCTGATTTCCAAATGTACTTTTGACAACAACACATTAGATATGATGGACTAATACTTGTTCATGCATGTGATAACCTTGACAAATCGTACTCAGAGGATCCAGTGGACTACGGCTAGGTCAATTTCACGTAACCCCGGGCTATGTGAGTGCATGTGTGTCCATACTGTGGTGTGTTGTATGGTTCAGGGTTCATGATGCTATGCTACACGTATATCATATGGTTCCCCATGCATCTATGATACAGGAGATGGTGTACTCACATGTGTCAATGAAGGTTGATATGTGACGTATGTGTGGAAAAGATATGTGTAGTGTAATAAGTATAAAGAATGCAAAAATGGTGTGTTAATGGGATTTGAAACCTCAAATCTATCTTCCTGCATGAACATATGTTTGACATTATATGACGGCTGTGTAGTCATATCAGTGCCACCTATATATCCGTATGAGGGAACACATCTGAAGGTCTTTTAAGTCTATGTATGATGATGTGATGCAAATACATTCTCATGAGTGGAAAGCAGACTTTTGCGAGTACTTCAATACACAATACCAGGCCTGTATCATTAGTAAATGTGTGCTGGAAAATCATACATTTGTGTGCAAGGCACAAACCAGGTAGATGCAATCAACCACAACATTTTTGACATGATTATTAAATACAATGGCATACAACTATGTAGCAGGGTTGCAATCAGACAGTGATGGCACCCAAGTCATTGTTGCTCCTGTGGGACTTTGTGTGCCCATACAGACCCATGGTTTCATGTTTTGACACAGGTTGACGGTGCTACACTCAGCTCAGTCCACTGTGTACATGCATCAGGCCCCTGACTGTGTCAAGAGTCAATGTAGCCTCAGCATGGGAGTTAGGGGGTATTGGGCAGGGATCTACCCTCTTCATGATTGTCCTTCAACAGCGCAATGTGCAGTCCCCTTGTGAGAGAACAGGGCTGATTGCAGAGGCCCCCTAACTTTTTGCCCCCATTTTCCACAGTATGCAAATTAGGCTAATTATAATTGGCTAAGTCAACCTACCTATAAGTCCCTAGTAGGGCATGTAGGTTTAGGGACCCCAGCATAGGTGGTGCACCCATAGGTGCACTGCTGAGGCGCTCAGTGTCATTTTAAAGGCAGGCCTGCCTTGCTGGCTGCTTTTAAATTAAAGTTATATGCAAATTCGACTTTGGAATTAAAAGTAGTTCCAAAGTCTTAAACTACCTTATTTCTACATATACATCACCCCTAAGGTGTGCCCTATATGCCCTAGGGCTGGGTGCCATGTAACTATAAGCAGGGACCTTATAAAAATAGTTTTATAAGCCCTGGTGAGGTAAAAACAGCCAATTCATTTTTCCCTCATTGTAGTGAATGGCCTCCATAGGCTAGAATGGGGAGACTTTATTTTAATTTTAAAAGTCCCCTTAAGTAACAGATACCAGAAGTTTGGTATCAAAGTAATTGTTATAATAAATCCCACAACTTCCAGTTGTTGGATTTAATATAACTTGTTCAGGTAAAGAGTTTTAAACTTTACCTGAAAAGTTGCCAACTTCAGCCCTGTAGTGTTTTAGCTGCTGTGCTCTGACTGGACAGCCGCTGGCAGCCTGGCCAGGCTGCCTAGATGAGGTGTGAAGTGGCCTGGCTTCACACAAAAAGATGTGCCTGTGGGAGGAGATCTCCCCTCAGCAGATGGTGAGGCAGGAAGGGGGAGGGCTGCTAAACTGGTCTTCAAAGGCAGAGAAGGACATTTGGAGCAACCCAGCAACAC
This sequence comes from Pleurodeles waltl, assembly GCF_031143425.1. Taxonomy (NCBI): domain Eukaryota; kingdom Metazoa; phylum Chordata; class Amphibia; order Caudata; family Salamandridae; genus Pleurodeles; species Pleurodeles waltl. The sequence continues at coordinate 1,109,322,356 of NC_090447.1, read as the reverse complement.
CCCCACTTCCTGCAAACCCAGACAATTAGGTGCCCCCTTGATTAGATTAGGAGATGGGTGTGTTTAGGATTTTTAGCCACACCAGTGGGTGGGCTCAGCCAGATGTAACCTCCAAACATCACTTTCAGCCATGATGGATTTTTGAGGAATGTTGTTCCCTAAGATTGATTTTTGCCACACTTCTCAGGAAGTGGTCATCACAGGGGGAAGGACCCTGCACCTGACTGGAGAACCACGACCCCCCTGTTTTTCACCCAGGAGCAGGGATAAAACTGACAGACCTGCACCTACACCTCAGTTCCCTACCAGATCTCTACCAGGAAGAAATACAGAAGAAGAAGGACGGCCCTGCTGGACCCCTGGCCTGCACCTGGACCCTGCACTCTGAAGGACTGCACCAGCTGCACACAAGGGCTTCACCACAAAAAGGACTTTGCCTGGCTTCCACTGGTTCAAGGAGGGACTTCCTATTTGCTACAGGTGAAAACTTGCTAACCAGAGTCCCCATCACCAACTCCTGAGGAAACCAACCAGCTGACCACTGTCCACTTGCCAAAAAGGAGTTTTCTTGGAGTTGTAGTTGACACCCCCAAGGAGCATCTCAGAGCTTCTGGGACCTTGGGGTGAGCTGTGGACCCTAAAAGAACCCTAAAGGAACATCTGGAAGAAGATCCAGAAGTTTGGAGAACTTTGGAGAACTTTTGGAAAAAAGCTCCATAGAGGGACGACCCGCCGCTGCAACTCTAGCCGGCTTGCCTCAACCGCGACCCGGCCTGACTTGCAGGTGTATCCCGGTGAAGAAAATCTCTAAAAAAGAGACTAAGTCCGAACGTAGGAAATTGACTGGGACCTCCCAGCCAGCGTATCCGAGGAGGGCTCCAAGGACGTTGGCTCAAGATCCAGGTTTGCCCCGGTCAAAGGATTTTCACCTAGAAAAAACAAATAAGTCCGAAGGTAAAAATCTCCACCAAGGGCTCCCGCAACGCGTATCTGAGGAAGAGTTCCAGGAGGTCGGATTGGACTGGCAGGTTCGTCCTGCTGAAGAAAATCTTCAGAAAAACGACTAAGTCCTAAGGTAAACTTTTGACCGAGGCCTCCCGCGGGCTGTAGCCGAGCTGGTCTCCATCGTAGTCGGCCTTAAACTTTGACTTTGCTCCGGTTGAGGTGCGACCAGATGACCAGATTGGTACTTTTTGTTTCTATGTGCTAGAAAGCAATAATTCTTTAAAAATTCATATCTACGGTTCCCCTTATCTGATTTTATTCATTTTTGTGTCATTGTAAAGATTAAAATATATTGGATTTTTAACAGTTTCCTGTATTTTATTTAATTACTGGTTTGTGATATTTGATTTTGTCTCCTAAGTTAAGCCTTGTCGCTCATTGCCAAGCTACCAAGGGTTGAGCTGGGTTTAATTTACTGAGACCTAACTGGACCTAAGTGGAGGTCAGTGCCTATTGCTAAGTGTAGGTACTTCCCTGCCCTTACCAATAACCCATTTTCCAAAGCCCCTGCAGACAGACACCTGCACAAATGTGATCCTGTGGCCTGAGATTTTCAATTTCCTTTGGGGTACTTGATGCCAGACTTGCCCTATCATGTACAGGGGGCTGGCTGCTTATATGTGAAGGACATGGCTCATCATTTGGAATGGTCTGACACAAATGGTTATACATTGTTAATATTTTCCATTTGCAGCTTGGTTAGGGCATATGTCAAGACAGCAAAATGGTGTGGTATGTGTGTTGGAATGTCATAGGAAGTGCTACAGACACTGCCTACATTTCACCCACACATTCATGTGGTGGTTCATTCTCCCATTTTATTGATCATTGCTAGCTATGGGGCATATCTGTAGAGAGTGGATCATCATCATCCTTTGCTGCTTCACTTGTCTAACAACCCTTAGCACACTCCACAGCCAACATGTGTGTGCTATTTTTGTGGTACAGCACACCATGTAGCAGGTTTGGGGCCAATATTGCTCATGGTACATAATACCAATGATATACGGTGCAGGGTTAGGCCCAGACTTTTTTCCCTAACCTTGAACAGACCATGAATGCCCATTGATACCAATAGTATTCCCCCTTGACGCACATGCTCAGTGCTGACGTTCCAGCTACCTGCCTGAGATGTGACACTGTACATTTCCTTATTTTCAAATGCAGCATATGGAAACAGCCCATACCATATGTATGTACCCCTTGCATACATCTTGCCTGGTGTAGCCATGATGTGGGGAAAGGGGTAGGATTTTGCACTATGCCTACTTAACGCCACTTAGTATTTCTTGTGTGTGGATCTAGGCCTTCACGAGCCACATGAGCATGGTTTATGTGACACTGATGTGTGGCATGGAGGCTCTGGACCCTCTTACATCACAACCTATGTTCTAACAATCTTTGTAACTGTTGTGTTTTTCCTTCTGTCAGAGTTATGACCAACATTCCAATGGTATATGTAGTAGAGAATGAGTACACTATGGACACTCTGGTGCAGAGTGATTTAACCCCTTCGCTGCCAGGCCTTTTCCCCCTCCTGTGCCAGGCCTTTTTTTGCCTATTTGGGGCAGTTCGCGCTTAGGCCCTCATAACATTTTGTCCACATAAGCTAACCAAGCCAAATTTGCGTCCTTTTTTTCCAACATCCTAGGGATTCTAGAGGTACCCAGACTTTGTTGGTTCCCCTGAAGGAGGCCAAGAAATTAGCCAAAATATAGTGAAAAGTTCGTTTTTTTAAAAAAAATTGGAAAAAGGGGCTGCAGAAGAAGGCTTGTGGTTTTTCCCCTGAAAATGGCATCAACAAAGGGTTTGCGGTGCTAAACTCAGCAGCTTCCCAGCTTTCAGGAACAGGCAGACTTGAATCAGAAAACCCAAATTTTCAACACAGTTTTGGCATTTTACTGGGCTTTCAGCCTCCTTCCAGTCAGTGACAGAAATGGGCATGAAACCAATGCTGGATCCCTGAAACCTAAACATTTCTGAAAAGTAGACAAAGTTCTGAATTCAGCAAGGGGTCATTTGTGTGGATCCTACAAGGGTTTCCTACAGAAAATAACAACTGAAAAAGAAAAATATTGAAATTGAGGTGAACAAAACATACATTTTCCTCTACATTTTACTCTGTAACTTTTCCTTGCAATGTCATATTATCGAAAGCAAGATACCGTTACGTCTGCTGGATGCCTCTGGTTGCGGGGATATATAGGGCTTGTAGGTTCATCAAGAACCCGAGGAACCCAGAGCCAATAAATGACCTGCACCCTGCAGTGCGTTTTCATTCTATACCGGGTATACAGCAATTCATTTGCTGAAATATAAAGAGTAAAAAATTGCTATCAAGAAAACCTTTGTATTTTAAAAAAGGGCACAAGATAAGGTGTTGAGGAGCAGTGGTTATTTGCACATCTCTGAATTCCGGGGTGACCATACTAGCATGTGAATTACAGGGCATTTCTCAAATAGATTTCTTTTTTACACACTCTCCTATGTTTGGAAGGAAAAAATGTAGAGAAAGACAAGGGGCAATAACACTTGTTTTGCTAATCTATGTTCCCCCAAGTCTCCCGATAAAAATGATACCTCACTTGTGTGGGTAGGCTTAGCACCCGCGACAGGAAACGCCCCAAAGCACAACGTGGACACATCCAATTTTTTGAAAGAAAACAGAGGTGTTTTTTGCGAAGTGCCTACCTGTAGATTTTGGCCTCTAGCTCAGCCGGCACCTAGGGAAACCTACCAAACCTGTGCATTTCTGAAAACTAGAGACCTAGGGGAATCCAAGATGGGGTGACTTGTGGGGCTCGGACCAGGTTCTGTTACCCAGAATCCTTTGCAAACCTCAAAATTTGGCTAAAAAAAATCATGTTCCTCACATTTCTGTGGCAGAAAGTTCTGGAATCTGAGAGGAGCCACGAATTTCCTTTCACCCAGCGTTCCCCCAAGTCTCCCGATAAAAATGATACCTCACTTGTGTGGGTAGGCCTAGCGCCCGCGACAAGAAACGCCCCAAAGCGCAACGTGGACACATCCACTTTTTTGAAAGAAAAGAGAGGTGTTTTTTGCGAAGTGTCTACCTGTAGATTTTGGCCTCTAGCTCAGCCGGAACCTAGGGAAACCTACCAATCCTGTGCATTTCTGAAAACTAGACACCTAGGGGAATCCAAGATGGGGTGACTTGTGGGGCTCGGACCAGGTTCTGTTACCCAGAATCCTTTGCAAACCTCAAAATTTGGCTAAAAAAACACATGTTCCTCACATTTCTGTGGCAGAAAGTTCTGGAATCTGAGAGGAGCCACAAATTTCCTTCCACCCAGCGTTCCCCCAAGTCTCCCGATAAAAATGATACCTCACTTGTTTGGGTAGGCCTAGCGCCTGCGACAGGAAACGCCCCAAAGCGCAACGTGGACACATCCAATTTTTGGAAAGAAAATAGAGGTGATTTTTGCAAAGTGCCTACCTGTAGATTTTGGCCTCTAGCTCAGCCGGCACCTAGGGAAACCTACCAAACCTGTGCATTTCTGAAAACTAGAGACCTAGGGGAATCCAAGATGAGGTGACTTGTGGGGCTCGGACCAGGTTCTGTTACCCAGAATCCTTTGCAAACCTCAAATTTTGGCTACAAAAAACATGTTCCTCACATTTCTGTGGCAGAAAGTTCTGGAATCTGAGAGGAGCCACAAATTTCCTTCCACCCAGCATTCCCCCAAGTCTCCCGATAAAAATGATACCTCACTTGTGTGGGTAGGCCTAGTGCCCGCGACAGGAAACGCACCAAAGCGCAACGTGGACACATCCAATTTTTTGAAAGAAAATAGAGGTGATTTTTGTGAAGTGCCTACCTGTAGATTTTGGCCTCTAGCTCAGCCGGCACCTAGGGAAACCTACCAAACCTGTGCATTTATGAAAACTAGAGACCTAGGGGAATCCAAGATGGGGGGACTTGTGGGGCTCGGACCAGGTTCTGTTACCCAGAATCCTTTGCAAACCTCAAAATTTGGCTAAAAAAACACATGTTCCTCACATTTCTGTGGCAGAAAGTTCTGGAATCTGAGAGGAGCCACAAATTTCCTTCCACCCAGCATTCCCCCAAGTCTCCCTATAAAAATGATACCTCACTTGTGTGGGTAGGACTAGCGCCCACGAAAGGAAATGGCCCAAAACACAACGTGGACACATCACATTTTTTCATAGAAAACAGTGCCTACCTGTGGATTTTGACCTGTAGCTCAGCCGGCACCTGGGGAAACCTAGCAAACCAGCGCATTTTTGAAAACTAGAAACCCAGGGGAATCCAAGATGGGGTGACTTGCGGGGCTCTGACCAGGTTATGTTAACCAGAATCCTTTGCAAACATCAAACTTTGGCCAAAAAAACACTTTTTCCTCTCATTTCGGTGACAGAAAGTTCTGGAATCTGAGAGGAGCCACAAATTTCCTTCCACCCAGCGTTCCCCTAAGTCTCTCGATAAAAATGGTACCTCACTTCTGTGGGTAGGCCTAGTGCCCACGAAAGGAAATGGCCCAAAACACAACGTGGACACAACATATTTTTTCACAGAAATCAGAGGTGGTTTTTGCAAAGTGCCTACCTGTGGAGTTTGGACTCTAGCTCAGTTGGCCCCGGGGGGGGGGCAGAAATGCCCTAAAATAAATTTGACCCCCCCAAATCCCCCCAAACCCTCCCTGCCCGGGAGCGACCCTTGCCTACGGGGTCGCTCCCCTTGCGTGACATTGGCGCCAAAAAACAAATCCTCGGTGCCTAGTGGTTCTTGCCCCCTTGGGGGCAGATTGACCTAAAATCGACCAATCTGCCCCCCTTGGTCTAAATACAATTTGTCCCCCAGGGGAGCGACCCTTGCCGGATGGGTGGGGGCAGAAGTGGCCTAAAATAAATTCCCCCCCAACCCTCCCCCCCTTCCAGGAGCGACCCTTGCCTACGGGGTTGCTCCCCCTGCGTGACATTGGCACCAAAAAACAAATCTCCGGTGCCTAGTGGTTTCTGCCCCTTGGGGGCAGATTGACGTAAAATCGCCCAATCTGCCCCCAAAGGGGGCAGAAATGGTCTAAATACAATTTGCCCCCCAGGGCAGCGACCCTTGCCTGCTGGGTCGCTACCCATCTCTAAAAAAAAAAAGAAAACACAAAAAACAAAATTGCCCTGGCGCCTAGAGGGGGTCAGAAATGGCCTAAAATAAATTTGCCCCCCCAACCCCCCTCCCGGGAGCGACCCTTGCCTACGGGGTCGCTCCCCCTGCGTGACATTGGCACCAAAAAACAAATCCCCGGTGCCTAGTGGTTTCTGCCCCCTTGGGGGCAGATTGACCTAAAATCAGCCAATCTGCCCCAAAGGGGGGCAGAAATGGTCTGAATACCATTTGCCCCCCTGGGGAGCGACCCTTGCCTGATGGGTCGCTCCCCATCTGTAAAAAAACAAATAACAAAAAAAAAAAAACATACAAAAAAAATTTGCCCTGGCGCCTAGAGGTATCTGCCCCCGGGGGGGCAGAAATGGCCTAAAATAAATTTGTCCCCCCAGGGAGCGACCCTTGCCTAAGGGGTCGCTCCCCTTGCGTGAAATTCACGGAAAGAAAAAACTTCCTGGTGTCTAGTGGTTTCTGCCCCCCTTGGGGGCAGATTGGCCTCATCAAAATAGGCCAATCTGCCCCCCAGGGGGGCAGAAATGGCCTAAATATAATTTTCCCCCAAGGGGAGCGACCCTTGCCTAAGGGGTCGCTCCCCACCTAATAAAATAAAACATTTAAAAAAAAAAAAAATTATCCCTGGTGCCTAGAGGTTTCTGCCCCCAGGAGGGGCAGAAAAGGCCTTCCCGAAAAAATGCGCCCCGTGGGAGTGACCCTTGCCCAAGGGGTCGCTCCCTTTTTCCAATTTCCAACAAAAAAAAAATCCCTGGTGTCTAGTGGGGTTTCAAAAGCCAGATGTTCCTGTTTTGTTGAATGGTTGCATTGGTATGTGGTGATAGACATTTCTATCATGGGTTGTGGCTCAGGGACCTAGTGATTGTCAATTTAAATCTGGACAGACAGTTCGACCATGCAAAATATATGTTGTGTTGTCCATATTTGAGGCTGTTTCCTCTTGTTAGTGGAACCTACGACCTCCTTGCACCACAATAGTGTCATTTGTAATTACACTATGGTAGCCCTACAAGGCCAAATTCAGGCCTACACTTTACTATGTGGCACTACGCATGCAGTGCAACACCTAGTGACCCTTTGTGGAAGATTATGCATGCGTACAAGGTTGAGATTCACACAATAGGAGGAGTGGCACAATTAGTGCGGAGGAATCACCAATGATCCTAGACATGGTTTATCACAGACACTTTCAACACATGCACAGAGCAGGCATTAGGAAGGGGCACTCAATAGTTCTGAATGTGTCCCTATGTACTGTGCATGAAATGGTCAGGTATGTTCTCAATACTCCTACAGAGTCCAGCTATGGCATCCATCATGTTAACACTATTGCACCTACTCTGCACCATGGTGCACCACTTATTGAATTCAGCGCATACATATGGTGGCCTTATTGGGGCTCTAAGAGACAGAAGAAAAGTGGCACCTACTAGGTGCAGCACCACTTTTTATAAATCTGCCCCATGGTCTTTCATGGCTGATGATGTTGTATTCCTATGTGTGCGGCTCAATGCACCAGGCAGGTGAAGGAGCATATAATGGGTGTGCGTGGTATGTTTAGATGATATGTAGTTGGTGATGGCAACTCTTAGATGGCATTTGATATTGGTGCCAAAGGTGTGCTTCAACACCATGACAAATGTGACTTTTTTACATTGTGACTTTTTTTACATTGACATGGCCAATGCCATTCACGTAGCTGAACTATTAATTGTTAGGTGTTATGTGTGTGGAATCTGTATTTAGTTGTCAACCTGTGGACACTTGTAGTAGTTTGGGCCCAGTTTCTCGATGCAAAGAGGACATAGCTACACCTGTCCTTCACGTGGTGTGTCAGTCAGGTTGTGTCTATATTATGTGCATATGGGTGTATGTGTGTGTGAAGCGCAATGAATGCAGTGTAGTGTGGCATGTGGCATATGTGTTGTTCTCTCTACATCTGTATTCCCCTGTCCATGTGTGATTATTGTGGTGTATGTATTGTTTGTCCTACAAGGTTAATGTGTTGTCTGTGTAGTGATTGGTATGGTGGCTTACCTACTTGCAGCCCATTGACATATTGCCCATCCTGGAATCACTTGTTGTTGGTGGAGTGCCGTAATATGTAGGCATCATGAACCCTACTGGTATATTTAGCTAAGATGCTTGTGATGAGCCCTCAGTTGTCCACAATGCCCTGCACATTTATAGAATGGATATGTTTATGGTTCCTGTAGAGGTGTTCTGTTGCAGCAGGTGGCACAATTTGGACATGGGTGCAGTCCATTGCACCCAGCACATGCGGGAACTCAGCAGTTTGGTAGAAAGCTTGCTTGGGATCCTGCTGCAGTTGCTAGGTGTTGGGGAAGCAGATGTGGTGGTGTGTGAGATGGATGTTTGCTTCCAGAACCTTTGGTAGGAAGGCCAAGAAGGATGGCTGGGAGATACCAGCCACTTGTGTGCCCATTGTCTGGATTGATCCTGATGCCAGCATATGGAGGACAGCAAGGAGTTTGGTCATGGATGGAATAGTTGTAGGAGTTTCCACCCTTGTTGTGATGTCTGGCACAATGTGGTGCAGCAGGCGTACAATGTTGGTAGGTTCTGATGCCATCTTGTTCTCTGACCGCAAGGATGGTTGCGCCCTGTCTAAATATTCTTTCACACCTTCTGCTCTGCCTTTGTGGCTGCTGTGGTGGTGTTTGGGGTTGCTGCCATGGTGCTGGTGGGACATGTTTTCATTGCTGTTGTCTGCGGCATGTGCCAAGTTGGAACATTAACAGTTCCATGTTGTCCATGGGGTTGCCAATGCTCCTTCTGTTTGTTTTCCTTAAGTAGTAGTGTGTGGGCCTCATCTTAAAAGCCTGGTCTGACCACGAGTTAAAATTTGACGCTAATCTGAGCTTGTGTCAGTTTTTGGGACCAATTCCTTAATGTGCATCATTTTTGTGTCAGGCAGTAAATATGGCACTGGACAGCTACCATCATTTTTGGGAGAGAACGTCTACCTTGCATATCATTATCGCTAAATGACGCAAGGTGGGTTGGCGCTCCCAAAAAATGACTCTAACTCAGAAATGATGTCGCTAGACAGTTCTAGCAACAAAATATAAATATGCCACTAGGTTAGCGCCTCTTTTGCGTAAAAAAAAAGTGTAAAAGCAGTGCTAACTTTTCTTACATATGGGTCTAAGTGGAGTTTGATGTGATTGGGTTCTGTTTAGTAGGAATGACATAGGTGGCACATGCATTTCAAGCATGCTTGCCGTACCATTCAACATGTTTTAAAGTAATTTTCCAGATTTATATTTCTTGGACTTGAAGCAGGTTAAAGATTCTTGCTTCATTTTAAATTTGTTACAAAATATGCTATTTGTGCTTGATCCCCTGCCACAAATCCTTGTAAATGGCATTTTGTCCTCTGCAAAAATTCTCACCAAGCTTTATTTTGTACAGAAGAGAAGTGATCTTTTCCTTACAAGATGTTAAAAATCAGATATGACTTGTTCTTCACAGGCTTGGTGATGAAATTATCAGTCTACCATGTTTCTGTAATATTGGTATACTTAAATATTATCTAGATTTCCCAGCTTCTTTCACATTCATTTGCCTGAAGTCTCACTGCTGACAACATTATCAAAATTCTCTCCCCATTGTCACCAGTCTCCTCATATGGTGAAATAGTTGTAGAAAAGATTTGACAGGGATTTGTAACAAAGATATCAATAGCTAAGGTATAATTGCCAACCTTTTGTACCTGATAACATTTGTGAGGTTTAATATTATGAGGCAAACAGTCTCATCATGAAAACTTCCTAGGAAAAATGAGGGTGCTAAACCTTTAATATCCGTAATAGTCTTTGAATTGCTGTTAAATTCTCTGACAGTTTTAACTGTTAAAAGTTGAATTAAGTCAATCAGATCTTCTATGTGCAGAGTATCATGTTGACAACTGTTAAAATGGGATAAGAGGGTGTGTGTCATAAGGGTGAAACTGTATTCTCAGCCAGATGATGAGGCCTCCCACTACCTGTAGTGTTCTCATTATCACCTCAAAGTAAGTAGAGTGCATTTATTTCCACTAATGTTACTGAATTTTCTAAACAATCATTCAGGTCAAAAGTGAGATAACCAAATGGGTCCTCGGTTGTTGCAGTCCTCACTGCATAGTGCATTCCCTACCATCACAACAGGTTTTTAACCGCACTATGGTTTGTGGGACCACAATGGGAGTGAAGTTTTGTGCCAACCCAGTATTCGATTCTGTACCCCAAGAAAGTTGCCTAAGCTGTAGCAGTGTGTCTGCAACCACCAAGTTGATGCCTTTCTGAATGCTTCTTTCTTCTAGATTTGGGAACTGCCTTCTTGTCTTTTTCTTGTCCAGAGGAGGCCCGAATTCCACATGAATGAAACACATTGACTCTGAAAATGGAGGAGGTTTTCTAAATGGCTTTTTTGCTAATTTGTTGTTTGATAAGGCGGTAACAAATAAATGGAAATTTCTCCAATTGTCTCCTAAACACCTCAATTCACAAAACGTGCTTGATTGATCCAGGTTTCCTGTGATACTTGATTGTTTCACTGTGGATAATCAACATAGGCTATAATTGACCCTCACTACATCCCTTCTATTTCTTATTGTATGTTGAAACCATGGTTGTGAGGGGTGATATAGGCAAATCCCTTTTGGGTTTGTAGCTGTTGCTTTTGATAGGAAAATCTCAGGGTCAGAAATTTCAAATTTACAGGTCAAGATATCTATGTTTGGACATTTCTTTTGTTTTATTTTCAGGGGTTGGAATCAGCTAGTCGGAAAAAGTTATAGGCGGTATCAAATGATGAGTTCCATGATGCCGGATACCTTCTCACCCAGGGCCTACTGAAACTAATTTACTGCTTTGGAAAATCTTCAAGGAGGAGAAATCTGTTTCTTTAGCCCAGCAATGCTGTGACCTGGACACATTGGTTTGAATTCTGAAAGCCAACATTTTTCAGAGATTTCAGAGTGTTAGCAGAAGTCCAGTTAGACACAACCAAAGGTCAAATATCCTCAGGAACAGTACTGGGGGGTAATGACTCACTTCAGCTGAGGCCAACTGCAGGGTCCACTTCAATTCCAGCTGCTCCCAGTCAGCTGGGCCCTTCAGTGAGAGGGTATTTTGCAGCTTGCTGGGTCCCTGGAGCTTCACAGAAGGACTATCAACTGACCCTTGGAGGCCACTTTTTTGTCTGGGTACAACTGAGAGAAGGTTCAGCCCTTCAAGTCTTTTCAAGGGTCTCAAACTGCAGGTGCAGTCATTATTTTGTTCTCTCACAAGTCCAAATAGTTTTATGATAAGGATGTCCTGTGTTGACACATTTGTGATTGACACTATCTAGTGGTGTGGGTGAGGCTTGGCACCTACCTAACCAATTGGGTAAACCTAACCGATTGGGTAAATGTTCCCAGAGCAAACCTAACCAGCAGTAGCTGTTTAGAGAATGTAAACAATCCCACTGTGCACCTTTCTCCCAAATCAAAAATGGGGAACCTTTCCTCTCTTATACAGCATGTGTGACTACTCCCAGAGGTGTGTCCATGGAAATGAGTACCCCCCTTTTTTGCGGTCACTCAAAACTTGTTCTGAGGGTAGGTCCCTTCCCACTGGGTTTAGTGCCAGCACAGCTGGGGAAGCAAAGGGTTGTATTCTCCAGGTTCCACCTTGGGTTAACTTATGAAATGGCAAGCATGCGTACAAGATAGCAAGGTAAATAGGTCTACCCTAAATGGTCTTTCTTCCTGGGGAAGAAAATCACCTCTCCACACAAAGCTCATTGTTTTTTCCTTTGTAGCAGTTTTCACACGGCATTAAGGTCAAACACTGGCTGGTAACTGTCAGGCAACTAATGCAAATTAGCATTCAGGAGTTACAGGTAGACAAAATGTAATTTTATAAAAAATATGTTTCCTAAATACATATTTACAATCCTACTTTACCATTGAATTGATTTTTTAATAATGGTTAGAAATAGAAGTTGCATTTTCTTTCTTTCTGGTCCCAAACCCAAATTAGCAGAATTCATATTTGAATCTTTAGTATAGTTTTCCTTATAGGACTGCCAGAACCTTCCTCTTTGGAAATAGTTTCTGGAGCCTCATTGCTGTAGTGTCATGATAACTTTACATTTCTACATACCCCATGTTTAAATCCAATGCACATACTGTACACATATTTAAAAGGGAGGTTTTTCCCTGTCAGAAAGGGTTATTGTGACTGGTCAGACTGCAAGCTTAAACTGCAATAGTCAGGAAACACTGGGAGACCTGAAACCATGTTTTCTCTTCCATACTATTGGATGGCACAATAAGTGCTACAGTTTACAAGTGACATTTAACTTTCCACTTTCTGGGAGTATTTCTGTACCATATAGTATGGCCTTATAAGAAAGTTAAATATGCAAATTAGGAGCCAATTTCCCATATTTTAGAGGTCAAAGCACATGCACCATGACTGGACTAGCAGTGTCCCAGAGCACAGAGTAAACAAAACACAACAGCATCAGTTAAAAAATCGGACGGATCACTCCAGAACCCAGCTGTTTATCGTATATTGGTACTTATTTTGTACAATTAATCAAATTATTTTGTTTAGTGCACAAACACCCATCTTATATATTGGTTTAAATATATATTTTCCCTTAAACATACATTGCTTGTCATTAATTTGTAATGTATATAAAACACTATTATAGTTAACAGCAATGACTTGTCCACATATCAAACATGCAGATTGCCCAAATAAATATTCAAAATTCTAGCTCACAATCTCATTTCTTGTCTTTTGTGGCATCATAATTTAATGGTCTGTAGTTCTGTCGACAGTTTCTTACCGCAATCCACTATGATTTGATGATATTTTGCTTTCATGATAACATACTAAAACTATGTTTGATTCTTATAAAGAGTTTAGCACCTTGTGGAGCTTTGTGAATCATAATCACCAACTACACAAACATTGTCAGCTTCATTTTAAAAATTTAAATGGCAATGTGGTTTCCTTTCGTAGTATTTAATGCATTGCCACATTTAGAGTGATGGTTCAGAAAGTTTAATTTTGATTTACATGAAAAAGTTGACATATGACCTCATTAAAGCATTTTTGTTCATTTACATTTCAATGGGCAGCAGAGAGCAATTGATCAACAGTTGGAGCAGGAGTACAGTGGAAATATATCCTTGGCCACTAGGTAGGCACTAATGGAAGAACAGAGCAACACTACAAGGGAAAAGTTTGCAATAGCATCCACCAACAAGGATGGTATACCCAAACTGGGGTGGCATGGTGAGCAAAAGAACTGTGGATTAAACCCAGATCTGTGACTGGGAGTGAGTGTTTGCATTGTTCAGTTCTCTGTCCATCATCCTTTTGTGTTGCTAAACCCACACAGAGAATCATAAGATCCCACCCAAAGAGACTCTGGGTGGAAGTTGATCAGACCAGTGAGGGGGTGGATTATGTTTCAGGAGGAGCAGACAATGAGTTTCTACTGAACAGCCACAGATACCAACTCTGATGGCCCTGTAGCATGTCCCTCAATTATCAGTACCTGAAGCTGACCCTTCCACCAGTCATTGGGACCCCACAACAAGGCGTTCTTATGCTGCACACTCCTGCTAACCTTCTTCCTTCTATGACATACACGATCAGCAGGTAGGATTTACCTAGAAAACTCATGAGCCCCCACATGATGTTTCACCCCTCTCCCCTGAATATGTGTCCATTGCTGCCTCCTATGAGATCATAAGGCGTACACTTTATTGTCTTCCTCAAACTTTAAACGTTTTCACTGTGGGTGAAGGTAACCCAAGAGGGTCATGCTGATTGGCAAAGAGAGATGTCTTCCTACACTGCATCCATACCCATGCACTCTGTGTCATAGCGCTCCCCTACCAGTGTTGTTGTCTCCCCTAGAATGCTCTCATCCCCTCCTCCCCAAGTTCTGGTGGTACTTAGGGAGGCCCTGGTTATCTTGGGTTTCTGAAGAAGAGGAAGATTGCAGAGACATTTGTTCCTAAACCAAAGAAAATTGTTCAGAAACCCCATCTGTGTTGAAAGACTGACTTCATTTGAATCAAGCATTATTTTAAGGCATTTTAGCAATGATTTGGGCAATAGGGTTTTTGAATATTTAATAGTTTTGTGGAACTTGTGTCCCATTTGGCATCATAAATAAACTATTCCTCATACATTCCAATCTTTTTTTCAAGTTGCCCACGCTCATTCCAACTTGAACGTACTTATGTGGACTCATACTCAGTTTTTTTAGTTGTCCTTCTCTCATGGTCAGTTGACCTTTAAAATATGAAAGCGCTTGAGGATGTATTTTCATAAATTCTGAACATAGTTCATAAAAATATTTTTCAACTTAAAAGCGGTCACGTTTTTACTCTACTATGTGTGTGATACTGTGCATATATATATATATATATTATATATATATATATATATATATATATATATATATATGTACATTTCAAAAAGTATTCACTGCACTCCACGAGGTATCAATAGTGCAAATTTAATCCAAATAACAACTGTGAACAAGATCCCTGAGGGAGTTGAAACGCGTTGATGGTTGTTATTTGGATTAAATTTGCACTATTGATACCTCGTGGAGTGCAGTGAATACTTTTTGAAATTTCATTTTTACGAGACTGGTCCTCTCTGTCACTGGCACCGACAGTGGAGTGCGCCGCTCAACAATTTTCAGACCATATTTGCTTGAGGATATATATATATATATATATATGATAGTATTGTAGTAAGGCTTATTCTTCAATACTTCACACATTTCATGTCTCATTTAAATGCACTCACATTGATTGCTTGGCACACAATATGTTACACAAAGGTAAAAAGTAACATATAAGTGATCTGTCTTAAAAGATATGAAAAGTAAAAGTGTTTACATATACATCAAAAGTAAATAGATGTATAATTTTAACACTTAGATTGTATTTTGTGGTGCAAGTGATGTCTGATTTTACCAGTTAAAGTGTATTTTGGGAGGCTGGGTACATAACTGAAAAATAGTTTACGAGGCTAGTGGTTGTTGTCCATTCCCACAGGCAGATGGAGATTGTCTCTGTGTTCAGATGTGCTATTGGACTCCCTGGAAGCTGTGGATGTGGTTATGCGGTTGAAATCAAATTAAATGAAAAATAGGCTTATGAAGTGCAACACCTGTTCAGAAAAGAAAAGGTGCTCAAAACCCTTACTCCAACAGCCGAAACCATGAAAGAGAAACTAAACGTCATGAGTAAATAACCAAACTGGGGAAAGACCCGGAGTTAGATAAGCTCCCAGGAAATAAGCTTGGTCTTTTTACTTAATGGACTAAGCCACAGGTACTGATGCAGAGCCATTTGAAGCAAGTATACTGATAATAATATTTCTTAAATGCCCTTAATAGAAACCCAAATCTAGACAGGCTGGAAACCCAATTTATTGCTGGTAAGCCAATCCCATGCTTTGAAGATTTCCTAGATATTATCCAACCGCACAAATAGAGGATCTTATATATGAAATGTTGTTATGATATACTTCAAATCATCATCTAACAGGCTTTCAACCGGCCATAAAAGTATCAAGTAATAACAAGTTTAGTAATAAATAAATATATATAAAAGAAGTAAGTAATAAAAGGAGGGGAAGTACAAGCACATTCTAAATTCATTCAATACAGGTATATAAACCCCTAATAGATTTACACCAATACCAAATCAAGTATCCTTACAGTTTTTGTTTTTTCTCTTTTGTGTTTTCCATACGGTAAAAAATTCCAAACAATCCAATGAAATTAGTCCAGAACTCCCATAGACTTCCTTACAGTCAATACTGAGCATAAAAAGTTTGCTAAAATTCCACACATTTCAATTGAGGATAAAAGATGTAAGCTAAAATACGCGTCGCGGCACCAGCGCAAATTAATCGACCTTAAAAAAGGCAGTAAAAGCTGTTTTCTTTGTGAGTTATAAAATTTGCAGAAAAGGACCACATGTGTTGTGGATTGGGGAGCCTTCGCTTCACAAGGACAAACTCTTAAAATTGTACTCCAATCATTCATGGGCGACCTTTGACCCTGTCACCAGGCAGGTCGCTCCCCCCATCTGCCACGCAGCCCCCTGTGGGTTGAACCTCCGTTGCCGCTTTTGCCGCCTGACTACTCGCTCCCTTTTTTCTGTACCCCTGCGCTTGGCTTCTGTGCCACTTCATTTTTTCATTCTGTGCCCCTGTGTTTTGCTTTCTGTACCCCTGTGCTCTGTTGTCCCTCTCCCGCTGTCTTTTCCCTTCGTTTTTTCCCTGAGTTTTTCCCTCGCCGCTGAGCCCCTGTTGCCCCGACCCCTTCACTCCCATTGGCTGCCCCGCTCCCACCTCCCAGCTGCTCCTCCCTCACCTCTGCCCTCATATGGAGGCCGCGAAGCGGTGGTAGAAAGCGACCTTTGACCCTGTCACTAGGCAGGTCACTCCCCCCATCTGCCACGCAGCCCCTGTGGGTTGAACCTCCTTAACCTTTTGCAGCCTGGCTACTCGCTCCCTTTTTTCTATACCCCTGCGCTTGGCTTCTGTGTCACTTCCTTTTTTCATTCTGTGGCCATGTGTTTTGCTTTCTGTACCCCTGTGCTCTGTTGTCCCTCTCCCGCCGTCTTTTCCCTGGGTTTTTTCCCTGGGTTTTTCCCCGGGTTTTTCCCTCGCCGCTGAGCCCCTGCTGCTCCGCCCCCTTCACTCCCATTGGCCGCCCCGCTCCCACCTCCCAGCTGCTCCTCCCTCCCTCTGCCCTCATATGGAGGCTGCGAAGCGGGCGCGCCGCTGGTGCTGAAGGCGCGCCTAAGGCAAGCCAGTCTGCGCCCGTCCGCGCCTGGACCGCACCCAGTACCAGAACCCCTGAAACCCACACCCCCAGCAACGCCAGACTTCATTACGACGCAAGCACCCTCCACGCAGTCAACACCAGACGAGACCACCCGTGCTACTGGGCAACCCCAAAACACACCCAGGGGCCTTTCACCTGCCGGAACTGCAGATTCACCAGCATCCAACGCTCCACACCACCAGCCAGAGAACCCAACCACCTCCGCTGCATCCTCCTCAACACCCGCTCCGCTCGCAAGCACGCCATTGAACTTTGGGACCTCCCAGACTCCACCGCCCCGACATCGCCTTCCTGACGGAGACCTGGCTGAACGCCACCTCAGCACCAGACATCGCCATAGCCATCCCACAGGGCTACAAGATCTCCCGCAGAGACCGAACCAACGAAGTGGGAGGAGGAATCGCCATCATCCACAAAGACTCCATCAAAATCTCAACGAACACCGATGACACCTTCACCACCGCCGAGCACATGCAGTTCCAGATCCACACCGACCCTAACACCACCCTCAGAGGAACTCTCATCTACAGACCTCCCTGACCCCGCCCACAGTTCAGTGACACCGTCGCCGACCTCATCAGCACCCACGCCCTGGCTTCCACGGACTACATCCTCCTCGGGGACCTGAACTTCCACCTCGAGAACAACAAAGACGCCAACTCCACCGCCCTGATCGACAACCTCGCCAACCTCGGACTCTAACAGCTCGTAACGACACCCACTCACGCCGCTGGACACACGCTCGACCCCATCTTCTCCGCAAGCCCCCACGTCTCCTTCAACCACACCACCGAACCACACTGGACTGACCACAGATGCGTCCACTTCACCTTCAGAAAACCCACCACACACCACCGCACCCAACAGCTACCACGCCGCTGCTGGGGCAAGGTCACCGAGGACCAACTGACTACCGCCCTCGCCCTGAGACCATCCACCGACCCCACCAACCCAGACACCGCCGCGACCAACCTCACACAGTGGATCAACGACTGTGCCAACACCCTCGCCCCTCTCAAGACCTCTACAACCAACCACACCAACAAGAAAGCCGCCTGGTTCACCGAGGACCTCCAGATCTCCAAGCACACCTGTCGGAAGCTGGAGAAGAAATGGCTCCACGACTGAACACCAGACAGCCACACAGCCCTCAAGAGCGCCACCCGCAGACACCACCAACTCATCAGGACCGCCAAGAAGACCGCCTTCAAGGACCGCCTAGACAACAACGCACACAACACCAAAGAGCTCTTCAGCATCGTGAAAGAACTCTCCAACCCCAGCTCAATCACCAACGACATCCCGCCATCTCAAGACCTGTGCGACTCCGTGGCCACCTTCTTCCACCGCAAGATCACTGACATCCACGACAGCTTCAACCCCGACCCCCCCGCACCCACCACCGAGTCCACCACCCCTGCGACTACCACTCGCACCAGTCGCCTGACCATCTGGTCCAGCGTCAGCGACAAAGACACCATCAAAACCATGAACTCCATCCACTCCGGATCCCCATCGGACCCCTGCCCTCACCACGTCTTCAACAAAGCCAGCGCAGCCATTGTGCCCCACCTCTGGAAAACAATCAACTGTTCCTTCGAGACAGCAACCTTCCCAGAAAGCTGGCAGCACGCCGAGATCAACGCCCTTCTGAAGAAGCCCAAGGCAGACCTGAAGAACTTCCGGCGCATCTCCCTGCTCCCTTTCCCGGCAAAAGTGACCGAGAAGATTGCCAACAAACAGCTGACCCGCTACCTCAAAGTCAACAACATCCTGGACCGTTCCCAATCCGGTTTTCGCAGTAACCACAGCACCGAGACCGCCCTCATCACCGCCACTGACGACATCCGGACCCTGATGGACAAAGGAGAAACAGCCGCCCTCATCCTCCTGGACCTATCAGCAGCCTTTGACACGGTCTGCCACCGCACCCTATCAGCACGCCTCCATGACACCGGTATCCAAGAGAAGGCCCTGGCCTGGACCACATCTTTCCTCTCCGGCAGAACCCATAGCGTCCGCCTCCCACCCTTCCGCTCCAAAACCACTGAGATCACCTGCGGTATCCCACAGGGATCCTCCCTCAGCCCGACACTGTTCAATATCTACATGGCCCCCCTCACCTACGTCGCACGACAACACAACCTCAACATCATCTCCTACGCCAACGACACCCAGCTGATCATATCCCTCACTGAAGATCACCACACCGCCAAAGCTAATCTCCACCGAGGAATGAAGGCCGTAGCCGACTGGATGAAGGACAGCAGACTGAAGCTGAACTAAGACAAGACTGAGGTCCTCATTCTCGGACCCACCCCATCAGCCTGGGACGACTCTTGGTGGCCCAAGTCACTAGGCACAGCTACCCACGGACCACGCATGCAACCTGGGGGTCATCCTCGACTCCACTCTCTCCATGACCAGGCAAGTCAATGCCGTCTCCGCGTCCTGCTTCAACACCCTCCGTATGCTCCGCAGGATCTTCAAATGGATCCCCCTCCACACGAGAAAAACCGTTACCCAGGCCCTCATCACCAACAGACTCGACTACGGGAATGCCCTCTACTCAGGAGCTACAAACAAGCTCCTGAGACGACTCCAACGCATCCAGAACGCCTCAGCCCGACTCATCCTTGATGTCCCCCGCCGCAGCCACATCACACTCCACCTGAGAGGCCTGCACTGGCTCCCCGTCAACAAAAGGATCACCTTCAAGCTCCTGATCCACACACACAAAGCACTGCACAACACCGAAACCCACCTACCTCAACAACCGACTCAGCTTCCACACCCCCACCTGAAGCCTCCGCTCAGCCAATCTCGCCCTCGCCACAGTTCCCCTTATCTGAAAAACCACCGCCGGCGGCAGATCCTTCTCCTACCTTGCCACCAAGACCTGGAACACTCTTGACACCATCCTACGACAGACCCAGGACCTTCTGGCCTTCAGAAGACTCCTCAAGACCTGGCTCTTCGACCAGTAGCACCCCCCCTCCCCAGCACCTTGAGACCCTCACGGGTATGTAGCGCGCTTTACAAATGCAGTGATTGATTGATTGATTGATCGGGAAAGTTAATAACCGATGGAAGATATCTAAACGGAGTCTTGTAAGAACAAATCGATGTCGGGGGTTTGCCACGCTTACAAGGTAAGGCTGGATTGCATCCGTAGACAAAATTAGTTGTTTAGACATTACGGTGGATTTTTTTGATTCCTCTTCCCATCTATGTTCTTCCAAATGCTTCAATGAAAAGGCCCTCAGTTCTCTCCTGGTTATTTTTCCAGTGATTGTGGATTTAAGTAATAATCTTTGCAACCCATTTTTTTGAAGAAAGTCATGATATAGTTCAGCCAGGGAACTCTGAGCGAGTATGTTAGCCTTGTGCAATCAGATAGAATGGCCTTGTTTAGTCCAGTATAGTCAGTGGTCCACACCTTGTGCCATAATAATAATGGCTGGATTTTTATCAAATCGATCACATAGTGGAACCCAAGTTCTGCGTGACTAA
The DNA here is from genome assembly GCF_031143425.1 of Pleurodeles waltl. Taxonomy (NCBI): domain Eukaryota; kingdom Metazoa; phylum Chordata; class Amphibia; order Caudata; family Salamandridae; genus Pleurodeles; species Pleurodeles waltl. The sequence continues at coordinate 1,109,301,790 of NC_090447.1, read as the reverse complement.
TGTATGATGATGTACTATTTGGTATCATTAGCAAGTGTCTAAGGAAATCGTTTTCCACTGTCTGAATCGCATTGCAGTTAGTATACCCCCAAATACATGCTCCTACACTGTGAATTGGAAGTCACATGTCAAAGTTACTTGCACGTTATGCACTTTAGTCTATATTGAAGACATTGCACATGTTTTTTTTGTTTTTGCACAGCCTATGAAGAGATAAGGAAGAAATGCATCCGTCCACTGTGTTAAAGATTAGGGCTTAGGAAAAATTAGGAAGCTTTCAGGGTAATGAAGAGGTTCTCAGCCCCATATATAGCTTTAAACATGAGCAAATACCTGTTATCAATAGAAGTTGCAAGGGGCAAGGTGGGTCTGAAAATGTAATGATGAATGACCCAGTTGCTAAATGCTGATTTAAACCGTATTGGTGTTTATATATCTTATAAAAAACTACGTATGTATTATTCAGTTTTAGGAATTTAAAAGTATGTAATGTACATTTTTCATGTAGGCTTTTAATATTTGTTAACAGAAATACATGTTTTTAAACTATCAAAATCAAGATTTCAGATATTACAAAACAAAGGAAACAACTGGGAGATGCCCAAAGATATAGAAGTAAGTTGTTTCAAACCTGGGCCCCAACTACTGTGGCTGAATGGCCACCTCATCTCCTACAACAGGCCATAGCAGATTTTAAACATCCTGTAGAAACAAAGAAGGAACAAATGTTTTGAAAATTAATAGGCCCTTGCTTGAAAACCACTCTGTAATGTGGGACATAATCTTAAATTGGATTTTCTTTTGCTATACGGAACCAATGTAGATCTATTAAACTATTTAACACAGAACAGTGCCTCAGATTGGCAAGTAGTATCCTTGCTGCTGCATTGTGCATAAGCTGGAGTCTGCTAACATATGTATTTGGCACCCCAAACTACAGAATATTGGAGTAGTCAAATTTGGAGGTTAGTAGAGCATGGGTTACCCTTTTTTCTAGCTATAAAAGCCAAAAATGGCAGAATGTTCCCAAAAAAAAGTTTAGTAGAGCAAAGCAGATAGTCATAACATTTTGAATTTGTAGGTTAATTTAAAAATGAGAATCAAATTTTATGCTTAGATTATATACCCCTTGAACCTGAAGCGGAGGAAGACCAGGCTCACATGGCCAGCAGTTATTATTCCACATTTGTGGATTTGGGCCCAGGTTGAGAAACAATGTTTGTGATTCATCAATGCGGCTGTAGCTCTGAGGCATTGTCTAAAATTGTGTCTGGTACAACAATCATCATTTGCTAAGGAGACAATTAATTGGATGTCACCAATATAGGATGATACCTCATAGCAATAACCCCGAATAATTTTGGCTAATGGGGCCACAGAAATATTAAATAGGATTGGGCTCATGCCAGGACCCTATAGAACAACACAATTCAAGCACATGTTTTGAGACATGTACGGAGGAAGCCGGACCCAGTAAGATATAGCTGCAAGAAAATTGGTGAATGATGCTAAGCCAGGCTCTTAACTATCAGTATCCTCCAACCGATGGAGAAAGATTTTATGGAAGATAGTGTCAAAGACAACTGATAACCCAAGCAGAATAAAAGCAGCAGTACCGTTCCTATTTAATATAAAATTCACAGTTTCTGAGACCGGTAAGAAGTAAAGATTCAGTGCTATGAGCTGCACTAAAACCGAATTGAGAAATATCTAGAAAATTGCTGTTCTAGAAATTTCATTTATATCGAGTTTACATGAGATTCTTCCATTTTTCGCTGGTAAGAGAGCAACAGGCCTACAATTTGTGGCAATAGAAGGCTCTGATTTGGCATTTTTCAGAATAGGTGTTACAACCACTGATTTCCCAGTTTCTGGAGATAAAGCTGAAGAGATGGATGCATTTAGTAAGGAGCAAAATATAGGACACAGATCATTTGTCAATCCAAAAGGGCCACTATTTATGAAAGTAAGCATTCCAGATTTAGACGTAAGAGTGAAGTCTTTACCCTTGGAGCCATCTGGAATCTCCTTCGACACAAGCCATGTAGTCTCAGAGACTACACACATTGTTTGGATCAACAAGATTTTATCACCAAAATAGTGCACCAGTTCATCACATCTGGTTTGGGAGGGATTAATTGTTGGCTTGGCCGCATCATGAGAAGTCATTTATTTGACAATTTTGCTTAATGTTTTCCTGCCTCAATATTGTTAGTGTAGAAACAGGTTTTTGCTCATCTGAATTCCTTATGATAAATATTTATGTTTTCCATATATATCAATTAATCTGATGCAGTTATAAATAGGTGCCACTTTCTTTCAAGTTGTTGGCATCATCTCCTCATAAAAGACTGGGATGAACCATGGAGTCCCCTTGCTCCTGACTGATGGTTTAGTGAATTTCTAGGAGGCAAGAATATCACAGGTTGGGGTGATCCAGGATTGAAGTTAGACTAGTCTCCAGCTAGATCACAGCAAAAAGCTGGTTGTGCAATTTGTTAATGCGATGCCAGGGGCACTTTAAAGTGGGTTCCAGCATGACGTAATCCCTGGTAGTTAATAAAATATAGAAAGGGGCTGCAAAATGGTCTGACCAGGTTAAGGGCATAGGTGTGTCACAATGAAGATTTTTCAGATTGGTAAGTATCAGATCCAAATAATTCCCATCTTGCTGGGTAGCACAAGTGTTAGATCCGGCAGCTCTTGGTGTAGTTTCCCTGTATTTTTTGCTTCTGACCTTCTGTTTCTGGATCCTGTGCTGTAATTCGTTTTGATACTCTGGGATCTTTATCACTGTTAACCAGTGCTAAAGTGCAAGTGCTCTCTGTCTAAAAGATATTTGTTATGGGTTTTCCATAATTGACACATTTGATTTACTGGTAAGTCCCTAGTAAAGTGCACTAATGGTGCCCAGGGCCTGGAAATCAAATGCTACTAGTGGACCTGCAGCACTGATTGTGCCACCCACATGAGTAGCCCTGTAAACATTTCCCAGACCTGTCACTGCAGTGTCTGTGTGTGAGGTTTTGCACTGCCAATTCAACTTGACAAATGTAACTACTTGTTGAGCCCAGACTTTCCCTTTTACTACATGCAAGTCACCCCTAAGGTGGGCCCTGAGTAGCCCCAAGAACAGGTTGCAGTACATTTAAAAGGTGGGGCATGTACTGGTGTGTTTTAAATTTCCCAATAGTGAAATACTGCCAAATTAAGTTCTCACTATTGCAAGGCCTATCTCACCATAGGTTAACATGGGGGCTGCCTATAAAAGTCTTTTAAGTGCAGATTCCCATTGGGAGCAGATCGAGATTTGGAGTTTGGGGTCTCTGAACTCACAATAAAAAAAAAAAACACCTTTTGTTAGAGTTGTTTTTAGATGGTCGGTTTGAAAATGCCACTTTTAGAAAGTGGGCATGTTTCTGCTTAACCATTCTGTGCCTCTGCCTGCCTGTGGAATCCACAGACTGACAATTAGGCTGATTGTGAATTCCCTCCAGACAGTGACACAAAAGGAGCTGAGGGGTGTTCTGCATATCCTGATGACTCTCTTGGGCTACAGTGGGGAGGGAAGAGCTGACACTTAAACCTGAAAGGGCTGTGCCTGTTCCTCACACAATGCGGTCTCTAACCACCTGGTGTGTGTCTGGGGCCAGGCAAGGTAGGATCTTGTGAACAACTGAGACTTAACTTTGAAGTTTGCCTACTTCAAAGGCAGAAATAAGTATACGTATTGGACCCGAAACCCCAGACTTTTAGATTACTTCTGGATCAAGAGGAATCTTAATGCTTATTGAGGACCTGAAACTCTGCCTGTTGCTTTGCTGTGCTGGCCCGCTGCTGCTGCTTCTGCCTTAAGAGGGAATGGACTGGACTTTGCTTCCTGAAATCCTGCTTGTGAAGTTTCTCCAGGGGTTTGGACTGAGCTTGCCCCCTGTTCTGAAGTCTCTGTGACATCAAAGACTTCGGGGCATATTTATACTCCGTTTGCGCCGGAATTGCGTCGTTTTTTTTTACGCAATTTCGACGCAAAACTAACTCCATATTTATACTTTGGCGTTAGACGCGTCTAGCGCCAAAGTCCATGGAGTTAGCGTCATTTTTTAGCGTGGACACCTACTTTGCGTTAATGAGATGCAAGGTAGGCGTTCTCGTCGAAAAAATCGACTCCGAGGCATGTGCGTCGGATTTATACTCCCGGGCAAAAATCAAGCCCGGGAGTGGGTGGGTCAAAAAAAATGACGTACGGCCGCTTTCGCGCCGTTTTTTTGCGCCTGCAAAAGGCAGGCGTTAAGGGACCTGTGGGCTCTGAAGGAGCCCAGAGGTGCCCTCCCATGCCCCCAGGGACACCCCCTGTCACCCTTGCCCACCCCAGGAGGACACCCAAGGCTGGAGGGACCCATCCCAGGGACATTAAGGTAAGTTCAGGTAAGTATTTTTTTATTTTATTTTTGTGGCATAGGGGGGCCTGATTTGTGCCCCCCTACATGCCACTATGCCCAATGACCATGCCCAGGGGACAGAAGTCCCCTGGGCATGGCCATTGGGCAAGGGGGCATGACTCCTGTCTTTGCTAAGACAGGAGTCATTTCTATGGGGGTTGGGAGTGAAAAAAAAATGGCGCAAATCGGGTTGAGGCGCAAAAATTGCCTCAACCTGACTTGCCCCATTTCTTGACGCCCAAGCTCCATTTTCCCCTACGCCGGCGCTGCCTGGTGTACGTCGTTTTTTTTAACGCACACCAGACGGCGCCGGCGGCTAACGCCGGCTAATGTCATTCAATAAATACGCCGCCCGCATGACGCTTCAGAATGGCGTTAGCCGGCGCTAATTTTTTTGACGCAAACCTGCGTTAGCGCAGTTTTGCGTCAAAAAGTATAAATATGGGCCTTCATCTGCCAGCACCTGGGCTCTTCTTCTGAGATTCCTGACTTGCTAAGGGGTGCCAAATCCAGTCCCTGGACCCTTAGAAATGGAACCTGGTAACCTGCAGGGGAAAATCCATGCACAGCTGTGTGCACATCAGAAAAATCGATGCATCGCCGGTCCCAAGGCTGAAAATTTGATGCAGCACCTGCTGGAGAAACAATGCAACGCCTGTTCTCAACACAGACTCTTTGCACAGTGCAATGGAAATTTCCACACTCTGATTCTGGGCATCAAAATCTGCAAACATCACTGCATGGAGCCGAGGCTACATCGGAATCGAAGCACAGCCTCCCTGCCGAGTAAAATATTGATACACGGCCTCGGGTGCGAGTAAAGAATCAAAGCACAACCTCACTTGCAAGTAAGGAATCAACACATTGCTTGCTGTTTTGATGCACAGTTGCCCTTGCTACTTTAGTTTTTACGCATAACAGGTACTCTGTGCTAAAACAACACATTCATTTTTACTTTACAAATTCATATCTTTACTTGCGTATGTTGGATTTTTGTCATTTTGGTCTTGTTCGATTTAGGTAAATATTGGCTATTTGTCTAAACTGGTTTGGAGTTCTTTTGTGGTGTTTTCACTGTGTTACTGTGTGTGTTTTTACAAATACTTTACACATTAACTCTAAGATAAGCCTGACTGCTTTTCCCAAGCTGCCAAGGGGGTGAGCAAGGGTTAGCTAAGCAGTGTGTCTCCCTTACCCCGACTAGAGTGAGGCTCCCTGCTAGGACAGGGTGCAAATTGACTGCCAACTAAATACCCCATTTCTATCAACAAGAAACTAATTGGGTGAATTGGAAAGAGATCAACTTTTCTAAGGGCAGACTAGCTACAGCAACCAAAATGCCTCAATATGATAATTACAAGTTTGTAAAAACCATTAAATTGGATGCTTCAATAATATTGGCTGTTAGTAAATCCATTAATGGTCTCAGAAAAGTAGAATCATATTTTCTGTTCTATAAACTAGAGCTCCCAATAGGTGTCACTGTCAATGAAAAAAATCTGAATTTCAACATTATCAAGAAAGGCTATCAGAACCATGGAGCAGGTAAAGCTTGTTCAAAAAGTATTGCGATACCGCAACCATAGTTTTCAAGCCCTTTGTGCTGTAGAATAGAAAAACTGTCCCAAATGGCTTCAGCGAGGTTTAGTAATGTCCAAGAGCAACGAAAATATTGTTACCCCTATACTAAATGGCATTTAAAAATAATGGAGGGTCGTGGGACCTTACATCATTCGAAAGTTTGACAATGCCTTTATGCTAAAAAAAGGTCACACTGACTGTATCTGATGGGGCTGAAATTGGCTGTGTCAGATTGAGCTGAAATCAGCTAACCAGAGGGGATAGTTCTGGGTGTGTTCCAGGAATGAATGGGCACAGATATGCTTTTCTTAGGTGCACATTTGGCATGCAAGCCGTGCCTACTGCATAGAAGCAAAGCAGCACTGTTTGGGTGATATGGGACACAACAAGACCACTGACTCATTATGGGGGTGATTCTGATTCTGGCGGGCGGCGGAGGCCGCCCACCAGAATTCCGCCCTCCAAAATACCGCGCCGCGGTCAAAAGACCGCAGCGGGTATTTCAAGTTTTCCCCTGGGCTGGCGGGCGGCCGCCAAAAGGTCGCCCGCCAGCCCAGGGGAAAACGACCTTCCCACGAGGATGCCGGCTCGTAATCGAGCCGGCGGAGTGGGAAGGTGCGACGGGTGCATTTGCACCCGTCGCGTATTTCACTGTCTGCCAAGCAGACAGTGAAATACTTGTAGGGGCCCTCTTACGGGGGCCCCTGCAGTGCCCATGCCAGTGGCATGGGCACTGCAGGAGCCCCCAGGGGCCCCGCGACCCCCCCTACCGCCATCCGGTTCCCGGTGGGCGGACCGCCGGGAACTGGATGGCGGTAGGGGGGGTCGGAATCCCCTCGGCGGCGCAGCTAGCTGCGCCGCCTTGGAGGATTCAACAGGGCAGCGGTACACTGGCGGGAGACCGCCAGTGTTGCCGGTCTGACCGCGGCTTTACCGCCGCGGTCAGAATGCCCTGCGGGGCACCGCCGGCCTGTCGGCGGTGCTCCCGCCGACCCTGGCCCCGGCGGTCTAAGACCGCCGGGGTCAGAATCACCCCCTATATGTGTAAAAAAGGCTGCTTTTTGCGCATCACAAAAACGTCCTTGGCCCATAGTCTACCTAAACTAAAACCTCACTAAACATTTATTAACCTACAACATCCTTGGTCTATAGCCTGCCAAACTAAAACCTCAATAAACATTTATTAACCTAAATTTCTAACCCCCTTCCTTAAAGCCCACCCTGAAATACATAGCTTTAAAAATTTGACATCATGACCTACTACACTTCTGTGAGTGTATCACTCAAACTTCCCCCTCACGCTTAACAGTGAACCAATTAACTTCTGCTAAACTTGATATGGGCTTGTTGACACCCTCTCGTCCCACCTGAGTGTATGTTAATCAGAATCACCTTAAGTAAAGGTCTGCATACTTGTGGGCCAACTGCCCCCTCTGGCTCCTTTCTCAAACTGACAACCAATTAGAACAACCTACCCTTCTACACACCTATTGCAACTAGTCATCCCCATTTATCAGACTAACCCAGCCTAACGTCCCTTTAAACCTAGCAAAAAAGGTGTGGGTGGGTGGGAAAATTTGTTTTCTGCTACTACTGGGGCTGTCACCATGTACACCTTCCAATAAAGTGGTGGGTGGCAGCCCTGAAATTTTGGATATATATCTATTTGGCTACATACTTTAACAGATGTAGCCCAAGGTGAATAGCTATCTAGACCACACCTAATACCCCAATGCCCGTGGGGGACAGACCTCCTTTTTGTCAGGTGTCCCCCAAAATTCAATTGGGCGCTATGGGGCACTGACTCTTTATATGTGTGAAAAAGGTTGCTTTATTGAAACAGGTGTGCATCACAAAAACATCCACAGCCTATTGCCTTACCAAACTAAAATCTCACTAAAGATTTATCAACCTGCAATTTATTACCCCCTCCCAACCCTCCCAGTTACATAACCCTTAGAATTTGACATCATGACCTATTACACTTTAAAACATTCCCCCCACTTAAAAGTAAACCAATTCATATTTGTTTAAATTGATAATCCTATATCATAACCTTTAACTTCTAGGACTTCCGGTGTGGGCTTTTGATACACTCCCTTTCTGCCTGATTAGCCTATATTAACCAACTTAAGTAAAGTTCTGCAAACTTGTGAGCCAACCGCCACCAGAAAAAGGCCCCACCTGACTTTTTCTGCTCCCACTTCACACTGACCCTTCAAACCTGTCTCTTCAAAGTCCTGATTAGAAATTCCCTAATCTTCAGCTAATATAACCTCATTGTATACCTAAAAAGATGCACACCATCCTCCCTGAAAAATTCCACAGCCTCTTAATGTAGGTCAACATGCTCCACTCTGCCCAGACCCTCATTCCTACAGAAATACCTCATCTCTCTATTTACCTTCTGTCTGTTATTGATGGCTTAGACTCTCTTCTCCACCACCTTCTTGGAATAACCTCTATCCAGGATAGAAAAAACCCTTACCACTGAGATTTAGTTTCTTTTTCAACTGCTATGTCATTCTCCCCCAAGTGTATTACATAATACTGTTCAGTCTGAGCATTAGCTCCCGACATCGCATACCTCCTTTATGGTACCACTCTACAAATAAGGTTTTGGTGTCAAAACCAAGATTCCTTCCCATTGACTCTTCCTGGCTGCCCAAACCGCCTACTTTTTTAATGAATGACAATCAACACCAACATGCCAGCAGCCAATGGACCCTGGAACCAAGCCTGTAACCATATATGAGCTACGTGTCCGACCTGTCTCCTCCAGTGTTCGCAAAATACCTCTGAAAAAAATCAGATGACCATCTAACAAGACCCATTATCTGCTCCCTTGACCTTCCCTTCCTGCCTGCTTCTGTTGTTGCCCCAATACAAAGGGAATGTGTGCCAATGTCCGTGACCACCAAACCTATCCTTGTTAATGCGTCTCTCATGAAAGCCAACTGCTAAGATGCTGTTACCCGGTCCCTAAGCTGGTGTTGGAAGACCATATCAATGTCCTCTTAGCCCGGAATTCTCAGTCACCTTCCCCATGTCACTGGCCAGAACGGACTCTGCTGTGGTGTCAAAATTACTGTTGCTCATTTTGAATGCTGATCAGTCTTGGACCTATGAAAGAGAATGTCCAAATCCCCCAGCCTAAAGCTAATGTTCTCCCAGACCATCCCTTTGTCACCTCTAGCCCCCAGCAGCTCTGAGACCCTAAAGGCTCTGAAACACATCCACATCATCAATGTGAAAAAAAGCACAATTTCTTCCATGGATGAGCAAACTGCTGGCAGACGGCTGTTCAACCCACTTAAAACCTAACAAGTAAGTGGCCTTCTCTTATGTACGGCTCTACCATGCTCGTAGTCGAACCCTCTAACTTTCTCTTATCCAGCTCCCCTGGCTCTGGTGCATAATCCCAAAAACTTTTCCTATAAAACAATGACTGCCAATTTTTCTGCAATAGCAATTCTAGATAGACTTTTCTCTATTAGCCACAAGATGAACTGTGCTACACCCTCCACTCTGTCCCATTCCCCCACACTGTTACATTCTTCTATGCTCAGAAATTCCTCCCAAGCCTAGTAATATGCTGTAAGGTTGGCTGCAGCCAGAGACACTATTACCAGCTGAAACATCCTCTGTCTCCTATTTCAATATCTCTGGTGGGATGCGAGTCCTATCTCTGTATGCCTCCATGGCCAGTCCATGGAACTTCTCCCACTGTCAACAAGACAAAGCATCTGCAATGTCATTTTCCACACCTGGTACATGCAGAGCTTTAAACAAGGTGTATTTCCACAAACATTCAAGGACAAATACCTGCAGCAACTTGAAAACCTGAGAATTCCTCAGTGACTGTCTTTTTACCATTTGGACAACTGTCATATTGTCTATTCTAAAAAGCACCTTTCTGGGCTCCAGAAACCCACCCCACAGGGTGACTGCACTACCAGGGGAAACAGAACATCAAGAAATGCGATGCTACATCCCCCTACCATTCAACTGTTCAGCCACTCCTCTGCATGGAATACCATTGAAAGATTCTAGGAAGAAACACCACATATGCAAATCCTCTTTCACCCCTGTGGACAACCTCATGATGATGTGGCACAGAATGTCTAGAGAGTGCCAACCCCAGTCTTATGAAAAAGGACCCACCTGCCCTCACAATCTGACAGGTGAAATTCAAGTGTCCCAAAAGCACCAGCACTTCCTGAACCGTAACTTTTTGTTTTGCTAACATTGTGCCCAACAGCACTTGCATCCCAACTATTTCTCCAATGGTAGGCGAGCCACAATAACCACCAATTCAAATTAAATTCCTGAAAAAGGAACAGCATTGCACTGGTCCCAATGTCTTATCTGGTACCATGGGGAGCCTATATCCGCCTTGTGCTCCTGGAAACTTACCCGCAACCATTGGCAGTCAGCGGAACCAGAGTCCATCACAAAGAAAAAATTATCCAAATAGTATGTGACCTCCTTGTGTCCCATACCCTGTGTGAAGAGGCATTGTATGAAAGACCCACCCTATAGAAGCAATTTGTCAACATGCCAGTGGCCATCAATTTGAATACCCAGTAGCTGAAAATCCTCTGGGTGCACTGGTAGCAGTTGAAATGCAGATTTAATGTCCCATTTTGCCATAAAAGACCCTGTCCCTGCTTGTTCAAGCATGGCCATTGCCACATCAATAAGACACTGACGCTAATTCCTCCACAATGAAATCATATATTGACTGCCCCTCTGGCCACAACAGGTTTTGAATAAGTTTAAACTGCCCTTTCTCTTTCTTGGCCACCACCCCTATCAGGAAAACAATTAAGTCCTCCATCAGCCATTCTTCGAAAGGACCAGTCATCTTCCCTTCACGCACATACTTCTGCAACTTATCGTGCATCACCTGTGGGTGTTCCTTCACAGATCTCCAATTTTATGCCAAGCATCTCATCCAAGGGTCCTCTTACCCCAACCTGAATCCCACTTAAAAAACCATCCTGTAGAGTTAGTCCATCCTCCCTATTATGGTAGGAGCCCATCCATAATGTGCACCTGTGTAACTTAAATGTCATATGAGCTTTTCCCTTTAGGTCCTTGTGCCTCCCTTCAACCCTTGTAATTGCCTGTGGTTTGTGCCCCTGCTCCCCATGAGCTCTGTTGCCAATGTGAGTTGCTCACCCCTGATTGGTCCCCTGATGTACCACCCGTGTTTCTGTAACAGTGTATGAGGGTTTTCTTTCCTTAGCCCTTAGAGCATTCTTGTTGGAATCTACAGTACACCCTACTGCACAGTCCCTTATTGAAAACCCAACAAGCCCCATGAGTGCCTCCTTGACTCTTAACTGTAGCCCCCACCCCTTCCCGGGTGGGACAGGCCTGAAAAGGGCAATATTCTATTGGTAATCCACTTGCCTTAAATATGGTCTTTCCAAATTTTGCTGGGCCCATGGTTTGTTGCCAGAGATCCATATCGATCTGCCCCATTTCAGGGTCCTAGGTCTTCTGAGCTCTGAACTCATTGTCGTACTGAGCCCGGGAATAACCACCAAATGATATTTGAGCCTTGCAGATAACACACATGTATTGGCATAATGCTGTGCTCCTCTCTGAGTATTTCTCACCGTATACACTGGTCTTTAGTAAAAATGCAGCCGTCCAATTTTCAATGGTCATTGGCACCTTTGGGTGTTTCACCAGTTCATACTCCTCCTCTTTCGAGCCTTCCTTGGCCCAAAGTTTCCTGTGTAGGAGTTTAAACATTGCAGCATTCTCCCCTTTCCAGACCTTAACTTTTGTGGATAACATTAAATGTGTCCCCAATGGCTTAGTAACCCCCATGTAGGGCAGTTAACATATCTTAAGTTCCTTACTCTCTTTCCCTTTGACTTTGTCCACCTTTCTCTTTTGGTCACACGTATCCCCATCCCCCACCATAGCCTTCGTACACTAATCAGTAGTTGTCCCAGAGTTTGTTCTGCCAGCTTTACCCTGTACGCCCTTTTCAACTTCCATCTTTTGCGTCAGTGTCAATAACTGTTGCCCCACCTATGTCTCTACCCCTGGTGACCTGACATACCGACCCTTCTGCAATCTCACCTCCTCCTGATCCAACTTGCACCCATCATCTATTCCTGTTGATACCATCACAAGGACGGTCCCCACATTTTGGTTTGTGCTCTCACCTGATTGTGAGGTTGGAGGCTGCTCCAAAGCCTACCTCCTTGCCAGTAGAAGATTTCACTGTGTCTCTTTCCTGTCAACTAGCCAGGTCGTTACCTTCAGTGAAACCTGTAAAATAGCACTAGAAGTGGGATTAGGGTGCCCTCCTTCCTACCTACATTCCTTGTGCTCCCATCATGGGGCTGACAGCCCCGACCTCTCCTCATCAACAACCTCACCCTCCTCAAGACCTTCATCTCCATAATCGAACTCCATCACTTGCCATTAAGCCGCATCCAGACCACTCAACGTAGCAGTCACACAATGTGGCTCCTTCGGTCCTCCCATAGGGCTACTTATTACCATATGCAGAGGGGCCGTACCAACCCCTTTCAGCAGATTTATCGAAGTGGGCCATCATGACCCAAATGGTCCCTCTTCCAACTATGTTCCATACCACTCCTGTGATCACTATACTGAGGACTCCTTGGACCTTCGTGTGCCATGAGGAGCCGGGTCCTACGATACAGTATGGATGGCTGTACTGGGCCATGCCTTCTCTTCTTCCCATGGTGTGTAGGTTGAACCATGCTCTTCTGGAGACCTGTAAATGGGAAGGCAGAACCCTGTAATCTAATTTCTTTCATCTAAATTGCCCGAACTCTCTCCACAACCGCCCTGCCAAATAAGGGCCCTCACTCTCCTGACTCCACCGGACTTGGTTAGCATATATCTTCTAGAGATTTATAGTATTAGCACCCCCTCCTATACCCCTGTCTTCCCGATCGCTCCATCTGAGCATAGTCACAACAATCACCAATGTTGGGCCCTTCCTTGCTGCCTGGGCTGTCTGGCCTGCTGCAAAAGTACCTTGTTTCTCCTGCTGTTCACCTGTCATCCAGGCAACAACCCCTCCTGTTGCAGCCGAATGCCAGGTCTCCTATACGCCATGTGGTGCTCATTGTAACAACTCCCACCCCCCCCAAGTTCATCTGTGTCATGGACAAAACCCCAATGGCCTCATAGTTGTCCCTATCATCCAAACTGTTTTCACCCTTTTCCTCTTCTTCAAAATACCCTTCATCCAGCCCAAGCGGAGCCCGTGCCTGATGGTCTGTGGAGAGTTCAATCACCAAGGGATCTTCTGCATCCTGTGCTATAAAATCAGATCCTTATTGTTGCTGCTTCTCCCTCTATTACTTTTAAGGCCTTAAGTAAAGTTCTGCAAACTTGTGAGCCAACCGCCACCAGAAAAAGGCCCCACCTGACTTTTTCTGCTCCCACTTCTCACTGACCCTTCAAACCTGTCTCTTCAAAGTCCTGATTAGAAATTCCCTAATCTTCAGCTAATATAACCTCATTGTATACCTAAAAAGATGCACACCATCCTCCTGAAAAATTCCACAGCCTCTTAATGTAGGTCAACATGCTCCACTCTGCCCAGACCCTCATTCCTACAGAAATACCTCATCTCTCTATTTACCTTCTGTCTGTTATTGATGGCTTAGACTCTCTTCTCCACCACCTTCTTGGAATAACCTCTATCCAGGATAGAAAAAACCCTTACCACTGAGATTTAGTTTCTTTTTCAACTGCTATGTCATTCTCCCCCAAGTGTATTACATAATACTGTTCAGTCTGAGCATTAGCTACCGACATCGCATACCTCCTTTATGGTACCACTCAACAAATAAGGTTTTGGTGTCAAAACCAAGATTCCTTCCCATTGACTCTTCCTGGCTGCCCAAACCGCCCACTTTTTGAATGAATAACAATCAACACCAACATGCCAGCAGCCAATGGACCCTGGAACCAAGCCTGTAACCATATATGAGCTACGTGTCCGACCTGTCTCCTCCAGTGTTCGCAAAATACCTCTGAAAAAAATCAGATGACCATCTAACAAGACCCATTATCTGCTCCCTTGACCTTCCCTTCCTGCCTGCTTCTGTTGTTGCCCCAATACAAAGGGAATGTGTGCCAATGTCCGTGACCACCAAACCTATCCTTGTTAATGCTTCTCTCATGAAAGCCAACTGCTAAGATGCTGTTACCCGGTCCCTAAGCTGGTGTTGGAAGACCATATCGATGTCCTCTTAGCCCGGAATTCTCAGTCACCTTCCCCATGTCACTGGCCAGAACGGACTCTGCTGTGGTGTCAAAATTACTGTTGCTCATTTTGAATGCTGATCAGTCTTGGACCTATGAAAGAGAATGTCCAAATCCCCCAGCCTAAAGCTAATGTTCTCCCAGACCATCCCTTTGTCACCTCTACCCCCCAGCAGCTCTGAGACCCTAAAGGCTCTGAAACACATCCACATCATCAATGTGAAAAAGAGCACAATTTCTTCCATGGACGAGCAAACTGCTTGCAGACGGCTGTTCAACCCACTTAAAACCTAACAAGTAAGTGGCCTTCTCTTATGTACTGCTCTACCATGCTCGTAGTCCAACCCTCTAACTTTCTCTTATCCAGCTCCCCTGGCTCTGGTGCATAATCCCAAAAACTTTTCCTATAAAACAATGACTGCCAATTGTTCTGCTATTGCAACTCTAGATAGACTTTTCTCTATTATCCACAAGATGAACTGTGCTACACCCTCCACTCTGTCCCATTCCCCCACACTGTTACATTCTGCTATGCTCAGAAATTCCTCCCAAGCCTAGTAATATGCTGTAAGGTTGGCTGCAGCCAGAGACACTATTACCAGCTGAAACATCCTCTGTCTCCTATTTCAATATCTCTGGTGGGATGCGAGTCCTATCTCTGTATGCCTCCATGGCCAGTCCATGGAACTTCTCCCACTGTCAACAAGACAAAGCATCTGCAATGTCATTTTCCACACCTGGTATATGCAGAGCTTTAAACAAGGTGTATTTCCACAAACATTCAAGGAAAAATACCTGCAGCAACTTGAAAACCTAAGAATTCCTCAGTGACTGTCTTTTTACCATTTGGACAACTGTCATATTGTCTATTCTAAAAAGCACCTTTCTGGGCTCCAGAAACCCACCCCACAGGGTGACTGCACTACCAGGGGAAACAGAACATCAAGAAATGCGATGCTACATCCCCCTACCATTCAACTGTTCAGCCACTCCTCTGCATGGAATACCATTGAAAGATTCTAGGAAGAAACACCACATCTGCAAATCCTCTTTCACCCCTGTGGACAGCATCATGATGATGTGGCACAGAATGTCTAGAGAGTGCCAACCCCAGTCTTATGAAAAAGGACCCACCTGCCCTCACAATCTGACAGGTGAAATTCAAGTGTCCCAAAAGCACCAGCACTTCCTGAACCGTAACTTTTTGTTTTGCTAACATTGTGCCCAACAGCACTTGCATCCCAACTATTTCTCCAATGGTAGGCGAGCCACAATAACCACCAATTCAAATTAAATTCCTGAAAAAGAACAGCATTGCACTGGTCCCACTGTCTTATCTGGTACCAAAGGGAGCCTATATCCGCCTTGTGCTCCTGGAAACTTACCCTCAACCATTGGCAGTCAGCGGAACCAGAGTCCATCACAAAGAAAAAATTATCCAAATAGTATGTGACCTCCTTGTGTCCCGTACCCTGTGTGAAGAGGCATTGTATGAAAGACCCACCCTAGAGAAGCAATTTGTCAACATGCCAGTGGCCATCAATTTGAATACCCAGTAGCTGAAAATCCTCTGGGTGCACTGGTAGCAGTTGAAATGCAGATTTAATGTCCCATTTTGCCATAAAAGACCCTGTCCCTGCTTGTTCAAACATGGCCATAGCCACATCAATAAGACACTGACGCTAATTTCTCGACAATGAAATCATATATTGACTGCCCCTCTGGCCACAACAGGTTTTGAATAAGTTTAAACTGCCCTTTCTCTTTCTTGGCCACCACCCCCATCAGGAAAACAATTAAGTCCTCCATCAGCCATTCTTCGAAAGGACCAGTCATCTTTCCTTCACGCACATACTTCTGCAACTTATCGTGCATCACCTGTGGGTGTGCCTTCACAGATCTCCAATTTTCTGCCAAGCATCTCATCCAAGGGTCCTCTTACACCAACCTGAATCCCACTTAAAACACCATCCTGTAGAGTTAGTCCATCCTCCCTATTATGGTAGGAGCCCATCCATAATGTGCACCTGTGTAACTTAAATGTCATATGAGCTTTTCCCCTTAGGTCCTTGTGCCTCCCTCCAACCCTTGTAATAGCCTGTGGTTTGTGCCCCTGCTCCCCATGAGCTCTGTTGCCAATGTGAGTTGCTCACCCCTGATTGGTCCCCTGATGTACCACCCGTGTTTCTGTAACAGTGTATGAGAGTTTTCTTTCCTGAGCCCTTAGAGCATTCTTGTTGGAATCTACAGTACACCCTACTGCACAGTCCCTTATTGAAAACCCAACAAGCCCCATGAGTGCCTCCTTGACTCTTAACTGTAGCCCCCACCCCTTCCCGGGTGGGACAAGCCTGAAAAGGGCAATATTCTATTGGTAATCCACTTGCCTTAAATATGGTCTTTCCAAATTTTGCTGGGCCCATGGTTAGTTGCCAGCGATCCATATCGTTCTGCCCCATTTCAGGGTCCTGTGCCTTCTGAGCTCTGAACTCATTGTCGTACTGAGCCCGGGAATAACCACCAAATGATATTTGAGCCTTGCAGATAACACACATGTATTTGCATAATGCTGTGCTCCTCTCTGAGTATTTCTCACAGTATACACTGGTCTTTAGTAAAAATGCAGCTGTCCAATTTTCAATGGTCATTGGCACCTTTGGGTGTTTCACCAGTTCATACTCCTCCTCTTTCGAGCCTTCCTTGGCCCAAAGTTTCCTGTGTAGGAGTTTAAACATTTCAGCATTCTCCCCTTTCCAGACCTTAACTTTTGTGGATAACATTAAATGTGTCCCCGATGGCTTAGTAACCCCCATGTAGGGCAGTTTACATATCTTAAGTTCCTTACTCTCTTTCCCTTTGACTTTGTCCACCTTTCTCTTTTGGTCACACGTATCCCCATCCCCCACCATAGCCTTCGTACACTAATCAGTAGTTGTCCCAGAGTTTGTTCTGCCAGCTTTACCCTGTACGCCCTGTTCAACTTCCATCTTTTGCGTCAGTGTCAATAACTGTTGCCCCACCTATGTCTCTACCCCTGGTGACCTGACATACCGACCCTTCTGCAATCTCACCTCCTCCTGATCCAACTTGCACCCATCATCTATTCCTGTTGATACCATCACAAGGACGGTCCCCACATTTTGGTTTGTGCTCTCACCTGATTGTGAGGTTGGAGCCTGCTCCAAAGCCTACCTCCTTGCCAGTAGAAGATTTTGCTGTGTCTCTTTCCTGTCAACTGGCCAGGTCGTTACCTTCAGTGAAACCTGTAAAATAGCACTAGAAGTGGGATTAGGGTGCCCTTCTTCCTACCTACATTCCTTGTGCTCCCATCATGGGGCTGACAGCCCCGACCTCTCCTCATCAACAACCTCACCCTCCTCAAGACCTTCATCTCCATAATCCAACTCCATCACTTGCCATTAAGCCGCATCCAGACCACTCAACGTAGCAGTCACACAATGTGGCTCCTTCGGTCCTCCCATAGGGCTACTTATTACCATATGCAGAGGGGCCGTACCAACCCCTTTCAGCAGATTTATCGAAGTGGGCCATCATGACCCAAATGGTCCCTCTTCCAACTATGTTCCATACCACTCCTGTGATCACTATAGTGAGGACTCCCTGGACCTTCGTGTGCCATGAGGAGCCGGGTCCTACGATACAGTATGGATGGCTGTACTGGGCCATGCCTTCTCTTCTTCCCATGGTGTGTAGGTTGAACCATGCTCTTCTTGAGACCTGTAAATGGGAAGGCAGGACCCTGTAATCTAATTTCTTTCATCTAAATTGCCCGAACTCTCCCCCCAACTGCCCTGCCAAATAAGGGCCCTCACTCTCCTGACTCCACCGGACTTTGTTAGCATATATCCTCTAGAGTTTTATAGTATTAGCACCCCCTCCTATACCCCTGTCTTCCCGATCGCTCCATCTGAGCATAGTCACAACAATCACCAATGTTGGGGCCTTCCTTGCTGCCTGGGCTGTCTGGCCTGCTGCAAAAGTACCTTGTTTCTCCTGCTGTTCACCTGTCATCCAGGCAACAACCCCTCCTGTTGCAGCCGAATGCCAGGTCTCCTATACGCCATGTGGTGCTCATTGTAACAACTCCCACCCCCCCCAAGTTCATCTGTGTCATGGACAAAACCCCAATGGCCTCATAGTTGTCCCTATCATCCAAACTGTCTTCACCCTTTTCCTCTTCTTCAAAATACCCTTCATCCAGCCCAAGCGGAGCCCTTGCCTGATGGTCTGTGGAGAGTTCAATCACCAAGGGATCTTCTGCATCCTGTGCTATAAAATCAGATCCTTATTGTTGCTGCTTCTCCCTCTATTACTTTTAAGGCCTTGACCTGATGGCAGTGCCTGCTCCCGTCACTGCTCCGTCTCTCTTTGCACCACTTATTCCGAGTGGCCCGTCCCTTGATCCACAATGATGTGACAATAAGGCTACATCACATGCATGCGGTCTGACCCACCCTCCAACCTAGGCCATCATCCTGGCCTATCTCTCAGGGGTACAACAAGGGGGGGATGCAAGCACGGCAGCCGCCACACCGCTGGCAGCTCCCTTGCTTGCTGAGCCACTTACCGCCACTAACAAGAAGGTCCAGGACTCGAACCTCCTCAAATGATGGAGTGCCTCCTGCACTTTCTTCTCCTCCACCTCACCACACTGTCGATTCTGCTGTAATCCTATTCTCACATCTAAGGCAAAAACCTGCATATGCTATATAATGCTAATGAAAATGTTCTTCTGCTACTACAGAAAATGTTTTAAAAATGCTTGCTGCTACTACAGGGACTTCCATCATGTACACTTACTAATAAAATCTATCTAGACTGTGCTTAATCCCTAAGTCTCCCTGCCCTTTGGCTGTTTGTGCCCCAATACCCAGTTTTGAAGTCTTCCGTCCAGGCATGGGCATGGTAAGAAGGAATGAGAGACTAGTGCACAGAATGCAGAATGCGCTTGCACTGAAAGCTTTGAACACAATTAAACAGAAAGGGGGCAAAGATAAATGAAAACTAGATCCAGGGAGATCTTGTGTGTCAGGCCAACCTCTCTTGCCTCACACACCTACAAGGAAAAGAAAATATACTAAAATAATCATGTAAAAGACAAATTATAAACATAAAATAAAAACTCTTCTGAAACACAGAAATCCAGTGGGTGCCAGGCACCTTCCTAATTATGAGAAACACAAGACCGTCACTTCAATCCAGGTAAAAACACTTCTTACCTCACAACACTCAATAGATTAGAAGTAGGGTCAATGAGTGACAGAATGTATGCTTGTGGGTGGCGCAGGTATTCTGCAGGTAGGGTTTATGGGGTGGATCCCATAGGATGATGCTGTGTCCAGATGGGGAACACGTATGTGTTGACCTGACAGATTGACATAGGTGCCTGTGTGATATGGTCGGTATAATTTGCATGGCCAAAGCATGTCACATTGCATCATTTTCACTCGATAAATGAAGACATTCATGTTGTAACTTTACCATGTCTAGGAGAGATAGTTCAATCTCTTTCAAGAGACATGCCTATATGTCAACTTTAGGTCATCTTCTTAGGGAGATTCTTTGTTTAAAAAGTGGCTCTCCCGTTAGATATACATCACACCTCACAGATAATCGCATGCAGAATAACTGGTCATCTCAAAGCACAGAATTTAGACCCCGCCCTAATTTGTGGTAATCTGTTCAAACCCTTTTCAAAGAGCCATGGGGCAGGCCGGGGTTACTAGGACCAACTGTCAGGATGTGGCCTTTTATTCCTTGTGTCCTGGGACCCGACCTTTTTGGGCTGAACAGCTTAGCTAAATACTACCTCTTCTTTTTTTGTATACGTTTTATTGTTTTTTTTTCAAGATGCACACAGGAAATAACAACAACTGTGCAATGAAGTGCAATGACCAATCCAGGATATAAACATTACACTGTATCAATTAAGGACCAAAGAAGTAGCTGGGAAGGAGGGGTAGGAGAAGCAAAAGAGGTAAAAAGGGTAGTGACCCAGGGAGAGGAGAAGGAAAGGCATATGGGCAAGGTGGGGAGAGAGAGAAATGGGAAGGGAGAAGAGGGGGTTCCAAAAAACAAGACAACAAGATATGGGGGTTCCAAGAAACAAAAAAAGAGGAGAAGAAGAAAAAAGGAGGGGCACTATATGTCTCAAAAAATGGAGTAACAAAGATGGCAATCTAGACTCACCCGCAAGACCCCAGCCTAGGGCCTCCAGTCCAGGCACAGAAATCCAGAAGCGAGCTCAGCATCCACAGCGGGGGTGGTAGAGTCCCTCATGAGTCCCTAACAGGGAAAGTTAAGGTAGTGTCAAGGGTCTGTGAGAAACCCACCCCAAATACTCCAGGAATGTCTACAAACAGTCATTCAGTCAAGCCATATAACATTTGTGAGATTCAAGTTTGTTTCATATATTGGAGCCATGAACCATAGGATGGGCAAATACCATTACACAACAGCTGGAGGATGCAATACTGTTTAGTGTCCAAAGCTGCAGAGAAGCATCTTGCTTGCTGGTTGGTAATGTCAAGGCATTGCACCATGTCATGGAGAAGGTTCAGTTGGGGCATGGCAAGTCCCCAGAGAGGGATAGTGTCCTTGATCATTGCCGTCATCAGGTCTAGTAGCAAGGGACAATTCCATAGCGAGTGAACAATGTCCTCTGAGCCACAGTGTCAATAGGAAGCTGAGGGGAGTAGTTGGGAGTGCTGCACAACAAATTCACCCAATCCTAATCCGTATACTGCAGAACCAACCTGTCAGACTACCAGGTCCTCAGTGAACGAGAAACTAGCATAGTATATTGGTGGTCTGTCCAAATGCACTAACGGCCTGACACAACACCCTTATTTGTGCCCCATCTCAGCAAGAAGGTTGCTATGGGGGAGGATACCAGCTGAACTGTAGGGGCCTAGCTTTTGCCATACACATTGTTGGACATGTTGGAAAGTCCAGAAGAAGTGTGAGTGCACATTATATCAGCCTCAGCAAAGGATTTGTATGAATAGCCCATAAGTAGGTCTGATATACAGCCAAGGCCTTCAGATCAAAAAGGCCTTCCACAAGGGTTCAATGCCATCTATTAGCCATGCAGCATTGTACAGAAGTAGTGCCTGAGGTGTAGGATAGACTTTCAGTAGGGTATGATCCCTCTTCCAGGCATATATCATGATCGTCAAGTGTAGGAGAGAAGAGAGGAGGCGATCTGAGTTGCCAGTGTACATCATCCTGAGGTCATTAAGGCTGCCGACCAGTACCTCCTCCATGGGGACCCATTTCAGAGTGTCCAGAGAGAAATGGAGGAGAAACCCATAGGGGGATACTTTTGTAATGCCAGCCAGTAATTTGTGATTCTATGAATCATCCTTCTACCAGCTGCCGTGGAAATATACAATTTGGCCAGTTTTAGTCTAGCTTTACAACTTCCCCAGGAAAATGTCTTAATGGTACTGGTAGTTGCCAGCATTGTTAGTGAGGATCTAAAAGAAGACCATCAGGAAGAGGTAGTCAAGCCTGGGCAAAATATTCATTTTGATTGGCTGGGCCTTAGCCCAGAGGGACACGTTAAGTTGGGGCCAGTGCTCAAAGTCTGCCTTGATACGGGTGTGCCCAAGGGGCTGAGATAGTTTTCACTCATGTCGGTCAGTGTAGAGAGGTGGCTATTTCTGTAGGGTACTGTTAGAAATCGGGTTTCTGGTTGTCAGAGTATGCAGCCTATACAAGCAGGAACCACACTCCTAGTCAGGGCAAGTCAGATACCCACTTTAAATTAACCTGTGCTCACCCTCAGGTAGCTTGGCACAGAGCGGACAGGCTTAACTTAAGAGGCGATGTGCAAAGTATGTGTGCAACACACACACACACACACACACACACACACACACACATACACACAGTAACACAGTGAAAACACCACAAAAAGACTACATACAGGTTCAGAAAAAAAGAGAATATTTATCTGAGTAAAACAAGACCAAAAATGCAAAAGTCTGTTTGGCTTGAAGAGTACGTTTGCAGCTGCGAAGAGCAGTAGGGCATTGCGGATGGACAAGGTGGAACCTCACAGTCACAAGTGGCAATGCTGCTGTGCAAAGAGAAGAAATTGCACCTGCTCAAGCTGATTCTTTGTGCAAGATCTGGGGTTCCGATACAGTTGGCCCGTTTGGATTCACAAAGAGCACAAAAGCTTGATTTGAAGAGCAAAAAAAGAGTAGAAAGCAGGCGAGTTTCAGGCAGTTTCTGATCTCCCTGAGGCTGCAGAAAACAGGGAGCAAACCAGCACTCCCTTGAATTCACTCTGGGGTCAAGTGAGATGGGTCCAGTCCATGTCCTCAACAGGGAAGAGATCAGTAGTCAGCAGGGGCAGTTCAACAAAGCAGTGAAGCAGTTCCTCAGAGAAGACAGTCAATCAGAGTCGCAATCCTTGTAGCACAGCATTCCTTACTACAGCAGAGCTTTTCCTAGGTCCAGTAGTCCACTCATTTGGTAGGTTAAGATTCCCCATATTTATACCCAAATATGCCTTTGAATTGGGGGTGAAGTCGAAGAAGGGTCTATGAAGTGCAAAATAATCCTGTCTTCCTAGCCCTGGTTCCAGACAACCAAATAAGGGGGTAATCAACCATTTTTGTGGGGACAGGCATGTACCTATTGAAGTGTAACTGTTATCTCCCATCCACCCTTCCTGCCCAGGAAGGACCATCAGAATGTAGATGTGTCCTTTGTCATAACCACCCTGCCTGTGTTTGTGGCTGTTTAGAGGGAATGCACAAAGTGTAGCTGTCACTTAGCCCAGACATGTTTTGAACAACGACTACAAGGTACACAGAGCAGTAAGAGGACGCAAATGTCCACTTTCTAAAACTGGATTTGTTTCTAAAATAGTAATGTTAAATCTAAATTTACCAGTAAAGAGTATTTATCATAACCGTTCCAATGATATGAATCTTGATGTAGCTACTACTTTCTGATCAGGAATTAGAGCTTAAAAATATATGAAGGAATTCCCATGACTGGACAATGAGAGGAGTAGGCCTCACAGTATTGACAAATGAGTACATGTTCTTCCTTTTGCTTACATAGCACCCTGCCCTTAGGATTACTTAGGGTCTACCTTAGGGGTGGATTATATTTGATAAAAGGGGAGTTTAAGGTTTGGCAAGAGGTTTGGAATGGCAAGTCGCAGTGGCAGTGAAATTGCACACACAGAGGGTCATTCTGACCCTGGCGGGCGGCGGGAGCCGCCCGCCTGGCAGCAACCGCCAAATGGCCGCTCCGCGGTCAGAAGACCGCGGATGCCATTCTGGCTGGGCCGGCGGGCGACCGCCAAAAGAGCGCCCGTGGCCCAGCGGGAAAGGCCCTGCAACAAGGAAGCCGGCTCCGAATGGAGCCGGCGGAGTTGCAGGGGTGCGACGGGTGCAGTTGCACCCGTCGCGATTTTCACTGTCTGCTAAGCAGACAGTGAAAATCTTTATGGGGCCCTGTTAGGGGGCCCCTGCACTGCCCATGCCAGTGGCATGTTCAGTGCAGGGGCCCCCAGGGGCCCCACGACACCCGTTCCCACCATCCTAAAAACCGCCAGAAACAGGATGGCGGGAAGGGGGTCGGAATCTCAATGGCAGCGCTGCTTGCAGCGTCGCCATGGAGATTCAGCCCATGCAGGGGAAATCCGGCGGGAAAACCGCCGGATCCCCTTTTCTGACCGCGGCTTTACCGCCGCGGTCAGAATGGGCTGGGAAGCACCGCCAGCCTGTTGGCGGTGCTTCCGTGGTCCCCGACCGCCAGGGTCGGAATGACCCCCACAGTCTCTGCAGTGGCAGCCCTGAGACATGTTTACTGGGCAACTTATGTAGGTAGCACAAAGAGTGTTGCAAGCCCGCTAGTAGCAGTACCTTAAAGGCCCTGGGGTTATATGGAATACAACTTTACAAGGGACTTGCAAGTAAATTAAATATGCCATTTGTGGATGTACCAATCTTACCATATTTATGGAAGAAGCACATGCACTTTAGCACTGGTCAGCTGTGGTAAAGTAGTCAAAGTCCTAGGGCCAACATAAAGATACAGCAAAAACAGGAGGTAAATGGCAAAATGTCTAAGGATGCTCGGTCTAACATGTACTGAATGTAAGGGGACACTATGCAGATAGTCTAGGCAACCTTTATTGGTTTACAGGGGTTACAATAATAATCCACAATGCTCTATTTTGTGGTAGCGTGGCCAAGCTTTTTAGGCTTATCAGAGGGTAGTGCTAAGCATGTGTTAAACACACATAGTCAAGAGATGAGATACACTCAAGAAAAAAACATGAGACCAGTTTTAGAAAAATACAACACTTTTATATTATATTTCAAACACCAGAAGATCTTCAAAGAAACGTAAGTACTATTGCAGAGAATTCTTCATAGTGGGGTGAGAAAATACACCAATGTGCTTTTACGTGCTAATAACTTTAAATGGGTTAAGCACAGTTACTGCACAGGGGTTTGTGCATCAGGATCTTGGGGGTCCTCTTTTGGTTGCAGGGTTCTATGAGGGCAAGGTCACAAGAAATACCAGCAGTTCAGTATTACATGTCCTGGGTCATCTGGGTGCAGAGGTGTTAGATGGGTCGGATTTATTGTGCACAACACAGTTGACAATGGAGGGGACCTTGGGGAAAAGTCTGGGAGCTCCCAACAGGGGTCTCAGTCTGTGGAGATCCTGGAGCAGGAGAGAACTATCAGTTGTCATAGATCTGAGCTGGGGAGCTCAGGTGCAGAGGGATTTAATAGGAGGGTGCTCCTGTGTCAAAGGCATCCAGGATTCTTTCAGTTGGCACAGGAAGAGGGGGACAAACCATGACAGCTAGACCACTCCTGGTGCTGGCCTCTGTGATGATGACATTCTTCATTGGCAGATCGGTCTTTGTGGTGTTGGAGTATGGATTTAACTCAAACAAGCTTTGTTTGCTGCATGGGGTTGGCAATCCTGGTATCAGTGCGGGATGGCTCCAGTGAGCCCTGCCATCTTCTCACATAGTGGGGAAACAGGTCTGAACTCCTAGAACATGCTGGCCTCCTCCTGGATGGCATCTGCATCGGCAGACCTGGTGGTCAGTAGAGCAGTGAGCTGGGCATTGCAGTTGGTGCCTTCAGGCTGCAGGGAAGTGGCTCCTCTACTTCAAGGGAGATGCTGATGGCTTGGGGAGGTGCTAGATGTCCTCTGAGGCCGTTGGAAGATGTACAGTGGCAGGACAAGTCAGGTTGTTGTGGTTGTCAGGGCAGGATCAGGTAGGCAGGCAGGGTTTAGCGCTAAAAGTCCAATAGCAGTCCACAGTTCTCACTTATTCGGTTGTTTTTTGTCCTCCTCTGTCTTCAGTCACTCAAATCTAATCTGGACTGAATTTAGGGGTGCTTAGGGGAGTGGGCTGCTTACCTCTGGGGTGACTACACCCCCTATATGATGGCTTCCTGAGGTGAGTGGGCTTCATACTGTCCCAGAACTCCTATCTCCCACAAATCAAATGCTGGGTTCGGGCTGGTATGGGGGGAATATGGCAGGCGGTAGTATGGTCACACACTGAAGAGCCTACCTGAGCTCCCCGGCTAAGAGCTTTCGGTTACTTTCTTCCCTTTTTGGATCCTCCCCCCGGATCCTTGTAGCAGTGTGTAGGGGGAGCACAGGGAGATGCTCACTGTTGGTAGAGGAGTCCAGGGCAGCAATTTGTATTCGGGCCACCCTGGAACTCCAAAGGAGTCATCGGGCAGCATCACGTGTTCCCCTCTGGGGGAATGTTGGCAGAGGCAGCACTAGCTGCCAGGTGACTACGTGTGCTGGGGGAGGAGGGTTCCAGAGGCCTCCAACTTTACAGAGGCCGGTGAGAAGGGTAAGGAATTCGGTCTCTGAGGCTGGTACATTCGCCTCAAACCCCCCACCGGTAAGAGATTCCTTTTTTAATACGGCTGGACTCGAGGGAGGAGGAAAAAAGGGCAAAAGTTTGCTTATCTACCAGGGCAGTGGAGGGGGAGGACAAAATTTGGGAGTTAACCAAAGAAGTCTTCAGGAAAAAAGAGAGGATTTAAATGAATAACAAAAACAAAATTGAAACGGAGATCTGCTGCAACTATTACTAAAATCACCCCCTCCCTGCGGGCATATTTTAGAGCTCTTCCTACTATATCCACTACCTCTGAGTTACCAATGAGTCAAGATAGGGTGGGGGAGGGGGTGTCTGGCCTGATTCCCTTACTAAACTTACCCTCTAATGTAACCTCTGTTTTATCCCCTGTGTTCCAGAAGGAAATTGTGGGGAATGGGACAAAAGAAGCTTCGTATCGCCTGGCAAAAACAGGACCTGTAGAGCTTTTACATTTGCCCGATACTTGAACTCAAATTATAACTTCAGAGCATAATGCATTGGAAAGTATGCTTGTTTCGCTGACGGAGAGTATAAAAAAGGGGTTTTCAATCTCAGAGGCGAATCAAGCGGAACTAAGGTCAGCTTGTGAGTCACTCGAGAAAAAATAGATTTGTTGGCACTTAGGACTTAGGCCCTTGAGGAGTCGGTTGAGAGAGGATCTGAGGAGAAACAAGGAAGAGATCCAATTGTTAAAATGGTCAGAACACGATTTGCAGGAGAATTTGGAACATTTAGAAAATAACTCTAGAAGGAATAACCTCAGAATTTTGAATATCCCGGAAGGCATAGACGGCTCCGATCTAAAAAAGTATATAGTTACTCTTATTAAAAAGGTAATCGCTATTGATGAAACAGAGGTTGAGATATCTAATGATATTCATAGAATTCACTGGAATCCCTTTAGGAGGAATCCAAATATTAAGAAGCCACGGAGGATTTTGGTGAACTTTCAGGCTTATCTTTTGAAATAAAAAATTCTCACAAAGGCTTTAGACCTTGGATCCCTGAGCAGTGGTGTAATGAAATTTAAAATTAGCTCTGACCTCTCTGGGATAACATTGAATATGTAATGGAGCTAGGAAAATGCCTGGAGGAATTAAAAAATTTGGGAGCGGTAGCTCGACTGAATTTTCCAGCAAATTTGCGTGTGATGTTTAATAATAAAATGTATAACATAAGGGCTCCTGCTGCAGCGGATGATCTTTTAGATGCGATAAGGAAGGGGAATATGATTTATGGAAGCCGGGGAGCTCAGGGTGTTCTTAATTGGGCCAATGGGTCAAGTAATAAAGGTGGGGGTTCTCCCAGGGAGGGGGGAGGGGCACGATACGGGGTTTAGGGGTGCACCAAGGGGGAAGCATGTGGGGAAAAAAGTAAAAATAACCTCATACCCCTTATACACCTCGGGTTTATTTCTACCTGGATCACAATCAAGGGGTCCAGGGAGATAGGAAAAGCTCCGTGCAATCGATGTCATGGAATGTTAATGGGTGACGTGCAAAAGCTAGAGCAAGAAGAATCTTGCAGTTTCTTAGGGATTCATCAGCCCATATTATACTCTTACAGGAAACATACTTAACTAAAGATGAGAGTGTAACTTTGTTCAGATCACCTTACTGGATAGGAGATTTTGTTACCACCGAGCATAATTTTAACACAAAGGGAGTGGTAATTTTGGTGAAGCGTCAGTTGAATGTAACTCTATCTAAGGTGATAACAGACAAACTAAGGAGATGGATTATTCTCAGGTTGCAGCTTGGCGGTCGGGCTCTTACTCTGGTAGGATATTACGGTCCTAATTGTGATGATTTAGAGCCTCTTAGAGAGGTTTGTTCCCAGCTTTTGAGTTTTTCAGATCCAGTTATTATGGTGGGTGATTTCAATGTGATTTTAGATAATAGGCTCAATAGGTCAGTGAAATCTAGCTCAGTTGGCACTCCAAAGTCCCAACAATATTTAAAGTTAATGATGAAAGATTTCAGGTTGTGTGATTTGTGGAGGCAGAGAACAGGGCAAAAGCAGGAATTCTCATTTCATAATCGGAAGTATGGTCATGTGTCGCAAATTGTTTACTTTTTAATTGATTACACTATCTGTGATTTGGTGGAGACCATAGCTTATTCATCTGCTCACTTATCAGACCACGCAGCAGTGATGTTAAGATTGAGTTGTCCCCATGGGGTAGGCGTGGTGAGATGGGCCTTTGATTGGACTCTTTCATTGGAGGAGGAGGTGATTTGTGTTCTCCGTAAGGAGTCTGAGGATTTTTTGAGATTGAATCAAGTGTCAGCATCAAGAACAGTAGTTTGGGACACCTTTAAACAGTAACGAGGGGTAAAATCATAAGCCTATTGAGTAATAGGAACAAGATGTACAGGGAAGAAGTGAAATATCTGGAACAGCAAATTGCATTATTTCATACTTTTTCTGATATGAGCGGAGATGAGGTGTATTTGAGGAATAGGATTTCCCAGCTAAAATTACAGTTGGAATCCATTTTACAAGTCAGGATTGCAAAGTGATGGGAGGCAAGGGAGCAAATTCAATTTGAACATGGAGAAAGCATGGGAAAGTGATTGGCTTGGAAGTGCAAAAAAGATCAGACCCGCAACATGGTTAAGGAACTGGTGGATATGCATTCAGGGGAGAGGGTAACTTCTTTTGAGGCTATAGGAGAGACCTTCCATAAGTTTTTCTCTGAACTTTATATGGAGGAAAGAGAGGTGAGCGAGGGGACGATCAATGAATGGTTGGAAATGGATGACCCCCCGCCTGTTGGAGAGTAAACAGAATTATTTATCCAGACCTATTACAGAGGGGGAAATAAGAGCAGTGTTAAAAGAAAGTAAAAGTGGTAAGGCCCCTGGGCCGGATGGAATCCCGTATGAGTTTTATAAGGCATTGGGGGATGCTATAATTCCTATTCTTCTGCAATTGTTTTCAGAGATTTTTGAGGGAGGAGTTTCCTTGCCAGTTTCATGGCAGGATGCTACTATCTCGCTCATTTTAAAACCTGGAAAATCCCCTTTGAACTGTGAGCCCTATAGACCAATTTCTTTGCTTAATAGCGACTATAAGTTGTTCGCTAAGATATTGGCAAACAGGTTAAGTATTGTGGTGAGCGATTTGATTCATTCTGACCAGAGAGGATTCATTAGGAATAGATTTTTACATGAGCAGACATTTAATTTAATAGGGGCCATTGACTTACCTGCCATGTTTCAAGATCCTTTGGCTGTCATAGCTGTAGTTGCAATGAAAGCCTTTGACAAAGTGAACTGGAAATATTTGTATAGGATTCTCGATCGTAGTAATTTGGGGCAGAAATTCTGTCATGTAATACAATGTATCTACCAGGCACCCAAGGCTAGGTTGTTGGTTAACAGACCCATTTTGGATCACCAGGGGTACTCGACAGGGCTATCCCCTTTCCCCTTTGTTGTTCAACTTGTACATAGAACCTTTGGCCAGGAGAATCAGGCAGGATTTGATAATTCTCCCTTTCAGGGGTAAGGTTTGGGTGAAGAAAGTAGCCTTGTTTGCTGATGATCTTTTGATTTATACCTCTGATTTGTTGAGAGCGGTGCCTATTCTGTTAGATATTACAGAAGACTTTGGCAAGATTTCAGGCTATTTCATTAATTCGGATAAGACTGATATTATGGTCTGGAATTTGAAGAGTGCAAACTGGCATACTACTAACTGTATGAGGTATTAAGGTTTAACAATTGTTCATGATTTGAATCAAATCCCTGTGGTAAACATTAGGGGGGGTCATTACAACCCTGGTGGTCAGTGTTAAAGCGGCGGTAAAACCGCCAACAGGCCGGCGGTAAAAAAAAGTGGTATCACGACCGTGGCGGACACCGCCAACATAGACAGCCACTTTAACACTCCGACCGCCAAGGCGGTACAAACAAACACTGCAGCAGTAACCGCCAACAGACAGGCGGAAGACAACGTTCCGCCCACTGTATTACAACAGTCCAATCCGCCACCTTTTCCGGGGCGGATTCACTGCGAACAAAAACACAGCGGAAACAGGACTTGGAAGGGAAAACGCTCACCTCTACACACCCCACGAGGAATCAGGAAGCCATGGAACCCAAGCTCCAGATTCTCCCAGCCTTTATCTTCCTTCTCCTCTACCAGGAACAACAAAGACTGCGGCAAAGACCACAGTGAGTACTGCACCTATGACACAGGGGAGGGAAAAAACAGTGACACACATATATATATTTACACTATAAACAAATATATACACCAAGAATACAAGTCCAAGGTATTCCACCATCATAGTCCGTGGACCACTGGGCCCAAAATGAATGGGAGAGGCCCACACTCAATACCCGATCAAAACGGAGAGAACACTGCTGGGGCATCAGATAGAAATACAACAGGCACCTCAGGGGGAAGGGAAGGGGGGGCACCTCAGCCGGATGAGTGCACAACGCCAGATCCACGAGGAGGCTCCATGCCCATTGATGTATCCTGGGGAGTGCAAAGCCACAGTCTCACAAGTCTCTATAGTGGGTGTTTGCCCACTGCTGCATCCTGGGGAGTGCAAAGCCACAGTCTCTCAAGTCTCTACAGTGGGTGGTTTGCCCACTGCTTTATCCTGGGGAGTGCAAAGCCACAGTCTCTCAAGTCTCTCCAATGGGTGGTTTGCCCACTGCTTTATCCTGGGGAGTGCAAAGCCACAGTCTCTCAAGTGGATAACAGTCTCCACTGGTTCTGGAGGGGACCTTGTGC
Organism: Pleurodeles waltl; assembly: GCF_031143425.1. Taxonomy (NCBI): domain Eukaryota; kingdom Metazoa; phylum Chordata; class Amphibia; order Caudata; family Salamandridae; genus Pleurodeles; species Pleurodeles waltl. The sequence continues at coordinate 1,109,270,824 of NC_090447.1, read as the reverse complement.
CAAGAGTGCTTCATCCTGCCAAGGAAAGAGGTAGTGGATGCTTTTCTTCCCTTGTTTCTGGAGGTGGCTTTGTGCCCAAAGTGCTTCATCCTGCCAAGGACAAAGGTAGTGGATGTAAATCTCCACTGGTTCTGGAGGGGGCCTTGTGCCCAGAGTGCTTCATCCTGCCAAGGATAATATGAGTGGATGTTTTTCTCCACTGGTTATGGAGGGGGCTTTGTGCCCAGAGTGCTTCATCCTGCCAAGGACAGAGGTAGTGGATGTACATCTCCACTGGTTCTGGAGGGGGCTTTGTGCCCAGAGTGCTTCATCCTGCCAAGCCAAGGACAGAGGTAGTAGATGCCTTACTCCACTGGTTCTGGAGGGGGCTTTGTGCCAAGAGTGCTTCATCCTGCTCGTGGTGGCCTCAGTAGTGTCGGAAGCTTTGGCGCTCACTGGTCTGTGGTGCTGGTAGCGGTGGTGTCCTTGGCAGCGGTGCTTGTGGCGGCGGTGTCCTGTTCAGCAGTGCTTGTGGCGGCGGTCTCCTGTTCAGCGGTGCTTGTGGCGGCAGTGTCCTGTTCAGCTGTGCTTGTGGCGGTGGTGTCCTTGGCAGCGGTGCTTGCGGCGGCGGTGTCCTGCTCAGCAGTGCTTGTGGCGCCGGTGTCCTTGGCAGTGGTGGTTGTGGCGGCGGTGTCCTTGGCAGTGGTGCTTGTGGCGGCGGTGTCCTGTTCAGCAGTGCTGGTGGCAGCGGTGTCCTTTGCAGCGGTGCTTGTGGCGGCAGTGTCCTGTTCAGCGGTGCTGGTGGCGGCGGGGTCTTTGGCAGAAGAGCTTGTTGCGGCGGTGTCCTGTTCAGCGGTGCTGGTGGTGGTCTTGTCTGCCGTACAGGTTTTCACAGACTTGCCTGTTTTTCTGTGTTCCTTCCCTACCTTGGATGGTTGCACAGCTGTCTTCACACTCCCAACTGTAACCCTGGTAGAGGCTTTGGTGGAAGTTGTTTTGCCTCTCTCCCGCCGGGTACTGGCCAACATTTTGTGCTTTTGAGGTGGGGGACTGTCCGTGGTCTGGCTCCTTGGCACACTTGCTGCCCTGCTGCCTGGCGCACTCCAGAAGCCGGTTACTACTGGCACCACTGTTCCAGCAGATGTTGTGGCTGAGGCGCTGGGTTGGGACCTGGAAAGGCGGGCCCTAGGAGACTGAAGGGGAGGGAGAGGTGAGGGGAAGAGGTCAAGGTTGGACAGGAAACGTTTTTTGGACACACTGGGACGGGTAGATGGAGGGGTTTTGGGAGTGGATGTAGAGGTAGTGGTTGTGGGAGGTGTATGTTTGGTGACTTTGGGTGAAGGTGCGTGGGCTGGAGTCTGTCGTGAGGTGGGCGGCTGTTGGGTGGGTGTGTGGCTGCATTTGTGTACCTTGGGAGGTGGGCTGACTGACACACTGGGAGAGGACACAGGGGATGTGTAAATGGTAGTGGGGTGGTGACTGTATGTAGCGGGTTGTGGTAGGGGGGTGTGTTGGTGATTGAGGTAGTGGCTGAAGATGTAGTGCATGCAGGTGTGAGTGGAGACGAGACAGGGAGGGAGACGTGGAGGAGGGGGACACAGTGGAGGCAGTGGCTGTTGGTATGTCTGCATGTGTATGATGCTTGTGTGAATGCCTGGGGGATGTGTGGTGCTTATGATTGCCTGAGCTTCCCTTGTGTGTTGACGTGTGTGCATGCTGGTCTGATGGCGTGCTTGGGATAGGCTGAGGTAGAGGGGATTGGGTCTGGGTGGAGGAAGTTGGAGGGGGGAGGCTAGAGACAGGGACAATGGCTGCCATCAGTGCTGAGGCCAGTGTCTGAAAAACTCGCTGAAGGGCCGTCTGACCAGAATGAATGCCCTCCAGGAATGCATTTATTTGTTGCAACTGCCTTTCTACACCCTGGATGGCATTCAAAATGGTAGACTGCCCAACAGTAAGGGACCTGAGGAGGTCAATGGCCTCCTCACTGAGGGCAGCAGGGGTGACTGGGGCAAAGGTGATGCCCACCCTCCTGGGTGAGTGGGCACGGGGCAAAGGCTGAGGGGCTGCTGGGAGGGTGGTGCTGGTAGGGGGGTGGCAGTTGTACCTGTAGATGCGGGGGCACAGAGGGGCCTGCCACCGCAAGGGAGCTCCTATCAGAGGAGGAGTCCGTGTCGCTGGTCTCAGCTTCTGTCCCCGCCGTGGAGCTCCCCTCGCCCTCCGTCCAACTGGTGGCTTCTGACTCCGTTGTGTCACCCTCCAGGGCCATGTGGGATGCAGCTCCCTCCTGCTCCGGTGCCACTGCTCCTCTGCTTGATGATGCTAATGCACACAAGAACAGGGAGACCACAAAAAGGGGGGGAAGAGAAGAAAGACATGTTGGGTGCATCCAATACCGCTACCGTTGGCAAACACTACAGACACAGAAGCCCCCTGCACTACGCTGTGCACTTAGAGTTCCCTAATTAATCACAGGGACATGGATTAAAAGGCCTATTCCCGATTGCTGCAAACATGGAAGTCACAGGAGCCTGACCAGCTGTAGGTGGCTCTGAACACAGGTGGGGTGGGGTGCCACAGTGCCTGACTTAAGAAGGGACCTTGCCTTATAAACTCGCCCTGGCGTAGGGGAACCCACAGCCCACCTTCCCCACCCAGACACCTCCACTGCGCACTGAATCAGCAGAATGAGAGTGTACTCACCTCCTTGTGGCTGCTGTGATGCCCTCAAGCGCCCATCCAACTCCGGATACACCACCGCCAGGATCTGGAACATCAGGGGGGTCATGGTGCGACGGGCACCCCTCCCACATTGGGAGGCCATCCCTAGCTGGGCGTCCGCCGTCTTCTTGCTCCAGCGGCAAATGTCCTTCCATCTTTTACGGCAGTGGGTGCTCCGTCTGTGGTGGACCCCCAGGGTCCAAACTTCCTTGGCGATGGCATGCAAAATATCCATCATCTGGTGGGCGCTGACCTACAGGAATAGTACAGGGTAAAAGGAGAAGATATAACCGTCAACACCGTCACAGTCATTGGCCCGCATCCCTACCCTTGCCATGACGCACATGCACTCACCGTCGTATCATGCACGCCTCATTCTCCCCCCTATCTTTCATCAACACCACTCAAAACAGGCATTGCCCATACAGCATGCTCACAGTGTACTCACCTGTTTGTCTAGAGGACCGTAGAGGAGCAGGTACTGGGGGAGGACCCCATCCACTAGTTTCTCCAACTCCTCCGTGCTGAAGGCAGGGGCCCTTTCCCCAGACACACGAGCCATTGTCTCTTCCAGACTGAGGTCACAGCAGCACTTTCAGTGTAGGTCCTCTCCTGTCGAAGATCAGGTATCAAGTGATTGAACAGAGAGGAAATGATGGTGACGTCCGCAGCGGTGCGTCCCTTCACCGCCGGCGTACATCGTCATTGGCTCCTGGGACTCATAGGGTCCAATGTTAACCAATGCAGAATTGTGCCGCGGTCTTCGACCGCCTACCGCGACGGTGTACAACGCCAGCGCAGTTACCTCATATCCCCTTCTCCCACATTACAGGTCAGGCAGACGCCATTTCAGGGCATGGCATTCATTTTGACTGCATCACACATATCTGGGCCTTGCTTAAACACTGATACAGCCATATGTCGATTTTCAAACATTTTCCTATAAAGTTGTGTTTACGTACCTCAGTGTTGGTTGACTTTCTGCTCGCTGTTCTCCTCCATTGAGCACGTCCGCTGGGGCAGGTGAGGAGATGGCGGCATCCTTGGGTGTACAGACCGCTGGTGGACTTGTCGACAATGGAGGAGCGACATGTAATTATCACCTACAGACTTGATCATACCACAATCCTGGAACTGTGTGCCCAGTTGGATCCAGACCTGAGGTCAGCTATCCGCCATCCCACAGGAATCCCCCCTCTAGTGCAGGTGCTGTCAGTACTCCATTTCCTAGCAAGTGGGTCTTTTCAAACAACAGTGGCCATTGCATCAGGGATGTCCCAGCCTATGTTCTCCAATGTGTTGTCCAGACTGTTGTCTGCCCTGCTGAAACACATTTTCCCTCAGGTGGAGGATTTGCCTACAGTGAAAGGTGACTTCTATGCCCTGGGACGTATCCCCAACATCATAGGTGCCATTGATGGGACACATGTGGCCTTGGTCCCCCCACGCAGGAATGAACAGGTGTACAGAAAATGGAAGAGTTACCATTCTATGAATGTGCAGATGGTGTGTTTGGCCAACCAGTACATCTCCCATGTAAATGCCAAGTTTCCTGGCTCAGTGCATGACGCTTACATTCTGCGGAATAGCAGCATCCCTTATGTGATGGGGCAACTCCAGAGGCACCGTGTGTGGCTATTAGGTGAGGACATGGACCCAATACAGTGTGACTAGGTGTCTGGGTCTGGGGATCTCCCTAAGAGTTAGTGTGTTTCTAACAGTTGTCCCTCGACATTTGCAAGTGACTCTGGTTACCCCAACCTGTCATGGCTACTGACATGGGTTAATGACTCTTTAAAATACGTACGCATTATTATATCCCTGGTACTGAATGTAGGAAACTGGACTTCTCTTTACAGATGTCCCTCAACTTTTTGCCCCCCATTTGAACTGCTAGATGCTGCTTTTTGACTCTGACAGGTCACATAAGTCTGCTAACAAGGTTTCAGTGCCAGTGTTCTTTACCCTAACATCAAAATGCTACATTGTGAAACAATTTGCAAGACTTTAGCACCCCTATCCGTCCATATTAAGTGGTACTCCTGGTACCTAGGGCATGGGTACTAAAGAGGGTCCCTAAGGGCTGTAGCATGTATGGTGCCACACTGGGGAACCCCTTCAAATTACATGCTGACTGCCAATACAGGTTGTGTGACATGTTGCAAACCAAGTGTGAAAACAAAACTTGGCATGCTCACTGTGTACCATGCCAAAGTCACTGCATGTCTTATATGTAAGTCATCCCTACAGCAGGCCTTAAGAGCCGCCCTAAGGCAGGGTACATTATAATACATGTGAAGGCAAATATGACTGGGCTGATGTGCCCTGTGATGTCTAAATCTATTACTAGATATTGCAAGTGAACAGGGAAGCATATTTTAAGGAATGTACTGGGCTCATCATTACCAGTTACTCGGCTACATAATGGCTTCACTAAAACCTAGGGTGTTTGGCATAAAGCACCTCACCTTAATATAGCCAACTGATAACAATATTTGATTTATTATGAAATACATCTTAAAGGCACCTTTGAGGTGCCCACTGAAACCTTCTAGCCCACTAGTGTACTGGCTGACTGCTATCGACTAGGCTGGCACCACAGACATGAAATCCGAACCCCTGGAGGTGATAGCCCATGATCTTTGAGACCCGAAACAATGCCTGCTCTGGAGGAAAGTGTTACCTCCTCCTCCAGCAGGATATCTAGTAAATCGACATACCAAGAACATGGACTTCAAAGTCCTAGCCACCTTTGATAGGCCGCCTGGCTTCCTGACTCCTGTAAAAGGCAACCTCCAGCCATGAGGCCCATTTGGCACTAGGACAGGTGGGAAATTAACTATGCATGTAGACATGTTGCTCTACCAGGCTAGTCACACCCCTAAGGTGGGCAGCCTGATGTGTCCCACGACAAAAGGTTTCCACCATTTGATTTTTTTTTTTTGTCCTCATACATCTCTGGCCATCAGAACTACTCCATATCGCCCCGGTAGTGTTCACCCTTCCTAGAGAAGTCTGGTGCAAGGGAGAATATAGCTCTCTCATTCAGCCTTAGACCACAGTAGTTGTCAAAGGCACAAGAGTAGATAAGTTTGTAGTCACAGGACAGATATCAACATATACAAATAGTACATTTTACTAAAGTGCTATGCCACTCCAACAAAAGTGACCATATCTTAATTATTTTCTCCTTATTAGATTTACTCGCTCCCACATCCAATTTTGAAATTCCCATCAAGGCATTAAGCCAATCTATATAAGATGGGGGGCAAGGGAGCCATCCATTTCCTACAGATCTCCCTCCTAGCCAAAAGTATTGCATAGAAAAGTATTGATCTTGTTTCTTTATTCACTACTGCATACTCTTCTAGTACCATAAAAATAACTAAAGATAAGGTTGGATAGATATTTTACCAAATGATACTTGAGAGAGATATACATTCTTTTTGCCAATAGGCTAACACCACTGGACAGCCCAAAAACATGTGCGCATCAGAAGCACCTGACAAACCACATTTTGCACAAATCACTTCTTCTCCTCCCCTAATCTTAGAAAGCCTCTTAGGGGAAAAGAAAGCCCAATGCAAAATAATGGGAGCCAAGGACAGAGCTTGGTGCTATCGTGTGCATGGCCTCACACTTGTCCTATTTCACCTTGTATCCAGAGAGGCTTTAGAAACGGGAGATCATTTTGGTGAGGGCATCAAGACGGGACATCAGTTGAGATAGGAGAACCAGGATGTTGGGCATGTACAGTAATATTTTGTCCATCTCACCCAGTTTAGAATGTTGTGTTTGCTTTGGTAGTTACAGAAATTAATCACCAGGGGCTCCAAGGCTATCATAACTGGCAGTGGAGACAGAGGGCATGCTCCTTGAGACAGCAAAGGGGGAGAAAGAGGGTGCGTGACCAATGCATGTCATCCTCACCATTGGCTGTGTAGAGTTTCCACCCCCATGCTGTGAAAGTGGGCTCTATATTTATGTGGTGCAACACCTAGAACAAATAATTCACTTCTTCCTGTCAACTGCTGTCTCAGCATCGAGGGAGACCAGCAGCTTTTAGTCTGTGTCATTGTGCACATGCCAGAAAGCATGAGAGAGGGCTTGAAGGTGGGACATAGAAAAATTATGGGGACAAATCCAACCTGATCCCATCGCACCAGGGTAGGGGACAACCTTTAGTAAGGGTTATCTAGTACCTTGCTTGGGCAGTATTTTAGTGCCAGCATTAATGAGAAAGATAGGCCAGCAGCTCTCACAGCAAAGAGGGTCTTTGCCCCTTTCAGGAAGGGGTGTGCTTATTGCACTGTTCGCCTCTGAGAGAAGGATGGTCGAACTTCTGGGGATCTCTTATTTGTCTGTACCGCTATTACCTGCCTGATCTGGTAATCTGTAATGGGGAGATTGAGCTGGGACTGTTGAGTCGAGGACAGATGGGGCATGGCGTTTTGCACCAAGAAGTCAGCAATGTCTGTAGTAGCACATTTTGGCACCCAAGCTCTAAAGGGAAGCCTATTAGTAGCAAAACGTCTCCAAGGAGTTTAGGGGATACATGCAAGATGTCCCGTCAGTGTGCAGGATGGCTGTATCGCACAGGCAGATTCCTGCTGGAGGGCTTCTAAAGCTAAAACAGAGCTGGCTTTCTACCTCCTTTCATCGTGTGCTGTTAAGGTGGAAAAGGGCTTTTTCTACTGTGGCAGTATAAAGGGAATTAAAGTCATGGTTGGCCGGCAGGGTGGCCTCCAGTGTTGGTGAGGTAGATGTGTTGAGTATTGAGCCATGAGTGCTCCATTCTCATGCTCCAGTGCTGTTTCTGTATTAAGTGTCTCCCACTTTGAAGAGGCCATGTTCTGCATCATGTTGCCCCTGACAATCTCCTTCCCAGCTGCCCAAAGAACTCCAGGAAATGCCACCATCTCCTGGCTGTGGTCCAGATAAGTTTGGAAGTGACCACAAAGGTGCTGTTTATCATCAGGCACTTTGTAGAGAGAAAGATTCAGTCTCCACTGCTCAGGGGAAGGAATGGAGCTACACCAGTACTGCGTCATGATGAGACACTCTAGAGGGGGATATCGGTATGTTAATCAGGTGAACACACATGGATGGGGATAAGAAGCAATAAATCCACTTGTGAGTGCCATATATACAGAAAGTGAGTGTGTTATCAGGGGTCACGTGATGAATCACTATTCAATGGTCGACTAGGGAATAGTCAGATCAGATCTCGAAGTAGGGCCCGGTCTGATGGGACAGGAGATTGCGGGTGGTCAGACTTACCAAGAAATGGGTCGAGCACCAATTTCCAGTCGCCCAAAGTGTGGATTAGTACTGGAATGATGGTGTAAGATACAGGTTATGTCAGCAAAGGTGTTACTTTTGGGTAGACTGGGGTATAGTTCGAACAAATCAAGAAGGTCTGGCCTGAAAGAGATGGCTCACGAAAGATGTAGTGACCATGTGGATCCAAACATATCTGGCTCACCCAGAGAGATAGATGCTTTTCCACCAGGATGGCAACACCCTCTTAGGATAAAGATGTGTAGTCTGTGTCTCACTTTTTACAAGGGAGGTCTTGCTTGTGTGATATTCACTACTCACCCACTCTGGCTGAAGTTTCTGACTTTCTGCATCAGTAGGGTGTGTCTCCCAGAGGGGAGCAAGGTCAGAGTGGAGGAGTCTTGTGAAAGGCAGCAACTTTTTATGCTTTATATAAGTTTACAAGCCTTTAACATTCAGGGAGACAACTGAGAGAGAAGAAAGTTGCTTAGTGGTGCCTGGCGAGCGGCCAGGCAGCCCAGGTGATGAGGTATGCTGTGTGTAGGCTACCCAGCAATGGGGGAAGGGCTTATTGTAGGGACCTAAATTGGGTCAACAGTGTGTGCTGTAGTCAGATGGGATAATGAGCCAAGGAATGCGGCGCTCATGGTAGAGAAGTACTAATGGCAATGGTCGGGTTCTGCTGGAGTTGGAGCATCAAAAAAATGGAGTGGAGTGCAAGCCAGGGTTTGAAGGAAGGACAGCATAAATGCCTTGGCAAGGCAATAGCCCAAGGACGAGGTCAGGGAGATGAGAAGTGCTTCAGAGCAGATCAAGACTTTTCTCTGACTTTAAGATCTATGCAAGCTGAACTTGGCTTAGACCCACTCGACCAAAGGTTGGATACTTTCTCCTACTGAAGGCATTTATCCTCTGGGATAGCAGACAAGGCTATGCTCGGCTAGTCAGTATGTGGATAGGAGCTGGCCTAGTCACCTCTAACCTCCATCCCCAAGGGATTCAAGTAATACAGCAGCCCGGGTCAGTGAATTTTGTTGTCTTTTTACCATGCAGTATGAGCATTGTGGCCGAGTCAAGAAGGCCCTATTTAACGTTCATACACTGGAGGTGAGGGCTCAGCTGAAGGAATGTTTTCTGAAGGACCATGGTATCTTAGGAAAAGTCTTGCATTATGTAAATTTTGTGCCCATTGTGAAAGAGTGTGTCCTGGTGTCTGGCCACAGACAGCACTGCCTTAGCCTGCTGATGTCTCAAGAACCATGCAATGATTTGACATTGCCTTCAATGTTTTTGAGGGCTTTAAGAACAAATGTGATATGCCCTCTGGAATTCCAGTAAGGGATCAAAGGACAGCTTAGTCAGAGCCAGTAGAAAGTCTTGGCGAATTCCCAGCATGTCAGCGTCCTCCGACTTGTCTGGGACCCCTAGAAACAATGTTTATTGAAATGATTGTGGTCTTCTATCTCCACGATCTTCTTTTAGAGGTACTAGTGATCCTTTTGCCGGTCTATTGTTGAAGACAGTTGTTGATCAATGTGATCCAGTAGCGATTCCACTTCAATAAGGGGTGCAAACAAGGAGATCAGGTCATGGCAGCTCAACTGCAGATTCATTAAGGTCTTGGAGATAAGTCAGCCATCTCTTTCATAGTAGTCTTAAGGACATACAGTTCCTGTAAGTAGCCTCTAGAGGCTGCTTCCATGCCATCCTTCTGTTTACCCAGCACAGCTTTTGTGAAAAGCCGTTGTATGGAAGGCTTTGACAATGTTGGTTATTAGGGAAGTAGGCAGGAAAGCAAAATGTGAGGTTGAGTCAGGGTGCAGCCTGGGGGGCCTCCACGAGTCAGTGAGCTAGAAGCTGTAGGCAGGAATGCAGGTGGGCAGACCAGAAAAGCAGCTCATGGCACCAGGGCTGGAGATGCCAATCCCCTGTGGCAAGAAGAAAGGTGGCTTGTGTTGTCTTGAGGGCAAGTAAGATGGAAGGAGACCAGCCCCAGGAGCCTCCAGGCACGTAGCGAGTGCCTCCTAGATGGGCAGGCAACATTGAATTCATGCTCTAGAAGTAAGAAGCTGGAAATGGCCAGTGCTGTACAAGAGAACAAATAAGATTATGCAGTGAGCCCTCACCGTGTGGAAGTTCCTCGAGGTGTAATGCTCCAGCAAGTATAGGAATATGCAGAGTGCATTGATGGGGAGCAGCCTCCATCCGGCTTAAGTCACACCAAAGAGTATTATGGCAGCAGAGAAATGCATCATCCATGGCTAGGGCCAAATTCTTGGCCTCAAAAGCTGACAGCTGTCATCTCAGGGTCAGAAGGTAGAAAGTAGCCCAAGGCATCCAGTGTCCAAATCACACAGGCAGGGGCCAAATGCGGGCCACAAGCCTCACTGGTGTAACTTTCTCCCGTACAAGGAACGCATAGGCTGAGGTCTCTGTGTGGGAAGGCCAGGGAGCAACCAGCCTACTTCTACAGCAAACCCTGGAGGCAAAGCCCTGGTGACACCCCACAGTCACTTGATGACTTGTGCGTAGCACCTGGACCATAAAGGCAGCTCCAGTCATCACATTCTGAGGAGGAGAGGGGGATCGAAAGGCAAAATCCAGACTGGAAGGCCCCCGTCAGTGTATCTACATGCAGTAAGGGTGAGACTCCGTAGTCCTGGGATCATGGAGCGGCAACAATGCGGACCTCATCCTCCACAGGGCCCGAGGATGGTCATAAGAGCTTCAAGCACCATCCAGCTATGGGGCCGATGCCAGGAAAAGCTGGGAATGAGGGGCGAAATTTGAATGTGGCCCAGCCGTGAAGTCTGCATTTCTCTGCTGTCTTCCTATGATGCCCCATCCTGCCCTGAGGAGAGGGAAAAAATGTGGACCTGAGCTACCGGCTTGGGAACTCCTTCGGGGAACTGCCATTTTCCTCATACGTGAAGCTGTGTCTCGTAGTACTACCTCCTTGAAACTTGACTCTCATTGCTAGTGTGTGTCCGGCAGTCCAAGTCTTCACTGGAATGGAGTACAAGGCATACGTGGATGCAGCACTCAAAGTATGTTCAGTCACCCAAATGGCACATTGTCTAGTCAAGTACTTGCTTTTGTGATAAACAGCATTTAATAGAAACACACAAAGTATATCAACAGTTCACTAAATATTATCACAGTCTCTTAAGTTTAGCACACCAGAATTATCGTGGATAGGTTCCCTGAGTTCTCCCTTCCCATCTAATAAAGCTGGTCATCCCTCATTCTATAATGGAGGCAACCTTCAGATGTGATTCATTGCAGCACCACTCAACAAAGTCTTTTTTCTTACAATAGTCAATTTCAGCAGTTCTGAATGCTAAATTTAAGCAAATCCCAGGAAGGCTTGACATCCTAGAATAGGTTTACACCGCCCATGCCAAAAGTGACTTTAAGGAGGGCAGGGACACATTTATTTGGGCTCTGGTCCTGCAATTTGGGAGGGCTGCAGCATCTTGCAGTCTTCTGTGGATGAGGCATCAGACAACCATAGTGTTGGGATGGTCCTCAGCATGGTCGGATGTCTCCTCTGTGACTTAGTTGGCTTTTGGTAGCTGTTACCATGGCCGAGGTATCTATGTCATTGGTTGATCATTCATCAGGGGTCCCCTTGGCATGATCTTTCAGGACGATGACCCTAAACATCCTGGTGTCTCCCACCTGGCAAACAAGGTCACCAAATGTCTTCAGCAAGCGTGAAGGATCTAAACATCAATGTGGGCCCTACGTGGCATGGGGGGTGCTGACTTTCCATGAGAGTGGCCGATGGTCTGCAGTCTCCTACCAGTCTAAAGCAAACCAAACATCTCACACATTTCTCACCAAGATCCAATCACTAGGATCCCCACTAGTCCTCACTTCCTCCAGGAGCTCTCATCCTCTTCAGAGGAGATTAGGGTACAAGCTGGAAATGATGCATTCATCAAGGATGGTAAGATGGATCCTTGATCAAAGTCTACATTCAGGAAAAGCCTTTGACACCTGAATCCTGGAGAACTTCTCTTTCATCCATTACCCTTTATCCTACCACTTTTTCAGTTCCATAGCGGTGCATACCGCCACCCTCAATGCATTGACAGAGTCTGCCAAACGCCTACCATACTGTAGTTTTCTCCAATAAACTGAGGGCGTATTGAAGAAAGAAATATATTTCCCTGCATCCGTCAACAACAAAAGTAACCACAAATCTGTCTCCTCAGTGAAGTTCCTCATTCTCTTGAGTGTCCCTGGCTACATTCTGGAGGCTGGAGGTGTAGAACTGCATCCTGAAAATCAAACATTCTAAGGAGAAGAAGTAAGAGCCTAGTTTGTGAGCTGGATTTTTGTGTTGGCTAGTTTAATGTGGGTCAGACATGTGCCTGACATCAGGCGAATACTGTTTTCCGAGACATTTCCATTCTGTGTGTTTTCCCATAAAGGAGGCAGAGGTCCCTATGTCAGAGATATTCCCCTATAGGAGTAGATCGTACAAGCGGTTATAAAGTTTCTAGTAGTAAATTTATTGTCCTAATTCCTGTCATAAATGTCTCCATTCCTTTGACAAAGGAAAGAAACCATCATAAATCCTTCTACTGTGTAGCTATTTCCCCAAGAACGGATTAATAATATCCACTGTGGTGGAGGTGGAAATCTCTGTAAGCAGAACTCTCTGTATGGAGATTTTTCATTGCAAATTGGAGTCAATGTATTCTTCAGTGGACTGAGCCTCAAACACAGTGGAATATTTCTCAAATGTTTACAACTCTTGGGTTTTTGGTGTTGATAAATTAATATTCTTTTCTGAAATTGCCATGCTGTTGATCCAACTTATAGCGTATATTTTAAATGGGTCTTGAAATTAGGCAAGATTTTCAGACAATTAAAAAATCAAATGAAAGCTTTCTGTCAAAACTCTCTTAGTGCCAGACACGTTAGAAATGATACAAAAACTTTCCTTGTGGCCAGACATGCCCAAAATAGTTCGGGAATGTATTTGAACTTGTTCCATCTGTGAAATGACTATGCTACTACTTATGAATGTTCACCTTTGATCTTGTGCCACCCTGAAGTGATGTGAGAGCCCAAACAGCTAGGGTCTCAAATTTTAGTTGCAACATAGTTAATCAGAATATGAGGTGAGAAAGATTTGCAGTTCCTGAAGTTAAAAAGGCATACTGCAATGCTTATTAAATTTGAAATTGTGTAGGTCTGAAGATCATAAATGGGAGAACACTTCTTATGTCATAAATTCTCATTGGGCCAAAGTCCTGGTATGGTTCAAGGGGAGAGGGTAATAAAATGTTCCCTCATAGGTCAAAGGCAACAGAAAGGCATCAGTCAAATACATCGAATTAGCTGCATTATATCATCTGTTTTCAGTTTTCTAGTGACTGAAAGAGAGTTCTCAAATGTCCTTTCTCCTTACAACCTGTCAAGGCTTATGGGAAGGGAAAGAATGCAGAGGAACATGATAACGCTGAATTTTAATAATAAATATTCATGTATTTTGAGTGTTGTATTTGCGTAGAAAATGTATTAACTTAGAGAAAATAATGCACGCATTTGAAGGTGCCCCCACCAGAGTGGCCGCCAATGTTCACGAAGTGTACTTATTAATGGCTTATCAATGTGAAATATTGAGCATTTGTTTGTTTAATGTAGTAATATGTAATATTGAGGGTTATGCATTATATATTACCTTTAATACCCCTCTTGGGCCTAGTTGCACGGCCTCATGTCAAGCTGGATTTTCTCAGGAGTTTAGACCAATAAGGATGTGGGAAGTAGTTTTAGGAAATCTAACTTAGCTGGACTGCACCGTGAGGAGAAAGGCCATTCCCCCCATTCTTATTAGAGAGATTAGCTATTCTTTTCCGAACTGCTTAAAGAAACTTTGCTTTTCTGAAATTTAATGCTGAACCCTGATGTCTTGCTGACCAAACTGATGTCCTGTTGACAAAGACTGCCACAGCTTGCTGAACCATATTGAGGGCAGGTATAAAACAATGTTACTGATTGTTATGTCTATTTGCTTTTGTTTCTAGAGGCCAGATGTAGGTAGACAGCAAATTGCGACTTGCAATTTGCGAGTTCGAGCGACTCCCAAATTGCAACTTGCAATTTGCTATGCAGAAAGGTGTCTCAGGCACCTTCTGCGACTCGCTATGGGGTCGCAAAGACCCACCTCATTAATATTATGAAATGAAACCAACATAATACCTTCTATTAATGTTTCAAGGAAAATAGGAATGCTATTGTATTGTCTTTTCCTTCAACAAAAACACAGGTAAGAATTTGCCTAGGTAGTCTTCATGCAAAACTCTAACTTAAATGACAGATCATCTGTCAACATCTCACGGTAGACATTAACAAATGGGAACAAATTCCCTTCTCACTAGACAACGACCTCCACTGGTCACTCCTGTATGCCTTAATTTCTCCTTAGGGATCAAGACCCAGGAACTACAGGGTCACCACTGGGACATAGGGACAACATAAGGTGGCAAAATCACTTTGACTACATGACAAAGGCTCAAAACTCATACATTTTACTGGGACAAATATGTTTCTCTCTTCCAAGTGCACCTCCAATTACTTTAGGATCCCCTGAAAATATTTTCCACTTGTTCACTCTCATCCCTATTCATACAAGCTATTTAGCAATTAAAGAACTGCACCTATTACCTTCATACATATATCCACTCTTCAATGCTTTCAGTAGGAATATTTGTGAATTAATTGCTGCCACTGTCATTAAAATTTAAAACAGACATTTTATGAAGGCTCACAACACTAGAGTCACATTTGATGTTGACCTGAATTTTAGCTTGTCAATCCATAAATGCGCTCATAGCCATTCAGAAGTTAGCGAGGTTGGGATACCACTTGGTAACTCTGTGTTAGCCAATGAGCCTATTAAATTTATCCACAGCAAAACGACAATTTGGAGTGGTGCTGTTAAGACATATCGAAAAACAGATGTCTCACTTAACAAAATGCAGCTCCCTGCCATAAGACTCCGTTGGACTTCCTTATGAGAGACTTCCATATAATGTTAAGCGACAGGATGCAGGTGTGAGAAGTCTGGAGTGGCAGGCCTGAAGCCATTTTGTCACTTGTCACATGAAGGGAGGCACAAACAGTGCTGCAGCCCTGAGTGGACACTTTGTCTTACATGTCACAGATACCCCGGGTACCTTATACTAGGAACCAAGCTAGTTCTTGCCAATTAGGTGTATCCAATGCGACATGCAATTTGTATAGAGGTAGAACACTGGCTCTGAGGTCTCGTTAGCAAGCTTAAGTGTACTCACAGAGTCGAAAAACAAGCAGCTAGTAGTACAAGTGGAGCAAAAGGTGGGGGGGGGACCTGCAAAATGTCTGTTTCTTTACAAAGGTACAAACTTTATGTCAGCATACATGAAGTCCATGTGGGTTAAGTGGGGGTTACCTACGAGTTCTAGACCTCATGCTATTACCAGACAAATGACTTGTTGAAAGGTGCAACAAGAGCTGCAAAGGTGATAATGAGACTATCTGTGCCCTTAAGACATAAGTAGGATGTCATTCTCCCATGTCTGATGTGTGCCTACAGGAAAGTCCCACAGAAGGAAGGATTTAGATTCTTTGAACTTCTGTTTGGCCAACTTGAGGGAAGGCCCCTCACATTTAAAGAACGGGTGAGAAAAAGCCCTCAGGTAACCTCCACAAAAAGCTGTAGACTAATTGATAGCTCTAAGTCTCAAAATGGGGCAAAAGTAAAAAGAGGACTAGCAGAATTTGGAGGTCAGACAGAAATGATTAAGCTGTGGGATGACCAGAAGACCACCCTGGTAGCGTATTGACCTGGCTAAAAAGTATATGTGGGGAACCCCATCCTGGATCATTTGGCTGGGAACCACAAAGTCAAGGAGAAAAAGAATGAGATGACTGAACTGGTGGACCTGCAGACTCTTAGGAATCATTTCAGGATCATGCATGTTAACCAACTCAAATCATATTTTCAGTGGCCAGAGATAACTATGCAAATAGTGATGCATGGTGGAGAAGAGGGGGAAAGCAAGCCCCTTGCAGAACGCCTATCATGCAAATTGAAAGATGGCTTATTGGATGGAGTAGTCCTCTCTCCAGGTCTGACAGAGGAGCAACAGAGCGGAGCATTTCACCTTTGTGTTCTTACTGTCCACAGAGCTCTCTAAGTGGTATACCTATGCTATACACGCAAGTGGAATTGTGCCTGTCAAAAAATAAACCCAGAGGCTGTCAGATAAGATGAGGGCCAGCATAAAAAATGAAGTATCAAAGATGCTGAGCCTAGTAGTCAGTGGACAATCCCGATGGTTTTGGTACCAAAGACACCCCTACCCAGTGGCAGCCCTGAGCTGAATTTCTGTGTAAACTACAGAGGACTCAACTCAGTCACCAATAACGATGCACACCCCATCCCACAAGGTGATATATGTATTGACAGGGTAGGGGTCGGCAAGTTCCTCAGGACCTTTGACTTGATGCCAGAGCACTAATAGGTTGCCCTAACTAAGGATGCACAGGAGAGACCTGCATTCTCTCTACTGTAGAGGACTAGTTCCTGTTCTGGGTTATACCCTTTAGATTAAAGAATGCCTTACCACCTTCTGGGGTAACGTAACCAGATCCTGACTTGGGGGGAGGAGTTCAGTGCTGCCTACTTGGATGATGTTACAGTTTTCAGCTGCAGCTGGGAAGACCACCTGGTCCACTTTCAGAAAGTGCTTTGGGCCTTGCAACAGGAAGGCCTATCAGGGCAAGTAAGTGCCTGACAGGGCAGAGTTCTGTGGTGTACCTGGGCCACCAAGTTTACAGGAGCACCATCTTCCTCGCTTCCACATGGGCCAGGGCTTGGTAACTGGCTCTCTAGCACCCTGACAACTGGAGCCCTCCTGTCATACCTACATTGGGCCTGTACATATGTGGACGGAACCCCAAGACAGCCACCTCCATTTTGTGAGCCCAGCTTCTCTGCACCCTAATACAGCCGAGTGAGCAAGAGTCCGAGAAGACTGGTAAGACAACAGGCTCTCTGGGTATTCTTGTTATGTTTCAAAAAGTGTTTTTCCCCACATATGTTTGTTTACATTTGGATACTTTTTTTTCTGAAAACTTGGTGTCTTTAAACTGCAGTTTTTTTAACCCGTGACTGCTTCAATGTTCCCTACTAGTTTTTTACAAAGACTGCATTAGGCTACCCTCCACTTCCCTTTTTATTTTTTTTATAAAAGGCTACATACACCTTAGTGGTTAACCAGAGTGTGCTTTGGATGAAGCTTAATTTGCTCTGTGGATTAAACTGTGTTTAGAAAGTGTATGCACTACTTGTTTTGCCTTGAAAACGTCATATATTTGAGTGTGTGACACACAGTATTTCACTGGTTTCAAATTTGTCCCTTATCTGAAAATTAGAATCTGCTAGCTTGGAAGTGTGGATTGTGACTGTCTGTATCTAAGGGGATTCTAAATAGACGAGCACCACCCTTCCACAGGGGCCTCGGCTTGGTGATTGGCTCTCTAGCTCCCAGCCAACCTGAGCCCTCCTCTCAAACCTGCACTTGGCCTTTTAGTTTGTGGAGTGAACCCCAAGACAATCACATCCATTTGGTGAGGCCAGCTTTTTTGCGCCCTAACATAGCCCAGTGAGCAAGAGTCCTAGAAGATTTATAAGAACACAGACTTTCTGTTTATTCTTCTTATTTGTAAACAAAAGTGTTTTTATCTCATCTGTGTATGTTTACATTTGGCACATTGTTTTTCTGCAATCATAGTGCTGCCTTTATACTGCTGTGCTTTTACCCGTGACTGTTGACATTTTTCCTCCTAGTGTTTTACAAAGACTGCATTAAGCTACCTTTCCAACCCCCCTTGTTTTTTTTTACAAAAGCTACATACACCTCAGTGGCTAACCAGAGTGTGTTTAGGAGACTGCTTAATCTGCTCCATGGTTTAAACTCTATTAGTAAAGTGTATGCATCACTTGTGTTTGCCTTGAAAAAGTAATATGTTTGAGTGTGTGACAAGCAGTATTTCAGTGGTTTAAAATTTGTCCCTTACCTGAAAATTGGAATCTGCTAGAAGTGTGGATTGTGCCTTTCTGTATCCATGGGGATTCTGAATAAAGGAGCGCCTCCCTGTTCCCTTCTACAGGGGCCTGGCCTTGTGATTAGTTCTCAAGCTCCAAGGCAACTGAGCCCTCCTCTCACACATGCACTTGGCCTTTAAGTTTATGGAGGGAGCCCCAAGACAGCCACCTTAGTTTCATAAGCTCAGCTTCTCTGCAACCTAATACAGACCAGTGAGCAAGAGTCTTAAAAGGCTGGTAAGACCATAGACTTTCTTTGTATTCTTTTTATTTATAAAAAACTGTTTTTTCCCTATCTGTGTCTGTTTACATTTGGCTCCTTGTTTTTCTGCAAACGTGGGCCAAGATTTATGAAGCTTTAACGACATATTAGCATCATTTTTTATGCTAATGTGGCTTTAGGCTTCAAAAATGGTTGTGCCATATTTACAAAGTGGCGCAATGCATCCATTGCTCAGAACAGGCTTTACAAAAGGGGCAGACCATTGGTTACAATGGGCGCCTATTTACTGTTCAGGGTTAGCACCAACATTTTGGCTCCAACCCTGAACAGTACATCAATAGCGTCAAAAATGTTGATACTATTGCTCCCTACATTGCGCAGTATTTTAAATATGGCGCACACATTGTGGTGGTAGGGGGCGCTAAGGGGCACAAGGAAGGTAGTGCTGCACTTGGTGCAGTGGCACTTTTCTTAAATCTGCCCTTTGGCTCATTTAAACAGTTGTTTTTTACCGTGACTGTTTGGGTTTTCCCTCCAAGCTTTTCACAAAGACTGTATTAAGCTATCCCTCCCCCTTTCCACAAAATGCTACATACACCTCAGTGGCTAACTAGAATATGTTCAGGAGACTGCTTAATTTGGTCTGTAGTTTAAACTGTGTTTGGAAAGTGTATGCACCATTAGATTTTGCCATGAAAAAGTAATATATTTGAGCACGCGACAAGCAGTATTTCGGTGGTTTCAACTTTGTCTGTTAACTTGAAAAGTAGAATCTGCTACCTTAAAAGTGTGGATTGTGCCTTTCTGTATCCAAGGAGATTCTGAATAGAGGAGCAGCTCCCTCCTCCCTTCCACAGGGACCTGGGTTTGGTGATTAGCTCTCTAGCTCCCATGTAACCTGACCCCTCCTCTCACACCTGCATGTGGCCTTTAAGTTTGTGAAGGAAACCCCAAGACAGCCACCTCCTTTTTGTGAGCCCAGCTTCTCTGCAACCTGATAAAGCCCAGTGAGCAAGAGTCCTAAAAGGCTGGTAAGACCACAGACTTTCTGTGTATTCTTGTTATTTTCAAAAAAAGTGTTTTTCCCAACCTGTGTCTGTTTACATTTGGATACCTGTTTTTCTGAAAACTTGGTGTCTTCAAACTGCTGTTTTTTAACATTACTGTTTGAATTTTCCCTCTAGTTTTTCACAAAGACTGGGTTCAGGCCCCCTTCCACAAAAGGCTACATACACCTCAGTGGATAATCAAAGTGTGTTTAGGAGAATGCTTAATCTGCTCTATGGATTCAACTGTATTTGGAAAGTGTGTGCACCACTTTGTTTTTGCCTTGAAAAAATAATATATTTGAGTGCATGACAAGCAGTATTTCAGTGGTTTAAAATGTGTCCCTTACCTGAAAATTAGAATCTGCTAGCTTAAAAGTGTAGACTGTGCCTGTCTGTAGCTAAAGAATGTCTGAATAGAGTCGCACCTCCCATCCAAAGGGTTCTGGGCTTGAAGATTGGCACTCTTGCTCCCATGCAACCTGAGCCCTCCTCTTACACCTGCACTTGGCCTTTGAGTTTGTAGAGGAACCCAAAGACAGACACCTCTGTTTCGTGAGCCCAGCTTCTCTGCAACCTGATGTTGCCCAGTGAACAAGAGTCCTAAAAGGCTGGTAAAACCACAGACTTTCTGTGTTATCTTGTTCTTTATAAAAAAATGTTTCCCTACCTGTGTCTATTTACATTTGGCTGTGTTTTACTACAAACTTGGTGCCTTTAAACTGCTGTTTTTCTTTTTTTTTTACCAGTGACTGTTTACATTTTCTCTCCTAGTTTTTCACAAAAACTGCAATAAGTTGCCCTCCACCCTTTTTTTCTTTTTTTTACAATAGGGTATATACACCTCAGTGGATAACCAGAGTATGTTTAGGAGACTGCTTAATCTGCTCTATGGCTTAAACTCCATTTGGAAAGTGTATGCACCATTTGTTTTTGTCTTGAAAAAGTAATATATTTGAGTGTGCGACAAGCAGTATTTCAGTGTTTTCATATTTGTCCCTGACCTGAAAAGTTTGATCTGCTAATTTGGAAGTGTGGATTCTGCTTCTCTGTAGCCAAGAAGATTCTGTATAGAGGAGCACCTCACTCCTCCCCTCCACAGGGCCCTGAGCTTAGTGTTTTGCTCTCTAGGTCCCAGGTAACCTGAGCACTCCTTTCACACCTGCACAGGTTTTTAAGGTGTGGAGGGAATCCCAAGACAGCCACCTCTGTTTAATGAGCCCAGCTTCTCTGCAAGCTGATACAGCCCAGTGATTGAGAGATCTAGAAGGCTGGTAAGTCCACAGGCTTTTTGTGTATTCTTGTTCTTTGTTTTTAAAAAAGTGTTTTCCCTACTTGTGTCTGTTTACATTTGGCTCCCTGTTTTTCTGCACACTTGGTGCCATTAAACTGTTGTTTTTTACTGATGACTGTGTGAATTTTCCCTTCTAGTTTTTTTCAAAGACTGCATGAAACTGCCCCATTCCCATTCTTACAAAACACTACATACAACTCAGTGGCTAACCAGAATGTGTTTAGGAAACTCCTTAATCTGCTCTGTAGTTTAAACTGTGTTTGGAAAGTGTATGCACCACTTGATTTCGCCTTGAAAAACACATATATTTGAGTGTGCGACAAGCAGTATTTCAGTAGTTTCAAATTTGTCCGTTAACTGAAAAGTAGAATCTGCTACCTTAGAAGTGTGAATTGTGCCTATCTGTCTCCAAGGAGATTCTGAGTAGAGGAGCACATCCCTTCCACAGGGGACTGGGCTTAAGGTAATGTGTCACTTATATGAGTTTCTTTTGATTGCTGCATTTGCTGTTGTGATTGGTTGGTGGGGCTAGTATATCTGTTGGCTTAAGGGCTTTGGGTTTGTGTTTTGCTTGGCTCCAGGGCTAGGGTTTCCTACTGGAGTAAGATTCTAAGGTTTGTATTGTGATTGGTTCTAGGGCTAGTGTTCCTATTGGACTAAGGTTTTAGGGTTACTGTTGTGAATGGCTGTCAGAGCTAGTGTTCTGATTGGTACTAGAGCTAGATTTTTTATTGGATTAAGGGTTTAGGGTTACAATTTGTATTGGCTGTTAGGGATAGGGTTGTGATTTGTACATAGGGCCAAGTCTCCCATTGGCTCTAGGGTTTAGGGTTTCAATTCTGATTGGTTAGGGTTCCATAGGCCAATAGTGCTATTTAAGCCTACGGCGCAGGACATCTCTGCTAAGGACGGAAAGGACAATGGCAGCTGCCTGTTTTGGCTTGTTCAAGCTTGTTTGCCTATTCAAGCAGGTCAGGCATTGGGCCAGAGAGGAAAGCCCAATTTCCGTTTCTTCAAAAAGGATACTAATCCCTCCACAACCACCAACATCCAAACCCATTATCACAAATGCATTCTACACATACACCACAAACAATCCTCATGCAGATTCCAATGTCTCAACAACCTCTACAAAACCACACAAACTACACCTATACTTCACTCTACCACGACTACAACACTATGGCACCTTCATTCTTACACAAAATACAACTCTGTACCATACCACTAATACATCCACACATTATAAACACAACACAAAGCCACATTATACTAAACTATAATGTATCCAGACACACACTCATGTTCATGCAAAACACCAGCTCTTTCCTCTACTTACTCATAACAGACCCCTTTTTATATTGACAAAACCTATAAACAGCCTTCCATCACACCATCTACAAGCACCCTCCTCCTCTTTTTATGAATTACACAAAACTATAAATTGTTTACACTCTAATTCACCACACAAATGAAATATTCCAGTAATCAAATATAACACAAACAATCATAACTCTAGTCCATCCCATCTTACTCACATCATATACTCTTCCTCAAAACATATCACCACCCCCTATACTTTACAAACACCACTCACAAGCAGTAACTCACATACAAATCCTTCACAGAAAAAACTGCATCCATATCTCACCTCACTAACACACAAAATCGAAACAACACACACACTAGTACATCAAAATCACAAACACTTTAAAATATTTTCCATCATACCCACTACCACCCTCCTGACTGCACAAATAATGCAAATCGAAAACCTACTTCACTCCAACATTCAGATTATTCAACAACATCTACCACTCAGTCCCCAACACAGCAAAATTCATTCACCCACCTTTCATCCATTGCATAATTTAAAGCCTTACAAAGTGACACCCATGCTCCACCACCACTGCTAATCTATACCCTTTTCACCCTAAACAGACACAAACAAAATATACAGCATGCTAGTTTTCACGATTAATCAACCCCATGTCTGTTACACCCAAAGGCTATTGTAAAAACAACACAACTCAGCATTTCACTCATATCCACCATCTCCACCACCAACACAAGCAGACCCAACAAAATGCCTTCTAAACCTGCTGGACAAGGAACACAATATAGAAAAATAAGACTATTGTAATCTTAATACAGTTAATATGAACACTAATGACACACCTGCTATAAGTTCAAAATATACTGATAACTCCTCTACAAAACAAAATCATACCACCACCAAAACACAATCTTTAAACTGCCTACTCATAAATGTTTGATCACTGTCTAAAAACAAGTACCACATCTACGACCTACTCACTTACACACAACCTGGCTTACTCTTCATAATTGAATCAGTGCTACATGAAGCCATTCCTCCAGGCTGTCAAACCATCACACAAAAGCATATAGGCAAAAAGGGAGGTAGACTAGCTGCAATAAAACTTAGCAAAACAGAAATCATCTCCATACAAGGTTGTGAGGCCTTCCTCACTGGATGCAACCCTACACTCACTTCTTTCTGTAACTGCTTCCTCCTTTACAGACCACCACCTAGCAATTCCACATTCACAGAAACATTTCTAGATACAGTTTTAAACCTTCTAACACTATACTCCAACTTATGCATTCTTGGGGACATAAATATTTGGTCAAAGCCAATATGCCCCATCCAAAAGTTATCTTCACTGTCCTAGTCACATTGAACCTACATCAGATTGTAAACAATCACACGCACATTGCTGGACACATCCTAGGTGTAATTCAAAGCATCACACTAGTCACATGGTCAGACCACAATTTGGTAACTTTTCAGCATAAAACAACACACATCCACACAGCCAAGACCACCTTACATGCATCCACCTATAGGCCCTAGAACAAACTCAATTATAAACACTTAGCAGCACAAGTAACAGCCAGCACAGATCTAGACACAATAAATTCCATTCAAAAACTTTACAAGTGGTGACAGGAAGCTTTCGCTCTCCTAATACCACTAAGGAAAATTAACAGGAAAAAAAAAACACAAGCACCTTTTAAAAATACAGAACTAAAAAAGCTAAAACAACAAATCAGAAGGCTGCAACTAACCTGGCTCAAATCGAACAACAAAACCTAAATGCAATGGAGGAACTCATCCAAGATTTCACAGACAAACTGGCAAATCATTATACAGTCAAGGCAAACATGTTGGACTTGTATATATAACAAAGAAAAACCATCAGCACCAACTTTTTTCCAAAAACCCCCTCCAAGAGTACGCAAAGCCAGCATCTGAACTCCTTCAAACAAATATCACAAAGTGAATTTATCGATCTGGTCAACTCAAGTAGGCCTTCGAGCTGCCCTTCTGACACTTTTCCACCACACATCTTCAGGAATATTCTTTTATCTACCTCTGCTGCCAAACCAGTAAGAAGTATCATAAATACTTTTTTAACTATGGGAATCTTTCCTGGAGAACTTAAAAAGGCATAGATATACCTGTTATTAAAGAAAACAAACCTGGACCCGCAAGACCCTAACAACTATAGGCTAATTACAAATTGTCCTTTCCAGGGCAAACTTATAGAAAGAGCAGCTTTCACCCAGATGTCACAATTCACTGAAGATAACTCCATTCTTTCAGACTACCAAACTTGATTCTGTCCAGAAATAGGCACTGAACCTGCCCTCCTCTCCATATGGGATGACCTTAAAAACACAATAAACTGCAATGGAGTTGTTGTACTACTTCTCCTGGACCTCTCAGCTGCCTTTGACACAGTTGAGCATGATGCTCTAATACAAAGACTCTGTGAAGCCAGGGACTGCCCTCAACTGGACCATATCCTACCTGCAAAACAGAACTAATGTCACCTATACTCCCCCTTTGTCATCCAAACCCTATTTCACAAAATCCGGGGTCCCTTAAGGCTCAGTCATCTCACCCATACTTTTCAACATCTGCATGATGTTGTTGGCAACAATGATCAATGAATTTCAACTCATATGCTAAATCTATGCAGATGACACACAAATACTCCTCAAACTGGAATGCATCAAAAACATCGCAAACTCACAAATCTTCAGTTGCGTCAGAGTTGTTGATTAGTGGATGACATGGAGAATGCTTTCAAAACGGAAATACTCACATGTTGTGATTGGAAAAATTATGACCAACTCTGCTCCTGGCCTGACGATCTGGGGTCACCTCCTAAACTATTTAAAGTAAGAAATCTTCAAATTACCATGGCCTCTAAGTTAACAATGAATGCTCAAGTAGACAAATTAACAAGATCAAGCTTCATCACCATGAAAATTCTGCGACACATCTTCCCCCACCTTGGATTTCCACAGAAGGTGCAGGCTACTATCTCTCCTGTACTATCTAAACTGGATTATGTCAATGGCCTCTACCATGGTTCATCTCTATCTACAGTGAAAAAAAAACTAAAAAACAATGCATTCAGATCTTGGCTGCCAGACTACACCTACTGTAAAGCCACTAGCCCACATCTCCCCTGCCTTGAGGGACGTACATTGGTTACTAGTTGCCAGAAGATCTACATTCAAGCTGCTTGCATTAACCACAAAGCATTATATGGAACGGGACCACTTTTCATCAGCAATAAAATCACCAATCACTGTTATAAAAGTACACAAATACATTAACTTCAAATACTGTAACTCTTGGAAGCCTGTGTTTATACAATACAACTTTAAATCTCAATATATTATATTCCTTACACATTTATTCCCTTGATTATGTAACCATATACTTATATATTTACAACTCAAATCCTACTGTACAAGAGAAAAAAATGACTCCCTCAAAAACTTTACTCTGTCCGACCATCACCCAATACCTCTATCAATCTATCCTCTGGCTCCACTCTCTGGCTCATCCCAAACCCATTCTACTACTATGATCTCCAAAATAGCCCTTCCCAGACTCTTCCCTCCTCTGTGTCTCCTGGCAAGCAACCCTACAAAATTTTCCCTCATTTATCTCTGCTTTGACTCATCCCAAACCCCATTTAACAACTATGATCTTCCTAATTCCTTTCTGCAGACTCTTACATCCTCCACCTCTCCTTTACTCATCCCAAACCTCATCTTACTACTATGATCGCCCAATTAACACTTCTGATTCTTCCCTCCTCTATCCCTCCATTATTCTATTCAAATCAACTAACAGACTCACATGTCCTCAGCTCAAATTAACTCATACCTTTCGTTACTAATACATACTCATATTACCTTATACTAATCCACCACTAATACTTTTGGGGTCTGGAGTAGTGTGCTACCCACCGAAAAGCATTGTGACAACTCATCAGAGGTAGTAAATGCTGTATAAATACAGTTACAATTCCATCAGTAATAAAAATCTGCCACAGTGATCACCACAATTCTGACACAACATGATTAGATGAGGAATAATTCATTCTCAGGTGGATGAATCTTGAGGAAGTTCTAACATGATTTTGATGTAATAGACCATACATTTGAAAGTAGAATTGTATGAGAATTGTAAAAAGTAGAGCAGTAAACAATTCTTAAGGCAGAAATATGATGGCTGATTCGTATAATTTATACAATAGTTTTGGTAGTATCTACAACACCTCAAGCTGCAGTAACACGAATCTAGGGGTATATATATATACAACATATAAAAACTAGATGCACTGGTGCAAAAATAAAAAATAAAACATTAATTTCTACCACTTTTGTGGCTAGTGTAATAAGCAGAAGTGCAAACAAGTTAGGGTTAAGTCTAGAACATAGAAAACGGGTTCAAGGAACATGTAAATCAGAAAATATTAAAAAAAATAATTTCTTCATTACTCACAATAAAATAAACAGGCAGTAACATAAAAAGGGACTATGGGAGTTACCATTTCGACAAAGGCATAGGCTTGTTCAGTGAGGAATAAAAGCACTCCAATACAATTCAAAGTCAATATGTTTCCGCTATTATAAGGATTCACATTGATTCCTAATACTAAGAGCCACTCTTAAATATTTAAAATCGCATAACAAATAACTGGTGATCCTAAACACTGCAAGAGTACAAGCCCACCCTTGTAAGGCCTCACATTCGTCTTTCGCAAAATGGGAATCAGAAAGGAGTGCCTCCGGGCTGAATACAAAGTGCAAAACAGTGTAACGTGGCTAGTATTTTTCACAGAGACATCGCAGCAGCATGGGTAAATCCTGTTTGCCAGACCCCTGAAATAAGAAAAGCAAATTTAAATTGCAACTTGCAGAGTCTAAAAAGTGTAAAATAATGGTTCTTAGTAGGATTCCTAATCAATCCTATTCTTATCAATTTATGTGATTTACTCCCAATTGCATCAGTGTACGGTACGAATGCTGTCAGTTACATATTGCCAACATACTTATGAGGCTTTTATTTTAACTCACGCAAATATAAGAAAAAAATGATTACTTATAAAAAATTCTTTACAGAAATTTCAACAGATTCTCGGCTGTAAATCTTTTTTTCTGGCCAACTAGAAAGAAAATCTCAGTGTCTCTGCAAAAATAATTTGATGAATGCAGAAAAGGTCAAACTAAAAATAACTGAGCTGAATCAGTTATAAGTGTAGTAACATATGCCTCATTTAATAATGAACTCGAAATTTGCTCTACAGTATAAGAAGTGTCAGGAATGCTAATTTTCTCAGAAACGGGTTCTGAACTGCCTGTCGACTTCAGTCTGGCGGAATGTCAGGAAGTTCCTGAGCTAATGAAAGAAGCGATAGTACAGCAAGGTAAATGATTGACATGAGAGGGCTCACGCGAGTAAAGTTGAAGATCTAGATCTATGGTGCAGGGAGAATGACAACGGCCTCCAAGCATTGCTTGATTCCATACACTTTGTTATTAACATATTTGTTCCTGGTTCCAATATTATGTAAGCTACACAAATATCTACTAATATATTATGTACGCACGAAGTCTAGTTAGGCCGGCCTGTTTTTTTTATCAATCGACACCATTTAAACATCGATATAAATTCAGCCAAATCCATTAAAGGAAATAGTCTTTTACAAATTCTCTTTAGGTCCAAATTCACAAAGACATTTTCATACCGAAGCTCAAATTGGAACTGCAAATAAAGCTGCAAATACCAGGCCTTATTCACCGAATCATGAACAGCGTAAAATTACTGTTGCAAATTAGAATTAAAAACATAGAATTAATAAATGATGTCTATTTTATCATTAAATAAAATGTGATCACCTATTATGATGCATTCCCAGGTTTACAGATCCTTGTGTATCTGGCAACGCATCAAAACCAGTGGGTATTGTGTGGTAACACCCACTGGAATGCCCATGGAACATCTCCCTGACCCAGTGTAAGGCAACGCAATGCCTTACACTGTGTTGCCTTACACTATATCTACGAGACCATCAAAAGCCACGCAAAGAGGCTCTGTTTGGTCTCGTAGATATGGGTCTGCACTCTTCGCCACCAAAGCATGATAAAAAGTGATGCACAGGCATCACAAGGTTCTTGAAAATATGCCCTCCAATTCAGAGTGTAGTAGACCAGAACACCCACCACTACCATCCAAGTTGGAAGCCATGTGGAATTTGAAATACATAGTATTAGAGACTCTAAAAGATTAAAGAAGGAATGCACTACTGGATTCACTGGGAGCCCACTAATGCTGCTTTCTTGACATAGGAGGGTCAGGAATTCAAGATTCACACTGTTGCAGGAATTGTAGGTGGTAATATCTGCTTCATAAGCATGAGCATGGGATGCCTAAGGCTGGTTTCTTTACATTGGACCGCTGGGACCTAAAGGCCCACACTGTTGCAGGTCATGGAGGTAGGAGCAGGCGACTTATACACACGAGATTGCACCACAGCACAGGATGTCTAATGTTCATTTCTTGGTGTTAAATGGTCCATACTTCCATGCCCACACTGCTGCAGGGCTAGGAGGCAGGAGTTTATGAGCATGAGCCTACACTTCAGCATGCAACACTGAATGCTGTGTTCTTAACATCAGAGTGCCGACATTTCAAGGCCCACAATGCTGCAGAACTTGGAGGTGGAAGTAGAGCTTTATGAGAGTGAGCCTACACTGCTGTGAGGATCACCTAATGCTGTTTGTTGACATTGGATGTCTAGGACTTACAGCCTGGACTGCTGTAGGAGTTGGAGGGGAGCAGGCACTGTATAAGTGTGAGTCTAGGAAAAGAGTGGGTCTGTCTTCTCCTGTCTGATGACTAACTCCAGGATAAGAGTCTTTGCACTAGGACGTCTACTCTCTCCTTGACATCTTCGGTTAGCATTATCTCCTAGGAAATCACCTCGGTGGAAGAACAATTAGGATTAGGATTCTAAGCTTGCAACATTGTTGCGAATACAGTTGGCATCACCTCCAGTTGAGAGAGAAGGGCAATCTTTAATTCTTTAGAGGTGCAGACATTAACTCCATCTCATCCCATGCTCTGAGCAGATCGACTAAGCAATCTGGAATCTCATATATTACTACTGATCCAGGTTGCTCTGGTATGTCGGAGGTGGGGGCATAGGAAAAACCTTGTTGGTGATCTCAAGCCTTGATGTGCCACCCCTTTTGGCATGACTCTGGCTAATAGCCCCACTCTTAGGAGCAAGAGTGGGAGAGAAAGCTTTTCACAGCTGAAAAATAAGCTCATATATTGACTTATTAAGTATCTGGGATGGGGCCAAATTCTGTTCCAGAAAATCAACGTGATCAGAAGGGTATCCTGAATGGGTAGAGGACCCACATCATTTGGTCGGGGTTGTATTGTCATGAATATGATTAACATGTTTACATCTGGCCTTCATCTGAGGGACTGACATCCTGGTTTTTATTTAGGTCACACGCCCAGCCTAGTTCTAATATTATTTCTCCTTTTGAGGAGAAGCTGGCCATTAAGGACTAGGATAGTGGAATCCCTTATATGCTCATAGCCAACACATTCTACATTTTTAGTCTTGGTCATTTAGACTGACTGCAACCATCCAGTCCTACTTCTGCTACTGCCTCTAAAGGTTATTTATTGTTTTGGGATCAGTAGAGTATTTGAATGCTTTGAGTTGGAATATTGCAGTTTCGATGGCGAAATGGGATTATGCCCCTTGATATAACTTTTCAAAGGAATTGGTCATTATTTGTTTGCAGGAAAGCTGGGATGTAATTAACAATTTTGGGCTGGATGAATATAGCTATTTGTCATGAACTGTACTTGACTTCTCACCTCTGGATACAGGGTTGGAGAACACACCCGGTCTTCTACAGGTTCTGGATAATCCCAGACAGGGACGACCCTTTCTAGTAGCCACGGTGCCGCTTGACAGGAAACGCCAAAGCAGACCGTACCCTCCAGAAGGAGTCCCAGAGGAAAAAACCCCAAGAACTGGGGAAAAACCTCAAACATGAACTCCTAAAAAAGAAGAAGAAAAAACAGGACATGACAACAGGAACAGAACTAGGCAAAAATACTCCAAGGCAAAAAAGCAGGAACGAAGAACAGGAGCGAAGAGCATAACCAAAGGGAAGTGTTTGAAACGCACGGTAGAGCAAGACTGAATGGCTTATATACTGAAAAAGGGGAAGTGACATCACAGGAAAGGAAAATAACACCATATTGAATTGGGAAAAGCACATAGACAAGAATAGGAAAAAGAAAGCAGTATATAAGAAAGAGAGCATGCTAGGAAATACAAACAGGAAGAAGGCAAGATGGACACAACATGGACATGAAAAAAGGTAGAAAACAAAGGCAAGGAAAAAGAATGAAAAAAGACCAGAGAAAAGCCATCACCAACAGGAAAGAAGAAAAATGCTTTACAGGTAAGGGTAACGCGACCGGTAGTGTAATACATGCTTCCCAGGACGCGCTACCAAGGAAACCAAAAAATGCAGGGAACGGCGCTCGGAATATCGGCAGCCCGTTCCTACCGCAGAGGCAGAGAGAGATGCCGCGTCAAGGTGCGGCGTTACACTATTTATTTACTTCTGTGGTTCCACCAGCACACAGGAGGGCTAATGACTCTAATTGCTCTGTGTATGAACTACTACATTGACTTATTGTACAATGATTCTTACAGCCTTACAGTTGTTTTGTTGTATTTTCCTAAAACTGAAAATGTATAAATTTTGAATGTATTTTTCCTCTGTCTCTCTGGTACATGTGCACAATCCTAACAGGTTTGTAAGTAACTTTCTAAATTGAAGTAATGACTTTATGTTTATTATGTCGCTGGCTGATTATTATGTTTGATTGTGTGAGGACTGCCCCATTTTAGCTAGTACACTATTTTATCTATCTATTTTGTCTCATACCCAGCCCGCCTCCATGAATCTCTTTAGTATCCTCAACTTTACTGGTAGAGGAAATGATTCTGTTATAGACTTTATTTTGCCTCCTGGAGTTATCCATTCTTTGTGAAAGGTCAAGGTTTTGTCAAGGTTTTGTGGGTTGACAGTTGTGACCATAACCCTTTGACAGCCTTGTATTAGTCGAGTCTAGACACTAATAGGAAGGTACATAATGTTAACACTTTGGTTACATTACAGGACCAAGACCTCAGACTTAAATGAACTAAGACCATACCTATTATTTTTTAATCTTAATCTAAATCAGAATTGAGCATGTGATTTGAGATTTGCTTAGATGAAGGACTTTAGATGACTTAATTCTGTTTCTTATCGATCAAGTTTGTATTATAATCAAGTCTTTGTTGTCTAGTCCGTCTAAAGTGTGGTTTGATCACTCCTGTACTAAAGGTGACCGAGATTTAAAGTTGTGACCAAAGCAAATCTCTAAAGACGGTACCCTTATTCCTTCTTGTTGGGCAAATTATAAGGTCATTCTTAAGGATCGGAAAAACTACATATGGAGGCATGGGAGGACCTTATCCATGCCTGTTCTAAGAAAGTAGAGTCACAAGTTGGAGTTTTGTGAATCATCTGCCATTCAATGCCCCCACCAAATTACTGCAAATGCCTCACTAAGCATTTTACTGCTATTTACAATGACCAGGATTGCAATCC
Source organism: Pleurodeles waltl (assembly GCF_031143425.1). Taxonomy (NCBI): domain Eukaryota; kingdom Metazoa; phylum Chordata; class Amphibia; order Caudata; family Salamandridae; genus Pleurodeles; species Pleurodeles waltl. The sequence goes on along the minus strand of NC_090447.1, from coordinate 1,109,239,139 downwards.
CGCTCCCTCTCTGCCTGATGAGTGGTTGAATGGTATATGTGGAAGATGAAATTATTGTTTTCCTTTGTAACAAAGCACCAGGTCAAGATGGGCTTCCAGGTAATCTTTTAAGTCCAATATTGATCTAGGAGTGCCCCAATGTCACACTGCCCTTTAAATTGAACACTTCTGTAAATAATTGACTACCAGTCTTTTCATCACACTTAGTGATTGGTCTGGTGTTTAAAAAGGGCCGTAGGGAAGAACTATGTTGGTATCAACCAATTTTATTTGGTGATTCCAAAGGGAAACTTATTTGATGAGTGGTTTTAAATAATCTATGACTTTGGGCTAAGGGGCAGAATTCTCTGTCTTATAGACAACATGGCTTTAGAATTAGTCTTGAGACAGTTGATCAATGTCTCAACATATATGTGGTTGCTTCAAAGTATACTATGGTATAGGGTAGAACAGGATATTATTTGCCCATTGGAGGATTTGCATTGTAACTTAAAGGCATCAGTTAGAACTGGTGTGGTGGGCAAATGAACTCAGGACTTTAGATGTAAAGGGGGACTCCATCAAGGATGCATTCTACCTAATTTTCTACTTATTTTATATATTACCCACCTTGAATTGACTTTAAGCAAGGAAGGGATATGCTGACTGAGCAGAAGCTTACTTTAGCAGCTTTGCTTTATGCAGATGGTGTTCTTCTTCTTTCTAGAACCATGCTAGAACTCCTGTAGAACCACAGCAACATTATTGTCGCATTTATGGACAGTCTGTACTTGAGTATTAATGTCAAAAATCACAATGTGGCCTTAGGCCCTATTCGAAAGTGGGTTATTTTTAGTGATAAGTAGGGACCCACCACTAGTAATAAGGCCATAATCACAATGTTAGGTTCAATCAGGCTCGTAATAAACTGACCCCTTGCTCAACCCCTCATAACGGACAATGAGCAGGCAGGCGTAACTTAGGAGACAGGTGTATAAAGCATTTAAAAACACTAATGCATTAAATAAGTAAGACACAAAACACACAAAAATCCAACACCAATTTACAATGTTAGGAATTTTTTTTATCTTTAAAATGACACAGAAATTAATAAAATCCAATGTGTGGAACCCATTTAAATAATGAAAAAATGTGCTTTCTAGTGCTTAAAAAACGAATTGCGCCAACAGTGGATATCTGGTCGTGCTTGACCAGGACCAAGTCACAATTTGAGGATGACCGCAATGGAGACCTGCTTGGATACATTGAACTGGAGGCCTTGGTCAGAGTTTTACCTTTGAACGTAGTCATTTTTCTGGAGCTTTTTTTCTCTTTATCGGATGAGGCTCCTCGACAGGCCAGGATTCAATGCAATGTCGTCGGCTTGGCTCTGTGTCGGCTTTCGGTCAACTCCTGGAAGGCTCACCGATGGGGAAAAGCCATGAGCTTCAGTGGGATAAACCTGAAATTCAGTCAGGGTAGTGGTTCAAGTAGGGGTTTGATGTCTGCAACTTGACTGTTGTTGACAGGTCAGTCACCTAATGAGCCTTTTTACCAAAAGTTCTCCCATCTTCTCCAAACTTCTGGATCTCCTTCCAGAAGTCCAGCTTTGGATCTCCAGTGGCTGACACCACCAATCCAAGGGTCTAGCAGAGCTGAGATGGCCCTTGAGATGTTGGGACTACGTTTCACAGAATGCACCTGGAAAATCCCCAAAAGTCCAGCTGATGGCGGTCAGCTGGTTCCTCCTTGGTGAGTATGTTGCAGGTGAAGCTCTTTTAACCAGTTGCTGTCCGGGGATCACTCCTTGCCTCTCTAGAACCCAAGTAAAGTCTTTAGAGCTATAGGTCCTAAGTGTGCAGCAGATGCAGCCATGAATAGTGCAGTCCTTTGGGGTGTAGACCAGGGTTCCAGCAGGGGAGTCCTTCATCTCCTTGTTTTTCAGGCAGTGTTCTGATTTGCTGGACAACTCTTCCATATATATCCATTGTTCCTGGGCTGGCACGCAGGGGGCAAACCTGAACAATAGGCTTCAGGGTGCTGCCTTTTGAGGTGACCACTTCCTGAGAAGTGCTGCAAAAGCAAAATCCCAGGAAGCACTATTATTTCAAAATCCAAGATGGGAAAAATCCCTCCTAGGAGTGCAGATCTGGCTAAGCCATCTCACTGGTGTGACTTATTTCCCTAAACACTCCCACTCCAGTCCATCTGTTCATTTTATCACTGGGTTCCCTTCTGGCTGGGGTGGTAGGAAGAGGAGGTGAGCCTGTGTCCTGTCCTAAGTGTAAATTTCCCTTTCAAAGACCAGTTTGACTACCCAACCCCCTTCCTGCCTGTTGTTCTGTATCTTGCAGATCTCTACCCACGAGATGTCCCATTGTCTCAATGCAGGGCACTTCACACCTCATTAAGGCAGCTTGGCTCAGCCTGATGGAGACTGGCCAATCAGAAAAAAGCACCTCTAGAGCTGAATTTTGGCTTGCAGGAAAGACAGTTCTATAACTTATTATCTATGATAGTTGTAGTACATCTAACAGGGGGAAATTGTTAGATTTATTCTAAGTAACTTTTTGAGTCCAAGAATGGAAATTGTAGCCCATTTCCGGTGAAAATTATACTTTTAAAAAATGTCCTGATGCTAGCCTATGGAGCTACTATACTACAACAGGGAAAAACAAAATTAGCAGTTTTTCCTTTACCAGGGCATGTAAAAACATTTTATCATGTCCCTGCTTATAATTAGAAAGGTACCCGCCCTGTGGGACACTTAAGGGAGACATGAAAGGTGACACGTGCAAAAATAAGGTACTTTGAGACTTTGGAAGCACCTTTAGTTTCAAAGTTGAATTTGTACATAATTTGCTCTTAAGAGCAGCCTGTAAAGCAGTTCTCCCTTTAGAATGTCAGCAGGCACTACAGCAATGCAAACTAAAGTGCATTAATCCACTGTGCCTCTTATCTTCCCTGCCCTATCATATTATTATAGTTATGCCTAATTTGTATATCCCTTTTAACAGAGCGCTGGCACTGGGTCTGGTTAGCAGATTCCAGGGCACCCTCGAAGTCACAAAACCAGTATCTAAGGGTCGAACATGGGGGGAAAAGTTGGGGGACACTGCAAAAAGACCCGTTTTTTGTCAAGAGCTTTCCTATCAGTGAAGGTAGATTCACTTCTTTAACTGAGTATATTATTTGATTTAGCAGTTAGCTGGACCACCTTCTGAAGTAGACATTATTGACTTTTGGGAGCTCCATTGGTTGTGTACCTCACTTTGCTAGGAGGTTATGTCACAACTCTATCAGTGCTATGAATAGAATAGATAATGCTCATTGTGTCTCAGTAGCTTTTCTGGGTGTTGCCATACATTGCTGCACCATTGTTACAGAAAAATGTAAATGATTTATTCAGAAGAGTGTTTGCCCTACATCAAAATATTGCTTCAGTTATGGTGCATGAAGAACTGGTAATGCCATGTTTCTGACATGCTACAACTTTGGCCACTGATTTTATAGTGTAATATGTGACTTAAACCAGATGATTAATCACCTTATGTCTATAACTTGGGTGAAACATATACAGCAGAGCTTTGAGCTCTTAGGTCATCCTGATCTTTTTAATTGCCAAAGTTTTATCACCAAGGTAGATGTAAGATGGACAAAAAAAGTTTTCTTACTTAGTTAACAATCAGAAAGAGAGGTGAATGCTACGACTAAACCTTTGGCCAGCTAATTACACATGGTTCAAACTACCAAATCTATAGATCAATTTCTCTATTTCGTAATGTCCAAACCATCATTACTATCTATTGACACAGTTCAAATTGAATCTCACCCATCATTTGTTGTCAGTCTTGAAGGGCTAGCTAATGTATAGCACGTAAAGGAACACATTTATTTGTCTTTTGCTGAACAAATTTAATTTTAAGCAGTTGATACTTGCACTTTTATCCCTCCAATTTTTATCAGATGTGCAGATTTACTATTGTGTTATTTGTTTCTGGATCCTAAGAGCTAAGAGACTATTGGGTTGTGCATGATTTTTATTATTGGAATTATTATGTATCTTTTATATGTACCTTTTCTGGTTATATTATTTAACCAAATGAAGATGAACTGGCTAACCGACTTAATGACTGTTAAGGTTACAGCCCAGAGAATTGATCATGGGGCCCGCAAATAGTGTTCCTGCCCCAAGGATGAGCTGCCTATTTCATGCACATAATCCTAATAAACCATTACTGTTAAGGTGACCTTGAAAGATGTGTAGTCATGTCCACGAGCAGGCCTAACATGGTTTGTGCATTTTGCACAATCCATTTGCATATTGAGTGTGCTGTGAGTACCTTGGTATGTGCCCTGCAAATGCCCCAGTGACCATATAATCATGTTCCAGTCCAGTTTACCTGAGCTGAATATATGTGGACAAGAAATCAGTAAGAAGATGATCTAAAAGATTTTAGAACAAAATGTTGAGGGAGTGCTCAAGAGCTTTTCAGCATGTTTCCACAACACTGCAGTGTAATGGGTATCTTATTTACTGAGAATCTCACAGGAATATGTGAGTTTCAGAAGTCATTTGGTCTGTAGAGGTCATTTTGGGTGCAGACCTAATTTAAACACACATGGTTAGATTTCTCTTCCAATGACAAGAAGAGTCTTCAGTTGTAGTATGTCCCAAAGAGAAACAATGTCTGTAAAGCGCACTGTAGAGAAACGTGAAGCTTGAACTACAGAATGTCTTGGAAGAAAACCCTGAGTCAATTGTTCTATGAAGGGCATTCAAGTGACAGATAAAAGGCACAGATTATGTGTCAGAAGTTGCAGAATTTAGTGAACCCCATATCAAGGTCAAATGACAGAAAGTAGAAACACACAGCAAGCCTGATCTTAAGCAGTATTTGTAGAAGGGACACCAATCTCTATAATGGAAATGTTGCAAAAATGATAGATTATCCAGAAAAATTAAATCATAACATAAAATACTTCTAGATGGGCGTTATTCAGTTACACTTTCAAAATTTGCTACATTAGTGCACTCCTGCCCAAACAAACAAAGATTTTGCGTTGGGGTTGTGTCACTTTTTTGACTCCACCCAACACAAAATCCTTTTAGGTATTTAACAAAGCAACTTGAACATTGATTTTTGTGGCTTTGTAGGAAAAGTAACACAACACAGAACATTGCCCTGCCTTGTATTACTTTGCAACAGGTAGATGTTCCATGAGTGATGCATGGGTGTTCCAGCACACAGGTGTTTGTAGCATATCTACATTGAAGAAATAGTCCTAAATGATAGTTATTGAGCAGGAAATTACCACTTCATACAACAAACTATCCTGTCTGTGGCTTGAGAGGAAAAAGAGGGTTGCATGACTGCTCCTTGATCCCAGACTGAAAAATGGTCACAAAGCTGTGTGATATGGGGCCTTCATGTCAAATATACATAATAATACAAAATAACGTTTTTAGATGAATATTTAAGAAAAAATTCAAATATTGTACTCTTTTTTTAATTTGACCTTAGATTTACCACACTTTCACACAGCACAAAGCAGCAAGACACCTTGCTCAGCTTCACTGCATTGTGGGAGCAGAAATGTGCCATATTTAACATAACATTGCACATTCCTATCTTCTCCTATTGCTGGCACACAATGTGCTGCCTTGTGCCAATGCAGGCTCTAACTCCTCTGAGGCTTTTTCCTCTTTCTGCTCTTTGTGTGTGGTGCAGAATGCAGTACAGCACACACAGAAAGAGAAAGTAATGCTAATAAATAAACATAGTTCCCTTCGTTATCCCTCCCCCTGAACCGCATAGGATTTTGAGACATTCATGGATCTATTACTTATGGAAAATCAGGGACCCTTGGAACTCCTCTCTGGCCGATAGTAAAGCAAGGCTGTGACTTAGATTGCCTTGCATTATTCCAGATTTGCCAAGCACTACAGGGCCAAGCAAGGTGACCCTGCATTACTTGGTAAATATGACTTTCGATTTGTATTGCCCCTGCGTCTCATTGTGTGATGCAAGAGCAACACAACACTATGATAAATCTGCCTCTTGTTGTTTTTTTATGTCTGCACACAGGACCAACTCTCCTTCTCCACAAATCTGCATGCTTTCATCAGACTGCAGAAAGTAGGGTAAAAAAAACAACAAATGTCCATCTGAAGGTGAATGGCAATCCATAGTTCTACTTCAGTTTGTAATTTTGGAGAAATGTAAACAATGATGGGAAATGCTTACACAACTGTACTGACCAGTGGTCTGGCTAAACCTTACCTATATGTGTAAACAATGAAGAAAGGTAGTGAAATCGTGGTTAGGGTGCATACCCAGTAAACTATATATCAGCTATGTTAGAAATTGGTTTTCTGGTTGGCAGAGGTATGCACCCTGTCCAAGCAGGAACCACAATCCTAGTCATGGAAAGCCACAACCACACTCTAGGTTAAGCTGTGCTCACACTCTTAGCACAAGGCAGTCAGACTTAACCTAAGAGGCAATGTGTTAAGTATTTCTGCAACACTTCAAAGAGTAAAACAAGGAAAACACCACCCAAAAATTATTTATACCAGATTATAACAATAGAGCTTCATTTATTAAATAAAACAAGACCAAAATAATAAAAAAACAATAAGTAGAAATTGAGATATGAATTTCTAGGAAATACATGTAAAATCGAGCTTAGAAGCAATAAGCACTTAAAGGGGATGTGTTTGTGCTGGACTGGTGAAAATTCAAAAGTACAGGCCAACGATGATGGAGTGCGAGTCAGATTCAGGGACCCACTTGGGCCAGATAAACTAAAGTACCTTGATCTGGGATGCGTCCTCATCTATAAAGGTGTGAATTCTAGCCAATGCAGTGCACTGTGCGTCCGTGTCATGCCACGCAGTGGATGACATACAGTAATTTTCTCAGCGCAGCTAAGGCGATACTATTGGTTCCGAGTGTGACCTGCTTGTTCCTAATGCAATGCGTCGCTGCTGCTCCTGCAGTAGGAGATACATCAATTCCAAAGGTGATGTGTTAGTTCTGAAGGCAATGAATTGGGTCCATGCTCTGCAATGTCAAGAATGCACTGGTTCTGAACCCCACAAAGACTAAAATGCAAAGGTTCCGATCATGATGCGTGGGTTCTGGTTGGAGCACCACTTCTTACCCACTTCCACTGACCTGTCGTAGTTGGACTCTTGCTCTAGGCAAGACTGCTGGTTTAAGGATGACAGTACGAATGTTTGTAGGTGACTATGTCAATCCTATAACAAGCCACAACTGTTGTCCCAACCCTCCCGGCTCACAAGCAGCACTTCACCAGAAACCCAAATAGTAAAAGGTGATTTGTGGCAGCCATTATGCATGTACTCAAGAGTGTGAGATCTCAGGGAGTGTGGTGGTTAAATGGAGATTACCCCTTTCTCACATAAACGACATGTCTCAATCAAACACAGCCTATGAAGAAGATGCAGTAAGGTTCAATAGGTTTTATTTAGCAAAACTGCATTCTGTGATAAGTTGCATGGGCTGCAATGATTAGGTTAATGAACAGTGCAAGAAACAGAATGGTAAATACAAGAGTCATTAATACAAAGACCCCCACCATCTTGCAGTAACATGGCATGACATGAGCGGTGAAATATGTCCTAATACCCTAGCATAACAGGCCTAACCTATAACCTAAAAGAGAGCTAGGCATGTTAAACCTAATCTGCCAATGCCATGTCCATGGAATGAGGTCTCTGTGTTAGACTCCGTGGGGACACGAAGACTGGGTCAGCGTCAAGGCGACGTGCAGCATCAATAGCAGCGATGGCATCTGGTTGGAATCCCTCTGACTATCTGTTTAAGTGAGGAGTATTTTTACAAATTTGCTTGGACCCCTGACATAGGTCTGCTCCCAAACAATAGGTAACAAGGCATGCTTGGGACAGTAATTTATATAAACAATTCCCTCGAAAGTGTGAAGAGGAATAGTACCTCAATTGAACACCTACAGTTTGTTTATCTTTGTCACTTGATATTGATGCCTTTGCGCAGTGGCACTGATAACGCAAACTAAAACATGGGCCTAACTGAGTCCCCAAGTCTTATAGCAGAGTCCACAACATATTTTTATGAGTTGCCACTAGCAAATAAGAATGTTCAGTACTGCAGGACCAGTCCTATGGTACTGAAATGGCCAATGGGAGAAAATGCTCCCAGCCCAGTCAGAAGGTGCTATTTTGTCAGTGCCACAATTCCACCTCTGAATCAACTGCCTAAATATACATAAATTAGTTAACACATTAATGCCACCAAATGTCTCTATAAACACTGCTTTCTCAAAAACAGTTAACAGATTTACACAAACTAAAAAAAATCACACTATGAGTTGCGGCTTCCCTTTTAATTCCATTCAGATGCTTTTCTGTAATGAAGAGAAAAGTTTCACAAGGAAATTAATAAGGGAAATCAATGTTTAGGAATCCCAGCTTTCACTTGTCCCCCACTTGATGGATTAGTGCAACGCTTACCATGAAGGAGCTGAAGTGAATTAACATTTGCTTGGAAGGTTTTGTGCAGATTCATTGAACAGCACCAAAATTATCAGCTTAATAAAAAAAAGATTTGCCTGTGTTAACTCCAATGTTCCTATGTTGACCTTACCCATGTATAACTATAAAGTGGCAACCACCATAAATTTCAAAATCATTTCCAATGCCTTTTCTTTAAAAAAGAATGGTATTTTATTTATATTACAAAAAATCATTTTCCATATAGTAAATTAAATTATTAAAGCTAGAGGAAAATATGTGTTCTTTTATTGTAGCAATACAAGCTATCTTTGTGAATATATCATTAAACAGTATATAAACATGGGTTCTGCTTCATTTTCAGTTGGGACACAACAGTTTGAAATAAGACTAGAGTAATATTAGGTGTACTTGAAAGTTACATGTACCATCTACCCTTGTTTGATGTGCTACTGAAGGTGCTTACTCCAATGCAATCATGCAATTCTCCCTTGGTAGATCAGCTGTTTTCAAAGAAGCTAAAATGTGAACTGATATGTGTAAAGAAAGAACTGTGGGCACTTTATACCTTGCATGACACCAAAAATCCTTCATACAGTAGAGATGTTCTGAGTCATACCTAGGGGCAGATTTATAAATTTTCAGGCAATGCAAAGCAGCAAGACACCTTGCTTCACTGTATTATAAATGGAGAAGGCAGGAATGCACCATATTTAACATTATACAGCACATTGCTGTTCTCTCATTGCTGTGGTATACTTTTGGCTGTTTAGCAGCAATGCAGACACACTTGCGCCATGGTGCAAGGGTGCCTGAGTTGTAGCCAAGAAAACAATCTCCTGAGGCATTTTCCTCTTTCTCTGTGTGCTGCAGAATGCACCACATGTATAAAGATGAAAAACATGGAGGAATAAAGATATTTCTCCTTATTACACTTACCCTGGTAAGGCATAGCATTTTGATGCATTCCCAGGTCTAAATCTAGGAATGCACTAAAATCTATGGATGGATACATGGGAACACCCACGCTCTCCCCATTGAACACCTCCCTGGGGTAGAGTAACGCAAGGCAGCACAAGTTGCACAAGCTGCTCCAGATTTACCAAGCAATGCAGGGCCACACAAGGGGGCCTTGTGTGGCTTGGTAAATCTGTCTTTAGTGTTGAATTGCCCAAGCGTTACCTTGTGTGATGCAACAACAACACAACACTTTGATAATTCTGTGCCCTGCCCTCTAAAACAGATGAAGGTCTGCATGGATTTGGCTGTACAATTATCATAAATAGCTATACCTATGGTAAGGTGATGGAACAAGGGTAGTAAGTTTGTTTGGTGCTGATGTTTGTCTTCAGACTCACAAAGGGTGATGGGAGGCATGGTTGCAAATAGTCTAATCATTGGCAATCACTTAGAGTAGCATCCCAACTAATTTTTCTTTTGTCCACCATGCCACCTCAGATTAAACTGAGACATATGCAAATAAGTATTGGGTGTGCTACAATAGAAACAGTCAAGTCTTAATTACCAATCATTTATAAACTGGAACTTAAACCACCTAGGACTGGTTCATACACGATTGTGTCTCTTCAGTCAGATGCAGTCTTGTTCCAGTGGCACAGTGAGCAAGGGGCCCACTTCTGGGCATACTCTTGGCCACTTAGGAAGTTACATCAAACACACAGAAGGTAATGAGAGGAAGGCTTGCAATAAGTCAAACCACTTGCAAATTCTTGAGTTTTGACCTTTTGTTCTTTTGCCCACCATGCCACCTCAAATTAAACCCAGACATATGCAAGTAAGTCTTGGCCCTGCCACAATAGGAACAGTACCGCAGGAACTGCTAAAGCCAGGTCCCCTCTGGCCCTGGACCCCAAGGCCAATTTTGGCCTAATTGGGAGTTTTCATTGGGGTGCAGCCTGATTCCAGTAGCACAGTGAGCGAGAGACCCATGTGTTCGGCAAAACTATGGAAACTTAGGGCACCAGATCAAATACACCATATGAGATATTTTTGTTCATGTCAGGTCACTCTTCTCTTTTACTGCTCCATTTTAATCTTTATCCACTACTACGCTCTTGAACTGTCCATGTTTGTAGTTCAGGGTAATTCTAAGTATCTCATCAATTGACCATTCACCCTTTCCTGGAAGAAAAGTCATGTATCAATTGTGAAAGCTCCAGGAAAGTTCATTTCACTTTCAACTGGCTCTTGTTTTAGCGTAAATGTTTATTCCGATCTGATTTCTGTTGTGCCCATGTATCTAAAGACCATTTGTATCGCCACTCCAACATAGCAAACTCTATTTTATTAAATTGTAATTCTACTAGCATTTCCTACTCTCAAAATGGTTGGTCTGTTTATTATTTTGCACTTTTCCTCGTCTTTTATTTTTTCAAGGCAAGTAAGCCCTATTTCTAGATACATTCGTCAGTGAGCCATTAATAATCATCCTCTATAGTTCTTCTGTGTAGGTTATATTGGCTCATCTCCTCGATGTTCCTCACTCCACTACACATTTTGAATACCTAATGTGCTTTTTATTTATTGTGACTTTACCTATTCGTCTGTAGTTTAAACAGTTATCTTGTGTTATTCCATTAGCAGCTCTTGGATATGGAAACGTGTTTGTAGTCTTGTGTAGAAAGTTTTCATCTAAGACTATTTTTAAATAAAATGCATGTGCTATTTTGTTTGTTTTACAAATTGGTGTACCTGACCTGAAGTCTCCATTCATTTGAGTAAACGATAATGGCATTGCTCCTGTGATCTCTGTGTGGAGTCTATCTATCTATCTATCTAGCTAACTATCTATCTATCAAGAAACTAGGACATCCAAATCTGATTTTGGTGCAAAAGGTTTTCACATATACCTGCCTTTGCCTTACTGTTAGGGTTATATCTTATATACTAATCCTGTAATGTATGTGATTTTGTCGAAATGTTATGAATGAATGTGCATACTTATTTATATGAACTGAAAATGACATGCTTCTTTCTTACATTCTGTATCTCATTTTCTGCTGCGGAGCATAAAAAATGTACTAATTGACTGATGTGCAATAGCACATTATGACTTTCTCAAGACATTCTGGAGCATGTGTGTGAGGTTTGCTTGAGCAGCAAGATTAATATCTACACCTTAAATATTGAGATGTCGTCAACATGAGTTTTGCATTAGATGTTGAAAAAAGGATTTACAGACAATTTTGTATTTCACATTCAATATATGTCTAGCCAAAGTTATTTAGTAGCTGTATGTTATTTCAATGAACGATGAGACGCATTTGATGACAGTTGTAATACTTCAGTTACAGATTCAAAAGTTCTCTTCATTGAATGTGTTACAATATTCAGAGTAAATGTTGCATCAATAGCTGTAATACCAAGGTGAGATGTTTACTTTAGTCTATTAATTGGCTCCACTTAGAATGCTAATTTATGGTCAATTGTATTGTGTCAGATAAGCAGAATCTTCTGAATCCGACAGCTAGAGCCACTGTATTCCATATTATACACGTAGGGCCAGATTTACAAGGCCTGACCACCACCAGATTGTCACTTTTTGTGACATTCTTGTGGTACTGTGCAGTGCCTGACATTTAAAAGGCGGCGCTAACCTTGTAAATATGGTCGCATCAGAGGGGCGTGCAATTGGTGTTGCTGTGGGTGTTCCACCGCAACACTCATTGCTTTTGATGCTGCTCCAGCTTTACATAAAGACATAAATCAGTGGCAACCCCAAAACCTAATGCCACATCAGGGGTGGCATTACCAACGCACAACGAGGAGGAATACTTTTATTCCTGCTCGTTTTTGTTTTTTTCCATGTGTGCTGCATTCTGCAGCACACATAGAAAGAGCAAAAGGCCATGAATGAATGTTTATGTGCAGGAAGGTGTTCCTTCCTGCATATAAACAATCATTCCTTTCAACGCAGGCACCCTTGCACTATGGTGCAAGGATGCCTGCATTGGATCCTGACAGCTAAATTGAGCCCCTCATCTGGGGGAAGCACAGGAGTGCACCATATTTTAGTAAATGTAACGCATCCCTGTGTTCCCAAAATGAGGCAGTGTAGCACTGAAAATTTTGGTGCGCCACTAAAGAGCCCAGATTTACAAGGCCCAGCCCCACTGGAGTGTCACTTGTTGTGACACTCTATTGGCGCTGTGCAGTGCTCTGCACTTAATGGGCGGCACTAAGCCACGTTTTTTGGCTTAAGGCCACCTTGTAAAAATGGGCCGCTTTGACGCAGTTTTCTGTGTCAGCTGGGTGTTCAATGGGTGTTGCTGTGGACGTTCCACCGCAGCATCCATTGCTTTTTACACTTCCCCAGATTCACAAAAAGGCATAAATCTGTGGCCGTGACAAAAACTAATGGGATGCGCCACCTTTTAGTAAATCTGGCCCAGAATTTGTACTGTGCACCCTGCATATCTGGAACTAAAAACATTTTTTTTCCTTGTTGCGTTGAAATTAGCGTATTTGAATATCTGCTCTTCGATTCCACCTACTTTGGCTTCATTAATTATTGTTTTGAGGAGAGCATTTGCGCATTTCAATAATTACTCAGTATCAGTATTACCTGAAAGTAATATCAGTTATCTCAAATTAAGTAAATTACACATCCACCTAATTTTTTTGAAATTTAGATAATCTCTGCACAAAGTATGAGGTATTAGCTGGAAAAAATCTTCTAAAACACCCACATTTAAAATATTTACGCTGGGTGGGGACCAAATGGTGTAAATACAAAACAAACTTAAAATATCAGAAACACGTGTACTAAAATCAGAAGTAGAATAACAAAATTAAGAGACACAATTAAAAAGTAGGAAAATACTTTGAAAAGAAACACAGTCAAAGCTTGAATATGCACAAATTCAAAGCACAAACACAATTAAAAATAGAGTAACATTTTCTAGAAGAGATGTCAAATTGCATAATCACAAACACAGTTTTCATTAGCTTAAAAGCATCAGATATGCATGCAAAAAAGGAAAAGCTTGTAAATAAGAAGAAACCACAATTACCAAGAAACAGGGAAGAGAAAAAAAACGGAGAGCACGAAGAGAGAAAAAAAAGAGCAGAATACCAAATATTGGTACCAGCAAAAAAATGAGTTTAGTTTCCAGAAAACATTTCTACCACTCGAAGGAAGGTACACCTTACAAAGAAAGATTAGTTAAAATAAAAATTAAAACCATAAAATAAAAAAACAAAGTTATAATATTTTGACCAAAGCAAGTACTTTTATAACACAGTCCTTAAATGAAGTAATTCCTAGTTTTGGGGTTTTGCAAATTTAGCATTTTTTTATTCTGAAAGATTGTTTTTTTCTTACTTTTTACCCTCAAGAAATGGTTTCAGTAAACAATTTCTTATGAGAACAATAAAACTGATGTGTTTCATAACCTAAGGTCATTTGCTACTCGAATCATTGTTATGCTTCTATGCTCTGTGGCTTTTATACTCAAGGTATGCTCTGCATTCACCGACCAACATAATATATTTTCGGCAACATATGTTCGTTTCATAAAAAATATACGTTACACAAAGTAAGTTATGGAATTTTACTTACCCATAATCATCAGGCTGCCAGTTTGTCTGCTACTATTTCACTAATTATAAGGGGTCGATGGGAAAATATTTGTTATTACTGTGTGATCCATTGTAGCTGTTTGTCCCCCGGCGGTCATGTTCCATCAGCATACTTAAACGAGCACTATCGCCTGGATCACAAGGAAATATAATAAAAACAACACCCACCACAAATACATATAACAAAATTAACATGCTCACTTGATCTAGCTGATGTGTTTACCTACTTCAAGAGACAATAAACAAGTTGCAGAAGTACATGTTTTAAAAAGTCTCAGACGTATTTGATTCTAGTTATTGGAACCTGGTATTCACTGATGTACTTGAATGGCACATATATAATAGATAAAAGTGCATCTGCAAATACTGTTATCATAATTTATGGATAAATGTAATAAATGTGGCTTTTGAATATATGAACCTCACAATAGAAGACAACGCGGTTACTGCAGATCTTAGTAACAGAAAATGAATCAGGTCTTAAAACATTTGCAACAAGTATTTTATTTTGCAAAAGGACCCACGAACCAATATTTCAGCCTGTAAAATAAAGGCCCAAATTCACGAGAATCTGGTGATTCAGTACCAATGCACCAGATTTCTTGCACATCCACATCGCCACCAAACGACACCACGGGTGTGTTGTTTTTTACAAAATAGTGCACCATGATGCACGTTACCCAATAGCATCAACATTTTTGACGCAATTGTGGTGCTTTGCTCCACTAGCATTAGAAATATTGATGTTAGTGGAGCAAGTTGCAAGGAGGCATATTGATTTCAATGGGGCATCCTTTTAATGCCTGCTTTGGGCAGATGTTAAAAATGATGCCAAAAATGGCACAATAAAATCTTGTAGATTTCATTGTGCCATTTTTGCGGGCCTCCTAATGCCGGAATGCCCCCCTTGCATACATTATGTCTTGCACAAGCATAATGTGTTGCAAGGGGGTGCAAAGTGGCACAATGTATGCATTGCTCCACTTTGTGAAAATGGTGTGGTGTTTTTTGCCTTGTTGTAAAAGAAATGACGCTAATGCAGCGCAAAGAGGTGCTTGGGCCTTATAAATCTTTCCCAAAGTATTTCACTTGGTCGAAGAACAACCTGCCTCATTATTATTCTTTAGAATGTGGTAATTGGCTACAAAGAGAGGAATGATGGCCTGCAATGGTCAGCATACAGCAAACCACCATCCTTGTCATCGAAGTTGCACCATGATTCAAAAAGAGGAAGGGGTTGAATGGGGTCTAGACAGAGGTTAACTCATTGGAGACAACACTTCACCTTGGGGCCAGGGCTGACTATGAATTGTTCTTTAAGAAGTCAAGGATACCTTGCGGATCATGTGGAATTATAACATTTTTTTTGTAGCTTAATGATGCACAAAAAGGCTCAAAGAAGGTGTCCGATCATAGTTTCCTATTAAAAAACAAATGACTGAGAGTAAAGTTACCAGGAAAAAAAAACAAAAAAAGAATAAGCTAGTCAGAAATGTTTTTACATAGAAGATCATTCCTAAAGAATAAAAGGAAATTCATGTATCACAATTAAAACCCAATGTAGTACTAGAAGCTAGGCATCCATAAATTAAGGGATCCTCTTTGCCTATTTTAGGTGGGCAGAAATGCACATTGCAGGCTAGTAGAGATTTTGAATTAGGGCAGATCTGAAAAAAGTTCTGTTGTATAAAAGTATCTTGAAAAACTTTTTATGTTGAGGAAGAACAGAACCTCAGTGTTGCTAGACAGATTCATATAGTGGGAATAAATCGCTGGTACCTTTTTGTAATGTTCAAGGTTGAGTTTGTCATGTAAGAGTAAATTCAAGGACTTCGTGTTTCTTTTATAATCACAGGTTCGATGATGATTGAGTAAAAAAGTTTCAAGCCATTTTGAATGTGAGGGTGTTGAAAGGTGGTTTATTAGTAGATGAAGGTAGGTACTACAGCTAGTAATAACACCACAATTCCAAAAAGGTACAGTCAAGATCTCAGTAAATTAACCCTTGCTCAACGTTTGGTAGCTTGGCTCACAAGAAGTCAGGCTTATCTTAGGAGGCAGGTGTGTAAATCATTTAATATCAACAAAACAGTAACTAAGTAAAGCACATCCCACAGTAAAAACCCAACACCAATTTATAGAAATATAAAATATATTTATCTTTAAAATTACATCAAAATGACAAAAATCCAATTTAGGGAACCAGAGACATGAATTTTTAAAGATGAAATAAAAAAACGTGTTTTCTAATGTTTAAAAGTGAAAAGCGCCAACTGTAGCCATCTGGTCATACTGACTGGGTCAAACTCAAAGTTTGAGGCCTACCACAATGGAGCACTGGTTGGATACACTCAGGGGCATATTTATACTCAGTTTGCGCCGGGATTGCGTTGTTTTTTTTTACGCAATTCCGACGCAAAACTAACTCCATATTTATACTTTGGCGTTAGACGCGTCTAGCGCCAAAGTCCATGGAGTTTGTGTCATTTTTTAGCGTGGACACCTACTTTGCGTTAATGAGATGCAAGGTAGGCGTTCCCATCTAAAAAATTGACTCCGAGGCATGTGTGCCGTATTTACACTCCGGGCAAAATTCACGCCCGGGAGTGGGCGGGTAAAAAAAAATGACGTACGGCCACTTTTGCGCCGTTTTTTAGCACCTGGAAAAGGCAGGCGTTAAGGGACCTGTGGGCTCGGAAGGAGCCCAGAGGTGCCCTCCCATGCCCCCAGGGACACCCCTTTTCACCCTTGCCCACCCCAGGAGGACACCCAAGGCTGGAGGGACCCATCCCAGGGACATTACGGTAAGTTCCGGTAAGTATTATTATTATTTTTTTTGTGGCATAGGGGGGCCTGATTTGTGCCCCCCTACATGCCACTATGCCCAATGACCATGCCCAGGGGACAGAAGTCCCCTGGGCATGGCCATTGGGCAAGGGGGCATGACTCCTGTCTTTGCTAAGACAGGAGTCATTTCTATGGGGGTTGGGAGTCGAAAAAAATGGCGCAAATCGGGTTGAGGCGAAAAATTTGCCTCAGCCTGACTTGCCCCATTTTTTTACGCCCAAGCTCCATATCCCCCTACGCCGGCGCTGCCTGGTGTACGTCGTTTTTTTCCACGCACACCAGGCAGCACCGGTGGCTAACGCCGGCTAACGTCATTGATTAAATACGGCGCCCGCATGGCGCTTCAGAATGGCGTTAGCCGGCGCTAATTTTTTTGACGCAAAACTGCGTTAGCGCAGTTTTTCGTCAAAAGTATAAATATGGCCCTAAGTGTTAGGCCTTGATCAAAAATGTACCTTCACACTTAGTCACCTTTTTGCTTCTTTTTGTCTCAACGTCGAGCGGATCTTCTCGACGGGCCAGCTTGTGAGTTGACAACCTGGAGGTCCTGTAGCTCTGGAGTTTTCAGCGGAACGAACCTGAAGTCCATGCTGGGTTGCGATTTTATGTCGGTGGCTTCACCCTCAACCACCGGTCGTCCACTTATCAAGCTTGTTCACAAAAATTCTCCAAATGGTCCACAGCTTCCGGAGCTTCTCCCAGAAGGTTCTTCTGGGTATCTGGAAGAGTCTGAAAATCCAGCCAAGCTTCTCAAAGCTCTGAGTTCCTCCTTGGAGAATTGGCACTACAATTCTCACAATGCACTCTGTCAAATCCTTTAAAGTCCACTTGACGCTGGTCAGCTGGGCTCTTCTTGCAGGAGGGGATGCAGGTGACTCTTTGTAGCTCATTTGTACCTGTTGATTACAGGGAGTTCACCCTTGACTCCTTTAAAGCAGGGAAAACGTATTTTTTCTTTTGTGAAGCCCAGTGTGTGCAGCAGGTGCAATCCTTATGAGTGCACTCCTTCTTGGTGCAGACCAGGGGTTCAGACGGGCAGTCCTTCATCTTCTTGTGGTTTCCAGTCAGTTGCTGGGCAGATCCCCCCCATTTATCCAGATTTTTTGGCCTGCATGCAAGGGGGCACTCTTGACCAATGGGGTACCAGGTGCCACCCACTGTAATGACCACTTTCATAGGACTGTGGCACATTTCTGTCCCAAAAGCACTGTTTCATAAAAATCTAAAATGGGGAACATTTATCCTGGATGTTCAGGTCTGGCTAAGTCCAACCATAGGTGTGGCTAACGTTCCCCTACACTCCCCATCCAGCCCATCTCCTAATTCAATTACAGGGGCTCCCATCTGGCTGGAGGTGTGGGAAGTAGGGGTGGGTCTGGTTTCTGCCGTAGGTGTCTTTCTCCCTTTGAAGACCAGTTTGCATCTGCTGCTTCAGATATCCTCCCACCAGATATCTCCCTTGTCTCATCCCATGCATCTTCCCACTGCTTTAGAGCAGCTGGGCTTAGCCTGTCAATGGGTGATCAATCAAAAGAGGCTGCTATAGGGCTGATTTCAAGTAACCTTAGAAAAGAGTTCTACAATTATTTTCCTGTCTAACATCTAATAACTCAAACTTTGGCAAGCTGTTGTACTTATTTTAACTATTATTTTGACACAGTGAACCACTGTGCTTGTCCATTCCTAGCAAAAGATAGACTTTTTTTAAATTAAAATTTAATAAAGACTTTCCATTTTAGCCTAAGGAGTTAGCTGTGCTACAATGGGGAAAACACAATTGGCAGTTCTTCCCACACCAGGCTCTATAAAACATATTTTATAGAGCCCCTGCCTATACTTACAATGCACTCTACTCTTGTGAAATCTAGGGCAGACCTAAGGAGTAACTTATATGTAAAAATAAGTTAGTTTAAGACTTTGGAAGTACTTTTAATTTAAAAGTCGAATTTGGACATAGTATTTTTTTTTTAAATGACAGCAGGTACCACAGCAGTGCATCTTTAAGTGCATTAAATCTACTGGACCTCTAAACCTATATGCTCTACAATAGACTAGGGAATTATAGGTATGCTGTCAGTGCCAATTGTATTTAAACCTAATTACCATATACCTTTTTACATAGCACTGGTCCTGGCCCTCTTTAACAGAGCCCAGAGCACAATATGTGTCATAAAACACCAATATCAATCCAAAATAGGGGCAAAAAGTAGGTGGACACTGCAAAAAACCCTGTTTTCTTGCAGAAATCTAGTGCACAGCTGGAGTAAGTACATTTTCTATTCATTAAATTTAGGAGTTCTTTGCAGTCTGTTTTTACTGGGTGTTGTAGTCATGTTGATGCATGAACAGAAACAGACTATTAATTGCTTCTCTCAGTGGCTTATATTCAGTTTAATGAGGATCAGAACAAAAGTGACACCTTTGGAAATTCTGAAGGTGTCCTCAATGTGTGAGAAAAACTATCTCCCACAAAAGTAATTTGCAAGCATTAATTCATGAATAGCTTGAACTGGTGTAGTATATTCTCGCTCATTTCTAACCTCACCTTGAATGTTTTCTTTAACAGCTCAAGGTCACTGTTGTTAAAAGATGCTGAGAATTAAGGTTGAACAGAAGTCAGATATTTAACGTGTCTCATATGCATTTTAAATCTTTGGTTATGAGGGTGAAAGATTCAGTACCACATCCCTGCTTGAATTCAGATTAATGTTTGCATAAGTTATGTTTTGTCATGTATTGTGCCAAGGTTGAAAGGCAATGTTATTGTGCCTTAACCAAGAAGGTTGATTAATATTGTTAAGGAAAAGTACTGTCTCATTGAGATCAAAATAATGTCTTTAAAGTGGGAGTGCATCTGCCCTTTAAAGACCTGCCAGAGATAACTTTGGTGCCTGGCTGAGCTTATGTCATCAATACTCAAACTACAGTATTATTGGCTTAAACTCTGTACTGCAGTGATTGCCAGATGTAAAACTCAGAGGTTGATTTATATCTTGGTGGATGCTGAGTTTCAATGTGTCTTGACAGAGATACTGCCCACCAGACTTAGAAATTCCCTTCAGGCTGGTGGACATGTACATTTTTAGCATCGGCAGGAACCACCATCATGGTGGTTCCTGCAAATGTATATCCCAGTATATATAATTAGGACCTAGTTTCTATAGAAAGAGTATTTTTTGTTTTGCCAATATTTTTTGCACTGCTTGACAAATCTTCATGAAATTTTCAAAACTTATACTTTTGTCAGTTCAGCTGCTATCTTGAATATTTTGGTGTGATATGTCCAATGGAGGCTGAAAAAAGGAGGGTTCCAAAATGCATTTTCCCCATTCATTTTTCCATAGGGACTATAGACATGCCTACAGCCCAAACAGCTGAATGGAATTGCACCAAATTTGGCCAGAAGCTAGATCCTGTTCTGCAGATTGTGCTTCTGTGATTTGGAGATATCAAAGGTTAAAAAATATAGATATCTACGTATGCAGATCCTCCGTGAATCCAAATGTCCTTTTGCTGCCAACACTTCAACAAGGAAGTATTGGCAGCCATCTTGGGGCTCTGCTTGAGCCTGTGGGCTAAATCTGACAGCCCCCAGGATGGCCACCTCCCTGGGGCTAAAGACAGTATTTGTGTGGGGTAGTCTGCATGGCCCCCCGCAGCCCTGGGGACCCCAACCCCCTGAGTCTGAAAGAAAATAATGAACAGGGTCTGTCACAGACCCCTGCTCCAGGAACCACCACCTCTCTAGGGCTAAGATAAATGATGGATGGGGACCAAGCTGCCACCCTAATGTAGGTAATTATGGCCCTGATGACAGCCACCACCCTGGGCAAGCTCCTTCTATGTCCCAGGGACTTAGCTGTTCGCTTTGACTTGCCAGGAGCTTTCCTTCACAGCTCCCAAAAAGTCAGAGCAAAAACTCTGCTTCCAGCTAGCGAGAGCTGTTTAGGTGCTCTAGCCAGCTGGAGGCAAAGGTTTCATCTCTTTTCCTGCCCATAGAGAAGGGGGCAGAGGAAGAGATTAATCTATTGCTCTTGTACACCGGGAGCTGCATGTGTAGCAGCTCCCTGTGTGCAAGAGCAATGCCAGCTCCTGCAGGAGGAAAAGAGCTGCCTGGCACTGCAGGGGTCGTGAGGTTCCTCCTGTTGTCCCATTTCACAATGGGTGCCCTGGGGGGCACTGAGAACAGATGGCTAGACCCAGGGGATGGGGTGCCCAGGGCTGAAATTTGCCTGGGGAGTGGGAATGGTCCCCCTCCTCTATTTAATGAAGGCGAGGCCCTGGGGCATAGGGTTTCTGGGGCCAAGATCGGCCCAAGGAGGGGGGCCCCACAGCTCCCCTCCCCATTTAATAGTGGTGGGCCCCTGGGAATTGGGTGCCTGGAGCCAAAATTGGCCCAAGGAAGGGGGCCCTGGGGCCCCACTCCTGGACACTGGCCATTTACCTAGTGAGGTAGCACTTATTAACTAAGAAGTAGAAAGTTCTCCAGTTGGATAGACATTTTGTGCAATACTGTGGAAACGTGTTGGATAAACAAGTAGGTGAGTTTGCGTTCTAAACTCAACAGTAAACAATTACAAATATAAACTTAGCTGAAACTCCAATTCTGGAAACTAAAAATTATCATAGGTCCTGGGCTTGGCAAAGGCAAAGCATGTGTGTTTACTTCATGATTCCATATTGAAAAATGATCTGAAATCCTTTGTGGAGGTGAATGCATCTTTCATCTATTAGAGCGAACTCTGTATATTGGTTCTTTCTTGTCCTCTCCTGGTGGGATTACAGTCCATGGTTCTCCCTTTAAATTGCTAGGAAGATGCAAATGTGCAAATCATCAAAAAGCTCTGCCTGCTTGGCCCCGCCCATCCACCTTACTAGAATTCAGAGGTCTGCCTGCCTTTTGCCAGGATGATGCACAGCTTACCAAAGGGCCCCCCAGTGCACTTCCCAATGATTTTGGTGGGGTGTTTTTGATGTTGAGGAATATGAGGATATTTCCACCAAACAAAAGAAGCACTTGTGTCATATCGCTAAGAAGAAGGACCCTGGTATGCCAGAGATTTACGTCTTTATAGTCTCATTGGCCTCCCTATAAAATAATTAATTTTATCATGGAATTCTGGAGAAAGACACACAAAGAACAATCACATTGCAAAATGCACACAAGGTTGCTGGAGACATTTCCTTGTGGTCCACTACCCCGCTGTAGTGCAGAATACACAATGGACATTTACGCAACAAGGTAGCACTTACTAACTAACTAGCAGAAAGTACTCCAGTTAGGTAGACATTTTGTCCAAAACTGTGGACTATTGTTGGATAAACAGTCAGGTGTGGTTCCTCTGTGGCTGAGTCACTCATGCAGTTACTGACACACCCACACAGACACTCACACATCCACTTACAGACACACTCAAACACTCACTCAAACACTCAAGCACCCCCTCACAGACCTGCTCAGAGACTCATATGTTGAAGCACGGACCCACTCAGACACTCGTGTACCCACTCATAGACCCACTTAGACACTCATGGACCCACACAGAGACTCACTCGGAGACTCATGCTCTCACTCACAGACCCACTCAGAAACTCATGCACTCACTCACAGACACACTCGAGACCCACACAGATACTCACTCACTCACAGATCCATTTAGACACCCACACCCACTCACAGACCTACTCAGACACTCACACACCCACTTTCAGACCCACTGAGACACTCTCACACCCACTCACAGACCCACTGAGACACCTAGGGACTCACTCACACATTCACTGTCAAAGGTTAGAGGTTACAGGTAGGAAACAAAATTCAGAAAAACCTTAGAAATTCAATTAAAAAAATAATGCTTACAGGGATATTTTAGTTAGGAAACAACATTAAAAAAAAACTTAGAAATTCACTGGAAAAAAAGACAAAGATACAGGGACATTATAGTTAGGAAGGAGAATTAAAAAAACTTCTAAATGCATTGAAATAACAAAGGCTAAATGGACATTACAGATAGTTAGGCTAAAATTTCACTCATACAAAACCAGTGAAATTCAGCAGTTAGAGTTACCTGAGCTAACTATCAGTTATGTCCCTCATTGCACTGCTTATGACCTCACATATTACATCACTCATGACATGGTCAGTGACATCACTGATGACATCACTGATGATTTCTCAAAAGCAGTCACTGATGACATCACTGAAAACATTGTCAACAGAGGCACTCGCAAACCCACTCACACCCCTAGACAAGTTCTCACACACCCACTTATACATCCACACAGCCCCTCATATACCCATGCACAGACCCATGCAAGTATTGACACAACCACTCCCTCATTCATAGAGTCACTGACACACACACCCGCTCACTCATGCAGACACTCACACAAACAGTAACTCATCCATACAGGTACTCATACAACCAGCCATTTACTCACACAGCCACTCATAGACCCACACACACTCATACAGCTACTTACACACCATACACACACTATACAGAAACTCACACACCCTCACAATTGCCCATGCAGCCTCTCAACACAGCCACTCACTCACCCATACAGGCACTCACTCACACACCTACACACTCACACAACCATTTAAATAACCATTCACACATCAATACAAACACTCACGCATCTGCTCACTCGCCTAGACATCCATTACCTGAGACACTTGGGGCATAGTTAAGAGCCCCTAGTGCCATGCTAATGACCCATTAGCGTAATTTATTGATGCTAATGTGATATTAGAGAGCCAAAAACGCTGGCATTGAAAGGGGCATGCCATTGAATACAATGGCCCCCTATGTACTCTGCAGGAGAAGAGCCAACATTTTGGTGCTACTCCTGCAGAGTACATCAATAGCATTAAAAGAATGATACTATTGCACCCTCCTGTGTGCACCATATTTTAAATACAGTGCACACATGGTCGCAGAAGGGGAGCACTAAAGGATGCAAGAAAAGTGGCACTACACTGTGTGCAGAGCCACTTTTTTTTAAATGTGGCCCTTACTCTACAATACAGCCACTCACACAGCAACTCACTTAACCAAACAGACACTCAAACAGACACTCATCCATAGAGCCATTTACTCAACCAGTTATTCACTTAGACACACAGTCACTCACCCATACTGCCACTCACACAGCCAATCCCCCCCATACAGCCACTTACACAGTCACTCCCTCTCCCATAAATCCACTGACATACCCACTCACTCACCAATATAGTCAGTCACACAACCACACCCACACAGGCACTCAGACACCCACTCACACATGGATACACACAGTCACACAGCCACTCACATAATATATGTTAGAAATAGTATCACTCACTAGTAGTACAGAAAGTTTGTGGGCACTTAAAGGACCCCACTTGCAAGATTGCATGTTTAGAATTAAAGTAATTAGAGATGTTTTACTGTCATTGTAAATAAAATAGTATATCCGTATTGGAAAGTGAATTATTAGTAAGAGCAGGTAGGTACCTACACTTAGTAACAGGCCACCATCCCAGAGTAGGTCCACTTAAGGTCTGAATAAATTAATGATTGCTCAACCCTTGGTAGCTTAGCCCACAAGCATGTCAGTTTAATTTAGGAGACAGGTGTTTAAAGTATTTCATTTCAACAAAACAGTAAATTACCCCTTCACTGCCAGACCTTTTCCCCTTCCTGTGCTGAGCCTTTTTTGGCTATTTGGGGCAGTTCGTGCTTAGGCCCCCATAACTTTTTGTTCACATAAGCTACCCATGCCAAATTTGGGTCATTTTGTTCCAACATCCGACCGATTCTAGAGGTACCCAGACTTTGTGGGTTCCCCTGAAGGAGACCAAGAAATTAGCCAAAATACAGTGAAAATGTTTTTTTTTTTTTCAAAACAATGGGAAAACAGGGCTGCAGAAGGCAGCTTGTGGTTTTTCCCCTGAAAATGGCATCAACAAAGGGTTTGCAGTGGCAAGATCACCATCTTCCCAGCTTTCAGGAACAGGCATATTTGAATTCGAAAACCCAATTTTTCAATACAATTTTGACATTTTACTGGGACATACCCCATTTTTACTATTTTTCGTGCTTTCAGACTCCTTCCAGTTAGTGACAAAAATGGGTGAGAAACCAATGCTGGATCTCAGAAAGCTAAACATTTCTGAAAAGTAGACAAATTCTGAATTCAGCAAGGGGTCATTTGTGTAGATCCTACAAGTGTTTCCTACAGAAAATAACAGCTGAAATAAATAAATATTGAAATTGAGGTGAAAAAACAGCAGTTTTTCTCCATAGTTTACTCTGTAACTTTTCCTGTGATGTCAGATTTTTTAAAGCAATATACCGTTACATCAGTTGGACTCTTCTGGTTGCGGGGATATATGGGGCTTGTTGGTTCATGAAGAACTCTAGGTACCCAGAGCCAATAAATGAGCTGCACCTTGCAATGGGTTTTTATTCTATACCGGGTATATAGCAATTAATTTGCTGAAATATAAAAAGTGAAAAATAGGTATCAAGAAAACCTTTGTATTTCCAAAATGGCCACAAGATAAGGTGTTGAGAAGCAGTGGTTATTTGCACATCTCTGAATTCCGGGGTGCCCATACTAGCATGTGAATTACAAGGCATTTCTCAAATAGATGTCTTTTTTACACACTGCCTTATATTTGGATGAAAAAATGTAGAGAAAGACAAGGGGCAATAACACTTGTTTTGCTATTCTGTGTTCCCCCAAGACTCCCGAAAAAAATGGCACCTCACTTGTGTGGGTAGGCCTAGCGCCCACGAAAGGAAATGACTCAAAACACAATGTGGACACATCACATTTTTTCACCGAAAACAGAGGTGTTTTTTGCAAAGTGCCTACCTGTGGATTTTGGCCTCTAGCTCAGCCAGCAACTAGGGAAACCTAGCAAACCAGCACATTTTTTAAAACTAGACACCTAGGGGAATCCAAGATGGGGTGACTTGTGGGGTTCTGACCAGGTTCTGTTACCCAGAATCCTTTGCAAACCACAAAATTTGGCCCAAAAAACACTTTTTCCTCTCGTCCGGTGACAGAAAGTTCTGGAATCTGAGAGGAGCCACAAATTTCCTTCCATCCAGTAGTCCCCTAAGTCTCCCAATAAAAATGGTACCTCACTTGTGTGGGTAGGCCTAGCGCCCACGAAAGGAAATGGGCCAAAACACAACATGGACACATCACATTTTTTCACAGAAAACAGAGGTGTTTTTTACAAAGTGCCTACCTGTGGATTTTGGCCTCTAGCTCATCTGGCACCTGGGGAAACTTAGCAAACCAGCGCATTTTTTAAAACTAGACACGTAGGGGAATCCAAGATGGGGTGACTTGTGGGGCTTTGACCAGGTTCTGTTACCCAGAATCCTTTGCAAACCTCAAAATTTGACCTACAAAACACTTTTTCTTCTCATTTCGGTGACAGAAAGTTCTGGAATATGAGAAAAGCCACAAATATCCTTTTACCCAGTGTTCCCCCAAGTCTCCTGATAACAATGGTACCTCACTTGTGTGGATAGGCCTATCGCCCATGAAAGAAAATGGACCAAAACACAATGTGGACACATCAAATTTTTTCACAGAAAACAGAGGTGTTTTTTTTTACAAAGTGTCTACCTGTGGATTTTGGCCTCTAGCTCAGCCGGCAACTGGGGAAACCTAGCAAACCAGCGCATTGTTTTAAACTAGACACCTAGGGGAATCCAAGATGGGGTGACTTGTGGGGTTCTGACCAGGTTCTGTTTCCCCGAATCCTTTGTAAACATAAAAATTTGGCCAAAAAAACACTTTTTCCTCTCATTCGGTGACAGAAAGTTCTGGAATCTGAGAGGAGCCACAAATTTCCTTCCACCCAGTGGTCCCCTAAGTCTCCCAATAAAAATGGTACCTCACTTGTGTGGGTAGGCCTAGCGCCCACGAAAGGAAATGGGCCAAAACACAACGTGGACGCATCAAATTTTTTCACAGAAAACAGAGGTGTTTTTTACAAAGTGCCTATCTGTGGATTTTGGCCTCTAGCTCATCTGGCACCTGGGACAACTTAGCAAACCAGTGCCTTTTTAAAAACTAGACACCTAGGGGAATCCAAGATGGGGTGACTTGTGGGGCTCTGACGAGGTTCTGTTACCCAGAATCCTTTGCAAACCTCAACATTTGACCAAAAAACACTTTTTCCTCTCATTTCGGTGACAGAAAGTTCTGGAATCCGAGAGGAACCACAAATTTCCTTCCACCCAGTGTTCCCCCAAGTCTCCTGATAAAATTGGTACCTCACTTGTGTGGGTAGGCCTAGCGCCCACAAAAGGAAATGCCCCAAAACACTATCTGGACACATCAAAATTATCAAATACAAAACTACCTGTTTTTGCAGGGGGGCACCTGCGTTTTTGGTCCTGGGCTCAGCAGCCTTCTAGGGAAACCTACCAAACCCAGACATTTCTGAAAACTAGGCACCCGAGGGAGTCCAGTGAGGTATGACTTGCATGGATCCCCCAATGTTTTCTTACCCAGAATCCTCAGCAAACCTCAAATTTAGCTAAAAAATCACATTTTCCCCACATTTCTGTGTGGGATCAACGCACTGGGACACATTTCATACCACCCAATGTTCCCCTCAGTCTCCCGGTGAAAATGATACCTCATTTGTGAAGGTGGGCCAAGTGCTTGTGAAAGGGAAGAGACAAAAACATGTTGATATTGAGGGGGGAACAAAGGGGGTCCAAAAGTGCAGTTTGTAAAAAAACATTTTTAGGCTGACAAGTGCAGCAGAATTTTTATCGGTATAGATGAGACAATGCTGGGTGGTAGGAATTTTGTGGATTCCTGCGGATTCCGGAAGGTTCCATCACAAAAACTTAGGAAAAATGTGTGATTTCCAGCAAAGTTGGAGGTTTGCAGGGGATTGTGGGTACAAAAATGGTGCGGGGTGCATGTGAAACACACCACCCTGGAATCACCCAGATGTTTCATTTTCAGATGTGTCTAGGTCTTGTGGATTTTTCTACATGGCAGCATCCCAAAGTCCATAAAGTGTAGCCCTCACCATTCCAAGTGGGACGATTTTGAGAGTAAGCCAAGTTCTCATGGCCCAAATGTAAAACTAAAACCCAAAATAATCAAATGTCTTCTTGCTTGCTGTGGGATAAGATGCTTTAGAGTGCGGGGAGAGCTGAAAGACTGTTACCCCCTTCAGTTGAAGTGTGGGCATAACCAGGCCCATACTGGTTGGTAGGAACCACCCCAATATTTTTTATTTTTTAAAAAATTCCCTGGCATCTAGTAGACTTTCTGCCCCATCTGCCCACTGGTGGGCAGAACAACTTTGGCCCCATTTATTTTGGGTGGGGGTATGGCCATACCCCCACCCTCTTATTATTATTTTTTTAACCTTCCCTGGCCTCAATGGGGGGCAGATATGGCCAACAGTAATATGCCCCCATGGGGAGCGACCCTTACCCAAGGGGCTGTCCCCCTAAAGAAAACACACGCATACACACACCAATCCCTGGTTCCTAAGTGGTTTCTGCCCCCATGGAGGTAGATTGGCCTAACAAAAATCAGCTGATCTGCCCCCAAGGGGAGCAGAAATGGATTAAACACAAATTGCCCCCCAGGGGAGCGACCCTTGCCTAATGGGTTGCTCCCATCTCTAAAAAAACAAACAAACAAAAAAAACACACACAAACAAATTGCCCTGGCGCCTAGAGGTTTCTGCCCCCTCCCTGGGGGCAGATCGGCCTAATAACAATAGGCCGATCTGCCCCCAGGGGGGGCAGAAATGGCCTAAAATAAATTTGCCCCCCTGCGGAGCGACCCTTGTCTACGGGGTCGCTCCCCTTGCGTGACATTGGTGCAAAAAAACAGATCCTCAGTGCCTAGTTGTTTCTGCCCCCCCTTGGGGGCAGATTGACCTAAAATCGGCCGATTTGCCCCCAAGGGGGGCAGAAATGGTCTAAATACAATTTTCCCCCCAGGGGAGCGACCCTTGCCTAATGGGTCGCTCCCCATCTCTAAAAAAACAAACAAACAAACAAAAACCACAAAAAAATAATTAGCCCTTGCGCCTAGAGGTTTCTGCCCCCCCGGGGGCAGATCGGCCTAATAACAATAGGCCGATCTGCTCCCAAGGGGGGCAGAAATGGC
Source organism: Pleurodeles waltl (assembly GCF_031143425.1). NCBI lineage: Eukaryota > Metazoa > Chordata > Amphibia > Caudata > Salamandridae > Pleurodeles > Pleurodeles waltl. Next base: position 1,109,210,032 of record NC_090447.1, on the reverse strand, counting down.
CTAAAATAAATTCCCCCCCCGCCCGGGGAGCGACCCTTGCCTACGGGGTCGCTCCCCTTGCGTGACATTGGCGCAAGAAAAAAATCCCCGGTGCCTAGTGGTTTCTGCCCCCCTTGGGGGCAGATCGGCCTAATTAAAATAGGCTGATCTGCCCCCAATGGGGGCAGAAATGACCTAAAATAAATTTGCCCCCCAGGGGAGCGACCCTTGCCTAAGGTGTTGCTCCCCATCTGTAAAACAACAACAACAAAACTCCCCAGTGCCTAGTGTTTTCTGCCCCCCTTGGGGGCAGATTGTCCTAATTAAATAGGCTGATCCGCCCCCAATGGGGGCAGAAATGGCCTAAAATAAATTTGCCCCCAGGGGAGCGACCCTTGCCTAAGGGGTCACTCCCCTTGTGTGAAATTCACGAAAAAAATAATAACTCCCTAGTGTCTAGTGGTTTCTGTCCCCCTTGTGGGCAGATTGGCCTCATAAAAATAGGCCAATCTGCCCCCAAGGGGGGCAGAAATGGCCTAAATATAATTTGCCCACTAGGGGAGAAACCCTTGCCTGAGGGGTCACTCCCCACCTCTGAAAAAAACAACAAAAAAACAAAAACAAAAAAAAAATTATCACTGGTGCCTAATAATAGGCCGAGAAAAGGCCTAAAAAAAATGCCCCCCCTGGGAGCGAACCTTGCCCAAGGGGTCGCTCCCTCATGCCAATTTCCATTTGTTAAAGAAATCGCTGGTGTCTAGTGGGCATTTCAAAAGCCGGATTGCTTCACAATCCGGCTTTTGAAATGCTCAGAGAGACTTCAAAGGGAAGGCCATTCATTTCCTTCCCTTTGAAGCCTCTCCAGCCTCCTCCACATGATCGGAAGAGAAATGCAAAGCATTTCTCTTCCGATCGCGCTGGAAGCTGAGCTTCCAGCGCGATGGGAGGAGGCCTCTGTGATTGTCAGCGCGCGATTGCGTGCTTACACCACGGGGGTGGAGGGGTCGGGGGTGGAAGGGGAAGGGCTTCCCCTTCCATCCCTGCCTTGGGGGGATGGGGGGGAACCCCACAGAGGGAGCGCTAGCGCTCCCTCTGGGCTCTGTGCCCAGGACATAATGGTTACGTCCTGGGCACACGAGCACTATGCCTCAGGACGTAACCATTACGTCCTGGGCACAGAAGGGGTTAGGTAAAACACAACACACAATAACAATCCAACACTAGTTTACAAATATAGGAAAAATGTTAGTTTTAAAATCACATAAAAATGACAAAAACTCCAATGTAGGGAACTGGAGATAAGATTTTTTAGAGATTAAATGTGAAAATGTGCTTTCTAGTGACAAAAATTAAAAAGTGTCAACTGGGGACATCTGGTCACACTTGTCCGCGACAAAGTCAAAGTTTGAGGCTGACCGCGATGGAGCCCAGATCAGATATAATGAGCTGTAGGCCTTGGTCAAAATTTTACCTTCAGACTTAGGGCCTCATTGCGAGGAGTGAAAGCCTTGCAGTGCCTGTCAGGCCATCACAGGTGTGGTGGCCTGAATGCCAAATTGTGACTGGTGGGCAGACCCACCTGAAGACCGCCGTCCCCGCCAGAATTATATATCTCGACGGGGTGATGATGCTCACGCTTGTAATCAGCCTTGGCGGCGCCAAGGATGATTACAACCCTACTTTCCACCAGCCTTTTCATGTCGGAGACCCCTCCTTGAAAAGGCTGATGGTAGGCCAGGGCTGGGGGCCACAGAGAGGCCCCTGCACTGCCCATGCCATCAGGGCCCCCCTGCCCAGCAGCATCAAAATTCAATCTGTCTGCTTTGCAGACAGTGAGCATTCCGAGGGTGCTGGATGACCCCCTCTCTGCTACCTTATAGGACTAGGTTCCCTTAGGGGAGACAAGTCATATATCGTAGCACAGTTCCTACCAGACTGACCAGCGAGAATGCATATTACAATGTTTCTGTCAGTCAGCCTGGCGGAACATTGTAATAAGTATGGTGGGGACATCACTGCCCTGGTGGTGGTGTCCTCACAGTGAGTTTGGCGGTCCCGGGGTGGGACAGCTAAACTGGTAAAAACGCTGTTAGTCTCTTTTTGCAGCTTATTCTCTCATCATCGAGTGAGGCTCCCCTTCAGTCCAGCTTGCAATGTGACATCATCTACTTGGCTCAGCACGAGGTCCTGGTCAACTCCTGGAAGCCTTGTCAACAAGGAAAAGCTCCAAAACTTCAGCAGGACAAACCTAAAATTCAGGCCGGGTCGTGCTTTGACGTCACAGGCTTGACTCTTCTCGAATGGTCGATCACTCTATGGAGCTTTTTTCACAAAGTTGCTCCAAACCTCTCAAAACTTCTGGATCTTATTCCAGAAGTCCTTTTTGGGTGCTTGAGGTGTCAACAAACTAAGGTCTAAGATCTAAGGTTCCAGAAGCTCTGCATTGCTCTTTGGAAGTTGGGACTACAGTTCCTAGATTGCACCTGGTCAGAATCTTCATATGATCACTGGATATTGGTCAGCTAGGATCTTCTTGCAGGATTTGATGCAGAGGGCCCTGGTCAGCTACTTTGTACCTGTAGATTACAGGGAGTCCACTCCTGGAGTTGCAAAAGCAAGGTAAAGTCCTTCTTGTGGTGAAGCTCAGAGTGTGCAGCAGGTGCAGCACTTGTGAGTACAGTCCTTCAGGTGCAGACCAGGGGTTCAACAGGGCAGTCCTTTTTCTCCAGTACCTTCTTTCAACAGGGATCTGAATTGCTGGGCAGCTCTGCCATATTTATCTTTGTTTCTGGGTTGACAAGTACCCCTGTTCAATGGGGTGCAGGGTGCCACCCTCTGGGATGACCATTTCCTGCAAAGTGTGGCAAAAATCAATCCCAGAAAGAAACATTCTTTAAAAATACATGGGGAAAATCTCTGCTTGGAAGTTACATCTGCCTGAGCCCACACACTGGTATGGCTAGGTTTGCCTAACACACCCCTTCCAGCTCTTCTCCTAATCTAATTACTGGGCTCCGATCTGGCTGGGGTAGCAGGAAATGGGGGAGGTCTAGTTTCTGTCCCAGGTGGCTTCCCTCCTCTGAAAATAAGTTTGGCCAATCTACCCCCCTTCCTGCCCTACCATCTGCTGCAGCAATTCTCCTCCCAACAGATGCTTCCTCTGTTGCATCCCAGGCCATTTCACACCTCATTAAGATAGCTTGACTCCAGCTGCTAGAGACTGACCAGTCAAGAAAGGGCAATACAGGGCTTAGTTTGGTAACACTGAGAGTTCTAAAACTCTTTCTCTGTACTAGGTATAATAAATCCAATCTTGGCAAGTTGTTCAATTTATTCTAGCTTTTACTATTATATTTAGCTCCTTTCTAGCAGAAATGGGAATTTATTATTTTTAAATGAAACCTCCAAATGTTAGCCTAAGGAGCTAATGTACTACAAGGAGAAAGACTATTTATATAACATCTTTAATAAAGTACCTGTTTATATGTAAACTGCACCCATTCTAATGGGGGCCCTAGGGCAGACATTAGGGTGACTTATATATAAAAACATAAGGTTGTTTAGGCCTTTGAAAGTACTTTTAATTCAAAGTCAAATTTAGGGTTAACTTTAATGTTGGAAATTGGATTGTTGGTAGGGGCTGGTAAGTATCTACACTTAGCAAAAGTCAACTAACCCCAACTAGGTCCAGTGAGTTCTCAATAAATTAACCCCAGCATAACCCTTGGTAGCTTGGCGACGAGCATTTAGGCTTACCTTAGGAGACAAAGGCCCTCATTACAACCCTGCAGTGGGTGATAAAGTGGTGGTAATACCGCCAACAGGCTGGCAGTAAGTAGTGCCAAATAATGACCATGGTGGTGATAACTCCCATAGACAGCCAATGTACCACACCGACTACCAGGATGGAAACAATAGTCACCACAGCGGTAGCCGCCTATAGCCAGGTGGAAGACAAAGTTCTGTCCTCTATATTATGACACTATAATCCACCACTTTTTCTGGGGCGGTACCAATGCCATCAAAAACCTGGCGCAAACAGAGCACAAAAGTCAAAGGACTCACCATTAGAGACATAGGGAAGAACCAAGCCACCATGAACCCGAACTGCAAGTATTCCAGATGATCTTCTACGTTATGCTTCACCTAGAACACCAACACCGGCAAGAGGATGACGGTGAGTACAGCCATCTAGCACACAAGGGAGGGTGGAAGGAAAAAGAAGGTGACACACACACGCACAACACACACCCAACACACACACTCCATACTCACAACCAGATGCATTACAAAAACAATTTGACCCCGAAAAACTGCAAAATAATGCAAGTACAACAGAAATTGACAAAAGTGATTGCAATCAGTCCAACAGTAAAATCAACAACCCGATTTGGCCATGAAACAGATATGTACACTCGTATGTAAAACGGCACACAGCCCAGTCTGTAGTTCAAAGGGGCCACATGGCCACAGGGCACAGTCCAAAGCCCCACTCGAATCCTGCACCAATCCGGATAGAACATGGCAGGGGCATCAGTTGTCAAATAGGCAGGCACCTCAGGGATGGGTACCTCAGTCAGATGTGGCAACAAGCCCACTGGTTCTGGAGGGGACAACATGCCCTGTGCTTTGTCCTGGGGAGTGCAAGGCTACAGTCTGTCAAGTGGGTGTCTTTCCCACTGGATCTGGAGGGGGCAACATGCCCTGTGCTTTGTCCTGGGGAGTGCAAGGCCACAGTCTCTCAAGTGGGTGTCTTGCCCACTGGTTCTGGAGGGGGCAACATGCCCTGTGCATTGTCCTGGGGAGGGTAGGGCCCTAGTATCTCTAAAGTGGGTGTCTTCCCCAATGGTTCTGGAGGGGGCAACATGCCCTGTGCATTGTCCTGGGGAGTGCAAGGCCACAGTCTCTCAAGTGGGTGTCTTCCCCACTGGTTGTGGAGGGGGCAACATGCCCTGTGCTTTGTCCTGGGGAGTCCATGGCCACAGTCTCTCAAGTGGGTGTCTTCCCCACTGGTTCTGGAGGGGGCAACATGCCATGTGCTTTGTCCTGGGGAGTGCAAGGCCACAGTCTCTCAAGTGGGTATCTTCTCCACAGGTTCTGGAGGGGGCAGGGCACACAGTAGCCCCTAGAGGCTGGACTACATGGAGTCCGCCAGCAGTGATGGCTTCACTGTGGTGGTGGATGTGGTAGGCACATGGTCAGCCCCTGCACTCTCTGATGGCTGCACTGTGGTGGTAGATGTGGGAGGCTCATGGTCAGCCCATGCACTCTCTGATGGCTGCACTGTGGTGATGGTTGTGGGAGGCTCCTGGTCAGCCCCTGCACTCTCTGATGGCTGCACTGTGGTGTGGTTGTGGGAGGCTCCTGGTCAATCCCTGCACTCTCTGATGGCTGCAAAACCACAGGTGGCGGTGGGGACCCTGTGACAGCTGATGGTGGTGGCAGTGTTTGGCTGAAAGATTCAGCTGGCGTAGATTGCCTCCTCTTCTCCTGGTCATGGGTTGGGGATCCCTTACCCTTCATGACAGGGGTGGATGGGATCTTCCCCCCTCTGCCTGCTGGTGCAGGCTCCTTTCCCTTCCTTCCAGCTGGTGCAGGCTCCTTCCCCTTCTTTCCAGTTGGTTCAAACTCCTTCCCCTTCTTTCCAGCTGGGGCAGGCTCCTTCCCCTTCTCTGCAGCTAGTGCAGGCTCCTTCCCCTTCAGTATTGTTGGTCTTGAATCCCTACCACCATGAGTAGGTGGTGCCACCATTGGGCCCATGGAATGTTTGGCTGAGGTGCTGGTCTGGGTCCTTGATACCCTGCCCGTACGTGCAGGACAGGGGGGAGGGGTAGGGAAGAGGTCAATCTGGGAATGAAAAATCTTTTTAGGGACGTTGAGGAAGGAGGAGGGAGGAGTAATAGGAGTGGAGGATGAGGGAGTGGTCATCAGAGGTATATGTCTGCTGGATTTGGGTGCAGGTGCATGGGCTGTATGGTGTTGTGAGGTGGATGGCTGTTGGGTGACTGAGTGCTTGCGTTTGTGTCCTCTAGGTGGGGAGGCAGACACGGAGGGAGAGGACACAGGGGCTGCGCGCATGGATGTTGTGGAGGTGTCTGCCTGTGAGGTGTGTGTTCTGCTTGGCGTGGTGATGATGATGGTAGTGGATATTGATGTAGTGCATGCAGTGGTGAGTGTAGACGTAACTGGGTGGGAGGTGGAGGAGGAGGGGGAGACAGTGGAGACAGTGGGTGTTGTCTTGTCTGCAACTGAATGGTGTTTGTGTGAGTGCCGGTGGGATGAAGTGTGGTGCTTGTGTTGGGAAACAACCTGAACAACTACATTTGAATTACTACTTGCTTTAACAACGAATCTTGAAGAATTACTGGGTATTAACAACGAAGTTTTGAACAACTACTGGTTTAACAACGATTTTACCTTAACAACTAATACCAGAACAACGAATTTTGAGGTAAGTGAATTATTTTTTGATTAATTTTAAGGTGAGTTTTGTGTTTTTTTTTTTTATTTGTTTAGGGTTTAATTATTATATGTTTAATTTTTTAAAGTATATTATGTGGATTAAGTAATGGATTCTATGGGTTGTGGGTGTTATGGGTGGGGTATTGTATTAATACTCAGGTATTATTTTAAGTACTTTTGTTTTTTTATATGTTGTAATTTATGTTGTGGGTTTAAATGCGGGATATATGGGATGTAGGGGTTATGGGTGGGGAAGTGTATTAATACTCAGGTATTAATTTAAGTACTTGTGTTTTTTTATATCTTGTAATTTATGTTGTGGGGTTAGGGGCGCGATATATGGGTTGTAGGGGTTATGGGTGGGGAAGTGTATTAATACTCAGGTATTATTCTAAGTACTTGTGTTTTTTATATGTTGTAATTTATGTTGTAGGTTTAGGGGCGGGATATATGGGATGTAGGGGTTATGGGTGGGGAAGTGTATTAATACTCGGGTATTAATTTAAGTACTTGTGTTTTTTTATATGCTGTAATTTATGTTGTGGGTTTAGGGGCGGGATATATGGGATGTAGGGGTTATGGGTGGGGCAGTGAATTAATACTCAGGTATTCATTTGAGTAGTTGTGTTCTTTTATATTTTGTAATTTTTGTTGTGGGTTTAGGGGCCGGATATATGGGATATAGGGGTTATGGGTGGGCCAGTGTATTAATACTCAGGTATTAATTAAAGTACTTGTGCTTTTTTATATATTGTAATTTATGTTGTGGGATAAGGGGCGGATATGTGGGATGTAGGGGTTATGGGTGGGGAAGTGTATCAATACTCAGGTATTAATTTAAGTACTTTTGTTTTTTTTATATGTTGTAATTTATGTTGTGGGTTTAGGTGCGGGATATGTGGGTTGTAGGGTTTATGGGTGGGGAAGTGTATTAATACTCAGGTATTAATTTAAGTATTTGTGTTTTTTTATATGGTGTAATTTATGTTGCGGGTTTAGGTGCGGGATATATGGGATGTAAGGGTTATGGGTGGGGAAGTGTATTAATATTCAGGTATTCATTTAAGTACTTGTGTTTTTTATATGTTGTAATTTATGTTGTGGGTTTAGGGGTGGGATATATGGGATGTAAGGGTTATGGGTGGGGAAGTGTATTAATATTCAGGTATTCATTTAAGTACTTGTGTTTTTTATATGTTGTAATTTATGTTGTGGGTTTAGGGGCGGGATATGTGGGATGTAGGGGTTATGGGTGGGGAAGTGTATCAATACTCAGGTATTAATTTAAGTACTTTTGTTTTTTTTATATGTTGTAATTTATGTTGCGGGTATAGGTGCGGGATATATGGGATGTAAGGGTTATGGGTGGGGACGTGTATTAATATTCAGGTATTCATTTAAGTACTTGTGTTTTTTTATATGTTGTAATTTTTGTTGTGGGTTTAGGGGCGAGATATATGGGATATAGGGGTTATGGGTGGGTCAGTGTATTAATACTCAGGTATTAATTTAAGTACTTGTGTTTTTTTTATGTGTTGTAATTTATGCTGTGGGTTTAGGGGCGGGATATAGGGGTTATGGGTGGGGAAGTGTATCAATACTCAGGTATTAATTTAAGTACTTTTGTTTTTTTTATATGTTGTAATTTATGTTGTGGGTTTAGGTGTGGGATATGTGGGTTGTAGGGTTTATGGGTGGGGAAGTGTATTAATATTCAGTTATTCATTTAAGTACTTGTGTTTTTTATATGTTGTAATTTATGTTGTGGGTTTAGGGGCGGGATATATGGGATGAAGGTGTTATGGGTGGGGGAGTGTATTAATATTCAGGTATTAATTTAAGTACTTGTGTTTTTTTATATGTTGTAATTTATGTTGTGGGTTTAGGGGCGGGATATGTGGGATGTAGGGGTTATGGGTGGGGAAGTGTACTAATACTCAGATATTAATTTAAGTACTTGTGTTTTTTTATATGTTGTAATTTATGTTGTGGGTTTAGGGGCGGGATATGTGGGATGTAGGGGTTATGGGTGGGGAAGTTTATCAATACTCAGGTATTAATTTAAGTACTTTTGTTTTTTTTATATGTTGTAATTTATGTTGTGGGTTTAGGTGCGGGATATGTGGGTTGTAGGGTTTATGGGTGGGGAAGTGTATTAATACTCAGGTATTAATTTAAGTATTTGTGTTTTTTTATATGGTGTAATTTATGTTGTGGGTTTAGGTGCGGGATATATGGGAGGTTGGGGTTATGGGTGGGGAAGTGTATTAATACTTAGGTATTATTTTCAGTACTTGTGTTTTTTAATATGTTGTAATTTATGTTGTGGGTTTAGGGGCGGGATATATGGGATGTAGGGGTTATGGGTGGGGAAGTGTATTAATACTTAGGTATTATTTTAAGTAATTGTATATTTTTATATGTTGTAATTTATGTTGTAGGTTTAGGGGCGGTATATATGGGATGTAGGGGTTATGGGTGGGGAAGTGTATTAATACTCAGGTATTAATTTAAGTTATTGTATTTTATAAAAAATTGGCATTTATGTTGTGGGTTTAGGGGTGGGATATATGGGATCTAGGAGTTATGGGTGGGAAGTATATTAGTAGTCTGGTATTATTTATTGTATTTGGTTAATTGTTTATTTTTTTTATTGAAAGTATATTTAGAATTAGGGGTGGGATATAGGGGATGTAGGGTTTATGGTTGGGGCTTTGTTTTTATGATTATTTGTTTTTTTCTATGTTCAAGTTTTTTTGTTTTGTTTTTGGAATGCAATTTAGTTCATTGGTGGATTATGATTTTGAAATGTATTGATAGTTTATAATTTTTTTATTATGGGTGAATTATTTTTTTGTGTTATATTTTTAGGTATTGTATTTTTTTTTTTGTTATTGAAGGTGTAAAAATAATTTTGTTTAAAAATAGTTATGTTTAAGAATTTATAATAGATTTTTTAATAGTATAGTAGTTGGTATAGTAGATTTTGGAATATAATAATGTTATATTTTTTTATTTTAAATATTTATTAGACTTTTATTTTTTTTGTGATTTTTAAAATTTGTTAAAAATATTTATATTATTTATTGTGATTATTTTTTTTTGATGTGATGTAATTAATATTATTAATATTTGTTAATTATTTTTGGGATGTATAATTTTTTATATATATTAATTTGTTTTAATATTATTTCTAAAAATTACTTAATTAAATAATTATTTGTAGATTATATATAGATTTTTTTTTTTTTAGGTGTTAGACATGTTTGCATGTGCAATAATGTTTTTTTCATGCAAATTTAATTTTTTACAAATAAAAATACCATTCATTTTTATTTTTTTATTTTGAACATATTCAACTTTAAAAAATGCAAAAAAAGTTTTGTAAATATAGTTTGATATTTACAGATTTATAGAAATGTTTTACTTATTTATTTATATTTCTTTATCTATTTTCTGTGGTATTTTCTTATTTTCCCTATTATAGTCTATGAGTGAAATAGTCAGTTTTCTATTTTTAGTGCTCTTCCATGTTTACGTTGTTTGACGTCTTCTGTATTCAGTCGGAGGAGCGTCGCGGTCAAGATAGGACGGAGGCGGAGACCTCATTCAGGTAAGTGGGATTACAATTTTTTTATAGTATGTAGTAGGGTATTTTTATTACGGAAATAGTTGTCGGAGGTAGTTATAAGGTAGGTAGTAGATTTTCGGTGTTTGTTATGTTTCTTATTATTTGTATTCGTATATTTTTGTATACCATAGTGGTTTCGTAAAAGTAAACAAATTTGTTTAGCAGTGTTATATCTTACAAATGATTATACTGCTTTTGTAGTAGTTGGAAAGAATAGTATTTTTTTTTATAAATTTAGTTTTGGGATTTCTGAGCGAGTCAGTTGTTCGGTTTATGATTTTTTTTTTAGTTCATTGTAATAGGTTTGGTGATTAATTTTTTCTTTTGTGTTAGTAGTATCCTTTATATCGTTTTCTTGTCTTTTTCTTGATAGTTAATGTTTTAATTAATGATGTGGCTTTGGTTAGTATGTGATTATTTTTTTTACTTTTTTGGGGGGAAAAAAGTATATTTGGTATTTTACATTTTTAAGATATTTTTCAAATTTCTGGTTTGGTAAAGTATTATATTTTATTTATTTGATTGTTTGTGTAGTATATAGAGTTGTTTTTTTTATCATCCATTTAATATAAATATTTTTTAATTGTTTTTGGATGATTAATGTTTTTTTCTTCTTTTCTAAGTATGAGATGCTGTTTTCTATATTAATGAAGAAGATTTATTCAGCATCACGTGTTTGATAAAGACATGAAAACGTCAAAGGTAGGAACAATTTTTGTTGTGTGCATTTAGTGTAAAAAAAAATTGAAAAATGCCAATTTAATTGATGGTGTTTTTTTTTTTTAGAACTGGCAAGTAATTTTTTAGTAGGTTAGTGGTTGTTAGTAATGTAGAATATATGCTAGACTGTTGAGGTAGTCTGATGGTGTTATTGTATCAAATTGTTGTATTTTTGCCAAAATTATTTCGGTCATTTCTTTGCTTTTTTTACTTGTGCGTGGGTTCAGGCTACCTGACAGTGATTGAGCAAGTCTCATTTCTTGGAAACTTTGAGCCAGATGTAGGAAACAATTTGCGACTCGCAAACAGCATAAATTGCCGTTTGCGAGTCGCAAATCAGAGTTTCCTATGCAGAAATGCATTTTGCGAGTTGGGACCGACTCGCAAATAGGAAGGGGTGTTCCCTTCCTATTTGCGACTCGCTGTGGTATGCAATTCCATTTGCGACCGCGTATGCGGTCGCAAATGGAGTCGCAGTTACCATCCACTTGAAGTGGATGGTAACCCACTCGCAAATTGGAAGGGGTCCCCATGGGACCCCTTCCCCTTTGTGAATGGACCACAAAATATTTTTTCAGGGCAGGTAGTGGTCCAAGGGACCACTACCTGCCCTGAAAAAATACCGAAACAAAAGGTTTCGTTTTTTTTTTTAAGTGCAGTTCATTTTCCTTTAAGGAAAACGGGCTACACTTGAAAAAAAAAAGCTGCTTTATTTAGAAGCAGTCACGGACATGGAGGTCTGCTGACTACAGCAGGCCTCCATATCTGCGAGTGCCCATAGTCGCTATGGGGCCGCAATTTGCAACCCACCTCATTAATATTAATGAGGTTGGTCTTTGCGACCCCATAGCGAGTCGCAGACGGTGTCTGAGACACCGTTCTGCATTGCAAATTCCGAGTTGAAATTTGCGAGTCGCTCGGACACGCAAATTGCAACTCGCAATTTGCAATATTGCTACATCTGGCCCCTTGTTCCTTTTTCAAAATTTCCATGAAATGATACAGGTTTGGGTGGGGTTTACCTATTACTTTATTGAAGGCGTTGTGCCATCCTTCTATGGCATTATTAGTTTTTGCACCACCTTCTAAACAGGTTTGGTAGCAGTTCCACCATTCTATTGGAAATCTTGGCTTTCGTCTGCGAGCAGATCTGTTTAGGTGTCCAATCCAGGTTTGTTCGAAGTAATTTAGTAAGGGTTCTAATTTGTCTTCATTTTGTGTATAATAGTTAGACTCTGTTATTGCGTTGTAATACTCATCTACTTTTGTAGGTGGTACAAAGCATAATGCTGTGAGTTTTTTTAATTCAAATTGTAGTATGCAATCTGAGAAATATTCTGGACTTAGGGATGATTTTTGTATTCTATGCCAATATGCTTGTGAAAAGTGGAAAAAGCATCCTTGAATTTGGGTTTGTGGATTTATTTTTAGTATTGTATTTATCATTTATAATTCGAAATCTAGTATTACTTTTCTAGGTGTTTTATTTGATGTTTTGTTTTTGATTGTTGATAAAAATTCACTGTAAGTAGAGGCATGTTTATCAGGCAGTAATGCATACACTAGGGGGAATGTAGTGTTATTTTTTGTGGCATGTATGGTGTACATTTGAGTGAATGGATGGGGTGTAGATTTAAAGGTTCCATCCATCATCCAAATTTCACTATTTTGTAGGATTAGTAAATTGCATGTTGTGCTGAATATTAACATTCTTTTTTGAGGGTTTTCGTTGTCGTGAAAGAGGAACGTTTCTGTGGAGAAGGTAATTGTTAGTTCTGGGGGGATGTTAATGTCTTCATAGGTTTGTGGTGTTATATGTTGGGGATTACTTGCCAGTCTTTGTTGTTGAAATATTCTCCTAAGGTTTGGTACAGAAGGCATGCTACCGGAAATCTGTATTGGAATATTTTGTACTACCTCCCTTATAACCTGTCCGCAGGAGTCATTGGAGGTGTGTGCAATGTTTTTTTTTTTTCTGTATGTTTTCTCTTATCTCAATTTCTATTGCAGAGGCAGAGTGGTTGTGATCTGTTGTTTTAACAACGGTGTTTTCTAGAGTTACAGCTCTGCCTCTACAATGTGAAGAGTAGAATTGTACACACCTCCAATGGCTCCTGTGGTTGACAACCTTGTCTCTGCAATAAAGATAACCTTCATACTTTAGTAGCTGGTTTCCGGTTCTTGAGGTCACATAACTTGCTTCTCCTTGCGATGCCATTTGTGAAATATCTGTAAATAATATAAAAGAAATAGGTTAAAAGAAGTTTGCAGTTTTTATTATTAAATTTGTGGTGGATTTAGTTTACCACTTAGTAAGTTCATTAATGTATAATGTGTCCTATTTGTAAGTGTTTGGTGTAGGTGGTTTGCTATCTTTTATATGTGGTGATTGTGTGTTATTTATTGAGGTAAGTAATTTTTGCTTTTAGATTTGTATTTGTGGGTCTATTGTGTTCCTAGTTTTTGTTATGAGGTAAGTAGTTAGTGGAGTTGTAATAGTATATTATTTGATAATTATTATGCAGCACCTATGTTAATGTAAGTATTTAGTGAAGTTGCTTTGATTATTTTTTAATGTTTTGAGTATTTTAATGTGATATGAGGTAAGTAGTTGGTGGAGTAGGAATAGTAATTTTCGTGCTATTTATTGTGTAGCAGGTGCTGTGATGTAAGTATGTGGTGGAGTTGTTATAGTAAATTTTGGGAAACATCCTTTATTGCAATGTTTTATTTACGAAGTCGTGGTTAATTAAAGTGTAACAATGCTTTTCTTAACAATGAATACGTTATTTTGTGAGTTAACTATGTATGTTCTGAATAATGAACATGTGTGGGTAAGGTACAAAGAAGGGAGTTGGTGAAGGACGATTATGCAGCTGACAAGGGGTTTAATTAGGTTAGTAGGGGGTTTTAGGTTTTGGGGAGGGGGTGGGGGGTTAGGGTGTTTTAGGTTTTGGGGTGGGGTTGGGGGGGTGGGGCGTTTTTGGTTTTGGGGAGGAGGTTGGGGTGAGGGGGTTTTAGGTTTTGGTGTGGGTTTGGGGGGGTGGTGTGTTTTTGGTTTTGGGGAGGGGGTGGTGGGTCAGGGGGTTTTAGGTTTTGGGGTGGGTTTGGGGGGGTGGGGCGTTTTTGGTTTTGGGGAAGTGGTGGAGGGTGAGGGTGTTTTAGGTTTTGGGGTGGGGTTGGGGGGGTGGCGTGTTTTTGGTTTTGGGAAAGTGGTGGAGCATGAGGGGGTTTTAGGTTTTGGGGTGGAGTTAGGGGGGTGGGGTGTTTTTGGTTTTAGGAAGTGGGTGTGGGGATAGGGGGTTTTAGGTTTTGGGGTGGGGTTGGGGCGTTTTTGGTTTTGGGGAGGTGGTGGAGGGGTAGCAGGTTTTCGGTTTTGGGGTGGGGTTGGGGCACTTTTGGTTTTGGGGAGGGGGTTGGGGTGAGGGGGTTTTAGGTTTTGGGGTGGGGTTGTGGGGTGGGGCGTTTTTGGTTTTGGGGAGGGGTTGGGGATCAGGAGGTTGCAGGTTTTGGGGCGGGTTTGGGGGTGGGGCGTTTTTGGTTTTGGGGAGGAGGTGGGGATTAGGGGGTTATAGGTTTTGGGGTGGGGTTGGGGGGGTGGGGCGTTTTTGGTTTTGGGGAGGGTGTGGGGTGGGGGATGTAGGGTGAATGGTGCCTATTAGTAATGCTTTTATCCAGAATGCTTTTAGAATGAAATATTGTTGTTAAGGCATTTGTGGTAAAATTATTAGTAGTAAGAACAAGGTTGGTGTTCTGTCCTTGTTGTTAAGGCACTAGTTGTTTTGGATGTTGGTGTTTTGTTGTAAAATTTATTTATGTTTATTGTTCAGCAGCTGTTTAGAGGTAAGTGTTTGGTGGAGTTGTAATAGTTATTTTTTTTATATAATATATGTACTGTGTTTGCGAGGTGTTTTTAATTTTATTGAATTTATGTGTGTTTGGTGTTAAGTTAAGGGGTATTTGAATAAGAATGTTTGTTTAGTTTTATTTAACTAGAAAATCTGGTTATATGTTATAATGAAAATATTATACTTACTTTGAGTTTTTTTTCTTATTTTAGATGTTATTTTTTTTTAAATTGATTTATTTCACTTTTTTATATCTTCTGGTGTTTTTTTGGGATTCTTGGAGTCTGTAAGAAATAAGGAAGAGTGTATTATTTAGTTTATTCTTTTGTTTTATTAATTATTTAGTTTTTTGATTTAGAAGTAATTTTTTTAGTAGGTTTGAAATTTGGTGAATAATATTTGGTTTTTGGTTAAATTTATTAGGTGAATTAATTCCTTTTTTTAAACTAATTTGTAGTTTTAATATTTAATATATATTTTTTAATTATATTATGCTTTTTTTTTTTTTTTTTTTTTTTAATGCAATTGTTTATGGTTTAGTGAAATTGTTTTTGTATAATGGTAATGGTTTACCTTTGATGGTGAAGGTGTGGTGTTTATCTTTTTGGTCAGATTCTTGATATTTATGCCTGTAACAAAATAGTACGAAAGGTACATTAATTATATATTATTTTAGCTGTGGTGTAGGTTAGTAAATTTCTTTATATTTCTTTATGGATATTTTACCTTGTTATCTCAGTAGATGGTGGTGTTGGATAAATTATATTTTAATTCTTTTCCATAGTGAGATGCTCGTCTTCTCTGTAAGTTGTTTGGTGTAGTAATGAGTAGAAAATGGAGGTCGTTGGTATTTATATGTGTTTTTGTAAGTATTGTTTTATTTGTATATTGACTGTGTTTTGGATGTGTTTTTTATTGTGAATTTGTTTGTGATGTTACGTATATATAATTGTGGAGTGTATTTTTTTTGTGGTTTGTATTTTTTTTTATGTTCGTTCTCGTTTGTTCAGAAGAGGAAGTACTTCCTGGGTCATGTAGAAAGTGGTGTAGGACTATCGTTTTATATAGATTTTTTTTTTTAGTGTTGTGTTTGTTTTATAAATATTTAAGTATTATTTATTTAGATTTAAAACGGTGTTTATATGTTTTGGATTTTTGTGATGTTTTATTTTTTGTATGTAGGAAATATATTGTTATTTTTGATTTTGTTTTTTTTAACGTAGTATTGTAGTGCTTTTAATATTTTATTTATTAATCGTTACTGTTTAGTTGTGATATAAATTATTCATACTTTTCGTTGTTTGGAGTTCGTTTTCAATCTATTAGGTGTTTAGGCGTTTTCGGTGTTGGGTAGTGTTTGTTTGGGTATTCGTTGATTGGCTAGTCGTTTGTTTGGGTAGTAGTTATTTTAGGATTCGTTGTTTAAGTATTCGTTGTTTGGGTAGTAGTTTGTTTGGGTATTAGTTATTTGGGGATTCGTTATTTACGTAATTATTTTTTGGGGTAGTTGTTTAGGTAGTAGTTATTTGGGGAGTCGTTGTTTAGGTAGTCGTGGTTTACATAGTAGTCGTTTAGTGGAATGTTCGTGATTTAGTGGTTTTCGTAGTCGTTAAATAGGTGTTCGTTGTTCAGGAATAATTTAGTTAATGTTTGTTTTCGTTGTTTAGACTTCGTTGTAAAATAATTTGTTTTATAGGTTTTTTCGGTGTTGGGAAGTCGTTGTTTAAGTAGTAGTTGTTTATGTAGTAGTGGTTTAGTGTCATATTCGCTTGTGTTTGCCTGTGCCACTCTTGGGTGCTTTCTTGTGTGCATGCTTGTCTGGCTGTGTGCTTGGAATGGGTTGGGGTTGAGGAGTATGGGACTGGGAAGTGGAAGTTGGAGGGGGACGGCTGAAACAGGGACAATGGCTGCCATCAGAGAGGAGGCCAGAGCCTGAATTGATCTCTTTTGGGCCTCCAATCCACTGCGAATCCCCTCAAGGAATGCATTGCATTGCTACATTTGGGCTGCCAGCCCCTGGATGGCATTTACAATTGTTGATTGCCCTACAGAGATGGATCTCAGGAGGTCCATAGCCTTCTCACTCAGGACAGCAGGGCTCACTGGGGCAGGGCCTGAGGTGCCTGGGGTCGAAGGAGATGTCCAACCTCCAGGGTGAGCGGGCATGGGCAACACGCTGAGGGGCTACTGGGAGGGTGGTGCTGGTATGGGGTGGCAGTTGTACCTGCAGCTGGGGTGGTCACAGAGGTGTCCGCCACCACCAGGGAGCTCCCATCGGAGGAGGTATCAGAGTCTGTGTTGTCCCCTCCAGTCTCTGCCATGGGGCTCCCCTCACCTTCCATCTCACTGGTGCCCTCAGCATTGGTGGACTCTGCCTCCAGGGTCCTGTGGGATGCAGCTCCCTCTGTCACCGGTGCTTCTGCTCCTCTGCCAGATGATGCTAATGCAAATAAGGATGACAAAAGAAGAAAGGGGGAGAGAGAGACAAAGGATACACTGGGTCAATGACTGCACCAACACCACCGTTGGGGTACATAGCACCCTCACACAGGGAACAGACCTACGCACTATGCATGGCACTACCAGTGAAATGGCTATTCACCAAGGCATGAGGAGGGACACACACCGCCAACTGCAGCACACCTGGGACTCACGCAGCCCTGCCCAGAAGTAAATACTAACAAGCAAGGTAAGCAGTATTTCACATTCAAACCGTTAGCCACCAGAGGGCCTATGCTGCTATGTCTGGCCTGGCCTGGGGGCACCACCCTGACACACAACCACCACCCAGATACCACCCCACCAGCCGTAAGTTGTAATGATAGCCACTGTACTCACCCCCTTGAGGCCGCTGTGATGCCCTCAAGCGCCCATCCAGCTCAGGGTAGGCCACCGCTAGTATGCAGGCCATAAGGGGGGTCAGGGTGCGACGGGCACCCCTTCCTCATTGGGAGGCCACCCCCAATTGGGCCTCCACGGTCTTCCATTCTCAGCGTCTCAGGTCCTCCCACCATTCCTGACAGTGGGTGCTCCGCCTGCCATAGACCCCCAGGGTCTGCACCTCCTTGGCGATGGCACACCATATTCCCTTCTTTTGATGGGCGCTGACCTACAGAGGCAATACAGACATGAGAACACCATTAGACAAACAGTCCAGCCTGTCACACAAACGGCCCAACATACCCGTTTGCATCGCTATTGGCACACACATAGCCCAACCCACAACATGTACTCTGCTAAGAGGATACCCACACACCCCCCTTACACAAGTCGTTCGAACACAACACCATTCCTTAATGCCACATGTGTCATGCCCACAATGTACTAACCTGTTGGTCTGGAGGCCCATATAGCAGGCTGTACTGGGGTAGGACCCCATCCACTAGCCGCTCCAACTCCTCCAAAGTGAAGGCTGGGGCCCTTTCCCCAGTCACACGGGCCATGGTAGGTTCCAGACACAGGTCACAGCTGCACATGCACTGTAGGTCCTCTCCTATGGAAGGTCAGGAAAGAACTGAGGGTTGAGATAGAAAATGGATTCCACGTCTGTGGCGGTGCATACCATCACCGCTGGCATAGATCCCTCTTGGCCACTGTACCCCATAGGACCCAGTATAATCCAATGAGGAATTGCACGGCGGTGCACGACCGCCTACTGCCACGGCACACAACGTGGGCCTAATTATCTCACTTCCACCTGTCCCTCCACACAGGACAGATGGGCACCATTTCAGGGGTGGGGACAGGCCTATTGATAATTGCTGCAGCACAGGATCAATAAGCACATACTTCAAATATTACACTGTCCCATAACATGTTTGCACATTCAGGACTGCTGTTGTGGCTTCATTGTTCAGTTTGTGACGGCCTACTCACTCTTGTATCCCTTAGATACCTACTGCTGCAGATGAATAGGAAATGGAGATATACCCCTGTGTACAGACCCCTGGTGGACTTGGCTACACTGGAGGACAGGCACATTATACTCACCTATAGACTGGACAGGGCCACAATCACAGAGCTGTGTGCCCAATTGGAAACCAACCTAATATCAGCTATCCGTCATCCCACTGGGATCCCCCCTCTTGTGCAAGTGCTATCAGTGCTCCATTTCCTGGCAACTGGTTCTTTCCAAGTGTCAGTGTGATTGGCAGCAGGAATATCACAGCCAATTTTCTCAATCATGCTAACAAGAGTCTTGTCTGCCCTGATAAAATGCACGTGCAGCTTCATTGCTTTCCCCCAGGTGGAGGATTTGACCACTGTGAAGGCCGAGTTTAATGTAATGGGACATATCCCCAATATAATTGGGGTGATTGATGGAACACATATTGTATTTGTCCCCCCCGCCAGAATGAACAGGTGTTCAGGAATTGTAAGAGTTTCCACTCCATGAATGTGCAGATGGTATGCTTGGCGGACCAGTACATCTCCCACGCCAAAGCTAAGTATCCAGGGTCAGTGTATGATGCCTTTGTCCTGAGGAATAGCAGCATACCAAATGTAATGTCCCAACTACAGAGGCACAAGGTGTGGCTAATAGGTGAGCCATGGTTCCCACCCAGTATATGTTGGTGTATGCCTATAGTGTTGGCCATATAGGATAGTGTGTGGCTAAATGTTGTCCCCCAAAATTTGCAGGTGACTTCTGGTTACCCAAAGCTATCATGGCTGCTGACCCCTGTGAGGATGACCCCTGTGAGGAATGCCAGGACAAGGGCTGAAGAATGTTATAATGAGGCACCTGGGTGAACCAGAAGGATCATTGAAAGGACCTTTGGCCTCTTGAAGGCCAGGTTCTGGTGTCTCCATCTGACAGGTGAATATCTGTGCTACTCACCCAAGAAGATCTGCCAGATAGTTGTGGCATGCTGCATGTTTACACAACCTGGCCCTCAGACACTGTGTACCTCTTCTGCAGGAGGAGGACACTGGAGATGCCCCTGTGTCAGTATTGGACCCTGAGGACAGTGATGATGAGGAGGATGAGGTTGTGGACAACAGAATATCAGTGATACATCAGTACTTCCAATGACACATAGGTATGATGGTGCAACTTCACATTTCTATGAGTATTGGTGTATTCTGTGTGGCATTGGCATGCTGGCATTACCCACTTCTTTGCCCTTACCTATGGATATTATTTTTGCAGATGTTGGTGATATGAGAACATTCTCCTGGTGCAATCACAACAGCCAGCTACAGGTCATTAATTCTATTCTCATTCTATGTACAGTTCTTTCGCAATGGTTGTAGCTGTTTCAATCAATACAAATTTGCAATACATTAAATACTATTAGTCGAGTTTTATCAAAGGGTGTTTATTGTTGTGTTAAAATATAGAGGGTAAAGTACAGTGGAATGGGGTGATGATGGAGGAAAGTTCAGGGTATTGTTCCAGTCTGTTTGTAGCACAGGTTCATTGTTCATGGGGACTTAGGAAGAGAAGCAATGGCATTTCAAGTTGGATAAGGTGACAGTGGGACACAAGGGGGACAATCAGGAGAGTCTCATTTCCTGGCGGTGGTCTTGGCAAGAGTCTCTGGCTTCTGTGTGGTTCGCAGGGAACATTTGCAGGGTTTTTCACCTTCTGCAGGGGGAGGGGTGCTGGTGGCCTGGTGGTCCTTTGGTGTGGCCTCCTGGCCACTGGTGGCAGCGGAAGTGGAGGGCTGCTCAGATGACTGGCTAGTGCAAGGGGGCCCGCTGGTGTGCTGTTGCCTCCCTCATGATATTGGCCATGTGTGCCAGCACCCCTGCTATGGAGATCAGGGTGTTGTTAATGGCCTACAAGTCCTCCCTAATCCCCTAATACTGTCCCTCCTGCAGCCGCCTGTTCTCCCCTCACGTTGTCTAGGATTTGGCCCATTGTGTCCTGGGAATGTTGGTAGGCTCCCAGGATCTCGGAGAGTGCCTCCTGGAGAGTCCGTTCCCTCGTCCTGTCCTCCCCCTGGCACACAGATGTCCTCCTAGTGTCCCTGTTGGCCTGTGCCTTTGTCTCCTGAACGGTGTGCCCACTGCCACAGACCCCAGGTCCCTGATTGTCTTGTGTGCGAGGTGTGGCCTGGGGTCCCCGTACAGGTTGTCACACTGCTGATTGAGGTGTCCTGGGGACAGAGGTGAGGGGACACTGGGTTGGTGCTGTGGTGTTGGTTCCTGATGGGGAGGCTATGTGGTGGTCAGTGGCTGGGCTTGGGTGACCAGCTGTCCAGTGGTCCCTGATGGGCCAGGTAGATCGTCTGGATCCTGAAGTACAGAGTTACTGTCATCACTGTGTGCCTCTTCTGTTGGGGGACTGGATAGCGGTGGCACCTCCTGTCCAGTGACATTGACTGGGGTACCTGTGGGGATGTAAATGATGATTATGCTTCAGGTGTCTGACATGTGTACTTCTGTAGCTTCCCCTCTATGGTTGTTGTTCCCCTGCCAGCTTTTGCTTGTGTATGTTTGTGTATTGAGGTTATGTTAGTTTTCCTGTGGTGTGCATGCTTTAGTGATGAGTGTCCATGCAGGGCTGGGAGGGGTGTCCATGCACTGGCACAGCATGCAGGGCTTGGCATTGGGATTAGGTGTGATGGTGGACTGTGTAGGATGTGTTGGAGTGATGGGACTGAGGGTGAGGGTGTGTGATGGCATGCAGGTATGGGGGTGATAACTGTTAAAAGTAGACTTAGCAGTGTCCAGTCCTCCTCCAACTCAGACGAGTCCCTCAGGATTTAGTAATGCCAAGACTTGCTCCTCCTGGGTGTGTGTGGTGTTTGTGTGTCTAGTTGTCTCTGTGCTCTCCTTCTCAGTCTCCTGGTGCAATTGTTGTACGTAAGGGGTTGTCAGTAATGTGTTTGTGTGTTTTATAGTGGTGTGGGTGAGTGGGTGTGGTGTGTGTATGAGTATCAGGTGTGTGTTGTTTGAATTGTCCAATGTAGTGTTGTGTTGTATGTGGGTGTCCATTGTGAGCGCGGCGGTATGTACTGCCAATGGTTTACCGCCATTGAATTTTTCGCCGTGGTGATTCGTGGGTCATAATGTGATGGGTGTTGTTCTGTTGGTGTAATGGTGTGGGTTTTGAGACCACCAGTTTATCACAAACCTTTGGTCTGGCAGATTTGTGTATGTGGCTGTATTCTGTCGGACTGGGGTGTGTGTGTCATAATATGGTGAACATATATTCACAAGCACGGTGGTAAGTTGGCGGCCGTCAGCACAGCGGTAAGCGCCATTTTCCGCTAATCTAATAATGAGGACCAAAGTGTGTAAACCATTTAGAAATTACAAAACAGTTGTAAAATAAAACACAGGAACATTTTAAAAATCTAAAACTAATGTAAGCATAATAGGAAATATTTTTATTTTTTATTTGACACTAAAATGACTATAATTGGAGAAGGGGAACCAGAGATATGAATTGTTAAAGAATAAATGTTTTTTATCACCTAAAAAGTGAAAGCGCCACTGAAGATATCTTGTCGCACCTTGACTGGGGCAAAGTCAGAATATAGAAGCCGACGGCGATGGAGCCCTGCACAGCTACAGCAAGTGGGAGGCATTGAACAAAAGTTTACCTTCAGACTTAGGGGCATATTTAAGAAGCCAGAGCACCACCTTAGAGCCACCATATTGTCATTTTAGTGATGCTAAGGCTGCGCCAAAGTGGCATTTTACCCGTGCATACTTACAAATGCATGCATTGCGCCACTTTGTAAAACCTTGCGCCACATTATGCCTGCATCAGACATAATGTATGCAAGGGGGAAATTCCCCCGTTAGCGGGGCAGGAAAAATGGTGCGAGGAAATCTAGGAGATTTCCTTGTGTTGTTTTTTCAGCACTTTTAACGCCTGCTGAGTGCAGGCATTAAAAGGGGGCACACCATTACCAATGTACTCTGCAGGAGTAGCTTTAAACTTTTGCTACCTTACGCCATGGTGCGCTGTATTTTAAATATGGCGCACACATGGTGGTGGTAGGGGGCTCTAAGAGATTCAAGGAAAGTGACGCTGCACTAGCTGAAGCTCCACTTTCCTTAAATTTGCCCCCTAGTCTTTTTCTTGAAGATTTTTCTCACCAAGATGAAGTCACAAATCCGATCCGACCTCCATGGACCCCTCTTTTGTTACCCGTCACAGGATACTTCTGTAAAGAAGTCTACCGTCGGACTTAAATGATTGTTTGTGTTGGAAATCTTTGTCCGGGCTCACGTCCATGGAGCCCTCCTCGGATTCGCTGCGTAAGAAGTGCTGATCAACTTTTTACATTCAAACCTTTTCACTTTTTGGGAGCTTTTTCTCTCTGACATCGGACAACCCTCCACAGCAAGCTGACTTTGAGTCAACATCGTTGGATTGCCTTTCCAGATGCCCTCAGTGAAATCCTGGAAATCCTGGCTCTGGAGATTTTCAGTGGGATGAACCTGTAAGTCAGGCCAGTCACAGTCAACGGAAGCCAGCTTGACTCCAGATAGCAAGGCAGTCTCTTTATGGAGTTTTTTCTCAAATGTTCTCCAATCTTCTCCAAAGTTCTGGAACTTCTTTCAGAAGGTAATTGAAGGTCCCTTAGGAGTCCACAGCTCACCCCAAGTTTCCAGACTCTCTGAATTTCTCCTTGAGAGTTAGGATTCCAACTCCCACAATGCACCTGGATCAAATCCAAAATGACCACTGGACAGTTGTCAATAGGTCAGTTTCTTCAGGTTTTGGTGCAGGGAACTCTGGTTAGTTATTTTCTACCTGTAGCAAACAGGAAGTCCCTTCTTGAACCAGTTGAAGCCAGGCAAAGTCCTTTCTGTGGTGAAGCTCAAGTATTCAGCTGGGGTAGTCCTTCAGAGTGCAATGTTGCTCCTGGGATGGAAACCAGGGGGTGCCTCTTTATCAATCACGTGCAGGCCACCACCCTCTTGGATAATCATTTCCTGGGTGTAACATTTCTCAAAAATCCAAACTGACAGAAATTTTAATTTTGAGGTTAGCTTTGGCTGAGTCCACCCACTGGTGTGGCTAAGATTGACAAAACTCCCAGCATGTTTTTGCAAGTTGAAGCCATTAGCTTAGCCCACTCCTCCAACAATTTCGGATGGGGATTCTCATAAGTTGGGGTTATTAAAATGCAAAGGCCCTGAGGTACCCCTCCTTTGATGTAGCTCTTTTTTCTTTTATCTTTCAAAATGTAGTAAATTCTGTTTTAAAGACTGAGGGCCTCATTACTAGTTTGGCGGTGGTGGTGGTCTAATCGCCATCGGCTTGCCAGTCTGGGACTACAACTCCCACAATGCACCTCTTCAACTTATGGAGTTGCTCCAAATGTCTGCAAACTTCTGGATCTTCTTCCAGAGGTCCTTTTTGTGTCCTTGAAGTGTCCACAACTTGATCCAAGGTTCCAGAAGTTCTGAGTTGCTCCTTGGGAGTTGGGACTACAATTCCCAGAATGCACCTGCTCAGAATCCTCAAATGGCCCCTGGACGCTGGTCAGCTGGGCTCTGCTTGCAGGACTTGATGCAGGGGCCTCTGGGCAACTCCTTTGTACCTGTTGCAAACAGGGAGTCCCTTCTTGAAGCAGTAGAAGACAGGTAAAGTCCTTTTAGTGGTAAAGCCCAAGTGTGCAGCTTGTGCAGTCCTCCAGAGTGCAGTGTCCAGGTGCAGGTCAGGGGTCCAGCAGGGCAGTCCTTCTTCTCTGGAGTTCTTCCTTGTTGGAATCTGATAGGGATCTGAGGTGTGGGTGCAGGTCTGCCAGTTGTATCCCTGCTCCTGGGTGAAAAACAGGAGGGTCCTGGTTCTCCAATCAGGTGCAGGGTCCTTCCTCCTGTGATGACCACTTCCTGGGAAGTGTGGCAAAAATCAATCCCAGGGAGCAACATTCCTCAAAAATCCATCATGGCTGAAAGTGATCTTTGGAGGTTACGTCTGGCTGAGCCCACCCACTGATGTAACTAAAAATCTTAAACACACCCCTCGCCTGCCCTCTCCTAATCTAATCAAGGGGCACCTAATTGTCTGGGTTTGCAGGATGTAGGGGTGTTGCTGGGTTGCTCCAAATGTCCTTCTCTGCCTTTGAAGACCAGTTTGGCAGCCCTCCCCCTTCCTGCCTCACCATCTGCTAAGGGGAGATCTCCTCCCAAAGGCACATCTCTTTGTGTGAAGCCCAGCCACTTCCCACCGCATCAAGGCAGCCTGGCCAGGCTTCCAGAGGCTGGCCAATCAGAGCACAGCAGCTAAAACACTGCAAGCTGAAGTTGGCAACTTTTCAGGTAAAGTTTAAAACTCTTTACCTGAACAAGTTATATTAAATCTAACAACTGGAAGTTGTGCAATTTATTATAACAATTAATTTGATACCAGACTTCTGGTATCTGTTACTTAAGGGGACTTTTGAAATTAAAATGAAGTCTCCCCATTCTAGCCTATGGAGGCCATTCACTACAATGAGGGAAAAATTAATTTAGCTGTTTTTACCTCACCAGGGATTATAAAACTATTTTTATAAGGTCCCTGCTTCTAGTTTCATGGCACCCAGCCCTAGGGGCACATAGGAAACACCTTAGGGGGGACTTATATGTAACAATAAGGTAGTTTAAGACTTTGGAACTACTTTTAATTCCAAAGTTGAATTTGCACATAACTTTAATTTAAAAGCAGCCAGCAAGGCAGGCTTGCCTTTAAAATGACACTGGGCACCTCAGCAGTGCACCTATGCAACCAGTGCAACAGAAATTCTAAATAATTACAATGATATGTGAAGTAACTGTGTCATTGGAAGTATTGTCTGATTACTGCTGTTCTGCTGTTCTGTTGTCCTCATCCTCATCCTCTGCTTCCTCCTCCTCACTGTCCACAGAGTCCATTACTGCCACACGGGCATCTCCAACCTCCTCCTCCTGCAGAAAAGGCACATGGTGTCTCAGGGCAAGGTTGTGCAACATGCAACATGCCACTATTATCTGGCAGACTTCAAGGGTATTGTGTCATTCTTAGTTTCCGTATGGCCTGCATGCTTTGGTGATGGGTGTCCATGCAGGGCTTGGAGGGGTGTCCATGCATTGGTATGGCATGCAGGACTTTGGATTGGGGTTAGTCAGATGTGTAAGTGCACTGTGTAGGATGGTGTGGAGTGATGTGAGTGAGAGGGTGAGATGGCATGCAGGTATGGGAGTAATAAGTAATAAATGTTGACTTACCAGCTTTCAGTCCTCCCGCTACTGCAGCGAGTCCCTCAGGATGCAGTATTGCCAAGAATTGCTCCTCCCATGCTGTGAGCTATGGGGGAGGAGGTGGGGTCCACCGTTAGTCCTCTGTATGGTGAGCTGCTGCCTTGCTGCCACGGAACATACCTTTCCCCGTAGGTCATTCCACCTCTTCCTGATGTCATCCATTATTCTTGGGTGCTGTCCCATGGCGTTCACCCTGTCCAAGATCCTCCACCATAGCTCCATCTTCCTTGCAATGGATATCTGCTGTACCTTTTGTGCTGTGGCTCTACCCTGACAATTTCCTCCACCATGACCCCTAACTCCTCATCAGTGAAACGGGGGTGCCTTTGTGGGGACATGGGTGTTGTGTGTTGTGTGTTGGTGAGAGTTTATTGAGTAATGTGGTGGTGTGTGTGAAGTGGGGTGCATGAGGGATGTATGGGTGTATGTGATGTGTTTGTCTAGTTGTCTCTGTGTTGTTCGTGTCAATCACCTGGCAGTAATTGTTGTTCGTAAAGGGTTGTGGGTACTGTGGGCGTGTGTTTTATATTGTTGTGGGTGGGTGGATGTGGTGTGTGTATGAATGTCAGATGTGTGTTTTTAGTATTGGCCAATGTAGTGTTGTTTTATATGTGGGTGCCCATTCTGACCTTGCCGGTGTGTGCCCCCAATGGTTTACCGCCATTGAATGTCCACCGTGGTGATTTGTGGGTCATAATGTGGTGGGTGTTGTTTTGTTGGCGTAACGGTATGGGTGTTGGGACCGCCACTTTAGCAGTGACCATTGGGCTGGCAGATTTGTGTATGTAGCAGTATTCTGTCGGATTGGTGTTTGTGTGTCATAATATGGCGAACGGATATTCACCACTGCAGCGGTATGTTGGTAGCCGTCACCGCGGCGGCAAGTGGGATTTACCGCCAATGTCATAATGAGGACCATACTCCCATCACTATAGGAAGACCATGCATTAAGCTGCCCCTTAGATGTTTCTCAAAAGAGAAAGGGACACATTATGACATGCAAGCGGTTTCTGAATTCCACCCAGTTGTGGCCTATGTCCCTGGTCCAATACGCAAGGCATGTCAGTATGCACCACATGGCATGTCTACACAAACAATCACTCATCTACGGTGTGACACATGGCTCATCCCTAATTGTCAGGGGGAGCTGTCAGAACCAAACTCAGTCACTTGGCAATGGGACAGGAAGTAATATCCCCTGTACTCACCCCCTTGTGGCCGCTGTGCTGTCCTCAAAAGCCCATCAAGTTCTGGATAGGCCACTGCCAGAATGAGTGCCATTAGCGGGGTCATGATCTAACCGGCACCCCACCCACAATGGAAGATCATCCCCAGATGGGCCACAGCGATCTTCCAGGCCCAGCGTCTCAGGTCCTCCCACTTTTTTCTGCAGTGGGAGCTCTACTGGCTCTGAAACCCCAGGTTCCACTCCTTGGCGATGGCCCTCCACATCCCTTTCTTTTGATGGTCATTGACCTGCATTGATGCAAAAGCTAAATCAAGAGATCATGATCACAAGTCTCATGACAAATGGTTAAGTCACATACATGTCAGTACTCACAAGCTAGAACTTACCTATTTGTCAATACTCCCCAATTGGGACACATACAAGCCAATAAGTACAGGGTCATGACTACAGACATGCATTTCTCCATCTGCTGACTAACCCACTGCCCTGCTAAGGCCAACAATGACTAAGCAAGTTTACTGACATCATGAAGGCCATGCTTTATCAACCTGACTAAGATGTGAGCCAGTATGAAACACATCACACCTCTGTGGATTCTGAATGGTATGCTCTTTAGGCATGAATGGACCAATACATTCACACTCTTCAAGAATGACTCTCTGCATACAGTCCCTACAGGAAACTACCAGAGTACAAGCTCCAACATTACACATGGGTAGCACTAGGGGGACTGGCATGGTGGCTACAGTACGTGTCTTCCCTGTCCATGTGTGGACATGTGGACTAACAAATGCAGACTCATGCCACTTCAGGGGATTGGATTCTGTGGTATGTAACTGTACCACAGAAAACTCCTTTCGACTTATGTGTTAATCCTATGGAGATGGCATCCAAAAAACAAAGGCATGTGTTGTACAGTTTCAGCTATGTTACCAAACTACTAAGTCACATATCATGGCCACCCAAGAATCAACACACTGCCTGCACTGTGGGACTGTCATTTATGCAATAGGCCTATACAGGATAAATATGACTTCTGTGAAAGTTACAACAGGGTTGTGGGAGCAAGGTACCTTTCACAAGTTAAATGCACACATTGACAATGATGCTAGGTACACATATAGACTCGATTTCTAACTTACCTCTGTACCCATTCCTAATGTAAGCTTAGGAATGAGGCATTCAGGGCAGGATTTTACACCAGAGTCTCACATTGCCAACAAGACAGGATCTGCTGGCGTACAGCCCGCGGGCACATGTCACAGTTGCAAAGCCACAGTGATTCTACCCCACCCTAGATTAGGACCTATACTGGGAGATACATTTGACAGGCCCTGGTTTCTGCAGGGTGAGCATACATAACCTATATGACACTCCATTCCGATCATTTCCATGCATGATAGTGCATCTTGTAGCCCACAGCAATTTGGCATAGTGAGCCATGATATGCTTTCCAAACAACAGTTTAGCAAGGGAAGATATGTTTAGAAATATCTGTGGCATCATACACATTGCTCACATTACTTTCAACTGACTCATACAACATGCCTACTCAGCTCATGCTGTCATGCACATACATGTTGCCTGACATTTACAACAATCATGAAGAAGGAGATGTCAGTGAATGGCAGTAATGTCTCCTCACCTAATTATGTGCATCCAACACAAGGAGGAAGCTAGAAACCCAAAAGCCTCACACAATACAATGTGACTGAACTTTATATATGGCAATGGCCACCAATACCTGCACATTGTCCATCCTATTAATGCCACGCAGACTGCAACAAGAGGCACAAGAGTAGTCAACTTGGCACACATGGCCACATTATAGCCTTTGAGGAGGGAAAGGATGGTGAAGTGCAGAGAAATCTGTGCACATGAGGTACTTACCTCCTCTTCTGGTGTACCACAGGTCTGACCATACAGGGAACCTCTCCAGCTCCTCTGCAGAGAAGACTCGGGCCCTCTCACCAGCTGGACATGGCATGATTGCTCCCAAAGGTGGTACACAGCAGCTCAGGTGGTGAAGGACATGTGGCAGCAGTGGCAGGTGTCAAGTGAGTGCATCTTGAGAACATGGCAGTCACATCTGCCTTGTACGCCATTGTCACTCCCAGCCGACACAGCCATTGGCCCACAACCCCCACTGGCAACAACATTAGCCAAGTTCTGTGTTCGTTGCGGTTGCAACCACCTAGCATTATGATGGTTTCCGTTGGTGGTTGCGGGTGGTTCCTAATGTCAAGTGGAGTGGGACAGGTAGCTGCCATTTTAGATGCCTGCAATGCCATGTTGGGCTTTAAAAACTGTGTCACACATCCATAACTGTTGTTGTGAGCTCACAAACATGCTTATCCTATTTGTTATGTAGGTCCTACTACTCAAACATAATTTTAGTATGTTGCAGGGCACTGATGGCATTTAACAGAGGGGCGCAGTCCAACCCCGCCAAAGGCCATTTTTGTGGTCAGGATATTCAGTTACATTTTGAGGAGCAATTGTAATTAACATTTTTTACCTTGGTCCGGGTACATTTTGTAGACATGTGTGGAAAACCATGAAGGTCACATGTGACACCTATGTTATTAGCAGCTGTGATGTATGCATGTTGCCATGTCAATCCCTTCTAAAATGCCACATGATATCATTGACATCCATTATGCATCTTGCCGAGGACACAATGACTAATGTTAGAACTAATTTCTTGTCGTACTTAGGTAAGCAGGGAGAGGGAGGATGCAACAACCATCTGTCTGCCATCCATTACCAGATCTTCAGACCATGGAAGAATGACACATCATACTGCTGTATGGTCTAAATCAGCAAATAATAGTGGACTTATGTCATAATTTGGAGCCAGATCTGATGCCAGCTATTAGGTATCCCATCAGCATACCACCAAGTGTACAAGTCATGTCAGTATTGCACTTCCTAGCCACGGGGTCCTTCCAACATAAAGTGGCCTTGTCAGCTGGCATATCCTGATCTATGTTTAGTCTGGTGTTGAAAGGTGTCCTCTCAGAAATGTTGAAACACATGGACTTGCACATCCAGTTTTCCTGATATAAGGATTTAGCCCATGCAAAGGCAGACATTTATGGTTTGCATGTATCCTACATGTGGTGGGGGCCATTGATGGCACACATGTTGGTTTGGTTCCACAGCAAGCAAATGAACAAGTATACCGCAACAGAAAGAACTTCCATTCCACCAACATGCAAATTGTCTGTTTGGCGGAGCTACACATTTCACTGGTCTGTGCCCGTTATCTGGGTTCAGACATTGATTCCTTCATAATGCAGAGCAGCACTATACCCCAGCTGATGTCAGAACTGTATCCAGAGAGTTCCAGGCTGGTTTGTAAGTCGCATCTATCTTGTTTGTGTGTGTGCAATGTCTGGTGCTACAAGCCTTAAAAGAAGGATTCATTGTTGCACATATGTCCCATTCCTTAACAGGAGACTCTGCATATACAAACCATCCTTGGTTGGTGATGCAAAAGGGAATCTAACTATGCCAGGGGAAGTCCGCTTAGATGAGGCCAATGGAAGAACACAGCACTTAGGAGGAAAGAGGAAGGGGAGCCGGCAGTGCCACCGGTGAGACTCATGAAATTCCAAGTGAGGATGACAGTGGTGAGGAGGAAGGAGCTGAGTTGCGGGAAGGTATCATCCATAGCTATTTTTCATGAGTTAAAGTATGTCATGTGATATAATGGCTGTGACTGTACAAAGAACTGTTGTTGTTAAAGTATGTGGAGTAGAGTGTTTTGGCAACAACTAGTGAGCTAATACTCTAATATATACAGCCAAATGACATTTGAAGAGTTGGGGCCTGATTCTGACCTTGGCGGTCTTTTCGCAAGACCGCCGAGTTACCGCCGCGGTAAAGACCGCCGACCGCGGCGGTATGCCGCTGCGCGTATTCCGACCGCTGGGAGCGTTCCGCCGGAATACCGACAGCAGCCACACTGGCGGTCGGCGGGAAAGTGGAGACTGGTCAACCTCCACCGCCACGCCAGCAGAACACCACCCTCAGAATTACGACCCACATTTCTGTGTGGCGGTCTTCTGTTGGCGGTCACGTCCCTATGGCTCCCGTCGCCTCCCGGAGGACCAACACACAAGGTAAGTTGATCGTCCGTGAGGGGAGGGGGTGGGGGGGTGTTATGTGATGTGTGCGTGCATGGGGGTGTGTAGAGGGGGTGTGTGAGTGCGTGCATGCGGGAGGGGGGTGCTGCTGTGCCTTTGGGCAATGTGTGTAGTTCGGCGGGTGCGCATGTCGGCATGTATGTGTGCGGGTATGTGCCCCCGTTGTGTATGTGTGTGTGCATATGTGCATGTTGGGAGTGCGTGCATGTCGGGGTGCGTGTATGTGCATGTCGGGGTGGGGGGGCAGGGGGTTCGTACCACCTCTGGGGGGTGGCAGGGGGGTGGAGGGTGTGGGGGGAGGACTCGTGGGGGGCAGTGGGGGATGGGGGAGACCCCTATCAGTGCCAGGGAAGGAATTCCCTGGCCCCGATAGTGCCTACCGCCATGGTTCGCATGGCGGTTCCCGACCGCCAAAAACCGCGGCGGTAAGCAGGGTCATGATACGGTTGGCGGTCTTGGGTCGACCGCCGGGCCGGAGTGTGCGAACTCCAGCCCGTCGGTCATGACCGCCGTGGCGGTCGGAGTGGGGAAGTGGCGGTCGATCGCGGCGGAGACCGCTGCGGTCAGAATGCCATTTTTTGGACCGCCGGTCTGTTCGCGGTCCGACCGCCGCCTCTCCACCGACCGCCAAGGTAAGAATCAGGCCCTTGGTCTTTGACATATCCCCACCTTGATGTAGCTACCTTCTTTGTTTCTGTTTTATTTCAATGTAATTTTCTTTCCAGATGCTTGCTATATGATTTGCATAATAGGTATTTTTTCAAGCCTATACTCCTTGATTTGTCTTTGTACTGGTACCGTCACCATGACGTCCTTATGTGGACATTTCAGAGGTGTGACATTGGCAGGTACCTGATGAAGTTCTGACATACAAAGTGGACATGGATTGTTCCAGGTAATGTAGGACACAGATGTGGGGTGTATAAGACCTCTGCCAAGGCAGCTTGAACAGTGTTTGGGTGGAAGGTAAGAAGTACACAGTGTACCTATTTAGTGTGCTGTGTTGGGCTGATTGCATCATGTGTGTGATCATGTGGCCATGAAATATGTTGTCATCAAGTGCAAGCAAGACATTCACCCTTCACACTCTTCTTGTATGACCTATATGTAGCTGTAGACATATTTTTTCATAGCAGACCGCAGTGCTTTTGCCACAGCACTGACATATGTCTGTGTCATACCACCAGATGAATGGTCATTGAATTATGATGGACCTGTGATCAGAAAGTGTTGTACTGCCCTCTGTCTATACCTTGGTTTATGAGATGTGGGATTACTTTGGTTTGGTATGTGATAAGACTCAAGCTGGCGACACCATTCACTTTTCTGTTTGCCTGTTTGACTGGACAATGTCTGACAAGGCCCTTCCTTCTTTGGTCTGGGGGCTGTACCTTGGTATGTGTATCTTGACACAGCCATTCTTAGCTATGGCAGTCCAGACATATGGGTAGCTTGTATGCTCTACAGTGGAATAACATATTTGTTGTAACCAGACACTTGAAGCAATGTGTTTGTGTGTGTTGGTAGTGATCCTTAGCAGGGCACTGTACCTTTAGCATATCCCTTTTTGCATTGATATCTTGTGCCTTCCTCATTTGTTTCACATATTCTTACATCTCTACATTGCAGAATGTGGAACATAAGCAAGCACACACTGACTTTGTGATAGGTGGATTTATTGAACGTTTGCGTATAAAATAATATTGGGGCATGGTTGAAAAAAACAGTGAAGGCTTCAGTCATAGAGGATGGAATCAACGGAGTAGATATCACACCATTTGCGTCAACAGAGTGAATATGTGGCACACAAAGGAGGTCCTTTATGAAGCGGTCACTTGTTACAAGTGGTGTGTGTCTTGCCATTTGGACCTCCTGGAGGCTTTGCTGGACATCTCCGCTTGTAAGGGGGATCTGCTGGTACAGAGGCAGGAGTGTCCGGGTGGGTTCTTTCCCTGACAGGGGCCAATACCAATGAAGGGCCTGGTGTTGCTGCACCAAAGAAAGGGATAGAATATTGTTGAAAATCCCTGATGAGGGTACTGTTATTGTCCCTCAACAACCCTGTTAGGGAGGCCATGTTGGCATTGGGAGCCTCCCATTGCACATGCATATTCCTATAGATCGCCCTCTGCAGCTGATTGATTTCCCGGAGTTCAGCAAGATCCTGGCCCATTACACATTGGGACTCCTGATAGACCACAAGATGTTGCTGATGGTGTCCTGGCCAGGAGCATTCCTAGTCGCTTCATCATGCTGGCCCATAGAATCCCTCCCACTCACCATACCCCCACAGGCCTGTGCCCTTGCCACAAGGTGCCCCCTCCCACTGGTTCCAGGACCATTATTGTTGAAGGTGTTGTGCTGCAACTCAGGATCCTGGACTGGGGGCACAAGATGGTAGACAATTACCTAGGGACACAGCTTGGGGGCAAATGGCTGCCTATGATGTTGAGGAAATGGGGATGGGAGGTGTTGATGTGGCCACAGTGATACTCACTGTCTGAGCAGATTGCCCAGATGGGCCACAATCGTCCTCCACATTCAGATGTCCAGAGGTGCCTTCATCACTCAGAGCGTCAACCAGAAGGGTATTGGGCTCTGTGGGTTCCGTGTCACCAGTGGCAGTTTCACCTGTTGATTTGAAAAATACAATGTTACTGGTTGATTTGTGACATTTACCTCCAAACGTTTACAGTGACATTTTGCAAAGACCTTGTACACTGTTGCTTTGCAGGTTATCCTATTGTGACAAGTACCCATGCTATTGGTTGTATTGACCAGCCAGTTGTGAAGCATGCCAATTTCATTTAAGTCAAGCAGCTGCTGAAATGTGAAGGTCATTATCGATTGGGAGAATGGCCTGAGAATGCCATCTTGACACCTGTGCAGGCAAAACAGTGTCTAGGTGAGATATGGCTTTAAGGACTACTTCCCAACACTTGACAATTAGTATCCTTCCAGGTGGGTAAATTTCATTTGAGAGTTCACAGACAGATGCATTTGGGGCAAGTGCCCAATACTAGGCTGGTGGTTGGAGTTACAGAAACAGACCATCCTGGGAGTTGCAGTCATGTCATTTTCTTTACTACACACACTATACAAATGTTATCCTCCCAGGTGAGTACACTTCAATTGAGAGTTGACAAACAAGGGTATTTGGACAAGTGAACACTGGGCTTGTGTTTGGAGTTGGAAAGGCTAAGCCTCCTGGATTTAGCAGCCATTTCAATCCCTCTATTTCATACACTTCATACACTTAATAAATGTCACCTCGATGTAAGTACACTTCATGTGTCAGTTCCGAAACATGAGTCTTTAGAGAAGACAACACTGAACTGGTGGTTGGAGTGCAGTAAGAAAGCCTCCTGGGAGTTGCAGTCATGTAACTTCATGTGCTACCCATACTATACACATGGTTTCCTCCCAGGTGTGTTGACTTCAAATGAGAGTTAAGACACAGGTGTCTTGCAGAAGAGAACCCTGTTCTGATGTTTGGAGTGAGAAAAACAATGCCCCTTGGGAGATTCAATCAGGTCACCTTCCTATTCCCCAAAACTTGACAAATGTTATCCCCCAGGTGGATAAACTTAGTTTGGAGTTTAGCAACAGTGGTCTTTGGGCAAGAGAACACTGTGCTGGTGTTTGGAGTTACAGGAACAGTGCATGCTGGGAGTTGCAATGATGACACTCACTCTAGTACACACAATATACAAGGGTTTTCCTCCCAGGTGATACACTACAGTTGTGAGCAAACAATCAAGGGCATTTGAAGAAGGAAACACTGTCCTGATGTTTGGTGTTACAGAAACTGGCCCTGCTGGAAGTTGCAGCCATGTCCCTCACTCTAGTACAAACACTACACAAAAGTACACTTCAATTGAAAGTTCACAAACATGGGTCTTTGGAGAAAAGGACACTGGACTGGCTGAGTGGAGTAACAGTGACAGTGACTCCTTGCCTTAGCAGTCATATCAGTCCCAGTACTACACACATTATTCATATGTTATCCTCCTAGATGGGTACACCACAATTCGGAGTTACAACACGAGTATTTGGAAAAGGAAATACTGTGCTGATGTTTAGAGTTAAGGAAATTAGGCCTGCTGGGAGTTGCAGTCATGTCACTCACTCTTGTACACATACCATAGAAATGTTGTCCTACCAGGTGAGTACACTATAGAGTTGATAAGCAAGGGTATTTGTAGAAGGAAACACTGTGCTGATGTTTGGAGTTACAGTAACAGTGCCTGCTGGAAGTTGTAGCACACAATGAGGCAGACCAAAATAACCCTTAGACCTAGGTAGTTAAATAATAAATGCAAACTTGGTCACTCAGGGCAAGTAAATGTCTAAACTTCCATGACACTCATAAATATATAGAAACTATTTATATCTAGATATAATATCCTTAAAACGGTTCATATCTCTATTATTTCTTTTGACCGCAACAATATTATTTTATCTTTTTTCATACACAACATAACTTGAACATTTAAAAAATAGATGTTCCTAAAATAATGGTGCAGTGAAAGTGATTAGTGTAATATTAAAGTGCCAGAGTGTTATATACAATATATACAAGATGTAGTTTAAGAACATACAAAAAAGTAAACTTCAAAGGACCCCTTTATTTCAGGTGTCTTGAACTCACCTGATCTATTTAATCCACATTTAATATAGTCAGTGTTTCGAGCACTTTGAAAAGACATAGGTTCTCATTACAACCCTGGTGGTAAATCCCGCTTAGCGCCGAGCTGACGGCCGCCAACATACCGTTACCGTGGCAGAAATCCGCTACAGATATTATGATGCACATCTCGTTATTGGCTACAATACAGACACCCACACAAGTCCGCCACACCAAAGGTCAGTGATAAACGGCGGATAGCAAAAGCTACACTGTCACGCCAACAGAAATACGACCACACTATCACGATCCACGAATCAACGCGGCGGTCATTCAACTGCGGTAATCCATTGTTGGTACACACCGCTGCGCTCAAAATACTCACACATTTACAAAACACAATCACATTGGACAATTCATGATACATACACCTGATACACATACACACACCACACCCACACTCACACCACTATAAAACACACACCCACACTACCCACAACCACTTACAATGACTGTTTTGGAAGAAGCAGAGAGAGAGAGAGAATAGCAAAGACCGATGACGGTACGCACTACCGCGGATGTGACCTCCATTTTCTATCTGTGCACTCACTTGATACCTAACCTTCAACAGGAGAGGACCTACACTGCAAGTGCTGCTGTGACCTGAGTCTGGAAGCTACAATGGCTACAGTGTCTGGGAAAGGGCCCCTGCCTTCACAACAGAAGAGTTGGACAACCTGGTGGATGGGGTCCTCCCCCAGTACACGCTACTCTACGGTCCTCCAGGCAAACAGGTGAGTACACTGTGTGCATGGTGGATGGGATACTAATGTATGGAGTGGCCTGGATGGAAGATATATGGGGAGGGGGCTGTGGCCTGCATGTGAGGATGGTCAGTGTATGTGTTTCAGGACATGGATGGGAAGTTGTGGCCAATGTGTAAGAAGAACCCGACAGGGGAGTAAAATCCATTCTTACTTTACCTTTCTTGTAGGTCAGCATCCACCAGAAGAAGGGTATTTGGCGTGCCATTGCCAAGAAAGTGCCGACCCTGGGGGTCTATCATAGACGGAGCACCCACTGCCGCAAGAGATGGGAGGACCTGTGCTGCTGGAGCAAGAAGACGGCGGAGGCCCAGCTGGGGATGGCCTCCCAACGTTGAAGGGGTGCCCGTCACACCTAACTACTCTGATGTTCCGGTTCCTGGCGGTGGCATATCCGGAGTTGGATGGGCGCTTGAGGGCATCACAGCACCCACAAGGGGGTGAGTACAGCCTCATTCAGCTGACTCTATGCGCTCTATGAGGTGTCTGGGTGGGGGATGTGGGCTGTGGGCTCCCCTAGGCCAGGGCGAACTTGCTAGGGTAGGTCCCTTGTTAGGCAGGCTCTGTGGCACTCCAACCCCAATGGAGGTAGTGGCCTTCTACAACTAGTCAGGCTCCTGTGTGTTCCAGGGGTACAGCAAATGGGCATAGGCACATTCCCCCATGGGCAGGTGTTTTTCCCACTAACTGCTAGTGCAGGGGCTAGTGCATAGGGCTGCTCCCTGTGTGTTGTATCCACTAACTGTAGTGGTGTTGGAGGCATTGACCATGTGTCTCCTGTCTCCCCCCCCTTTTTGTTTTGTCACCCTGTCCTGGTGTGCATTAGTATCATCTGGCGGAGGAGCAGTGGCACCGGAGCAGAAGGGAGCTGCAACCCACATGGCCCAGGAGGCTGAATGTACGAAGTCTGAAGGCACCAATGGGACGGAGGGTGAGGGGAGCTGCAAGTCGGGGACAGGTGGGGACACCAGCGATAGCGACTCTTCCTCTGATGGGAGCTCCCTTGCGGTGGCGGGCACTTCTATGCCCACTGCAACAAGAGGTACAGCCGCCTTCCCCCCTACCAGCACCGCCCTCCCAGCAGCCCCTCAGCGTCTTTCCGGTGCCCGCTCACTCAGGAGGGTGGGCATCTCCTCCGCCCCAGGCACCTCAGGCCCTCCCCCAGTCAGGCCTGCTGCCCTCAGTGAGGAGGCTATTGACCTCCTGAGATCCCTCACTATTGGGCAGTCAACCATTTTGAATGCCATCCAGGGTGTCGAGAGGCATTTGCAGCAAACAAATGCATACCTGGAGGGCATTCATTCTGGCATGGCAGCCCAACAGAGAGCATTTCAGGCTCTGGCCTCAGCACTGATGGCAGCCATTGTCCCTGTGTCCAGCCTCCCCCCTCCAACCTCCGCTAACCCGACCCAATCCCCTCTAACTCAGCCTATGCCAAGCAAACCATCAGACCAGCATGCACACACATCAACACACAAAAGTGGCTCAGGAAAGAATAAGCACCACACATCCCACAGGCACTCACACAAGCACCATCCCCATGCAGACACACCAACATCCACTTCCTCCACTGTGTCCCCCTCCTCCACGTCCTCCACCTGCCTTCCTGTCTCATCTCCACTCACACCTGCATGCACTACATCCTCAGCCACTACCTCCATCACCAGCACACCCATCACTACACACCGCTCACTTGCAATCACCACCCCCACTACATTTCACATATCCCCTGTGTCCTCTCCCAGTGTGTCTGTGAGCCCTCATCCCAAAGTAGACAAAGGCCGGCACACACCCACTCAACAGCCATCCACCTCACAACAGCCTCCAGCCCATGCACCTTCACCCAAACTCAGCAGACATACGCCTCCTACAGCCACTACCTCTTTCTCCACTCCCAAACCCCTCCATCTTCCCATCCCAGTGTGTCTAAAAAACATTTCCAAGCTGCCATTTACCTCTTTCCTACACCTTCCCCCATCCTTCCCCTAGGACCAGGATGTCTAGATCCCAGGCCAGCACCTTAGCCACCAAATCCTCATCCAGTGTGGTCCCTGCAAGTCCGGGAACATCGAAGGTGGCACCCATCAGGGCTGCCAGTGTGCCACCTAGTGAAGCCACGGACCACCCTATTCCACCACCTACCAAGGTAAAGAAGGGGCCAGCATGCCGAAGAGAAAAGCCGCACTAACCACCCAGCAAGGGCTCTTCCAGAACCAAAGAGGACAGTGCTGAGGTTCCAGCAGCCACTTCCAAGGTGGGGAAGGGACACAAGGGCAAAGGGAAGTCAGCTCAGGGCACGGAGTCTCCGGGTGAAGGACTGGTGTCACCCCTTTTGCAAGACAGACAAGCAACCTGTACGGCTGCGGCCACCGCTGCAACGGCTGCAACCTGCACTGCCACCTGCACAGCCACCTGCACCGCCATCTGCACTGCCACCTGCATTCTGCTGCCTTTACTACAGTCAACAGCATCATCCCCAGTGGGCACCCTTCTGAGGCTGCAGGAGACGGCCTGGTGTCTCCCTCCACAAGTGCACACACCTGTACCACCGGCAGCATCTCCGCCGCAGACACCGCAGACACCACCGCAGCCACCGGCACCTGCCCCGCAACGTGCCCAGCCAGTGCCACTACAGCAGACATCAGCAGTATCCCCAGTGTGTAGGCTTCTGATGTCCTGTACCCTGCACACACTACATGAGGCACCACCACCGGCCCTGGCACTACCAGCAGCTTGCAGCCTTAGTTGTCGCAAAGAGGATTGTGGATCTGCCTCCATGGAGTATAATGCTACCTGTTACCGGTAAATCTCGTGGCTCAGACTCCCATGTGAGGGAATGGGAACTGCTACACCGCTGGTGTATCATCACTGGGCACAAAGCCCCCTCCAGAACCAGTAGAGAACAGCGTCCACTTCCCCAGTCCTTGGCAGAATGAAGCACTCTGGGCAACAAGCCCCCTCCTGAACCAGTGGAACATGTCACCGACTTGAGAGACTGTGGCTTTGTACTCCCCAGGACCAGGCAGTGGGCAAACCACCCACTTGAGAGACTGTGGCTTTGTACTCCCCAGGACCAGGCAGTGGGCAAACTACCCACTTGAGAGACTGTGGCTTTGTACTACCCAGGATCAGACAGTGGGCAAACCACCCACTTGAGAGACTGTGGCTTTGCACTCCCCAGGACCAAGCAGTGGACATGGAGCCCCACTGAGGAGCAGTGGCGTCGTCCCATCATCCGGCTGAGGTGCCCCCCTCCCCTTCCCCCTGAGGTGCCTGCGTTTTTTTTTACCTGATGCCCCTGCAGTGCTCTCTCTGTTTTGAGGCAGGTGTCATGTGTGGGCTTCGCCCATGCTTTTTGGGACCACTGGTCCACAGACATTCAATGGGACAGTATACAGACTTGTGTACTTGCTGCGAATATTTGTATATACTGATG
Source organism: Pleurodeles waltl (assembly GCF_031143425.1). NCBI lineage: Eukaryota > Metazoa > Chordata > Amphibia > Caudata > Salamandridae > Pleurodeles > Pleurodeles waltl. The sequence continues at coordinate 1,109,169,972 of NC_090447.1, read as the reverse complement.
TTGCAAAGTTATCTTGACTTATCTGAATTTCCGGTTATTAAACTTGTTAAACTCATTTTATTTGGTCCTTGCATTCTTCCAGGGGGTGACGGGTTGTATCTGTGATGTAATTGGATGTGTTAGTGTGTATGTTGTTGTGGGTGGGGGGTGTAGGTGTTGCGTGTTGCGTATGTGTGTCACTCTCTTTTTCCTCCCCCCTCCCCTGTGTGCTAAGTGCAGTACTCACTGTGGTCGTTGCCGGCGTCTTTGATGTTCCTGGTAGATGAGGAGGTAAACCAACATGGGCAGGAACTGTAACTCGGGCTCAATGGCGTCCTGGTTCCTCGTTGTGTGTCGTGAGGTGAGTGGTTTCCGTTCCAAAGACTGTTTCCGCTGTGCTTTTGATGGCGTTGGTACCACACCGGAAAAGCTGGCGGATTGGTGCCTTGTAATAGTGTGGCCGGTACATTGACTTCCGCCTGTCTGTTGGCGGTTACCGCCGCAGTGTTTGTTGCTACTGCCGGAGTGGTGGTCGGAGTGTTAAAGTGTCTGTCTGTGTTGGCGGTTTACGCCATGGTCATGATTTCATTTTTTTTCCGCTGGCCTGTTGGCCGTATTACCGCCGCTTTATCACCGACTGCCAGGATTGTAATGAGGGCCATAAATCATTCATGGGTCATTATCAGGACTGAACAATTCTTTATATTGGTAGCACCTAAATGGAAATGAAATGGACATCCCTTTAGTAATCATCTCATAAATGATCTAAAATTCAATTACATCTTTTTGAATATAAATCACCCACACAATCCAAAGATCCAATGGGCCTCACTCACCTTTTGTTCAGGGGTTTGAAACATGGATTTGCATAAATAATTCTTAATGGTTTAGAGCAAACACATCATCGTTTTTCTGAAACAAAATTAAATCAAATACCTTTAAATAATTTAACAATTGCTAGATATCTCATTTGCATTTGCTGGTCTATAGCAATTAGCAACCAATTATTGCCTAAATCATTCTTCTTTTATTTTTATTTCTACTAATAAATAACCTTATTTATTGTAACTATTAGGCTTTTTCACCCCATAGACTCAAATATTAGACGTCATTACTCATATAAATTTTGAATTTTCCAGCAAATAACCCTCTAATTGGTCAATCTTCTTTAGCTGGGGGTCTCGTAACTAAGTATCAATACTTTGTTTAATATCGCTCTGTAAAACAAAATAAATCCTTTCTAGAGTGCTAAGTTAAAAACATAGCTTAGTTAATTAAACTTTTTGACTTTTCATATTATCTTAAAAACAAAATATCATTACACTTAATTGATTTATTTATACTCTTGAGAGGCGCCCTCCGGCAGTCTCCAGGTGTTTTAAAAAAAAAAAAAACTAATTAGATGTGTTCTTCACCTTGTCCATTTTATTTGTTAGCAAACAACTCCGTTCATATTAAATCATGTGTCTTCAAACACACCAAATTGGTTACAAAGTATCGCTCCAAGTTAAAATTACTTCATCAAATGTGCTGAGGGTTGTGTAACTCCTCTGTCTGCCTTTGAGAACAGAAGCGGCTTGTATGTTGCCGCGCGCCAAAGCAGACCGGTTTTGTAAACTACAAGTCTGCGTGCCGTGTTTCATACTGACTGACTGTGCTTTCTTTTTGTCCGGAAATCTGGCGGTCTATTTTCACAAATCCAACATGTAGAATTTGGAATGTTCATTTTACATATTATCTGAAGCATCTTGCATCATCAGAATAATGAGCTACCAGTTTTCAGAAATATAATTAACCAAAATGAAACTAAAATAAATATTGTTGTTTTCTGAAGTCAGGTACTTACGCTATTCAAGGGAACAAATATTTCATTTATTACCATGAAAACAAACATTGCCAATTGATTTGACCCTTCAAGCTTAGCCTCATTTTTCATCATTCCTACAGCTTTAACTCGTCGGGTTGTATGAAATTCCAATTCATTTATGTCATTGACCATATTATCTTATTTGTAACACATGCTGTGAATATATTGTTTGTTAGCTGTATACCCACTAGCAGTCCAATCAAAATGTAGAAGCTTGTTTTCAATCTTCCAAATTATTCAGTCCATTATTTATTGTACTGCATTTCTCCATCCAGTAAAGTTCACATTTAGAAAGAAGTCTGATCTTGTTGCCTCCTCTCGGACCCAATGTCACTTGTTCGTTAACTTACCATCTGATATCTTCATTTTTATGTTGGTATTTTGAGTAGTGGTCAACCAATGGTGCTCCCACAGTTCTACATTTAATTCTACTTTTGTGTTGTAAAATCCTGCACTTCACTTTGTTTCGTTTGTCCCACATACATAAGATTGCAAGGGCACCAGATTGCACCAGATTGCATATATAACATCCTGAGTATTGCAATTTGTCAATGAAGTCAACTTAAAAACATTTTCATTAGTAAAAGATCATCTTTGAATGCAAGATCCCCCATTTTTTATTTTAAAAGAGGAAGGAGTATGAAAGATACATTGGTAAGGGCCTCATTATCTCAAACACCTAGAATGACACAAAATACGCTTTGGGGTCTCCCAGCTGTACTTGGACGTTATAACTGTTGTTGTTGTTCAGCATGCAAATTTATCTTCAATACAATGGATTTTTACTATGGTGAAAATGTTTTTAAGTTGACTTCATTCACGAATTGCAATTCTCAGGATGTTATATATGCAATCTGGTGTCCTTGCAATCTTATGTATGTGGGACAAACAACACAAAAAGTGAAGTGCAGGATTTTACAAGTCAAAAGTAGAATTAAATGTAGAGCTGTGGGAGCACCATTGGTTGGCCACTACTCAAAATACCAACATAAAAATGAAGATATCAGATGGCAAGTTAACGAACAAGTGACATTGGGTCCGAGAGGAGGCAACAAGATCAGACTTCTTTCTAAACGTGAACTTTACTGGATGGAGAAATTGGGTACAATAAATAATGGACTGAATAATTTGGAAGATTGGAAACAAGCTTCGACATTTTGATTAGACTGCTAGTGGGTATACAGTTAACAAACACTATATTCATAGCATGTGTTACAAAGAAGATAATGTGGTCAATGACATATTAATAAATTGTAATTTCATACAAACCAACGAGTTAAAACTGTAGGAATGATGAAAAATAAGGCTAAGCTCGAAGGGTCAAATCAATTGGTAATGTTTTTTTTCATGGTTATAGAGGATAGATTTGTTCCCTTGAATAGCGTAAGTACCTGGCTTTATAAAACAAAAAGATTTATTTTAGTTTCATTTCGGTTAATTATTTTTCTGAAAACTAGTAGCACATTATTCTGACGATGTAAGATGCTTCAGATAATATGTCAAACGAACATTCTAAATTCTACATGTTGGATTTGTAAAAATAGACCGCCAGATTTTCGGACGAAAAGAGAGCACGGTAGTCAGTATGACGCATGCCACGCAGACTTGTAGTTTACAAAACCGGTCTCCTTTGGCACACGTGGCAACATATGAGTCGCGTCTGTTCTCAATGCAGACAGAGGAGTTACGCAACCCTCAGCGCATTAGATGAAGTAAGTTTAACTCAGAGAGATACTTTGTAACCAATTTGGTATGTTTGAAGACACACAATTTAATATAAAGGGAGTTTTTTGCTAATGAAGAAAGTGGACAAGGTGAAGGACACATCTATGTTCTCAAACCACATCTTGTATATATTGTATAACACTCTGGCACTTTAATATTACACAAATCACTCTCACTGCGCCATTATTTTAGGATCACTTGTTTTTGAAATTTTCAAGTTATGTTGTGTATGAAAAAAGATTTTAAAAATGTTGTTGCGGTTAAAAGAAATAAAAAAGATATGAACTGTTTTAAGGATATATATAGATATAAGTAGTTTCTATATATTTATAAGTGTCATGAAAGTTTAGACCTTTGCTTCCCGTGAGTGACCAAGTTTGCATTTATTATTGCTGGAAGTTGTAGTCATGTCACTCACTCTTGTACACACACCTTTAGATGTTATCCTCTCAGGTGAGACAACTTCATTTGGGAGTTCACAAACATGAGTCTTTGGAGAAGAGTACACTGGGCTGCCTGAGTGCAGTAACAGTAACAGTGCTCCTGGCCTTAGCGCAGTCATGTCAGTCCCTGTACTACACACACCATTCATATGTTATCCTCCCAGGTGAGTATATTACAATTGTGAAATGAGAAACAGGGTCTTTGGACTGGTGAACACTGGGCTGGTGAGTGGAGTAACAGTAAAGGTAGCAAAAGGTGAACTATGAGCATGCATGGCATGGCATGGCATTTTGGTGACATTTTTAGTGTTGTGACTTACAAGACTCCACTCGCCCAGGCATTCCTGTAAAGCCCTTAGGATGCAGGATGGCCAAGACCTTCTCTGCTCAGAGACAGAGATGTAATGGAGCACTGGGAGTGCTACCGCTAGTCTTCTTGGCCTGTAGCTGTCGTCTGGAGAACTTGCCCCTGAGTTTGCTCCACCTCTTCCTGATGTCCTCCTTTGTGCACAGGTTCTTGTCTACCACATTCACTCTGTCGACTATACTGTTGATTATACTGTCCCACAGTTCCATTTTCCCACTGAGAGTAGTGTTCTGGACTTGTGCTCCTAACAGTTGTGGCACTACTCTCATGATTTCATCCACCATGACTCTTAACTCGTCTTCCAAAAAAGGGGGATTTTTGGAATGTATAATGGTGGAAAAAAATGAAAAAAGAACAGTAACAGTGAGTTACTAAAGAGGGGGAGAGCAAAAGGGTGTGATTGGACAAAAGTGTGTGCAGAGTATTGTATGGGATAGTAAAAAAAATAATGGTGCCTAGTATCTGTACAGTGTGGGAAATAGTTGCTGTCTTGCTGGGTCTTGCTGTGAAAATGCAGAGGATTATGGTATGTTAAGGGGTGTGTTTTATAATGTTTTTTGCAGGTGTGTCCAGTGTGGCAATGTGTGTCAGCTGTGTTGTTTTCAAATCCACCCAATGTGCTGTTATGAATAACTTTGGTAACCCGAACTGCCATGGTTCCGACCGCCATCCGCTGACCACCATCGGTGATCGCCACTGCAACTTTAAACTCATAATACCGTCAGTGGTTGGTTACTGTTCTGTTGGGGCTGGTGGTTGGATCGCCTATTTCCGGGCCTCTAAGCCACTGCCGGTCTGTCTTTCTTGGTAGGTGGGTGGTGGTCCTGCCTGTCTGACTCATAATATGGTGGTCTGTAAGACCGCCAACATGGTGGTCTTTTTAGGACCTCCATCATGACGGTCTGGCGGTCTGACCGCCAAAATCGTAATGAGGGCCTTAGTCGTTTCCATCTGATTTACTATGTTTTTACTTGGTTCAGAAGTTGCCCCAAAGTCTATTTCATCAGAAAGACATCATGCAACCTTCAGGTTCATACGTATTGCCTCACTCACACTGTATCACAGTATTTAAACACTTACATTGAAAAACTCAAAAAGATGCATGCATGCTGTGGTGAACAATAACTCAGTTGGAGGCCCTGCCACTTCAAATCAGTAAGGGAAATATTTTGTGGTCAAAGAAAGACCGTTCTGAGTGGGAATTAGCTAGCCACAGTGCCTCTAAATGAAACACCATAGCCAACGCTCAACCTGCCAGTCACCAGTATCACTTTTTGTTGGCTCTTTGAAAGTTCAATGGCAGTGGGAACCAGGAATTCAAACTACCAGGAAAGTTCCCACAAGCATTGGTCACTTCCACCTGTTGGGACTGGTTCGAGAAACAGTAGCAGGAAACCAATTAACCATAGAGATGATGGTAACCAGTCCTTTGTTACTAGAAGAAAACTCACACTCCTGGATGCATCTTCAGAAAGGCTTTATTTTGCAATGCGTTTCGAATAGAAGGCCTTTAACACAGCTAGAGTAGGCAAAACTAGTGCCTACCACCATTAAAAACAAATTGCATATGATAAACATAGTAGAAATACTTCCTGATTTTCATGAACCTTTTTATCTTTTATGTTTCATTATAACTAATCTCCTGATTTTTCTAACATTACATGTTAAAGAGGAATACAAATATACAACTGAGATGTTCTTAATACAATAACACATGCAGACAGCCTAACAGAGGCTAAAATATATATGATAAGGTTCATGTCATACACAGTGCCAAGTGGCTGAGTATACCACTCCACTTGTGTCTAAAAGTATGATTCACATTTCCTCTCTAACACAGATTGATCATGCTAACAACTAAAAATAGAAATTTCTTGATTTCATATAGATAATTATGTTCCACCTAGTGTAATATTTCATGTACAAGTCTTTCTACCGAATACACAATAAATTTTACAATATTTGTATCAACACTGAATTTGCGGCCCTAGTTAATCATTAACATAATGGAAACATACAAAAAGGAATACAACCATACAATCATGTTCATTTTCAAAACAATGCCAACCTTACAAACAGGAAAATAAACGTAATCATGATTAAATCATGAAATGTGAAAAAAGAAGAGCAATTCACTCTATGGGAACAAAAGAAAGTTATAAACCGATACCTGGTAGCCCATCACCTCAAGTTCAGCAATTTTGATTTAACAGTTATTGTCCAACATGAACATGTAGTTCCTCATTTGCATTCATGTCTTCAGGGAACTTGCTCTTGAGTATCATGATGTATTGAGATCACATTCTCCTCATCCTCCTTTGCCTGTCTCCACGTCTCAGATTCACTGACACCCTGTCAATGCCAAAAGATGAGAGCTCATCATTACTCCCAGCATGTATTTAATGCCAATTTTTAGAACAGGGTAGTTTTGGTCTCTATTTTTTATCGCTCTTACATGTTCCAAAACTCTTTTTTTCACTGGAAAAATGGTGTTATAAATTTCTGTATTTCTGTGCAAGGATTAACATATAGTAATGAAAATTACTTCATGTTAAAAAAAATTAAATTCATTAAAAAAACAAAAGTTGCATGGACATTATAGTTAGGAAGTAGAATTAAAATAACATAGAAATTCACTGAAACAAACAAAGGTTACGAGAATGAAATAGTAAGGTTCTGAATTTATTCACATAAAAACATAGAAATTCAGCAATTATAGTTAGAGTTATTTCAAGTAACTATGACTCGTACCGTAAGAGAACTTTAACTTGTGCCTTCGCCATGCACTGCTAATTACTCCACATATAATGTAATTGAGGACACCTATGACAACATGGATATTATTACTACAACATTTGTAATAAGATTATTGATGAGAAAACTGTGAATGGCAACCAGTATAAGTCAAAAAAACATCCTTTCAGGGTTTGAGAGGCACATCAACTAGGCAAAACAGATGAGAGAACTCTGGGTTTTTCCCAAGTTTAGGTGGAGAGCCTCTCCAGTAAGGAGCACCCTGCAACACCAGCCATACTCTAGATTTGCTCACCTTAGATGCCTGTTTTTCTAGCAAAGTTTTTAAGCATAGGATTGGCACAGTGCCATCCACACTGAACTAGAAAGGGACAACGTCTTTTGCCATTTGTACAGCAAAATCTTTAAACATAGGAATGGCCCAGTGCTATCCTTCCTGAGCTGTAAAATAACAAAAGCCTTGCACCACTCCAGGAGCAGTATTACAGCTTTGAACTGGTAAAATACCATACAAGCCAACCTGGAATGAGCAAAGGAGACCCCTGACACATGTTTTGATATCATCATATCTCTTCAGAGAGGTTTAGTTTTGTCCAGACAGAAGGAAGCACCCAGTATAAGTCAAAGTAACACCCTATCAACGTTAGAGTGACACATTATTACATATATATATATATATATATATATATATATATCTCCATGTATACATATTCGCTATTCATAAGTAGCAACACTAACTATAACCTGCATCCCAGCCTTTCACTGCTTATTGCAGGTTTCATGCTATGTATATGTCCTTGTTTTGCTTCAACAGAAGGGCTCTAAAGTTTTAACCTTAGTATCAAAGGTGCAGATAGTATTATCTTTAGCACCTTTAGATCTTGATTTTTAAAATTCTTTTTGGTATATTTCTCCTGAGATTTTCACTGTTTCCAAACAGTCTAGTATAGAATAAAATGTGTCTATGGAGCAAATACTGTTTATAGTACTCAGTTTCCTACTGATATCAACTTCATTTCTTAATGTGGGTTCGATGTGTGTCAGAACTTTGAAACAGATTAAAGCTGTCCATATTAGGACATTAGTTTTGGAACAGGCATTCACAAATTTGGCTTTCTAGGAACAATATACAGATTGAATACTGCACGCAATGAGAGTTTACCATATATGTATAATTGATTGTTAATGTGAACTTTCCTACATGAAAAGCCTTATTAATTTATACAGCAATATGTGGGAAATGAAGCTTGGATGATGTCATCAGTAATGTCATTGGTGATGTGATCAATCATGTCATTTGTGACATCATCTGTGATGCCATAAATGATGCATAAAACATGTCATGAGTGATGTCATATGTGAGGTCATAAGCGTTATTGGCGGGGACGCAAGTTATAGTTGTGCTCCTAATTATACATGGTGAATTTCTGTGGTTTGTTTAGTTCTGAACTTTAACTTTGTCACAGAGAAATTCTACTATCTATAAGTTACCTTCTTAGTGAATTTCTAAGGGTGTTTTTTAATTGAAAACTCATATTTTTATCTAACCTACTATAACATTACTTCAACATTTGGCTCTCTCAGTGAATTTCTAGAGCTTTTTTCAATAAAAATATTTCAAAATGCATGGATAGTAAGTAATCCAACAATATTTGTGCTGAGAGTGTTCAATTTCTTAGTTTTAGCAACTCGCATAAACAAAAATATTCCAACACATTTTTCACAGACTCTGTCTTTGTGCTCATGCTCTTGAGAGTCTGATGCGTTGCTGGTCGATTGATGTCCTGAAGACAAAGACTAATTTTGTTGCTGATCTATACCGTGGATAGGTAGCTATGACAATGTGACTGGTTGACTTGTTGTGCCTTTTCATTCTAGGTACCAACTGCGCTGTTTTATAGTTTTTCTCCTAGATAGATGTTTTTTCCAAATTCATGTTCTAAACTGTTTTTGCATGAAGCCCCGCATGCCAATGCTAATCTGGGTTAGGTAGGGTTTCTATTCTGAGACTTTGACATATACAGTGACAAATGATTGATGAACTGATTTGCTGAACTCTGCTACACATGTTAACATTTTCATTGTTGTTGGCTTATATTGAGGCATTAGAATGTATGTTTTCTTAAGTTCTGATTAGATTATGTTATTGGTGGTCACTAATGAATTAATACTAAGTGGATTGAATAAAGTTTGAATAATCCGTATGACTTAGTATTGTAACTAATAGGGAAATTAAATTGATAAAATGTATAATTGAGTTGTGGTTATTCATGAAATGTTGACGCTATTCACTGATGATTAATGTTTTTTGCTTATTTATTATTAGTTTGTGTATTGATTATCAATGGTCATCGATTACTACATAGCTAGGATACTCCATGTGAATCAAAAGGTTAATCGACCTATAGGCGTCCCCTTGTAAGTTTACTTACGAAGGATGAGGCGCGCTAGCAATACCTAAAGCATTTCCTTTAGAAACATATGAGTGTTTTTTTTCCCATATAAATAATGGTTAGTGCTTGAAAAAAATAATTTGAAGACACATTTTCTGAGTTCTCAAATTGCAACAAAGCCTTTAAATTATTTGCTATCTTCATGTTTTGTATCTAGTGATCACATGATTATTTTTTTATCATATCGTAAGGATATGGAGTTGCAGCATGAATTTTGCAAGTGGGGAACCAGGTTTGAATTTTGGCATTGGTTCAACATTCTGTGATTCTGAAAAAAACAATCTCCCCATACCTAAAACTAAAAATAATATGTCCTTGTGTAATGTAACTGATGCTCTTTTAAAGCACTCCTGTATCTTTGAGTCGAGTCTGCAAACTGCAAAAATAAAATAATAATAACTGTTTTGAACACTTCTGTCACTGGGATATAATTGGGCACATTTTGGTGATATCTGTGCTGCATTTGGGCTATTTTTTCTCTAGTGACCATCTTGGGATTTTGTTATGAAGCTCCTAATTTCCTCATTTAGCGCAGTATGCTCAGCAGATAATTCTTTCAGTTTTTTATGTCAATTCCATTAAGATGGTATTCAGATGTACCACACTTTTGTTGTAAGTTAGGAATATTACAACTCTAGTTGTACATTGGTAAAGCTGCTGTTCATCCAGGAGTTAACTGGCAGTATGCTGCTGATGTTAAAAGGGCATGTTACAGTCTTCATGTTGCAATGTTTTACTGTAATAGAAGAGGACAATTTTTGAGAACTCATTTAAAATGTGTTCTAATTTTGCTTTCTACAGCAAAACCATAATTTCTATGTCAAAGTGAGCCCCCTCATTTTGTTCCTTTCTAAATTAAGGGGGTTATTCTAACTTTGGAGGAGTGTTAATCCGTCCCAAAAGTGACGGTAAAGTGACGGATATACCACCAGCCGTATTACGAGTTCCATAGGATATAATGGACTCGTAATACGTCTGGTGGTAAATCCGTCACTTTTCCGTCACTTTTGGGACGGATTAACACCTCCTCCAAAGTTAGAATAACCCCCTAAATGTTTTAAGTGTTACCAGTTTGATTCAACCAAGATGGCTTCAAGTGTGCCACACTTTTGTCATAGTTAAGAAGCTTAGGGCCATATGTACGAAAGCTTTTTCCCATAGACACAGAATGGGTAAAGTCCTTTCGTACATCTGGCCCTTAGTTTTCTAGGTATTCTTTAGAACACTCTTGAAGGCTGCAGAAGAACACAGGGGAATCAACTGACATGTTGCTCCTTTTGAAAGTATACAGTAGTTTTTACTGAAAATGTTAGGCTTATTTTCATATGGTTGAGAAAGACATTGTGAATGTACAGAAAACCTCTGCTCATTTTAGCTTCTGGAACACCTTACATAACCTCTGTGAGAAAATCAAGACAAATCAGTTTTCTCTCAAACATGATTCATGAAATCCAAACAAAAGGTCAGCATTTTCAGGGTAAAATCACTTTAGAACAAATTACAATTACTAAAATCAGAATGGTGCTATCAACACATATTTTATATTATAACTAATATCTGTTACTACTCTTTATATGTGCTACATTTTGTGACTCTCAAAACCTGCCATTCACAACAGTGTATTTCAATGGAGTACTTGTACCAGAGCCTTTAATGGATGGCACAGCATGTTGCCCATGTTGTGGCCAGCCAATAGGAGGGGGTCCCCTTGGGACCATCGTACATGCTGTTTGTGGTCTGGGTGTGCTCACTCTACCCCCTTACATATTTTTTAAAATGTACTTACTGGACATAGGAACCAAGTCCCTGAGTTGTGTAATTAATTTTCATAAATCTTTGAATTCCTTTTTTTTTTGCACCTTTATCCAGTTTACAATATATCATTTGAGTATAACCAGTAACAGTTAGAGAAAGAATCTCCAGCAGATATGTACTTCAGTAGTCTACATATAGTATACTTGTGTCTACAATGGCTAGTCCCTGAGTCTTGTAATGGCTACCAAAATATATTGTTCAGGTTGAAACCAAGCAGTCAGTATTGACTAGTCCCCCCTGAATTGGCTAAAGAGAGAATATCTGGACACCAACCGTCCAGATATGTATAACTTTCAAAACCTTAATTTCTGAAAAACTACTGAATAGATTTACATCCAATCACATGGGGTCAAATACAATACAAAATGATAGGTTTCAAAGTGGCCTACCCAAGCCATACTAGGCCTTGGGGGCCACATCACTTGGGACCAATTATAATAAAAAGGCTGAGGGGAGTCACTCAGCCTTCCCAGGCCCCCTCTCTGAACCTAATTAGGTCCAGGGAACCCAATCCCCTGGGTATGAATTATAAATAACATGAGCGAGGGGCATTCTACCCCCTCCTCAAGTCTGTTTTGTCCCAGGGGGTCCTCCATCTTCCAGGGATGTATATGTTTCAAGTTGAGGGGAGCCTCATAGGCCCTCCACCCAAGCCTCATCAGGTCCTGTGGATCCCACCCTCCACGTCCATTGTAATTTTAAAAGGTAGAGGGGCCACATGGCCCCCCTCTTTGAGCCTCACGAGGCCCTGGGGTCACTATCCCCCAGGGACAAACCTATTTTGAAGGCAAGGGTTCTGTGCAGCCCCCTGTCCCTGAGCATTTTATGACCCCAGGGACTTGTTACACCAAGGGCAGTCATTATTTCAAGGTGTGTGCTCTGATGCCCAGCCAGGGAACCCCTGCACAACATAGGGGGCCATAGGGGAGACCCAGGGCCAGCGTTGTGCCAGCTGCAGGAGCCAGCATTGTTCCCACCCGCACGGAGCAGATATTTATGAGTACAGGAAGATCGCACGTCTTTTCCTAGCTGGCGCCACCATTTTTAAAGCACCTACTTGCTGGGTGCCGGCTTTGTGCTTGCTCCTGTTTGACAGGGGGTTTGAAATTCTCTCACCAGGTGCGAAAATACACAAGTTTTCTGCCCTGGGGTCAATAAAGGTTCAGGAAGGAGGGGGCATGGTGGGATATGCAGCCCCTGTAAAAAGTAGTTTGGGCCCTTCGGATGGGATCCTTGGGGCCTAAAATGGCCTTAGAAGGGAGCTGTATATGCCCCTTCTTAATTAATTAGATTAGACCCTGAAGATTTGGTCTGCTGTGATGAAAGCAACCTCTAGAGGGGTGCTGAGTGCCTCCTCCCATAAAAATATACTTTGGGCTCCAGCTCTTGGGGACAAAAATTACCTGGAGTGTGGAGTCGCCTGCTTCCCTCTGGTAAAATAAATACTGCCTGCCCCAGGGGATGGGGTCCCCTGGGCAAAATAGGGCTAGAGGAGAGTGACCATGCACCCGCCTCCATAAAAGATTGTGCATCATCACCAGGCCCTGGCCCACCATGGACGGTTTTAAAAAGAAGCACAGAAGCCTGCACTTCTTAATTTTTGTACATTTTGCTGCAGATTTGTGGATCTTGTGCCCCCAAGATCAAGTATGGGGGGTGAGGGTACTCTGACCCTGCCCCCCTATCTTTTTTCAATGCTTTTTTTTAGGGCTCGGGTCCTGAGTGGTAAGACATTTGCCACCACTTCCTGGTTAAGGTGGCGGCAGCCAATCAAATCCTTCATGGCGTGGTATATATAAGCACTAAGCAGGGTTGGGCCTGGCTGAGTAGGACTGATCCTGCTTAGCGCTTCCAAGGTGGCACATACAGGAAAACTCCACGGGACATGGAACTCTGCCTTGGTTAAATTCCACAGTTTTTTCAACTTTGTGGAATTCTGCAAAGCCGAACTCCACTCACTCCGCCCGGGCCTAGTTTTGTGCCCACTGGACTTGATCATTTTGTTTCTGGTCCTCCTTAATTGGTTCTTTGTATGACTTATCATCTTGGTTCTAGTCCTCTAGGCCATTTTTATACTTTCAGCCTCCTTTTTCCTAGGTCCTTTATTCCTTCCTGATGCTCTTGACTTTCCTACTTTTCTTCTAGCCCTTATGATCCATCTCACACTGCTCATCTGATTCCCACTTAATCAGTTCCTGATCAAGCTGTTCCCCTTGATCTACCTTCTCTCTAGTGTCGTTGTCCTCTTAGGCCTTGCCCTTTTAGCTTGTCTTCCTGCTTTGGATCATCCTTGTCCTCCTAGTCCTATGGCTTGCCCTCATGGTCCTTCTCGCACTGCACTCAATGGTCTTGGCCCTCTTGGTCCAGGTCTAGTCCCCTTTAGTCTTCCTAACTCTGTCTGTTCTGGTCCTTATGATTTTCCTTATCGTGGACCTGCCACCCCAAGGCCCTAGTCTGTCTGCTACACTAGATACTCAGGGCCCTTATCCTATTGTCATGGTTCCTCTGGCACTCCTAAGCCTGTTTTGGGCCCTATTAGTCCTGGTCCTCCAAGTATTTTTGGTAGTGACCTCTTTGTCTTTCTTTCCTATTCTCGCCGTCAGTCATATTGACCTGGTCCTGATCTTCCTATTGTTTGTCCTCATTCTGCTATACAAAACCATCATGGTTCTCCTTTAACTGGTCCTCCAGGGCTTGGCCATCCAGTTGCTCATCTTCCCAGCCATCCTGTTCCTAGCTCTTTGGACTGGACATCCAGACTGTGATCATCCTGGTCCTGATAGCCATGCCCAGGTAGTCCTGATCCTCCTTTTCTACCTCACCCTTGCCCTCCTGGTCCTGATATTGAAGGTCCTGATCCTGTTTGCCCTGTCATTCTGGAACCCTTAGTTCTTTGTTTTTTGTTCCTCTTAGGACTTTTCCTTTTGAATCTGTCTGCCTGTGTTCTTAGTCTCAGCAACTTGGCACTCCTGGACAAATTCATGCTACTCTTGTTTTACATAGTCCTTGTCCTTCTCGAGATTCTTTTCCTGTTGTCCCAAAGACTCTTGGTCCTGTTCTTTATAGGTTAGGTTCTCCTGGGCCTACTTCTCCTGGACCTGACCCACCTGCTATCTCAGTCTTGTTCTCCTTAGCCCTGGCCGTCCTGGTCCTTCTAGTCCTATTGTGCTTGACATCATAAATATTTCCTTTTCAACATGATGGCCCTTCCTTTACTACAGTCTCTGCCAATCTGGCCCTATTCCTTTGTTGTCCTCTTGGCCCTAGTCTCCTTGTCCTGGCTCTCCTATCAACCTTTTAGCCTTTGTATGATAGTTCCTGGCCATCTTGCTTCTCATGTCCTTGCACTCTAGTCTTTGACCCCCTTGCTTGAGTTTTTCTTGTTCATGTCCTTCTACTGGTACTGAAGCCATGGATCTAAGTGCTCTTGATCTAGGTTCTCCTTGTTCAGATCCTCCTGAGCCTGATCATTTTGGTCTTGGACCTCCTGCCCACCACTGTTCCTTCCACTTGGTTTTCCAGAAGCATGTTGATTTTCATATCTTAGATCCTCCTCACCCTGATTCTGCTACTTGTAATAAATTCTGTATCTTACTTGGTAAAACAAGCCCTGGTTCTATAGGTCATGATCTTCATGGCCCTCTTTGCCCTTTTTCCAGTTATCCTGGTCATGATCCTTATAGTTTACCTAGTTTTTTGCTCTGGCCTTCTAAGTGCCCTTGATACTGTCCCCCTCAATCTTCCTACACACTGTCTTGCTGATCTTCATAGTCGTCTTCATTCTGAGCCTGATCCTTATGAACTTCCTCCCCCTGCTCCTTGTCACATGGCTCTGCAATAACATGTAAAGTTACAGATCATTCTGGCCTTTCCTAGTTTTGATGTTCCCTTACCCCTAGTTCATGTCTAAGATCTTCCTGGCCCCGTACATTCTTGTCCTCATTTCACTGATCATCATTCACATGCACTCCCGCCCCTAGTCTTTGGATCCTGGGTCACCTGTTTCACAAGCTCCTGACCCTGGACCTTTTCATCCTCCTCACCCTAACTTTTGTCCATCAGTCCTCTTGGTCCTGCTTCCCTGGTTTATCTATTCCCCTCATTTGCATGTTGTAGGAGGCTGGCCTGGTGTGTGGTGGGTAACCAAGACACTTACACCTTGTACCAGCTCCATGTATCCCTTATTAGTTTAGTATAGTCAGTGTCTAGAAGCCAGGGTCTCTAGAGGTAGATGTGGATGAGCAGCCAAGGCTTACCTTAGAGACACGCAAAGCTAATGCAATACCACTGTAGTCACACAGTATTTACACGCATGAAAGAAAACACTTAGGCCTACATTATGACATTGGCAGTAAGTACTGCCTACCGCCACGACAACGGCCGCCAAAAGGCTGTCGCTATGGCTAACAGTCCTCCGCCTAATTATGACCACAGCCAGATTACCGCCACAAGAAGGGCAGAAATCCAGCTGTGGCCATGCTGGCAGATGGGGTTAAGGTGGTGCTGCCACCACCAGCAGTGCCACACTAGTAGACCACTCCCAGCTGTATTATGAAAAATAATACAGCCTACGGTGTTCTGCGGGTGATCGCTGCTGGAGGTAGCAGCACCCCATCCCCTGCTAGCAGACCCCCTGGATTCAGGTAGGTCGAGTTTCTGACAGGGGAGGGGCTGGGGGTGTTGTGTGTGTGTGTGGGGAATATGTACATGAGTGTGTGAATGTATGTGTAGTGTTATTTGCGTGGGTTTATGCATGTGTGAGAATATGTGTAAGTATGGATATGTGGATGCGTGTCTGTGTGCCACTGTGAATGTGGTGCAGATGTGTGCAAGAATGAATGGATGCATGTGTGTATGAATATGTGTATGCCTGTGTGAGTGGGTGTGTGTATGCGTGGTGCGTGTCTGCATGTATGTGTGTATGGAGGTGGGGGATTGGAAGGGGGGAGCGTGGATGGACTTGGAGTCAGGGGCATCTTGGGAATCCCCTGTCACTGACAGGGCCTACTGCCATGGTTTTCGTGGTGTTACAAATGCCACAAAAACCATGGCGGTAGGCAGGGTCAAAATGCCTGAGGTGGTACAATAGCAGCTACCAGGCTGGAGATTCTTATCTCCAGACCGGCGGCTGCTACTGCCATGGCGGTCAGAGTGGTACATTGGCAGGTTTGCTTCAGCCAACCCGCCAATGACATAATGTGGCGGTATGTACCACCAGCCTGTTGGCGGTACTACCGCCACATCACCACCGACTGCTGGGGTCAGAAAAATCCCCTTACTGTCAGAAAAATGAAGGTTTATTTTGGTGACACAAATACCAAAAATACCAAAGAGGCTATACTCTCTTAGGAGTTAAGTAGTACACTTATGCAGAAATAGGCATAAAAACTGTTAGAAAACAGTGCAATTAGTGAAAATCACAATAGAGAGAAATAGCCCTAGGGTGAGCACAAACCATATACTAACAAAAGTGGAATGCGAGAGTCGGTCCCCCACCTAGGTAATTTGAGTGTGTAGAAGGGAACTGGGAGTACTAGGAAAGCCTAAAGGTATGTACCACAAACCCCCCAACGACCAGCAAAGCAGGAGTAAATCACTATAAATTCCCCATAAAATCCACTTGGAAGAAAAGAAGAAGAATGCAAAGCCCAGAAGAGATTGCAAGACACCAGCAGTGGATTCCTGGACAAGAGGACCTATGGAAGAAGCGGGCTAAGTCCAACATGCACAGCAGATTTCAGGAAGGGCAGGAGCCCGTACCCACCAGACTGAAGGTGCAAGAGATGATGCGACGGTGAGGAAGGAGAGTCAGTACTGCACCCAAGAAGACAAAGTCGAGTTCCTGGAGGATGCAGGTGATGTTCTACACCGAAAGGAAGATTGCAGTTGGGTTTGCGTCTTCGGATTCTGCCAACAAGCCTTGGCACACACAAAACTTGCCGTTAGCAGAAAGTGGAGCTGCCCGGGGTCAGAAAGGACCAGTTGGACTCTACCCAGGAGGGGTAGTCAGCGGGGGCCCTAAAAAATACAGAGAGTCCACAGAAACACAGGCAGCACCCACAGGAATCCCACAGGATGGGGACACGAAAGTCAAAGAAGGGGCCCATAGAGTACTACAAAAAGGGCTCCCCTGCTGCCGGAGAACCACTGAGGGAGCTGTGCATCACAGGATGGAGCGCTGGGGGCTGGAGCTTCAAGATGCTTGAAGATCCCTTGGAAAAGATGCCAACAAGCCTTGGAAGCTGCTAAGGGCGTGGTGCAAGGGGGTACTGTCCTTCGTGGGCAGGCAAGGGCTTGCATCCACCCAAGTTGTACAGCTAGAAAAGAGGACAGTCGGGAGCACTTAAGTCTACCACCCACGATGCAGGATCCAGGCAGCTCAGCAGGAGAGGGGATCCATGCAGAAAGTCAACATTGTAGTTGGTGCATGCAGAAGCAGGGGAGTGACTCCTTTACCCCAAGGAAGATTCCTTCTTCCTTCTGGTGTAGGCTGAAGACAGGCTGTCCTCAGAGGATTGATGACTGAGGAAATGTTGCAGTTGCTGGAAGGAGCCATGGATACAATGTTGCAGGAGATGCTCTCAGAGTTCCCTGTCAACCTTGAATCCAAGATGGCAAAACCCAGGGACCCTCTGGAGGAGTTCTGAGCACCACCTCTGGGGTGGTGATGGACAGGGGAGTGGTCACTCCCATTTCCTTTGTCCAGTTTCACATCAGAGCAGAGATTGGGAGTCCCTGAACCAGTGTAAACTGGTTTATGCAAGGAATGCACCAAATATGCCCTTCAAAGCAGTACAAATGGCTTGGGGTGGCTACCCTTCCCAAGCCTGTAACACCTATTTCCAATGGGAGAGGGCGTAACACAGCTCTCCCAAAGGAAATCCTTTGTTCTGCGCTCCTGGGCTTGAGCTTCTCAAGCAACAGGAGGGCAGAAACCTGTCTGTGAGGTGGCAGCAGCTTGGGCTGCCTGGAAACCCTCGGAAGGCTGTAATGCAATACTGAGGGTCCTTTAAGGAGCCCCCAGAGTGCATGGGTTCATACAACAAATGCCTGCAAAAGCATTGGGGATATGATTCTAACATATTTGATACCAAACATGCTTATGTTCAGAGTTACCATTCTTTAGCTGGACATAGGTATTGACCTATGTCCAGTACACACGTAAAATTGTGTCCCTGCAATGATGAACTCTGGAAAAATGGGCCTGGAGTTCATCAGGGCACCTCTGCTAGTGCAGAGGTACCCTCACACACAGGTACTTTGCACCCTGCCCTCTGGGCTAGAAAACCTGCTATAGGGGGGACTTATAAGTGACCTGGTGCAGTGAAAGGGTGCTTGCACCTTTTCAGGCAGGGTGCAATGGCAGTCTTGCAGAAACCTTTGCTTGTGTACCCTATGGGTGGCAAAATATATGCTGCAGCCCATTGGGATCCCCTGGAACCCCAATGGCCTGAGTACCTAGGTACCATATACTAAGGACTTATAATGGGGTACCAGTGTGCCAATTGTGGGATGAAATACAGAGTATTGGGAGAGAGAGCATAATCACTGGGGTTCTGGTTAGGAAGATCCCAGTGTACACAGTCAAACACACTGACATCAGGCAAAAAAAGGGGTAACCATACCAAAAAAGAGGGTACTTCCCTACACATGGACCTAACCATTCTGATTCTGGTGACCTTGATACAGGTAGTCCTTGTCTGAGTTCTGATACTCCTTTTTCTGGCCATCAGTCTCAGAGTTCTGGTATAGTTCCACTGGCATTAGTTTCCCTAGCCGTCCTAGCCTCCTCCTACCCCAACCTACTTCTACTAGCCCTCCTACTCTCCTACTCTCCTAATTTACCTATTCAACTTGGTTCTTGTTCATCTGACGATGGGGCCCTCTCTAACGGCCCTAATAGTAATCAGTCCTATTGCTTCTGGTCTTCCTCATCCATCTGGTACTTGTCCTCCTAGTTCCTTTGTTATGGATCACACTGATTCATATAATTCTTGTCACTCTGGTTTTTGAATCCCCCTGAGGCTGACACTCCTGGACCTTCTGATTCTGGTCTCACTGAACCGAGACTTCCTTGTCTTTTATAACCCTTGGTCATTCTAATCCAGGGTCAACAGGTCCAGCTAGCCCTGGTAGTTCTGGTTGTGATCTTCCTGGTGCTAGTCCTTTTGCTTCTGGCCCCTTGGTCATCCTTGATCTGATGTCTGTGGTCTTGGTTCTCTTGTCTCTGGTCCTTCTCTCCATTGGTTTCCTGGTACTGGACGTATCTTCTTGGATATGTTAGTTTTGGCCCTAATTTTCCTTGTGCCTCTCGTCGGTGAACACAGGCCTTCACATGACTTCTTGTCTTTATGGTCCAAGGTATTCTATCCCTTCT
Source organism: Pleurodeles waltl (assembly GCF_031143425.1). Classification (NCBI taxonomy): domain Eukaryota; kingdom Metazoa; phylum Chordata; class Amphibia; order Caudata; family Salamandridae; genus Pleurodeles; species Pleurodeles waltl. The sequence continues at coordinate 1,109,150,192 of NC_090447.1, read as the reverse complement.
ACCTCTGGGCCTTCTGTTCCTTCGGCCCTTGTCCACTGGGTCCCTATCCCCCTGTTCCACATTCTCCTTGCCCTCCTGATTCTTCTAATCCTGGCCCCAGTACCCCTAGTACTCTTATTTGCTGTCCTGTTCCTCATTGCAAATTTATTCCTGATCCCCTCTGGCAATGGTAACCCTGGTCCTCATAGATTAGGTCTTCCTGGCCTGGTTTTCCTGTCCTGGTACTCATGGATCTGGTCATCCTGTTCCTCCTAGAGGTTCACTTGTTGGCCCTTCTTTCCTATTTTTCAACCTTCTCCTTCTACTCCTTCCCCAGCACCCCTCCACAATGAGTTTAGTCAGGTGCAGCCTCCAAGCCTTTCATGAAGTGTTTGTTTCTTTGGCTTTCAAGTTTCTTTCCCTGAGACATCACTGTCAAGTATAGAAATGAGGTCCCAGTAGAGACCAGACCTTACACTGCTTAACATGTTATAAATCAAAACTACCATTCCCAAGATGCATTTTGTAGGTGACTTAAATGTCAGTTTGCCTGAAGTGGCCAATCATGACATTGGACCAATAGGCATCACTGTCCTAAAACTACTCTGCTGGGTGAATAGTATGAAAAGGTGTGTTTATAATCAGGCAGCTAAACAAACTCCTCCTGCGAATTACCCAGATGCATTTCTTATCTGTCTCCTGCTTTCACTTCCCCTTTCCACAGCAGCTATATTGTCTCACTCAATTTACCTCCTGCACGTGCCCTAAAGCACTGGGCCCCAAACACCAATGAGCTACTGTGCATGTGCCTCCCTCTGGGGCCCGGTACCACCTATCTATTTATATTCCCTGTTTGCTGATGCTTGATGACTGTTGATATGTTGCCAGATTTGAAATGCTAAGCAAACACAATCCCCCTGAAACAGGAGCCTAAAGCCTACACAAGACCTTCCATAAGAAGCCCAAAAACATCCCAGCCCTCAAAAATCATCAAAAGGAGTACAATGTACGCAAACAACAACGGATTCTCATGAGTGAATACAGTTTATAGAAAACATGCTTTAACACCATACTGAGTATTCTTTTCTGACAACCCTGACTGACTGGCTGACTGAAGTAAGTGCAAAATATCTCTGTGCCATATCCTGAAGCTCTGTTTCATTTCTATCCATATTATTTGAATAATAAAATAACATAATGTTTTTATTCAAACTCTTTTTTATCTGCAAACCAAATAGCGTAATTCATGCATTTATCTTTTTACAAACTATTGTGTACTTGTATATGGACTTCCTTTTAAATACTCCACACGTTTAAACGCCAATACAAGAAGCCCACCAAAACACCGCCAAGAGTCCCTTTTTTCTTTATGGCCGGCTAAATAGCACACTATTTATCTGGCCACTGGTCAAATTGTATATCATCTCTAGCATTTAGCTTGTGGCCAGCTAAACAGCAGAGACAAAGTATTATTAGTAAATATTAGCTCACCATGATCAGCAAATCAATTGCTGAATCACTGAGGAAAAACTATATAAATAAAAAGGTTTGTCTAGCTCAGTCAATTTAAAGATTGTTGTGGAAATACATTTATTCTTCACATCATATAAAAAGTGCGAAAAGCTCAATGTTTTAAATGTATTAACACATAAAGGAAAAGAAGGGAGAGAATGACAGCATGCACTGTGTATTCAGTGCTCACACATAGGGAACAATTGAACTTGAGATGTAAAATGTGTAAGTACAAAAAACACGTAGGTCAAGTTCATTACTAGTCTATGGCTATATATTAAATTAACATTAGCCCAGATTTCTTAAGTCATTGTATAGCCAATTTTGTCTGTGTGTGCTGTATATGTACATTTCAATATTTTCAATTCTTCCCTTTATGGCACTACTGGAGATAAACAGCACCCCAGCTGTGGAGATCTTACTGTGGTAAAGTACAGGGGGATCCCCATTCTGACAGCAGAGTCTCCCTAGAATGAAGTGTAAGGAAACTACAAATCTGTTTCAAACTTGGAAAACATGAGCAAAACTGTTTTATGTTAAATAATAATCACAATTTATTTTATATATTTATGTCAAATGAAAAACAAAAGAAAAACATACTACTAGCACTAGCAACTTAATTTTGAATTGAGAATTAAATTAATTTAAATATATTAAATTATTTTTCCCAAGTTTTGCTTAAAAATACCATAAAACGCCAACTAAATTAAAAAATATATGTTTTATTATGCATTATTAATTATTGAATGTGGAGCACAAAATAAATTAAAATAATGTATTAAAGTTTAATCTTACATTATTTCTTACTTTAAAAAAAGGTTGTCAAGATATTTTATGCTAAAATAATAAATGTGTATTATATTGATATTTTTTTACATTCTTTACATTGAGCTATATGTATTTATAAGTTTATCTATTTTAAATCATTTAAATTAATGTATCATTATTTCCTCAACGGAAAACGAGGTGCATTGGAAAACAATGACATTTCCTTTTCATTTTTTCAGAGTAGGCAGTGGTCTGTGGAATGTTGGCACCCCACTCACAAAGGGGAAGTGATCCCTTGGGGATTCCCTCCTATTTGCGAATGGGTTACTACCAACTTGAAGTTGGTGGTAACTGTGATTGTTTAACGACTGCATTCACAGTCGCAAAATCATCTTACATGCCATTGTGGCTCGCTATTTGGAAGGAACACTCTCTGCACGCCCCTTCCAAATGGCGACTTGCACACCTATTTTGCGATTCGGGAACTAGATTTCCAAATCGCAAAATAGGGTTTGTACATATCAAAATGCTTATCTCTTGTAGCAAACGGCCCTATCCTACGAATCCGGTCGTTTTCGGCTAGAAAAAAGCTACATATATCTGGCCCTAAGTATCATTTTGAGTTCCTTTTTGGTTGTATTAATTTTAGAAATGCAGTTTGTATAAAGCAATTGGCTTACTCTTTTGTGGGTGGGAAAACATCCCTTCCGAACGTACTTCCTAGCCCTCCCTTAGCCATTCTTTAATTCTCCATAATTGATTTCCCTTCCATAGTAAGTATTCCACATTATCCATCCACTTCCCAGTGCCTCCCACATTGACTACTTAAACATATTCCTAAGTGTGTTGAAACTCCTGCAGTTGGGAGGGACATCTCTACCCAGTAAAAGATAGGAGAGGCAGAGGTGCGAACTCCACCTGTGCGTTTATGAATTGCGTTCTCTAGAATATTTGTGCTAGTATAGCAGTACTACAAACATATATACAAATGCGGTTTGTGAATAGGCCTAGGCCCACAGAATTTAAAGCTGGTAGTCATATGAATTTTATCAATACAATTCAAAGGAGCTTAAATGTGTGATAGAAACTTGTCACTTTCAGCAAAGTCTTCTGTACTGAGCAGGTGGCAGGATCTTTTCTCTGAGAAAGTGCAGGACATTCTTGAGGAAAAAATATAAATTCCTGAAGGATGCAGCTCCCTCATACAAGGTGTCACAGCACTAGGTACAGGTTTCCACCTGCCTAAATGAAAATATTAGATCCCCGCCCCTTATAAAACCTGAACTAAAGTTGGGAGTCTTTTTCTGAAGAGACATTGGTATATTCTTAATCATATGTGAAAATAATATTACAGTGTTGAATAGGAGTATGTGAGTATGAACAAACAGGATCTAGTTATTCACAGTTCGATTTCCTTTTATTGCTGTTCAAGATTACCTTGCGGTAAACATGAGACAGCAGTTTGCATGGTACACACAAAAACTGCCGAAACGTATTATTGTTGGAGTCCTTGATTGAAATGTGTAGTGTGGTAAGAACAATAATAGGAGACATCATCTCATGGCCACCATCCCTAATCTTGAGTTTTGGCATTGCGTAGGTAATTATAACTGATACATTTCAGTGGTCTGCACATTTGAGCCATTAACCTAACTCCGTTTGCAACAGGTTTTTAGTGACTACAACTTTGTTTAATATCACTGCATTCACGTGAAACAAAGGAGAGAGACAAAGCATTTTCCCAAATGTAAGATGCGTTTTTCACATAATTTGGGAAAAATAGTGTGCTTCATCATTTCGAACTTGCATTTTTATAGAGACAATTGGGAACGTCCTGGTAATACAAGTGGATATGTAATTATTTTTAAAAAGATAGTTCTGTTGGACTTAGTATTGACTAACAAAAAACGTTACGAAAATGAGAATATATATTGTACTTCGGAATAACGCTTTTTTAAATTTCAAAGACCTTATTGTTTCACATCAGTAGATTGAAAAATAATACCTGGGAGAAAAATTGTTCTGTCTACAATCTATGTAGGAATCAATTCAGAAGAACATTGTTCTTTGCTCTCTCCCTGCTTTAACACTTAATGAAACCTTACATTAGGTACAGTGTCTAGGGAACCAAAATATTCACCCGCTACTAAACTTTATAAATTAGAACTAGTTTCAGCCAATACATTAAAAATTTAGTTTCTGAAAAGCGAAGCCTGAAGCAGATTTAAAGCCATAAATCACGAAAAAAATTATTTATCAGTCACAATAATTCGCAAAGGTTTACGAATTTTATGAAAACCAAAATATAAATATTAGCCAAAAAAGTACCAATAATTGCAGAACATATTTAATACTAGGAGAGGCTCCTTCTTTAAGAAAAACTATAGAATCAGGATTAATAATATTAAATTGTAAGTAACCTATTTCTGCAAGATTGCCATAGTCACTAGCTTTTTGCGGTTATGCTGCTATTTTTTTAATGTACCTCTTTGAGAATCTTTATTCTGAACACAGGTGGAATTCATTAAATCAGCTCTGTTTTCCTCATTAGAAAATACAACGCACCACACACTAAACACTATAGTTGAAATTAAGCAATTTTGAGTAAAAGTTCTAGGAACCCTACAGAACTGTGAAGATAAACTTCACCAAATACTTACCACTCTAGGGTAAAGCTCCAAAGCTGTGCATATTATGAGCAAACCTCTAAACAATATTCCCTCCCAGGCAATGAAAGCAAGATAACACATTCAGTGCTTCATTTACAAGCCTTTTGCGCCACCGCTGCATCATTGTTTTAAAGCAGCAGTGGCGCTAGCAGTGTACTACACTGCTCCATTGTTACAAACTGACACATGGGGCCCATAGCGTCAGTTTGTAAAGCCCTGCGTCACATTATATCTGTGCCAGATATAATGTTTGCAGGGTAGGCGTTCCTATGGGTAAAGGCATGCAGAACTGATGCAGTGAAATTTACAACATTTCACTGCGTCATTCTGCGACTTCACTGCTTCAAAATTTTACTACCTCCTCAGAGCAGGCGTAACATTGATGCAGGCCTTTTTGCATCAGTTTAACAACACTACTTCAGAAATGCATTACTTTAACACCAACAAATGCATCAGAATTTATGAGGCATCTGTGAAAATGTGTGCCACAGAGCTCGGGATTGTAAATATAGAGCATCCACTGATTGGTTAGGGAATTGGGCAGGGAACACAAGAAATCTGATGATGGCAATGCATAAGATTCTTGTAAATGAGGTCCTCATTCCCCTAAAACGAATTTCTGGGAAGAGCTGTCATCTTACCCAGTAAAACCGTAGTCAAGAACAGTGTTGTCAATGTAAAGAAAGGTGGTCCACAACTTCATTCAGAGGTTGTCCAAGTCCCAGGCTGCCTATGGGAAACTATTGGAGACAAGATCAGCTTAGAAAACAAACACTTACCCGCATTATGCTTGAAAAGATCTAACACAAATAAACACTTCAGACATGGAACAAAGTAACACAAACAAGAAAGTAAAGACTGCGCACTCAATGCACCCAAGAAAACAAATAAACATAGTAGTGTGTAAGCATTAGAAAAATAACACCCACATAGGAACAGAACATTGTCTCCACAAACCTTAACTAATAGCCGGCTGAGACAAAGCTAAAGGAAAGCTTGTACATATGCCTCCATTGTTAAAAACAAAACCTCACTCTAACTCTTAAAGGTTGCCCATAAACGGAACAGCACTAAATCATAATGTTGATATGAAGTGAGTATGGAATTGTGTCACTAAACAAATACAGCAATGTCACACACTAAGAGGAAATTGAAAAGAACCACTGCTGCACATCAATCCAGCATGAATGCCTTTCAGAAATAAAAAGATAATATGCCCTCACGTGACTCAATAAGGCCTAGTGCATTGCCATGTCGGTCTTGTACCCACTGTGGACTAGGCCTTTTCTCATGTGAAGAGTTCTAGGCCAGAAGGACTCCTCCAACAAAGAATGAGGTATTTTTCTCACCACCCATGCTCGGCACAGTGATGTTAAAGGACCAAAGGACTTCCTAATAGTGAGCACTCATTCATATCACTCTTCTCTTTGCAGAGAGTAGATCTCAACTTCCCTAGTTATTTACGGGAATGTTTGCCATAAATGGGCAATCAATCAGAAAAATGTGACACTGGCTTCCCGTTCCATTGTATGCAAAAAAAATTGATTGCTGATGTATTCCTGGAGGATGTATCATTTCATACTCCTCTGAGGCCTTTAGTGAAGTAGCTTGACCTTTGTTAAACTGAACAACGCAGTAGGAAGTGCCTCTCCTGTTTTCCAACTCGAGCTGTCTGCATTTCATGAACTAACCTGGAGAATTTGCAAGTTATATGTATGCACTTTGTAAACCTCAAATGCAAAAAAACCCATCTACTGAGCTAGCATAACTCTTAAAGATTCGCTTTTACTGCAACTCATCCAGGCATGGTTTCCATCATTTGTTTGAATCATAGCCAGTAACACTGCATTGCATCTTCTCCATACCCAAGTATTTTATAGTCCTCAGTGATGCTGGGATAGTCCTGGGCCTCAAGAAAAATCCACTTAAAATCAAACACAACACGAATGGGACATATGTTTATTTGAATGTTATTGAATAGTCTCCTTGGGGTTTCCTCTTTATTAGTTTCCTCAATCTCATCTGTAAGGTTTAGCTTGTATACTGAGCTAAATCTAAAGGCAAATGTGGATAAATTAGTGGAATCATTTCATACAATTCAATGGTTTATTAAAACTTTCATTTATGCTCTAACGTGTTACTGTGTGGTGCAGTCCTTGCAGCTCTCTGCTCTTGACCATTCAAAATCCCTTCTCAAGGGCTATCTTTCTAAAATCTAAGGTGGCACAAGGAGATGCTAGGGGCTATTAAATCTGCCCCTAGGTGAGTATACGGCATGAGATACCTAAGTCCAGGACTGCAAAGTTTCCACCACCACCCCTCTATTTTCCAATTGCCATACAAATGAACCCTGAACTTCAGACATATATAGAAAAAAATATTTAAACTATTTTTCCTCTTTAATCTTTCCTTTGTTGGTGGTTAGTGGGTAAAGGTTGATATACACAGGCTTTTTGAGGTCATTACTCCTCCAATTCCCAAATTCACACGGTTGGCAACAGCCAAAGGGTTTTTTTCAATGTGGAAAAGCCCATTTACGACTCAGTAGATTATTTCCAACTCATAAAAGGGCATTTTTTATCTTTTTCGAATTAGAAATACAAGGGAGAATGAAAGGGTTGCTCCCCTCCTATTTCCGATTCACAAAGGAATATATTTATGGTTTGTGGCCAAAGGAGGAGTTATAGGTGGTTATTAAGAATATGACGGTCTGGACCGCCAACGGCATGGCGGTCCAGACCTCCATATTCTGAACACAGTAGTGAACTGGCGGCAAAGCAGCCAGTTCACTACCACCCACCGTCAGACCAGATGCGACTGCCAGGCTGACTGTGGGCACATTCAACCCGGTGGTGGAGGCCAGACCGGCGGTGGGATTTTGATCCCATTTCCACCAGGGATTTCCTGGCAAGATACCCCGCCAGGTAATCACTGTCGGAAATCATACAGGTGACAGGAATAACCATTCCTGTCACCTGTATGTGACAAGCCATCCCCCCTTGCCACCACATCTCCCCACCCCCCCAAACCCCTAGATCCACCCACACACCCCACCCCGAACCCTGAAAACCAACCCGCCAACCCTCCAACCCTAAAACCCCATGTAGGCCGCTGACTCGACCATCACCATCCCCCACCCCTACATACAGGTCGCCCAAAAACCCCAATCCCCCACATCCACATGCACCCATTCACCTACATGCACACATGGATACATGCAATCAGACAGACATCCCTCCACACATACACTCACACACACTCCCATGCACTCACACACTCAAACACACACACACCCTTCCTCCCTTCTCTCTCAGACAGCCCTTACCTCTTCCGTCGTGCTGCTCCCGGAGGGATCGAGCTCCCTGGATGCTGCTTCGCCACCATCTCCATCTCTCCATATACCGCCACGCCTATAACTGCTTCATTATAGGCGTGGTGGTGTATGGTCTGACGTGGCAGTAAGGGTGGAGCAGCAACCACCCCCGCCACCGACTGCCAGCATGGCACATCCATGCGTCATCATTTGGCGGGATGCCGACCACCACCACTGGCGGTCTTTCATTGACCGTTGGTACGGTTGGTGGTGGGGCATCCCACCAAGTTCATAATGGGGGCCATTGACTTCTGAGTTGAAGTGGTAGTTGATTTATAAAAGGAAAGATATTGCTTTCGGACAGCTTTCCTTTGTTAATCATGTGACTGTCTTGAGAACTGTGGTCCAAGGTATTATTGCCTGCTTCCCCTAATGTATCTCCAAATGGAAAAGATTGTATTTAAATCGTAGCATGTGTGACTGTTTTGGGCACCTGTAGTTAATAGAGGATTTTCCATTTTGGAAAACAAATATAGGGATAAAAGCCTGCTGTTTCATTTAGGCCTCTGTATCCGAATTAGGAGCCAATCACAGCAAGCTGCATATCATATTGGGCCTAAATAATGTTATTATATATTATTTGTGTAGATTAACATCTATCTATATGTTGCTTTATAATTCTCTGTTTCCCAACTAAGTGTGTTTATTATGTGCACCGACAACCCACTACCAACATTTCCGAAATGACAAATTAACAGCATTTATTTTTCAAACCTACTTCATTGAAGAACTGTAATGCATCTTTTTTGGCCTTGTTCAGAAGAGAAGCACAACAGCTGTTGAAAATTATGTTATAACCCCCAACATTTTTTTATCTACCTAATTCCTTCAACTTTCCTTCACAAAAAACTATTCACAGAACAATTAAGATCCCCATATTCCCAGAACCTCACCATAAGTCTTTGTTGGGGAAAATGTAATCTGTCAAAAAATATAGAACTTTTTGTTTCAATCTATGATATCAAGCTTCAGAAAACAAAAATAATCATACTTATATAGCCTAAAACTCTTAAGGGCACATTTATGAGATACAACACTGAGTCAAAAAATCTTGCACTGTGTTGCAACATGGATGCACCATATTTATGGTACATCTCACCATGTTGCTATCTCCGAAGATGCGTCAAAAGGTTTGACGTATCCCCAAGAGAAATGACACAAAGTGTTGAAATGCAACTGCCACCTGGGTGACACAAAGCTGGTTTGTGTGTTATAAAGCACGATTACGTGCTGCAAATCAGCATTGCCTCACTTAGGAGTGTATTGCATAGTGGAATGCATAAAAAAGGCACATCTCAATACACAGAACAGGAGACCAAAAATAATTTAAAAAATGGAGAGAGTACCATCTACCATGCAAGAGTAACAACCACAGCCAAGAGGACCAGACAACAAGCCATGGGAGCCAAAGGAGACGGATCAATTTCAGATAAGGAGAACCAAATATTAATACCTAAGGTGACAAAGTATGAACACCTTGTTTTGTCACCTCCAAATTGCCATTAGGGAAGAAGGAAGGCACTTGTCAATCCATACTGAACAAACAAAAAGGAAAGTGCTGGAATTGAAGAAAATGTGGCATGACTATAAGCACAGGACCAAAGAGGAACTGTCCAGAAACCTTAGGGCAGCCATGATTACTGGAGGAGGACCTGCTGTCCAGCAAGAGTTAGACCCATTTGAGGAGGAGGTGCTGTCACCCAATCAAACAGAGTTGGTGGCAGGAGTTGCCAGACAGAAAATGCTGAAGACAAGGACCAAGAAAAACTACACAGTAAGTAAAAATAAGGGACCATATGGTTAAAAGTCTCATGCAGGACAGCAGGACACTTTGCTGCACTGTGCTGCCCTGTCGCGGCAGTGATTATTCACTGCAATAAGCACTCCACGAGCGCTGATGGGCAAAGGACAGTGCTTTCCAAAGTGCTTAGGGCACCAAACAGGAGTGCTCTTCAAAGAGCTAGGCAGCAGGCAGAGTGCTCTTCTGGGCGCTATATCCGTATCAATAAACAGCACTCCTCCAAGGTCACCACGGGCAGTTCCAGGGGCCACAGCATCATGCCCCTGGGGGACAAAGTCAAGGAAGAAGGAGCACAGGTGGCAGGGCCCAGCAGAAGGCAGTGCAAGGGGTATGCAAGCAGGTGACAGTTCCCCCTAGTGACCCAGCAGGTCACTGGTCAGCACAGCAGCAGCAGCCATGGTGGTTCCTGGGCAGTCCCTCAAGCAGTTTGTGTCCAGTTCCAGGTAAGTTCCAAAATGTCTCCAAATTGAGGGGAAATTCCCCTGTACTTATACTCAGTTTCACAGTGTGTCCACAAAGGAAGAGGAGAGGAGGATCCAATCAGGTTCAACTAGTTCTGGGAGAGCCCCCTCTCTCCTCCAGCACAGGCTCCAAACATCAGTTGTGGGTAAACAACCCTATTGTATGAAGCCAGGGCACAGCCTTTACAAATGTAGGTGTGTCCCACCTCTCTCTTCTCTAAGCCCAGGAAGATTATTCATTAGGCAGATGCACCACTGTGACACTTCCACGCTCCCTGCGTACAGGCTGTCTGAAAAGTATGCACAAAGCCCAACTGTCACTCTGCCAGACATGGATTGGAGTCAAGCTGCAAAACACCAGAGTCATAAGCACAGAGAAATGCTCACTTCCTAGAAGTGGAATTTCTGTAATAGTAATAAAAAATCCACTTACACGAGTGAACAGCATTTCTTACCACCATTACAACCATACCAAACATTCCTACGTTACCCCTCATAAATCAGATAATAACCCCTACATATAAGGCAGGGTATTTCCAATGCGATCTTATGCGAAGGGAGCCCTCACAAAAGTGAGAAACCAAATAGGCTGTTTGTCGCTACCAAGACAGACCACGCTACCTGGTACATGTCCTTCTTTCTACATACATAGCACCCTGCCCATGGGGCTAGCCAGGGCCTACCTTAGGGGTGACTTATATGTAGTAAAAGGGGAGTTCTGGGCTTGGGAAGTAAATTTAGATCCCAGGTCCCTGTGGCTAGCAGGCCTGAGACAGGTTTGAAAGGCTACTTCAGTGGGTGGCACAAGCAGTGCTGCAGGCCCACTAGTAGCATTTAATTTACAGGCCCTGGTTATAAAGATACCACTGTACAAGGGACTTACAGGTAAATTAAATATGCCAATTAGGTATAAGCCAATTATACCAACTTTAGATGGGAGAGCAACTGCACTTTAGCACTGATCAGCAGTGATAAAGTGCTCAGAGTCCTAGAGCCAATAGCAAAAGGTCAGAAAAAATATAGGAGGAAGGAGGCTAAAAGTCAGAGGATGAACCTGCTGCAAGGGCCAGGTCCAATATGCACCTTGATACGTTCACACATAAAAAGAAAAACGCATCAGTATTGCCAAATTTACCAACAGAAGCACGTGGTCAGGGAAGCTCTGAGACCTAGACCAGAGGTTACGGATTGACAGGTCACAGGTGGGACAGCACATAGCCAGCAGGCAAAAACGCATATAGGAAACTCAGATCAATCCAACAGATAGGGGCAACAACACAACAATGGTCCCAGGAGACTGACTGCAATAAAGCATACATGGCCAGAGGGGTACACATATTTTTAAAACACCATAAAAGCAGATACCACAGGTAGTTAGGGACACTCAGCCAATCAAAATTCAGCATGCACAGTAACACACCATGATCACGCACCCATCAGGCTGGACATCAGGACACATTACCCAATAGCCTTTATTGTGTCCATGCAAGGTCAAGGCCCACCTGCATTTATTATCAGGAGATTATCTATAACTCCAAGACAACTGTTCACATTCTCTACCCTAAAATGAAATGCTGTAATTGTGTTATGGTACTCAGAGAAACATATAAAAAACTGCTCAGATCAACTGAGTGTTCATCCTGGCCTAATGTTTAATTAAACAAACTGTTCTTGCTTTGCCAAATGTTTCTTGTCTTTCATTTTTTTAATGTAAATTAACATTTGAGCAACATTTTGGTGGGTCAGATAAGAGCTGATTGGTACTTCAGACCCGACTGCAGCAGAAGGAAGGGGACACTTCTCAGACAAATTCACATTTGCGCAACAAAGAAGGTTAGCAGACGCCACTATTGATTGGAAGTTCTTCTGAATCCAAAGGTTGAAGGTCCATCATGAAGGCGCTTTCAAAGGGAATAAAAAACATCAGAGCCTTAGTCCAGCATTTGGCATATGGCAAACAAGGAAAAAGTATAAAAATGTAACCTGATCACCCCGCCACTAACAGAAATCTGGCATGTCACCATGCGTAACCATGTGTGATACAAGGTTGATCATTCGGCTCTTGGATTGCTGGGTGTCACACAGATGGTACACTTCACCCCTGGGTGTCACACAGGGTTGAGGTTTGTTGCTTGGGCCACTGAACATGACACAGATGTATTACTGGTCCCCTGGGTTTTATACAGGGTTGAAACCTTATCGCTTGGACCACTGGGTGTGACACAGATGGTACGGGTGACCCCTGGGTGTATCATAGGGTGTAATTTTGTTTTTTCTTGTAGCTTGGAACACTGGGCATGACCCAGATGGAATGCATGTTCCCTGGGTGCGATACAGGGTATGAAGCCTCACCACTTGGACCTCTGGGCGTCACATAGATGGTACGCATAGGCCATGGGATTGATATGGAGCCCAAATACCAATCTTAATTTTTAGTCTAAAGGGGGTTTCTCAGAGTTATTGATTTCTTAACGCTGTTTGTTTCTGAAGGAAGTGAGAGCTCTTTAGGGGAGCGTGGCTAGCTCCACTCTGCTGGTTAGTGGAGTTTTCGGCTTTTGCCCAAAGCTCTGTTAGCTCCGCCAGCAGACCAGAGCTCACCCGGTGTGCACTGCAGCACAGTTATGGGCTACATAGCACAAGCACAGACATTCTGGACTGAAACACCAGCTTTCACTGCCTATGGCCGTGGTCTGAATTTAGGCCAGAGCTATAGGCAGAGAAAGCTGCTGTTTCAGGCTTCTTGTGTATTGGCCTGTCCAGTGTGCAGTGCACACATGGCAGGTCAGTGCACAAGAGGCCTGGCAGCTTTCCCTGCCTATGGCCTTGGCCTGAATTCAGGCCAGGGCCATAGGCAGCGAAAGGAAGCTGCTGTCTCAGGTCTCTTTACACCAGCCTTCCCCGTGTGCAATGCACATGGGAGAGGCCAGTGCACCAGAGGCCTGAAATGGCAGCTTTCACTGCCTACAGCCCTCTTCTGTATGCGCCTGATCTTGGAAGCGCTAAGCAGGGCCAGGACGGGCTAAGCCAGGGCCGACCCTGTTTAGCGCATCCGAGATCATGTGCATTCAGGACTCCGGGGGTCCATTTTCAGAATTCCACAGAGTTTTTAACCAACATTGCAGAATTCTGTGGAGTCAGACTCTGTGAACTAAAGCTGTTGTTTGCTTGGACTGTGGGTGTGACACAGATGGTATACATGACCCCTAGGAGTGAGATAGGGTGTGATTTATGGTTTAGGGAAAACGTTTTTGTATCTGTGAGATTAGGTGGAGCCTGTGTTTAGCCAAGAAGGGTCTGTGGTTGTCGAGTTATTCCTTTTTCTTCACATAAATTGTTATTATCTTTGTTCTGGTTCTGATATTGATAGCTGTCAGGCTCACTTAGTCCCATGTACCATGAAGAGCTTCCCCTGGTCACAGGATAACATGCGACAGGAGCAAGTTAAGGTATTTTTGACAAGTTCATAAAAAAAATTCTGACATTTTTTTCTGTTTTCGAAAATTGATGAAAACTTGACATTGTGGTGCTGGTAAATTCATGCACCTGTAATTTGTCTTTAGTGTTGTGTTTGTCGAAGACTCATGCTATATGAAGGTGTTGCTATTTCTCACAATCGCTCTTTCATGCCAGCGTAAAGTTTGCTATTTTACGCCAAATTCCATGATATTTGACCTAATGAAAAGTCCTGGGCATAGAACTCAGCTCCACCAGTGGAGTTTGCAGATTTCGGGCACGTCACTCTACACGGGCTAGCGCAGAGTTCCTGAATTCTGCAATCCGGCCCTTAGCAGCGTTTGTTGGTGCATGTGAGATTTAGTTTTGGTGCTCTCTCACGAGTGCCACAAAACTCCCAGACTGTTAGTGAGCCTTTGTGAGACTTTACATTTACTCCCGCTGTTTCTGGCTGTACACGCGAGATTTTGCATTTACATACACTGCTTCCCGCCACGACAGCGGCCAAAATAGTCCCACTCGTGAGAGCAAATGCACCTGGAGAAGATTTTCTGCTCAAGATACATCTAAATCTAGTCTAAATAATTTTTTATTTGGATTTTCTTCTCCAATGGGCTTGTCAATTTGTTTTTTAGTGAGAAAAGCTTTTTTTCTTTTTTTTTGCAAACAGGAAATGCTCCAGAGACTTCCTGTTCCTTTCAAGCAGGCTCCTTCCGCTGCTTTGTCTATCTCCTGGTAACTTTTCACTTGGATTTTGAGGTGGAAGGACCACTCTGTTTGTCTCTGATATACCTTTGGAGTGAAGGGCTCTGTTTTTGTGAAATCACACAAGTTTCACTAGTACTTCTTTGTACTTGAATTTGATTTTAAAAATGTATAGTGTTGTGTAACCTAGAGATGAATTTTGGACCTAGCTATTATTTATTTTGCATTGCATTGATTTTTCATCTTTTGTAAAGAAGCATTTTACATATCAGTAACTTTTCTACATGTTTGTGGCATTTGCAATATTATTTTATTATGTGGCCTAGATTTCCAAAGTGCCATCTAGCCAGTATGCCCAGCACTAATAGTCATCATTGCATGAAATAAATGTTTCAGTGGTAAATGTTTTTAAAACTTGATTTAAGACAGGGATGGCATTGGGTTGCATTTTAAAAATTGGCTATTGTTTGCTTTGATGGTAAAGGAGGATTTGTACTGTTATTGTGTAATGTTTATAGCTCAGTTCATTTTTGTTTTTCGCATTGCTGAATTAATGTTAGTGTTTTCTTCAGTGCTACCACCATGCCTCCTTCAGGACAGTGTGAGTATGTGTGTGTGTGTGTGTGTGTGTGTGAGTGTTTGTCATCATCCACCATTTGCTTTTATTCTCCAGGCCATGTGGGCAGGGGCCATTTTGTGTAGTCTATGTCCATAGGCTTGTTCTTTGCTCTCCATGCCTACTTGTTCATGGATGTTGTGTGACCATGTGGCTGGTGGCCAATTTGAGCATGCAGCCAATGTCCCTTTGCCATAGGCTTGCATGTGTTCTTTGGTTTGTTATGCCTCCTTGCTGATGTTTTTTGACCAAGTGGATGGCAGCCATTTTGTGCATGCAGCCAGTGTGCCTTTGCCATAGTCTTGCATACAAGCATCAGCAATTATTGATCATTTGTTTATTTTGAGATTATACATATTTTTTTTTACATTTTGTTTACATTTTCATCATGTTTTTTATTCTTTTACATTTTTTAAAATTTTCTTTAATTTTGAATTCTGCATCTATCCGTAAATCCATTCATCCGTCCATCCATTCATCCATTGACTAAAGACACATAGCCACGCTACAACTTTTCGTTTCTTTAGGTGTGTTATAATTCCATTTCCTCCTGGACACTCTGGCTGTGGTACATTGAAGATCATGTATTGCAGAGAGGCAAGTGATACACCCACCAACCTTCAGTACTTCTTCAGGCATTATCAGTGGCCTACTAAGAAAGCACTTTTATGATTAATAAACAGGAGGAAAACATTGGAATATGTTCCATTTGTCACACAAGTATCTGCAGAGGTAAGCCTGGTCTACATTATGATACTGGAGGCCAGACGACCCATATGAAAAAGCATCACTCAATCCAGTGGGAGGAGCACTTAAAAAAATTGGTGAACGTGGTTGCAGTGGTGAAGGTGAGGAGAGCCAGTAAACATCTGCTACAGCTGGTCAAATCACAGTGGAAGCTGAGGAAAAGACTTTGACATCCTCAACCAAGATGGCCCAGTCACCCACAGTACACCAGAATCACACGCCTCAGCGATCTCCCAATGGCACAGTAAGACTCAGACTCAGAGTCAGATGGAGACACCACAGCATAACATGACTGCATCACAACACACATTGAGTCTACTACCACCTACATCTCAAAAGTCGCCCGCATCAGAGGCCCCACAAAAGAAGAAAATCTGGGCTAATATTAGAGGAATGTTTAAGCAGGAGAGGCTCTACGACCACAACCACTCAATGGCACGTGTACACAATGGGAAGCCGGCAAAAATGTTAGTGCTGAACCACCTCGCTTTTTCTTTTGTTGGTGGAGTAGGATTCATAAAGTTTGTGGCAGCCATCTGCCCAAAATGGACGGTTTTAAGTCAGAATTATTTTTCTACTGTTGCTGTTCTAGCACTGCATCATGATGTGCTGCAATTGGTTGGATAAGCTTTGCAGCAAAGTGTTTTCCACACTATCCACCTGATGACAGACATGTGGACCAGTTGTCAGGCTACTGATTACATGTGCATCACTGTACACTGGATCTCTATGGTGAGGGTAAAGCAAAAGCTATTTATAGGTCTTGACCATGAAGGACTTTTCAAAAGCATTGGACGATATGCAACAGTAGCCATGTTCTCCATGAAGAACTCACATACACCTGTAAACATCTTGTATGAATTTAATAGCAAGGCGTCTGAATGGCTGCAACCCTGAGGTCTTCGAATTAGATTTGTTGCCATGGACAATGGCAGTAACAAAGTCAAGACTATGGAAGACAGTGTCTATTTCAGGGTCCCGTGTTTGGTACAATGCATCAACCTGGTTTGCAAGAGTTCCTCAAAAAAGAAGACATAGTCAACAACATACTGACCACCTACAGATGAATCTGCACTCCTTTCAGCCATTCTTTTAGAGCCCGGAGGTAGTTGCAGATTATTCTCTGTGGTAACAGAGTACCAGTTATAGCCTTGATTCAGGAGCTGCCAACATATTGGAACTCAACATATTATATGTTGCAATGCCTGTTTGAGCAGTACAGATCAATCTATGTCATTCTAAGATGAGGGGATGCAAATGTGAAAGCGATGACTATGGATGCGGACAAATGGAGCCTATTCAAATGCCTGCACAGATGCTGCTCCCTTTCAAGGTTTTCTCACTGGAAGTTAGTAAGGAGGACAATACGATAGGCCAAACTCTCATTGTTGCATCTGCTACAGGTTCAGCTAAAGAAGATATCTGAAAGGTCTGTACATGGAGGTGTGAACAAAAACTCAGACCTGCATGTCTTGGTTGAGATCCTAAGCTATTGTTTGACTTGTGATGCAAGGCTGCAAAATGACATTATATCATTCAAAGAGTACTTCTGTGCCACCCTGCTTGATCCAAGCAACAACAAAACATTCTTCCCACTTCCATTCCTGTTTTTGAGGGGGATGTTACAAAATACAAGAGGTGAATTGTTGAGCAAGCCAGAGAACAGGAATAAGAAACACTAGAACTTAGAATTCCACTCTGCAGTTCTGGGGTGCCTCCTTTAACTTCCAGAGAAGGCAGTCTTGTCTCACAGCAGCCAACACCAGCAACTAGAACACTGGCAACAACAGAATCAAAGGAATCAGACCCAACTTCTCCACATCTACAGGAGCAAAAGTCTTGGCCCCAGCCTCTGACTTGGCTTGGTCTCAAGTGGCAGGTCGTATGTCCAGTGAAGAGGTGAAGGCAAAAGTCAAGCAAGTGGCAGCACCAATGACACTTCAGATGTTCCAGGAGTATCTGGGTGACCCAAAAGAGGTGTATGTGGATCTAAACCCATTGGTGTATTGGTATGGGAAAATGTGCCAATGACCACAGCTCAGCAGGCTGGCAATAAAATGTCTGGCTTGTCATGTAGCCAGAGTGTCTGCTGTATGTTCAGTGCAGCTGGTGCATTTGTTACAGTGAGAAAGGCCAGTCTCTCACCTCAAAATGTGGATAAATTTACCATTATCAAAATGAACCAGCATTTTATATCACATGGTTACACTGTTCCTAAAACACCACAGGAGGAGGAAGAGGATGATTGGTCAGAATCAAGTGTGTCTGCTGACCAACTTCTGGGTGAACCACCTGAGTTTGAGGACAAGCTCTACTTCCTAGACTTAGTATGCCAGTGCCACCATAGAACTTATTAATTATTTCTCATTGAACTTCTTTCTTTCTTTTTTTGCAAAAGAATTAGCTAGTAGAACACTGTATCAGGTTTATGCTGCCCTAAAATGTAATAATCACATATATGGCCAAATTAGAGTTGGACCCATGTGCAGTGAAGACACCCCCTCATTCCCTTCAGGCCATTCGAGACAATACCTGCCTTCCTCACATGTCACCGCCTATCCTTTTTTTACTTTTACATCATCTAGCTAGGCTGCCCCAGAAGATCATTGATTAAAAGACTTCCTGAATGTGATTGGCCTTTCAAACTTAGCAAAATTTAACTGCAGGGCCACTCCTTTTTCTGGTTCCTCAGAGACCAGACCAGTCACTTTAGTTACATAGCACACATCTACACAAAATACTCCAATTCTCCAATTTCTTTTCTCTATTTGGTCCTCAACAGCAGTGCACTACACAGCTCTATCTCACTCGGTTTGGGACTTGGACAGAGTACTCAGTTGGGAGGAGGGGGATAGAAGGACTCAGGGCAGGACTACCTCAACAGCTAGAAGGAGAACTTCTCGACTTTAAAGACAAACCATGATGATGATGAAGACTCTAAGGCCTTGTACTCACTCAGCTCTGTCAAATGGAGAGCGGTGCATTGATTTTGGAAACACTGCTGAGTTTGTGTTTGCTGCATTGCTGACTCAGACATAAAACTCATCTTTATGTTCTTTTTCTAACTCTTATTCTTCTTTGTACACTCCTTACTCCTCATGAAGCTTACCTTGCTTCATTTTGTCCTTCTCGTTTACTCTATAGTACAGTTGCTATTTTTCAATGCACAGGCCTGTCCTATTGTCACCTGCACAAATAAAACTTGGTGAAAGCTCAACACTCTAGCTTACCTACTAGACTGATTTAGCCAGCTACCAATGAGTGACAGACATTTTCGAGAAAAAAGGAGGTGAACTGCCCAGTTTGGAAATACAGTATAATTTTTTTTTTTTTTAACAAACATAATTTCTTTAATTGGGTGGGTTAAATTTAATCCTCCATAATTTGTATGTTTCAAACCTAAAAGAAAGAACATTTTAGAGATATACTATCTTCGGTCTCTCTGTGGCTAAAGACTGTTTGCATTGCATGTAACTGAACTGTTTCATACGTATTCTCTAATGCTTTCCATACACAACGGATTGATGATGATGTGCTGCTCAGTGCCCCAATGAATATTGTTGTTGTTTCTTTTTGTAGTATTTGTCTTTGTCACACTTTCCCCAAATTCCCCTTTCCCATCCAGTCATTAAGCCCCTAAATCTTGTCTCTGAGTTTGTATGATTTATCGAGGTATGACTGAATTCTACATCATAAATGGGTCACACACTTGCTGGGCGGATATGGTGAAAGTGACACCAACTCACTTCATGACCTTCTATTACCTGAGCAATATTCCACACCTGTCCCATCATTCAGGCCTTGTGTTCTGTGTTGTGTAAAGGTTTAACCTTGTTCAACCACTCCTATGTCTCCTGACTCGAGGATTTCATTTCCTAAGTTTAGATTTCATTAAATATTAGCTCCCTATTGCTTGGAAGAAGTTGTTGTTGATAGTTTTATTATCACAACAGGTCTTCCTTGTTTGGTTTCAAATAATGTCATTGTGGTAGTCTGGTCTCAATCTTTCTACAGCTATAATATACTATATAACCCACCAACGCTGTATCTTCTTTATAACTAGTTGACAGTGATGGAGAACCCTTTCATTAATCCTGTATTTGGAGTTTGCATAGGTGGGAGTGCCACCTTGTGTCTTCTGTGTTAGCTTGCTAGCCTGCTACTATGACTGACGCCTTAAGTTGAGCTAAGATGCCACCTAGGGAAAACTCTGCAGTAAGATGAATGAGATATCAGCCCTCGCTTCATCTATTCAGGTAAGAGAAGAACTATGGTTTGAAGTGAACTTGTTTAGTTAGTGCCATCTTCTACTGAAGAAGATGTTGTTTGTATTTAGGTTGCGTAGGCAGAATAGGCAATGTGATCATCCCATAGTGATCAAAATAATTACGGAGGGCATTAGAGCAAGGGTATAAGTGAATTACATTAATTTATTTGTTGTGTTTATTAATTAATTTATTTATTTATTTAAATCACTTGTAAAGGTGCAACTGTCACCTCACAGGTATCTTGGCGCTGATGATATTACTTTGGGAGGGAAATAAGAAATTCCTTACAGTAAGAAAACATGACTAAACAGTTTTCTACCATATTACACAACTTTAGGAAAAAAAAACTGTTTTTTAACTTTCGAAAGTGCATCAAATCCAAAGATAGTATCAAGATGCCTGGAAGATGATTCCATAGTCGGGCTACTTCAATAATGAAGGCTCGTCCCGCTTGTCTGGTATTTCTAAATTTGGCCATGTAGGCCAGATTCTCAGATGAGGAGCATAAGTTCCTACCAGGGGCATATTGTTTTATTTTATTTTGCAAGGGGATTAGGCCAAATACATGAAGGGATCTGAGAACAATGCACATAGATTTGAAATTTGTTTTTGCTATAATGGTAGCCAATGTAAGTTCTTCAGAGCCAAGGATACAGTTGAGCTTCTGGGTCTATTCAAGGCCAATTTGACTGCCACTGCTTGAACTCTGTGGAGAAAACTAAGCAGGCATCCTGGAGCTCCTAACAGAAAGGCATTACACCAATGCAGACTGGTTAAGACACTACGAACTACCAAAGCTCTAGAGGAAGAAGGCAGTAACAGAATCTTTCATAGTTCTCTAATTAAGGAGAAGCAGGACCTTAGAGTTTCTTGTCAAATGTCACCCAAAATTTCTGGCAGTCTCTGATGGCACTGGGACCCCATCTGAGGGAAGTGCCCAGAAGTTAGATGAGAGTAGAGCCAGAGATTAGTTGCGAGCAGCAAAGTAACTCTGTCTTATCTCCACTGATATAGTTGGATTTGAGCCGGCCAATAAGTTGTTCAATCAAACAACCAATCAGTATTTGTAAAGTGTGGTTAGTCACTCTTGAGGATCTCAAGGCACTGGGGGAGGTAGGGGAGCGGCTCCATACAAAGATCCACTTCTTGAGGTTCTCTCTGAAAATGGTGAGTGACTGGCTTTGTCTGAGGTGCAGAAGGAGGTTGTTCCAGCTCTTCGCTGCAGTGTAGGTGAAGGATTGTCCTCTAGAGGTGGTTTACGGGTGCAAGGGATGTTGGCCAGGGCCATCTGTGAGGAACGGAGGGATCTGGTGGGGGGTGTGGAAGGAGATGCAGTGGTTCAGTTAGGCTGGTCCTGCGTTGTGTTTGGCCTTGTACGTGTGGGTGAGAAGCTTAAAGGTGATTCGCTTCTCGACCAGTAGCCAGTGGAGGGTCCTTAGGTGTTGGAAGATGTGTTCTCGGTGAAGGAAGTCCAGTGTGAGTATGGCGGCGGCGCTCTAAATGAGTTGTAGTTTTTTATGTTCCTGGTTGAGGTGCCTGCATACAGGACATTGCCGTAGTCAAGCTTGCTAGTGACTAAGGCTTGGGTGACTGCCCTGAGACAGTCAGCTGGGATCCATCTGAAGATCTTCCAAAGCTTGCAGAGTGTCTGCCAGCAGGAGGAGTTAACAGAGTTTACCCGGCGGGTCATGGATAGGGAGGAGTCAATGATGATTCCTAAGTTTTGGGTGTGCTTAGTCGGTGCAGGGGCGGAGCTGAGGGATGTGGGCCACCAGGAGTTACCCCAAGCTTAGCAGGCATTTCTGGAGATGATGAGCTCAGTCTTGTCGGTGTTGAGCTTGAGGCAGCTTTCTCTCAAACAGGTGGTGACCGTTTCCATTCTTGAGTGGAAAGTCCTTTTGACCGTGTCCAGGTCTTCGGAAATGGTGAGTTGTGTCTCATTGGCATATGACATGATGTTCATACTGTGGCTTCTGATGATGCCAGCGAGAGGGGCCATGTATACGTTGAACAGTGTGGGACTCAGTGAGGATCCTTGGGAAAGTCTGCAGTTGACTCCTGTGGCTCTGGAAGTGTAGGACGGGAATTTGACACTCTGCTTCCTCCCGGAGAAGAAAGAGTGGATTCATTCCCGGGCTCTTTTGTGGATTCCCATGTCATGGAGTCTGGTGCGCAGAGTGCTGTGGGAGACTGTGTTGAATGCTGCTGAGAGGTCAAGGAGTATAAGTGCTGCGGTGTGGCTGAGGTCTAGGAGTAACCTGATGTCATCAGTGGCTGCCAGGAGGGCAGTCCCTGTGCTGCGGTTGCTGCGGAAGCCAGAGTGGGAGCTGCCCAGGGAGTTGTTGGCCTCAATGGAATTCCGTAGTTGTGCATTGATTGCTTTCTCCAGTATTTTGGCGGGGTACAGTAGCAGAGAGATGGGCCAGAAATGATTTAGCTCTGATGGGTAGGCAAAAGGTTTTTTCAGTAGAGGGCGTATTTTGGTGTGTTTACAGTCCTCGGGGAAGGTGCCCATGTTGATGAGCAGTTGATTGTGTTCTAGAGCTCGGGGCGATGGATGCGCTGGCTCTGATGTATATGTGGTGCGAGCAGGTGTCTGAGGGGCTCCGGAGTCAGTGCTTTTCATGATGTTGACTGTTTCCTCTGTGGTGAGCATGGACCAGCTCTGGATGGTCTGGGTGGGTTGTGGGGGATTGGGACAGTCACAGATTCCGGTGCCAGGATTTTCCGGGAGGAAGCTGTTGTAGATGTCTTGTAGTGGAAAAAGGAGGCAAGTTTGTTGCAGAGGTCCTGTGACGGGGGGATGCTTGTGGCTTCAGAGTGGTAATCTGTGAACTCATTGATGACTGAGAAGAGTTCCGTACAGTTGTGTGCGGAGGAGTTGATGTGCTCCCGGAGCGTGTCCTTCCTAGCGTTCTTTATTTTAGTGGGTGGCGGTTGCGGCTCTGAATAAGGCGAGGTCTTCACTAGTTTGGCTGTTCCTCCATTTTTTCTCTAAACGTCTGTGGGTACACTTTAATTCTTGGAGTTCGGTGGCGAACCAGCTGGCTTTCTTGGATATGCATTTGGCCGATGTCAGACTGAGAGGTGCTAGAGTGTTGGCGCATTTGTGATCCATGTATTGAGATTGCACGCTGCTGTGTTGGCTTCGTCGGAGGGAGGGATTTGGCGAGTGATGAGGTGAGTTGCTCCTTGGTGATTTTGTTACATTTCCTGTGGGGGTCTGGAGGTTCGTGCTGTGATTGTGAAGTGTATGCAGCGGTGGTAAGTCCAGTCTGGGGTGCAGATGGTCTCAATTGTGATCCAGTTGCTTGAGGTGAAGATGAGGTCCAGTGTGTGTCCTGAGATGTATGTTGGTGTGTAGACCAGCTGACCAAGGCCGAGGGTGGCGAGGTTGTCAAGTAAAGCGTTGGAGTTTGGTTTGGTGCGGTCCTCGAGGTGGAAATTCAGGTTGCCGAGGAGGAGGTGGTCGACTGACACCAGGGTCCAGGGGGTAATGATTTCTACAATGTTGTCTATGAAAGCTGGGTGGGGGCTGGATGGCCTGTACACTGCGGTGCTGCAGATGGAGGAGATGTGGTTGGAGTAGTCTAGGAAGTGAAGATATTCCATGGTGGTGCAGTATTCTTCTGGGATGGCCTTGACACGTAGTGTGGACTTGTGTAAGATGGCGAGTCGTCCACCCGGATGGGAGGGCCTGGCCCTCCTTAGGAATCTGTAACCTTTGGGAATGGTGATGGTGATGTCTGGACCCAATGTGGAGTTGCTTCAGGTCCCGTAAGGAAGGCGTTGTCCGGTCAGGCGGTGTCGAACAAGTCCCAGACTTTGGTGGCGTATTTATGGAGGTAGTGGATGTTGAGGAACAAGCAGTTGATGGAGTTGTGGAGGTTGTTGGAATCTTTTTGTGCAGAGAATACCTTGAGCTTGTTGAGGCTGCCGCTGAAGTTGCAGTTCCTGCAGGTGAAAGGTCAGTGGGTGTCCTTGGGGAGATGTACAGCAGTTGCTGAGACGTCTGGTGTTGAGGAGGAGGAGGGTCTCTGAGTCATAACGAGGCAGTCCAGGGGGTGTTTTGATAGAGATCCAGGGTTCTGGCCGTGGTCCAGGAGCAGATGGGCGGAGACGGGCTTGCCTTTTTGCACACCAGCAGCACACCCGCTGTGCGTGGCCGCCATTATGAATGGGAGGGTGTGGGGGAGAGGTCAGCTGGGAGGCAGGAATGTGGAAAAGGTGCTTCCTGGGGAGAGAACAGAGGAAAGAGGGGAGGAAGAAAAAGGAATAAAGGAAAAATGAGAGAAAAAAATAGAAATAGACATAATAAGCAAGAGTGAAAGAGCGACAAAAAGAAAGAGATACTTGTGATGGCCACTAGACCACCAGGAATGAGGCACAGGGATAAGCCTGTGGGTGGAGGAGGGCCTTAAACTGAGAGTCACAAGACTCTCAGCTCGTCCCAGCAAAAGGCAAAGGCAGCATCAGCAGCAGCCAGAGGAGCTGGGGAAGGCAGCAGATGCTGACCAGGAGGTCAGAGCAGTTGCCCTCTCACACTTCAGCTGCCATTAAGAAGGGGAGGGAGGGCAGTAAAGGTGCTTCATGGGCAAGAGGGGGCAGAGGAAAAAGGGTAGAAAGGAAAAAGGGATAAAACAAGAGAAAAAATAGAAGTTCATGCAATCATGGAAGGCATCAACTGACATCCTTTGAGTTTCTAGTACTCACAAGATTATTTGATTTTCATCATCGTAGTTAACTAAGCTGAAATTATTTTATTTGATAAGTGAGACCAAATAGTTCATGTAAATATTGAAGAGTATTGGACTAATTGATGAGTTTTGCAGAACACCATGTTTAACAGTCCTGAACTCGGAGCAAAAAGGTAGAAGGGACACTGTCTGCTGTTCTATCTGACAGGTATGACGGAAACCACTTTGCAACTGTGCCCCTGATTCCAATCAAGTTCAGCTTAGCCAAAAGCATGCCATGATTGACCATATTGAATGAGACACATAGATTTAGTAGAAAGAAAACTACCAATTGGCCATTGTCTACTCACATTCTTAATTCATCCATGGCGGTAGGCAGAGCTGTTTCAGTCCCATGACCTGGTCAGAATCTGAATTGCTCTACTTCAAGAATTTGGTGAACCTCCCGCTAGTCAGGCAATGTTTTACTGATAAAACATTCCAGAATTTATACAGGATAAGGTAAAAGGGATATAGGCCTGTAGTAACTTAGGGTTGCAGGATCCAAGGATGGCCTTTTTAAGAAGGGTTTAACAACTGTCTTTTTCCAAGCTGCTGGGATCAAGCTTTTCTGCAAGCATTGGCAACAAATTTGCCAGAGCACTAGAAATATTTCTTTCTCCTGACCCTTCCAGACCTTATGCAGTAGAGGATCTGGAGGTGACCCAGATGATGTGGTCAATGTCAAAGTTCAAAAATCATCCTCTCTAAGATATTCAAAGTGTTCTAATACACTTGTGAGTTCTTATATGCATTACTGTAAGTAGTCTGCTTGCCTGTGCTAATCACTTGGTTGACACTGAGGAAACCTGAGTCGAAGTGTCAATACCTTCAATGCTTTTATTGATTTTTTTCCTCAAAGAAACCATTAAGATTCTCACGTTATGCCTGTGACATGGGTATATAATGGTTCAGGCAATCTGGATGGGACACTTCATGCATTATATTGAAACTTTCTTTCTTTCGCTGTTGGGTGTAGCCAAGAAAACACTAGAATAGTGTTCTTCTTTTGTGTTCATGATTTCCTTCTTGTACTGTGATAAAACATCTTTTAAAGCTTTTTTATCCTTGTCTTTGTAGGACTTCTGCCATTTTGTCTCACCTTGTTTGTAGGTCATTTTTAATGCTTTGATCGAGGAGCCTTATCACAAAGTTGATTGTCTCCATGGGGTTTTCAGTTCTTTAATAGGAATAGTCTAGTCTAAGGCGGCTCTAATACTGTTTTCCAGCTCTAAGTAATTTTCATCCGCCTATCCGCCCATATGAATAGGTGTGGCAAGATTAAAAGAAGACCTGTCCCCAGTCTGTTTAAGAAGTTTTTTCCAAGCTCTACTGAAACATCTAGTGGCCAGGTTAGGCTTCCACAAAGCTGATTCTCTTCCTTGTAAGGAAAAAGTCACAAGGAAGTGATCTGTCAACCAAAGTGGAATAATGTACCCAATAGTAGCGAGATTTTGAGTTGAAAAGGCCCCGGACTAATTGTTGAAGTCAAAAATTGTCACGGGAGCCAAGAAGATCTTTCAATGCAGGGTCAGGGTCCTCAACAACACAAAGATTAAAATCACCTAGGATAACCAATCTTGAGTGTGCCAAAATCATATTGCCCAAAATATCAATAAGGGATTGCAGATAGGAACTGGAGGAACCTGTGGGTAGTAGCACAAAATACCACAGAATATAAAAACCCTTACTATCCTTAGGGGAGAAGCCCAACAGCTTGGACCCACAATCTTATTTAGGCTTAGTGGAACAAAATCCCACTTGTCCTTATAAATTAGGCCTATTCAACCCCCCTTACCATGAATGTGGGTTTTATCAAAGATCTTAAAACCCAGTGGGCAGGAAAAACCCAAATTAATGTCAGAATCATTTGTGGTCTAGGCTTCTGACAGAAAAAATGCATCGCAGTCCCCAATTGAAGTAATAAATATAGTACAGCTGAGTATTTCAACGGGGGGCTGACATGAAGGAGTCCACAACTTAAAGTACTGGATTTGGCAGTTACAGCTCCACAAGAACTTTGTGTGGATACTTCAACAGCAGGAAGTGTTACAGAAGCACAAATCATTAACTTACACAACTGGAGCAACTGATTTCTACTGTAGGCTATTATACCCTGTTGTTTGGGGATCTGAATTTTGGCTCGTGCTGGGAACAATCGATGCATAGAGGCACATATGGGTCTGCCTTTGGTGCAACTTTGGCGCGCCTGTGGCACGGTCACACTGGTGTTGGTGTTAAGGAGTTTCCTCCTACTGAGGATAGGCTAGACTGACAACAAAGAAAAACGGTCGGTGGTAACCCACTCTCACAGGTGGAAATACACCATAAAAAACATGTTTCACCTATCAGCTATCATTTTCCAGGTAACCAATAAATGTGCCCACGCAGCCTTATTGTAAGTATTAAAAACTAATCGTGTCCCAGAATGTTAAAGCCTATAAATATCAGAATTTTTTTGCCGTATTTCAAATAAAATGTCAATGAAGCACAGCAATTTAGCA
Source organism: Pleurodeles waltl (assembly GCF_031143425.1). Classification (NCBI taxonomy): domain Eukaryota; kingdom Metazoa; phylum Chordata; class Amphibia; order Caudata; family Salamandridae; genus Pleurodeles; species Pleurodeles waltl. The sequence continues at coordinate 1,109,122,600 of NC_090447.1, read as the reverse complement.
GCAAGATTAACCACATTTTAACAGTGTATGAGGTGCAAAAAGAAGTGCCCCATTTAGCAGCAGTTTATTACACTGTATCCCCGTAATTTCTTTGCAGTCGCACCAGCATCAATCTTAAGTAGTCTTCTCCTAATTAGGAAGACTAGACAGACAACAAAGATAGTAACCCACGCTCACAGGCAGAAGTACACCACAAAAAACACAAGCTTCACCTCTCAGCTAGGGTTTCCTGAGGTAACCAATAAACGTACCCAAGCAGTCTTATAGTAAGGGTTAAAAAATAATTATGCCCTATATTGCTAAAACATATTAAAAAACTGTGTTTTTGTAGCTGTATTTTAAATAAAATTTCAATAAATTACAGCAATTTCAAGATTAATCAAGGTTTAGAAGCGTATCAAGTAGAAAAAACTTTCCTACTTAGCAGCGGTTTATCACACTGTGTCCCTATTTTTTAGCAGATTTGAGAAAAAGGCTACACTAAAAGACATAATTGCAAACTAAAACACCAAATTTGAGGCATGAATGAAGTAAAATAAATGTTCCCCTTTTATTTTTTTTTACAATTTGAAAACCCACTCATAACAGGCAAACAAATGGCCCGGTCCTCAAAAGTCCAAAGAAAGTAAACAACAAAAGACACAAAAGTCCACAACGGAAGTTCACAGTGCAAAAAAAAACTTGTTGCCAACTCCCTTTCCCACCCACTCCTCCCACAACAAATGTCTCTCCCACCAATTGTCTTTTTTTTTTTTAAGTGTAAGAATAGGTCATTCTCCATGCATGTCTGGAGATCACCCAGGGTTGCCTTGATGTGTGCCACCCAGAGGTCCAGGCCTGAAAAGTGTTGCAGGATGCAGCACTGGAAGTTCAGGTCTGAGCATGAGGGAGGAATGCAGTGATGGGACGGGCTGATGCCAGCTGGCAGCTGTGCTGACAGATCCGCTGGGAGGCTAGAGTTTCTGGAAGCTGGTTGAAGGAACTGGGACCGTCCGGGATGTTGAAAGCTGCCTGGACCTTATCCTCCTTCTCCAAAAGGGTTACCAGCTGCCGATTTTCATTGCGGAGGCCTCCCGGCCTCAGCTGCCGCAGCCAGGCTCCTGTCTCCTGGCAAGTTAGATGACCACCAGGAGTAGCTATAGCAGGAAAGAAAAAGGAAAACGATAAATTATGAACAGTGTTCCGTGCAAACAATTTTTTTTTTAAAAGTAAAGTGTCACAGAAAAAGTGTAGATTGGTGGTCCCCTAGGACCAGTGGCATTTGATGTGGCCGATTACTACGAGTCACAAGGCCATTTGTACACACACTTGCCTCTCTGTAGAGGAGAAATGTCAAAAGGGTAAAAAATTAACTGTCATGAATCCGATATAGAAGCCATGAAAAGTCACTTGTACATAAATGCGGCACTTGCCAAAGGGATTTTTCATTTTGTTTTTGAGTGGCTGGGAGAGAACCTTTGAAAGCATAAAGGGATCAAGTACTAGGAGGTGACAGAGTGGGCACTGGGGTGAAAGGGAAAACACACCTTTTAAGTTTGAAATCCCCATTGCACAAACAACACTATTGTACACCTGAATTGAGCCACACTGGAGTTACATCATAGTAGCATGGGTGACTAAAAGGGTGGGAGGTAAGATGATGGGTGGGAGTATATATGTCTGCCTTTCTTCAACTACAGTGACAAATAATTAAAATACCTCACTTTGAACCAAAGGTTTGATAACCATGCAAACTAACTGAAGTAGGTGAACAGACCCCTCCAGAAGGAGCCCCCTTTTTTCTTGATTCAAGCAACTATACATTTATATTTTCCTTAATCTATTCTATTCACCCTTTGATACCCACCATTTAAGATTTACATTCTCTTGTCCAGTATTTTAGGATTCCAATCCAGCCATTTACGCATCCACCCATCCATCCATATACTCACCTATCCAGTATCCACCCTTTCAAACACTCTGCTTTCACCCATGAATCCATTTACATGTACATTGTTCATCGCCATTGTTTGTTACCATCCACCCATTCCATGCCTGAGCATCTTTTTACCCATTTTCCCTTTACTTACCGAGAAATCCTTTGAACTCTTCCACCCCTTTCATTGATCTTTTCACCCACCCATGCATTTCCTATCTCTCACCTATGCATCTTTTCCTTTCACCCATGCATCCTTTCACTCATATATCATTTCTCCCATTTTTCTTTTAGCCACGCATCCTTCAATCACTTTTCCATCAAGTCCTCATTTGTAGCGTCTGTTCATTACGAACTTTTGTCAGCTAATTTGCAGAGAGAAGAGGCCATTAAGAAATCAACTCACGCTGTAGCTGCTAAACCAAAGGCTTCACAAGCAACGCAATAGCAAGAGCAATATGACTTACCAATGCCCATCCCTGCTGATGCTGGTCCCCCCCCCCAACAGCTGCCGCATCCAACGCACTGGTGCTGCCTCTGGCCCCTGCACTGGTGGTTAATGTGGCTGGAAAAAACATTGCACAGTTTAGATTCCAGCAAAATACAACCACAATAGATCACTACAGATCTATCTTCTTTTATGATTCACTTTAGGAATGTTTTCAGTTGTTAGAAAAGCCAGGTAGACAAATCAACCACAAAGGTTTCATAATGAAGGGGAGGAGCTAAGTCACTGAATTGCAATAAAGGCACTGTGGTTCCATTTTAGATAGCCATTTGGACTCAGTGATAGCTTAGCTTAGGCTTGCGGCCTGTGCCTTTTTCTCCAGTATTCATGTTCTGTATTGCTGTATTCAATTGTATTCATTTCATTATTACTTCTTTAGTGGCATTGTTTTAATTCCATTATCAACTGCTATTCTGTGAAAGATGGAGTTTGTGTGAGTGCTTGTGTTTGCCTGAGCCACTCCTGTGTGTTGTCTCTCAAGTCTATTAAGTGGGTGGTTTGCCCACTGCTTTATCCTGGGGAGTGCAAAGCCACAGTCTCTCAAGTGGATAGCAGTCTCCACTGGTTCTGGAGGGGGCCTTTTGCCCAGAGTGCTTCATCCTGCCAAGGACTGAGGTAGTGGATGTGATACTTCACTGGTTCTGGAATGGGCTTGGTGCCAGAGTGCTTCAACCTGCCAAGGACTGAGGTAATGGATGTGATACTCCACTGGTTCTGGAGGGGGCTTGGTGCCCAGAGTGCTTCATCCTGACAAGGACTGAGGTAGTGGATGTGATACTCCACTGGTTCTGGAGGGGGCTTGGTGCCCAGAGTGCTTCATCCTGACAAGGACGGAGATAGTGGATGTGATATTCCACTGGTTCTGGAGGGGGCTTGGTGCCCAGAGTGCTCCACGTGCAGTGTGGCCAGTACAATTCCCTCACCTTGCCGAGGTACAGGTAGGATGATACGCCATGGAGGCAGCGACATACCCCACACTGCTGCGACTTCTCGTTCCACCTGCAGGTGACAACTGTGATGTCTGTAATGCTTCATGGAAGCGGCTCAGGGTCCTGGAACTCACCTCCAGCCTCGGACGACTGACCACTGGGGATGGTAGGCATGTCTGCGGTGGTGCCACTGTCCGAGGACATTGCGGGGCCGCTTGTGGTGCTTGCGGCGGTGTCAGTTGTGGCGGTGCTGGCTGCGGGGCCTGTGGCGGCAATGCTGGCTGCGGTTTCCGTGGCGGCAGTGCTGGCAGCGGGGTCTGTGGCGGCAGTGCTGATGGCAGGGTCCGCGGCGGCGGGGTCCGTGGCGGCGGGGCATATGTCAGCACCTGCTGAGGGGTAAGCTGGATGTCTCCTGCAGCCACGGACGGCTGCCCACCGGGGAAGAGGCTGGGAACTGTCACAGCCGCTGTAGACGTGCCGGAGGTGGTGCAGGTGGCGGTGTTTGCCGCCGTACAGGTTGGCGTGGACATGGACAGAAGGTGTGACACTGGTCCCTCAGTCTGTGCCACCATGCCCTCTCCTGACCTGCCCTTCAGTTTTTGGCCCTTCACCACCTTTGATGGTGGCGCAGTTGTCTTGCCACTATCCCCTTTCGTTTTCGCTGACCTCTTGGTGGCAGGTGTTTTTGGCTTCTCCCTCCGGGATGTGGGCAACTTTTTAACCTTGGCAGGTGGCGGAATGTCCTTGCCCTCACTCCATGGCACACTGGCAGCCCTGATGGTTGGCGCACTCCATGACCCTGCAGTTGCTGGCACCACTGTTCCTGGGGATGTGGTGGCTGAGGTGCTGAGCTGGGACCTGGAAAGCCTGGCCCTAGGAGAAGGACGGGGGGGGAGGTGTAGGGAAGGGGTCAATGTTAGCCAGGCAAAGTTTTTTAGACACACTGGGATGGGTAGATGGAGGGGGTTTGGGAGAGGGCGAAGAGGTAGTGGTTGTAGGAGGTGTACGTCTGCTGAATGTGGGTGAAGGTGCATAGGATGGAGGCTGTTGTGAGGTGGATGGCTGTTGGGTAGGTGTATGCCTGTGTTTGTGTACTTTGGGAGGAGGGCTCACTGACACACTGGGAGAGGACACTGGGGATGTGTGAATGGAAGTGGGGGTGGTGAGTGCACGTGAGCGGTGTGTGGTGATGGGCGTGCTGGTGATGGAGGTAGTGGCTGAGGATGTAGTACATGCAGGTGTGAGTGGAGATGAGACGGGGAGGGAGGAGGGAGATGTGGAGGAGGGGGACACAGTGGAGGAAGTGGATGTTGGTATGTGTGCATGGGAATGATGCTTGTGTGAGTGCTTGTGGGTTGTTTGGTGCTTATGTTTGCCTGAGCTACTCTTGTGTGTTGATATGTGTGCATGCTGGTCTGATGGTGTGCTTGGGATAGGCTGAGGAACAGGGGATTGGGTCTTGGTGGAGGAGCTGGGAGGGGGGAGGCTGGACACAGGGACAATGGCTGCCATCAGTGCTGAGGACAGAGCCTGAAATGCTCTCTGTTGGGCTCCCTTGCCAGAATGAATGCCCTCCAGGTATTCATTTGTTTGTTGCAAATGCCTCTCAACACCCTGGATGGCATTTGGAATGGTGGACTGCCCAACAGTGAGGGATCTCAAGAGGTCAATAGCCTCCTCACTGAGGGCAGCAGGGTTGACTGGGGAAGGGCCTGAGGTGCCTGGGGCGAAGGAGATACCCACCCTCCTGGGTGAGCGGGCACAGGACACACACTGAGGGGCTGCTGGGAGGGCAGTGCTGGTAGGGGGGGTGGCGGCTGTACCTGTTGATGCGGTTGGCACAGAGGGGCCTGCCACTGCAAGGGAGCTCCCATCAGAGGAGGACTCGTTGTTGCTGGTCTCTGCTCCTGTCCCCTCCATGGAGCTCCCGTCACCCTCCGTCCCACTGGTGGCTTCAGACTCCGTTGCTTCACCCTCCAGGGCCAAGTGGGATGCAGCTCCCTCCTGCTCCGGTGCCAATGCTCCTCCGCCTGATGATGCTATTGCACACAAGAATGGGGGGGAAGACAGAAGAAACACATGTTCAGTGCATGCAACACCGCTACCGTTGGCGGACACAACACACAGGGAGCAGCCCTCTCCACTACGCCATGCACTAACAGTTGCCAGAAATTTCAGCTGACCATGGGGTACGAGGCCTAAGCCCAATTGCTGCACACCTGGAAGTCACAGGAGCCTGACTTGGTGTAGATTGCTCTAACCACTAGTGGGGTTGGGGTGCCACCTAGCCTGCCTCACAAGGGACCTTGCCTACCAAGATTGCCCTGGCCTAGGGGAACCCACTGCTCACCTCCCCCGCCCAGAGACCTCGTAATGCTAGCAAAGTCAGCTGAATGAGCGTGTACTCACCCCCTTGTGGCTGCTGTGATGCCTTCAAGCGCCCATCCAACTCCGGATACGCCACCGCCAGGATCGGGAACATCAGGTTCATGGTGTGACGGGCACCCCCCCACGTTGGGAGGCCATCCCCAGCTGGGCCTCCGCTGTCTTCCTGCTCAAGCGGTACAGGCCCTCCCATCTTTTCCAGCAGTGGGTGCTCCATCTCTGGTGGACCCCCAGGGTCCGGACGTCCTTAGCGATGGCACTCCAAATACCCTTCTTCTGGTGGGCACTGACCTAGAGGTATGGTACCGGGGGAAAGAACATTACTTACCCGTCCGGACCGTCATACTGATTTCCCCCCACTCCCACCCTTGCCCTGACCCACATACACTCCCCATCCGCACACACATGCAGACCTCAGCCCCCCCATGTATCTTCCATCCACACCACTCACAACAGGCACTGCCCATGCAGCATGGTCACAGTGTACTCACCTGTTTGTCTGGAGGACCGTACACTTGCGTGTACTGGGGGAGGACCCCATCCACTAGTCTCTCCAACTCCTCTGAAGTGAAGGCAGGGGCCCTTTCCCCAGACACATGAGCCATTGTCACTTCCAGACACAGGGGTCACAGCAGCACTTGCAGTGTAGGTCCTCTCCTGTTGAAAGTCAGGTATCAAGTGAGTGAACAGCTAGAAAATGGCAGTCACGTCCGCAGCAGTGCGTACCATCACCGCCAGTGTACATCGTCACTGGCTCCTGGGTCCCATAGGGCCCAATTTTAACCAATGCAGAATAGCGCCGCGGTCTTTGACCGCCCACAGTGACGGTGTAGAACGCCAGCGCAGTTACATCATATCCCCTTGTCCCACCTTACAGGTCAGGCAGCCGCCATTTCAGGGGGCCACGTGGCATTAATAATAACTGTGTCACACCTATGTAGACCTGGAACACTCACAGTTGCAGGCACATTGCGTATTAATAAATTTGTGCAAATTACATTTTGGGATACCTCAGTGTTGGCTGACTCTCTGCTCGCTTTTCTGCTCCATAGGGAACATCTGCTGGGACAGGTGATGAGATGGCGGCATCCTCCGGTGTACAGACCCCTGGTCGACCTGTCCACAATGGAAGAGAGACACATAATTATCACATACAGACTTGATCGTGCAACAATCCAGGAACTGTGTGCCCAGTTGGAGCCAGACCTAATGTCAGCTATCCGCCATCCCACAGGGATACCCCCTCTAGTGCAGGTCCTGTCAGTAACCCCATTTCCTGGCAAGTGGTTTATTTCAAACAACAGTGGCCATTGCATCAGGGATGTCCCAGCCAATGTTCTCTAATGTGTTGTCCAGAGTGTTGTCTGCCCTGCTGAAACACATGCGCAGCTACATCGTGTTCCCTCAGGTGGAGGATTTGCCAACAGTGAAAGGTGACTTCTATGTCCTGGGACATATCCCCAACATCATTAGTGCCATTGCTGGGACACATGTGGCATTGGTACCCCCGCAGGAGTGAACAGGTATACAGAAACCGGAAGAGCTACCATTCTATGAATGTGCAGATGGTGTGTTTGGCAGACCAGTACATCTCCCATGCGAACGCCAAGTTTCCTGGCTCAGTGCATGATGCCTACATTTTGAGGAATAGCAGCATCCCTTATGTGATGGGGCAACTCTAGAGGCACCGGGTGTGGTTAATAGGTGAGGCCAAGGACCCAATACTCTGTGAATAGTTATCTGGGTATGGGGTTGTCCCTAAGGGTTAGTGTGTGTCTAACAGTTGTCCCTCGATATTTGCAGGTGACTCTGGTTACCCCAACCTGTCATGGCTACTGACCCCAGTGAGGAATCCCAGGACAAGGGCAGAGGAACGCTACAATGAGGCACATGGGCGAACTATGAGAGTGATCGAACGAATCTTCTGCCTCCTGAAGGCCAGATTCCATTGCCTCCATGTGACAAGTTGTTCCCTCTACTACTCAACGAAGAAGGTGTCCCAGATCATCGTGGCCTGCTGTATGCTGCACAACCTGTCATTGTGACGGCAAGTGCCTTTGCTGCAGGAGGATGGGCCAGCTGGTGGTCTTGTGGCAGCTGTGGAGCCTGTGGACAGTGAAGAAGAGGAGGCAGAAGAAGAGGATATCGACAACCGAAACAACATAATCATGCAATTCTTCCAGTGAGACACAGGTAAGAACATGTCACTGCTTCCCACATCTCATACAATTTCTGGAGCTAGCATAAGTCTGTCATTTTCACTCAGTGTATGGACCCTGACTTGTCACTTTGCCTTTCCATTTCACAGATGTGGGTCCCACTTTGTGCCCTCTGCTGTATTTCCTCCAGGCCTACAGCTGTGTTACATCGATATGGGCACAAGTAAATGGACATTGCTATAATCCATGGTTATTGCAATTCCACGTTTGTGAAAGCACAGACTGACTCCAGATTGTTTTGTGATTGAAGTGTGTTTATTTCTATATAAATAAGTGGAGGGGGTTGTAAAATGGGCTGGGGGGATGGTGGAGGAATATCCATGGAAGAGTCCAGTCTATTTGTTTCACAGGTGCATTGTCCAAAGGGGCATAGGAAGTGGAGCAATGGCAGTTGAAGGATGGACAGTGGGACAAAGTGGGACACAAGGGTGACATTCAGGGGGGTCTCATTTCCTGGCAGGGGTCTTGGCAATGTTCTCTGTCTTGTTCCTAGATCTCAGGGACCATTTGTGGGGTGGTTCTCCATCTGCAGGGGGCGGGGTGCTGGTGTTGTGTTCCTGTGGCGATGCCTCCTGTCCACTAGCACCGGCGGAGGTAGAGGGCTCTTCATCATCCAGGCTAGTGTCAGGGACCCCTTGCTGTGCCACTGTGTCCCTCCTGGTGTTGACAAGGTCTTGCAGCACCCCTGCAATGGTGACCAGGGTGTTGTTAATGGACTTCAAGTCCTCCCTGATCCCAAGGTGTTCCTCCTGCAGCCACTGGGTCTCCTGAAACTTGGCCAGTACTGTTGCCATCGTCTCCTGGGAATTATGGTAAGCTCCCATGATGTTGGAGAGTGCCTCGTGGAGAGTGGGTTCCCTGGACCTGTCCTCCCCCTGTCGCACAGCAGTCCTCCCAGCTTCCCTGTTTTCCTGTGCCTCTGTCCCCTGAAACGTGTGCCCACTGCCCCCAGGTCCCTGATTTTCTTGGGTTTGTGGGGTTGCCTGGGTTCCCTGTAGTGGTGTGCACACTGCTGATTGACGTGTCCTTGGGACAGAGGGATAGGCCTGCTGGGTGGGTGCTCTGCTGCTGTTTCCTGCGGGGGGAGGTTCAGTTGTGGTTTGGGACTGTGTCAGGGGAACCGACTGTCCCGAGGTCCCTGATGTGCCGGGCTGGTCATCTTGATACACTTGTGCAGAGCTGCTATCATCAGTGTGTGTCTTTTCTGTGGGGGGACTGGCTATGTCTGGCACCTCCTGTCCGGTGACGTTGGGTAGGGGTCCTGTAGGGGTGTAAAGGCATGATTATTGCATCTGTGTGTGCCATCATGTGCAATGGGTGAGTGACCCTGTACTTCAGTGCTTGCATTCTTGGCTTGGTCCTTGTTTGATAGTTGGTTTGGGGTCTGAGTGGGTATCTGTAGTGGACATGCTTTAGTAATAGGTGTCCATGCTTTGGTGTTGCATGCAGGCTTGGTATTGGGATGGCAGGGTTGTGATCGTGGGGCATATGTGAGGTGTTGGAGTGTTGGGGTGAGGGTGGGGGTATGTGATGGCATGCAGGTGAGGTGGGGTGGATAAAGTAGTAAAGATTTGCCTTACCAGAGTCCAGTCCTCCTGCTACTCCTGTGAGGCCCTCAGGATACAGTATTGCCAAGACTTGCTCCCCCCATGTTGTTAGTTGTGGGGGAGGAGGTGGGGGTCCACCGCCAGTCCTCTGTACAGCAATCTGGTGTCTGGAGACCACGGAACGCACCTTCCCCCGTAGGTCGTTCCAGCTGTTCCTGATGCCATCCCGTGTTCTTGGATGCTGTCCCACTGCGTTGACCCTGTTGACAATTCTGCACCATAGCTCCATCTTCCTTGCAATGGAGGTGTGCTGCACCTGTGATCCGAATAGCTGTGGCTCTACCTGGACAATTTCCTCCACCATGACCCTGAGCTCCTCCCCATAGAACCTGGGGTGTTGTTGCGGTGCCATGATGTGGATTGGGTGATGTGTGAGGTGGTGTCTGTTGTGATGTGTGAGGGGATGTGTTGGTGTGTGTTGTTTGAGGTGCGTGGATGTTGTGTAAATGATGGTGTTGTGCGTCTGTGAATGCTGGTGTTGTTTTAGGTAGTGTATCTCTTTGGCCTGCTTTAAAATTTCTGCTAGTAAGGGTTTGTGGGTAATGTGGGTGTGTGTTTTATAGTGGTGTGAGTGTGTGGGAGTGGTGTGTGCATGTGTATCAGGTGTGTGTATTTCGAATTGTCCAATGTGGTTGTGTTTTGTAAGTGTGTGTGTATTTTGAGCGCACCGGTGTGTACCGCTAATGGATTACCACGATTGAAAGACCACTGCATTGATTCGTGGGTCGTGATAGCGTGGGCGTATTCCTGTTGCCGTGACGGTCGAGGTTTTGTCATCGGCAGTTTATCACTGACCTTTGGTGTGGCGGACTTGTGTGGGTGTCTGTATTATGGCTGATTCCGAGCTGTGGGTCGTAATAGCTGTAGCGTAATTCCACGGCCGCAGTGGTATGTTGGCGGTCTTCTGCACGGCGGTAAGCGCCATTTACCGCCAGGGTTGTAATGAGGGCCATAGTGCCTAAAGAATAGTTAAGGGTCCATACCTGACTCAACTGTGAGAAACAATAGCAGTTGTCGACGGGCCTCTGATAAAAGCAACATACACCTTCAAGGACTGCAGGTCAACAGTTACATCATGTATTCAACTCAAGTTACTCAATGGCACCAACTCTTAAATATGAGATTATGATAAACTATTGAAAGTTGAAAAAAATAATCCTATAACATTTATCTAACTACATACACCTACCTAATTGAAACTAATTAACAAGAACACTAGCCTAAACTCTCTTACCTCATCTTAAACTATTTTAAACACTAAACACAAATTACAAGTTAAATGTCAACCTCCTAACCCCCTTATTACACATAGATTGGTGCAATACAAACAGCAACTGCACTTAAACATATACTACCTATACATGTATACCTAAACAAATATATTTCCTGGGGTTTTTATATTTTAACACACCTAACATCAACACCCAACCACTTAAAAACCTAATTGTATAAAAACAGGCTTAAATTAAAATCTACTACCTAATAAACTATTTAAAAACCAGCATTGAACTACAATATACCTATACTAAACCTCAACAGTATGCCTCCAAACAAGAAAATCCAAGCAACCTAATACGAAAATAGAAAGGGAAAATCCAAGGAGAGAGTCGCAAATTAGTGTGGAAATCTGCTCCGTGGCCTAATGCAAGGTTATCACGATTTCATACAGGCTGGCCTGCTCTTGTTCAATGACATGCACCCTCCTGTGAATCTTTTGCAACTCCCTGAGAATAAATTACCTGAAGAAAGATCCCCTGGCAAGTCTGGGCCTACTGGCCCATATGGTTGTCTGCTGTGAGGCAGTTGATTCTCCTGATGTGCCTGTGTTTGGACTGGCTGTTGCTGCTGTTGGACACACTCTGACATTTTTCCACACCGGATTGTGTGGTATTTGTCTCCCTGCCAGACTTCTAGGTCCCGATGCCCTGGCCCATTTAAACACTATCCCCATCTTCTTGAAAGCCTTTGCGAGGTTTGCAGATGTGGCGGTAGCAATCTTTCTTCACTGAAAAGGTTTTAGCTTTGTCAGCTGTCGTATTATCTAGAGAGGTAAAGGAAAAAATATTAGCTGAAGTTTTAAATGTACATGATGTGTGTGAAACTAGGCTTACATTGTTATACAATCAAATGTAGCTGTCCAGCCCAACACCAAAATTTGTGATAGAGATATGGACACTATACCTTCAGTACAAAGATATCTCCTAATGGACAAGGCAAACTGAGTCAAGCATGGTCAGTGTAGATGTACAATATGGAAATGTAGTCACAATATGATTACAACCATATCATTCAGAACAGTGAGTCACATATGACGATGTGTTTATAGGCAATTGACCACATGGTCCAGCCATGGAAACTTTTGGTGTTGATATTTGGTCATGCAATTGGTTTGAAACATACTCATCAAATGTGAAAGTTGTGTGCCTCTACATTGCATAACTCATTTGGAGTTTCACAAAGCTGCACTCATTCTTGACTTTACTTACTCAGGGTCAGGTAGCCAATATATGCACGGAGGTTTGTTAGCTTCCTCCTGCAAGACATTACAGGGTACACTGAAATCAGGCATATAGCTTCTGGTATGCAGTTGTAGCAAAACACGATGACCTTTACATAAACATATTTCTGCACATTCATACTCCGAGGGCTCAAATTGTTATTTTAAATAATCTCCGGAGTGTGTTCTAGAAACTTTGTGGCGTATAATGCAGGGACCCTTGTACCATGATGCAAAGGTGACTGCCTTGGTGCTAACCAGTCTAACTTACACCACCAGAAGGTGTGCAGTGTAATGGGTTGTATGCTTCTAACACCGAGTATTCCTGTATATGAACGGTTATTCAGTGCAACAAGAGTACTTAATCTTGTGCATCATATAGTTGCCTCTCAGAAAAGGAACATAGGGGATATATACAGGGCATGAGCTTGGCATTTTAATGCCAATCCATGTGCAGACTAGTGTGTTTATCCAGCTGTACACGCCATGCCAATGAGTCAGTGTCAATACTTTGAGGTCTACTGGTGATTCATAGCAATTAGATTTTCACAATTTGCTTCAAAATATACATACTACACAGAGATATGAAGGCTGACATTCAACTAAGACATGCAAAGCCATATGACCAGAACCCTGCCCTGTGTACATCCACACTCATGATGTGCATCAGTCAGGCATTCCGGCAATGATTTGTACAACACCAGGCTGATGTAGACTATCAGGCCTACATCCCTACATCCTCCATGGCATTAGTTTAAATGTTCCTCTGTCACTTCATTTCACATAGTGATGACTTGGACTACTTTGAGAGAGGCTCAAGTGGCCCTGTGTCTGGATTACAACAGCCACAATGCAGGTTAAGTTAAGTAAATGAAGATCTATAAGTACTTATAATAATGTTCTTATACCTTTACAGAAGCACATGTTGAGATGTCATTTGTTTTCTGTCATGGGTCAAGTCCATGATTTAGAAAACCTTTGCCCTATTGCAACAGCATTCACAGAATTTATCATAGGAAAAATTGTTTCATTGTGATGACTACCCTGCTGACACTGTTCTACATGATTTAACAATTTGGCTTCTGATTTGACACACAGCTACAGGGACAGGCATGTGTCACCAAAATGTTTAAGTGTTTATCAGCAGGGATATTTAGCCATACCTGTAGTCAATCACACTGGAAGTTAATAGCATAATAGTTCAAACTTATGAGGCTTGTATGAGTATAGTATGCAGCATTATGAAGGAACATATGTTGCATATTAGCATACATTTTGTATTGCTCGGATTTCATAACACCTTCCTGCTCACACTTGGTAACAGTGTCTCTGTAATATTTTTGCCCATCATCAGGACATGTGTCATGCACAAATATGGATATAGGCAACAGAAACATGCTCAGATAGGCTTACCGATGGCCAGTCAACTTTTCTAATACATGTGTTGAAATATGGGGGGAGATTTAACAAACACACACAAAAGTGACGCTAACCAGTACAAAACATTTTTGTCCTATTTTACTTTCTAATGCAATCTTTTATGTGCTAGAAAGTACACTAAGAGTAACGCAAAGCAGCGGGAAGCACTGCTTTGAATTACTTAGAGCTAAGGGGGCATTATATGGGTGGTTCATGAGCATTCCCATGCAGCCACCCATTCCTTTTGAGGCAAAACCATATCTACAAAGAATCGTAGCCAGAGTTTTGCACCAGAAGTTAACCCATTTTAAAAGCAGGAGTTAATATGAGAAAGGTTTTCATTTCTCCTTTCTTTTCCAATTTTGCATGTGTGTTGCACTGTGCAGCACACACACAATGTGGGAAACATTTTAAAGTGTGTCTAAACATTGCATTTTGTACTGGAAGGGTGCCCTTCCAGTACAAAACCTATGCTAGACTCTCATATACACCCTTGTACCAAAGCTGCAAAGGTATGTGCATGGCACACAGCAGCTAAAATCTGCACCAGCGCTAGGGAGAGGGGAGTAGAGTCATATATCTGTAGATATGATGCTTTCCCGCTCCCTCCCTATCATGCAACTCAGCACAGCATTTTTCGCGGCTGCAGTGAGTGACAATTTTGTGAATCTGCCCCATGGTTTGTTACGTTTGTGCCATTTGTGGTCTGACCAAATTTGATTGTGTTGAACATCTGAAGATTATTCACCTGATGATGGCTCATGTGCCAAATGCTTCCCTCCGCCTCATTCACTGCCACCCTTGATAATCATCGTTTACTCTCTAAGTTCAAAATTCCATCTCAAGTTGCAATTTGTAAGCTGCTCCACAAATGTAAATCAGGTTCCCCCTTAGATCCCTGCCCCGCTGCCATTCTTCAACTGGTCCCTGAGTTAGCTGCATCTGCGTTGGTCCCCATCTTTCAGGAGGTCCTCACTTCCAGCATATACCCAACTGCATGGAAAGAAACTATTATTATCCCCCTAAAAAAGAAGGTAACTGGAAAGTACGATGACTTAACTAATCTACGCCCAATAGCTTTGCTTCCTTTTCTGGCCAAAACTTTTGAAAAATATATTAATAAAGAATTGGTCAACTTCTTGCTAGATTCAGGGGGCTTAGATATCTCTCAACATGGATTCCAGAAGTCCCACAGTACTGAATCTGCTCTCATTTCATCATCAGACACTATTCGTAGACTGGTAGATGAGGGACAGGGTGTCTTTCTGGTTCTGTTGGGCCTGTCAGCAGCATTTGATACCATTGCACCCCATATTCTGCTAGAACGTCTACATCATATAGGTATCAGGGATCAAGCCCTTAAGCTCATTGAATCTTTCCTAACCAATAGGTGGTCTACATTAAGCAGTGGAGATTTCAGATCCCCGCTTATCTTTTGCCATGCGGGGTTCTGCAGGGCTCGTCACTCAGCCCTACTCTATTCAATGTTTATGTGGCCCCTTTGTCAGAATTAATATGCTTGTTTGGCTTCATCCCACCCTCCTACGCAGTTGATACACAACTTATTATTCCTATCAACAAAGACGTGGAGGAAGTTGCGGCTCGTTTTAACGCTTGTATGTTAGCTGTAAACAGCTGGATGAAGGCCAACTGGTTAAAATTGAACTGTGAAAAAACTGAGATTCTCTGCTTTGGGATAAGCAGAGAACAGTGGTCCTCTAATTGGTGGCCTAAAGAGTGTGGCACCCCTCCTACGCTGGGTTCCACCTCAAGGAATTTAGGACTACTTTTTGACGACCATTTATCTTTTAAACCCCAGGTCAATCAGACCATTAAAACCTGCATGTGGATTTTGAAGAAATTGAAGAAAATGTTTCCTTATATTCTAAAACAATGGAGAACTATTGCCACTCTGGCCCTGGTCCTGTCCAGATTGGATTACGGTAACGCTCTTTTGCTCAATCTGGACAAAGGATCACTTAATAAATTGCAGCTGATGCAGAGCACAGCTGCTAGATTATTATTGAACCTGCCACGATCGACTTCTGCTAAGGAGAGCCTTAAAAGTCTACACTGGCTTCCGGTAGCCCAATGGATTTCTTTCAAAGCCCTCTGTATTTCCAATAAAGCCGCCCACGGGATTAGACCTAAGTATTTGACAGCTAAATTACAGTGGTACAGACCCAAAAGACTGATGCGTTCTGCCAGCACCCATCAAATTCAAGTCGCCCACCCCAAAAGTTGAAGTGGGGTGACAAAGCCTTTACTATTGCGGCTGCAAAGATTTGGAACTCACTCCCGCTGGAACTTAGAAGAGAGCACAACTACCTTACTTTTAGGAAACGGGTCAAGACCTGGCTTTTCCCACGATAAGTCTGGACCCTGATTCTCTTTGCAGAGATGGCACAGCCTCACCCTAGTCAGCGCTTCGATGCCCTTGGGCCAGAATGCGCTTTATAAATACACTATACATACATACATACATACATACATATATAAATACATACAAATGGATCAAGACTACAGACATGTAAACATCAACACAGATGTAAACCTGCATTTATACTGTGGGCCTGCTTACATTGCCAATACATTCACAATAAGATGCCTCTTTGTCAATTCTAAACTTATCTGTGATCAAGTTCTGTAAACTGGTTTCAGGTGTTTGATACCTCTCAATACATATCCCAATGTTACAAATCACATGGATCACACACAGGATAAGCTACATCCATATACTTATTACACTTACTGGTAGTTTTGGATTTACAGAAGCTGTCCACCTGACCTTGGTTCAATGAGACATGTCTACCTAAAAGACAAGGATTTCAACATTGTATTGTAAATAGTGCAGTTAAACATGGTCCAAATTCCATTATAATTACTGTGGGCCCAATTCACAAAAGGAACCTTAGACGAAAAGTAAAGTTAGACTTCTGGTTTATGTATAGACATAAAATCTAAACTTAGACCAAAAGTCTAACTTTACTATTAGTTTGGTTAGACTTTTAGTCTAATCTTAGACCAAAAGTCTAACTTTAGTACTATTAAAGTTAAACTTTAGGTCTAAACTTAGACACTTGATCTAAACTTTAAATTTTGGTCAACGTTTACCTTTGTGAATCAGGCCCATGTCATTCTAATGTTTAAAAAATATTCAATACTTTTGACACATCTGTGTACATCCTATTAATATGGGATGCAGCTAGTCACCTTGCAGGGCTGAGCTGGCTGAATGTTGAAGGTCAGAGGTATCTATCATCACATGCCTGATGTATACCTCAGCCATCAGACATTTTTAGTGCTGCTGGTCAGCATAATCTCAGGCCCCCTTGCACCATGACACATGGGTGACACCATTGGCCCTAGGCGACAGAAGTAGTGCTGGGATGGGAAAGGAAAGGTATACACCATATGCAACATTGTAAGGGCCATTCCAGAGTAATCATGGTGCTGGTGCACAGAGTGCTGACTAGCTGCAATGCATGCAACCGTGAAACATGGTACAAGGGTGTGTGGCTTGTGAGCAGGTTTGTATTGTTTTGTCCTGTACGATCCACATTACTACACATTTACATTTGCCTGAGGCATAGTAATCTGTCTGCGTGTTCTGCATAATGCACATAACATAAATGGAGATTGGACATATATTTCTTCCTCAGCCACCAGCTGTGGAGGTCTGGCATTTTTGGAGCATTCCCTGATCATGTATGTATGTTAAATCAAGGAATGCTTATAATTCCACGTGTGTTGAATGAGAACAAGTACTGACAACACATTGAACAGCCCCCTGGCCCAAGGTATGACAATGCAGCTGTTTGCCCTGTGTTGCTTCACTCTGGCTTTATGCAGCCAGTCTGAGACACAAAAATAGCCCTTCTGTTGCTGCAATATTTTCACTTTAATCAATGCAATGCACATGATGCTAGTTGCATGGTGCAATATAAAACTACCATATTTTAAATTGTGCTCCTTTATTGTTTAGGTTTTGTATGACTGTTGTATCTACATTACTACATGCAGATGGTACATACATGCATACATATGAGGCCCCTAATCTCCAGTCCCAGCAGATCCATCAGATGAGCCTCCAAATCCACTATGTCAGCTCAACAATGTTTTGGTTAAGAGACAGCGCAAACAACTGCAAAGAATCCGTCCATGTGCCAATACACCTGTAGTTCTTAGTCTTGGGCGGGTAGCCCTGGCTGACCCTACTCTCAAAGATCAGCATGTGGGGCAGGTAGTTCAAAATGAGCCATAAAATCCCCCTTCACCTCTCCCTTTGAAAAAGTCCTATCTCTTCCCCTTCCAGACATGTCACTATTCCTCCCTGACATGCAATACCCCAAGCTAACACCCCCTATACTTATGCCTACCCCCAATATGTATATTACTCCTGAAAAGATTAACATCCAACAATAAAAAGACATATAAAATCACTACAAAAAGAAACAAAAGGTACTTAATTCACACAAGACAGGAACATGCCAAACACCAACAAGGCAAGACCAAAAATCACTCCAAACCACCAGACACTCTCAAACAAATCTCCAGCAGACAGCGCAAACTAACAGACTGTAAGAGAAAGTGAAACTAACTTTTACATTTCCTAGTATGCAGCTTGCCACAACAATTGTGTTATCTCCTGCGTGTGTCCAGCACTTTTTCAACTTTTGCATTCATTTTTATGACGCATTTCGACACAAATGGTAATTGAATGATGAATACACTGTGCAGTACCACTCCTGCAGTACAGTCAGTTTCAAGCAATGGTAGCTATGCGCAAGGGTGATGCTTGGGTTCAAAGCTGCACAACAGAGGCGGCATGCAACTTCTGAACTGAGCAACAGGAAGAATGTGCTGGACCTACGGCAGAAAGATGGCTTCTGCTGGATCATAGTTTCTGGACTGGGGTATCCCCACTTGGCAGGTCAGACAGACAGAAGGCAGTATCCAGGTGCTGAAGCTGGGTGGTTGGTAGTCTTTCATGTGCCTGACACATAGGGACCTATTTATGAGCTGAGTTGCATCACTCTTGTACCACCCAAGGTAATGCAACAGTGATACAAGTCCTAAATACGAATTATGAAGCCATACAAGGCCACTTTGATGGCCATGAGTGGCATCATAAATCAGGAGTAAAGAAACACAGCACAGATCACTGCGTTGCCTTACTCTGTCCTCGGATGGCATTCCATGGGCATTATGTGGGTGTTCCCACACAATTCCCATGGTTGTAGATGCATTCTCATATTTCCCAGAATTGGTAGACCTGGGAATGTGGCACTGTGGCTGGTCCGTCCTCGAGATCTGCATTTAGCTTTTAGAAGCCCACCTCCAGACAGCTCCAACTCCGTGTGCTATAAAAGTACTTAATATTGAAATGGCCAGGTGATTGGAAGGGTGTTGGAAGTGAACAGCGGGGAAGGGCATTTGTAAGGGAAAAGGTTAATAGACAATCATAAACAAAACATTATGGGATTAAACCCAGCTTCACTGCATTGTGAGAACTGTGGTACTGAGAAGTAGCAGGATGTTAAATCCCCCCTTTGATGAAGACTCACATACAGGAATAACAGCAATCATGCAGTCTCCTCACAATGGAAGAATATTTAAGTGTTCATTCACACATTCCACAGGCACGTAATGTTGTGCCAAAAGCAATCAGATTCATTCATGCTTTCAACACATGATACTACTTCCTTATTTGTAAAAAAAAGTATGATTCTTGATCCAGAGACTATCATTCATTAAATAGCAACTGTCAAATAGACGTGGAAGTAAAGCATCCGATGCTGTTAATGCCAAGCTATAATCTGGTGAAGAGCAAAGCACGTGTTAAAGTATGCAAGGAAGTGAGGTGTTCGTAAGGAGTATACGGATCACAGAAGCCACTTTCCACCTTACTACTCAGAACACAGCCGAATTGTGCTTTGTAGGTTTCCTGCGGCAACCAGACGTTGAAACTGCTGTGAGGAGCCAGGCCTCTGATCTGCAATCCTTGGATTGAGACACACTCTTAGCGCTTTACTTGGTAAACTGCCAAGCCATCTGAAAAGCTGCTGACGCCAGGCTGGAGCTCTTTCTGCAGGAAAGATGCCTGAATTATGAGCGGCTTCCACAGGGCGGGGCTGCTCTAAACGGAGTCTGACATGCCTAAATTGGCTGCCACCAGGGTTGCAGGGACATGTAGTCCCTAACACAAGGATTGCAAATAAAGGGAACATAAAAGTTGTTGGCATGGGTAAGGAGGCATTAGGAGCAGTGCATGACATTGGGCCAACAAAGCACAACCCTGCAAGGTATGTATGTTACTAAATACAATAATAAAAACATCTTTATGTGCAACCATAACTCCTGGAGCAGCAGAACCGCCAGCATACTGATGGGACCAGGTGACGCTTACCACAGGGAGCAACTCCATTATGGCAGGGACAGGATGGAGACCAGGAGAGAGAGCATAAGGACTTATGCTGGATTGGGAAAGGCCCTAGAACGTGCACCGCTGTGGCACTGACAGAATATGCTAGAAAGATACACCTTTCCTGGATCAGCATAACATGGAGTAAGAACATTAATTATCCTTGCTACTTCCTCTTTAATCGCTAGAGGAATATGCCTCTCAGGAGTTGTTGTTTGTTGGAAGGTGCCCATGAATGCACAAAAAGCAATCTTGCATGGAAAGCAAGCAACCATGCACCATGGTGTAAGGGTTTCTGCTTTTGCACTAGGTAGTAAAATTCGCACCAGCACAGTGGAAAAAGCAGGAATGTGCCATATTATTTTTAATACAGCACATTCCTGCTCTTTTACTGTCACTCAGTGCAGTGCAGCAAGGTGACTACACTATCTTTGAACTCTACTTCAGTGTGCCGCATATAACACAAAGTAACAGCATTCACACATTACCCATGTTCACACTGTTGGAAATGAGGTCTTTGGTTGACAGTCAGGTTACCCCCTGTTCAAGCAAGGATGCTCACTCTAGTCAGCGTAAAAGAGAATCACCCTCAGCTAACCCCTGCTTACCCCCTTGGTAGCTTGGCAGAGCAGTAGGCTTAACTTCAGAGTGTTAGGTGTAAAGTATTTGTATCAACACACACAGTAACTTAATGAAAACACTACAAAATGACATAACGCCAGTTTAGAAAAATAGGAAACATTTATCTAAACAAAACAAGACCAAAATGACAAAAATCCGACATACACAAGTCAAGTTATGAATTTTTAAAGATTAAAGTCAAAAATAGCGCTTAGAAGCACAAAATGCTTCAATGAGGTTTTAACACGGCGTCGTGACGGAGTCGTTCCCAACAAGCCGACACCAGCGGTGCCGGACACGGAGTCGCGTAGACCCCCAAGTGCAGTACTTTTGGTGAAGAGTGAAAACATGTCGATGCGCGAAGTCGGGGATCACGGCGTCCGTGCAAAACATTGAATCTGTGCACTTCGAGCGGCGTCGGTCACGACGTGGTGCGGCGACTTCCACGGCGTTGCGGACTTTAGCGGGGCTGCAGCGGTGTCGGGCCTGCAGAGGTCGTCGCGTTCCAGCGAGGATCACAGAGTCGGTTGCAGGCAGCGTCACCGGATTCAGCAGCAGCGTCGGTCCGAAGTCGCCCGAAGTTGATTTCTTTGGATTTCCACCAGCTTTCCTTTCAAGGGCCCAGGGCAGTAGTGTACATCTATTATGAAGGCAGGTCTCTGTGTAGCCCTCCAAGAAGACTCTAATCCTTGAGACAGGCCTATGTGATGGCACACATGCATATTCCCTGTTCCCCTTTAGGTGTAAACCCGAGTTGGTCAGCCACACAGCTATGCTGCTGTACACTCAAGAGAGGGGTAGACTACTCTTACCAGATGGGGTAATTTCATGCCCAAAATCTCCATTGCACCATATTCTTTGAGATTGTGTATGTACACCTACATTAGTATTAGACTTTTAACATGGACGTTGTACACATTTACCGTCTGTGAATTATTGAGGGTTGGCAAATATTGTCTTAGACTTACTTGTCTAGTTAATGCACACATTGCTAATTCATCTGCTTATTACACCAAATGCACATGTGCACAATCAGTTGCATCAATGACATTTCGGAATCCAGGTATGGTGCAGAATCCTTCCTTGGTGTCAAGTTGTTGTTGAGTTTTGGGGAAGAAGAGGTACTGGGGTGAGAGCTTAAGTACGCCATCCAAGACATCCAAGACAGTGGGGAAGGAACACAGAAAATGTTCCCTGTGAGAGTCCTGCTAATCTGGCTGTTGTGTACTGGAAGGAACCAGATGCCAGCATGTGGAGCACTGCCATAAGTTTCACCTGAGGTGGAATGGTATTCGGTCTTGCAGGTGGTAGCTTGAGACTTGGCCCAATCTTATGCTACAGTTCAATGATAGACTCCCTCCTGAGTCTGTTGAATTGTATGACCTCCTCCTCCCTGAAGTCGAGGAGGGATGTGCACCGCTGGAACCTACAGTCCCTGTTAGACCTGACAGCCTAAGTATGGCTATCCCCCAACTTTTTGCCTGCCTCCCTCCATTTCTCTGACACAGGTTTTGCTGGTTTTAGGACACAGCGCACTTTACCACTGTCACAACTCGAATGCTTCAGTCTCTGGACTCCACTTGGTTTCTTGCTTGTTCTGGATTGACAAAGGTAGGGGCGACCCTTTCCTGTAGCCACGGTTCTGCTCATAATAAAACACCAAGCAGGCCGTAAATTCCAGATGGAGTCCCAGGGGATAAAACCCAACATGGCAAAAACCTCAGAATCAAGGACTCTTGGAGCAGAACCACAAAAAAGAACTGGAACAAACTGCAGGTGGAAAAAGAACAGGAAAATCCTAATTCACAGGATACAGAAGCAAGGAGCACAACCACGAAGGAAGTGTTTGCAACGCAAGGAACAGAAAACCAACTTGTATTTCTATACTGAGAAACATGAAGTGACATACAGGAAATAATGAAGACACCATATCGGATTGGGAAATATCTCATTCAGGTGAATGGAAAAATAGCCATATAATGAAAAACAGGAAGTGGCATACAGGAAATATTGAAGACACCATCTTGGATTAGAAAAGACCACAATAAGGTGAATGGAAAAATAGCCATTGTATAGAAAGGTAAAGAGCAAGGAATGCAGGGAAAGGAACACAGACTCTTAGGAAGAAGAAACATGGCGGAAAGGAAAATAAAAAAGGAAGAAAAAAGAAGAAAAGAGGAAAACAGCAAGAACAGGTAAGCAACTAAAGACGGCATGAGCGAGGGCAGTGTAAACAGTGCCCAAAGGAAAGATTTGGCAAAAAAGGGACTGTTGCAAAAATGGCTGTCCGAAATGCGAACCGCCGATCTGACCACGGCCCGTAAGTGAGGCGCCGCTGGTCTTCACGGCATCACAACCACTTCTGACCAGTGCTAAAGTGAGTGGTGTGAGAAAGTCGCCTCTTCCTAGCATGGTTAACCCCATTTTTGTCCTGTTTGTCAGTGTGTTTTTACTGTCTCACTGGGATCCTGCTAGGCAGGACCGCAGTGCTCATAGTTTGTGGCCTCTATGTCAGTATGTTTTATTGTTTTCTCAGTATGCTTGAGTGGTCACTGGAGTCCTGCTAACCAGAACTCTAGTGCTTGTGCTCTCTTTGATTCCAAATTTGTGCTTAAATACTGGTAATCCAGTATTCCTCTCCAAATTGGCATACTGGACCCCCCTTTTAAGTCCCTAGTATATGGTACCTAGGTACCCACGGCATTGGGGTTCCAGGAGATTGTTATGGGCTGTAGCATTTCTTTTGCTACCCATAAGGAGCTCATACAAACACTACTTCAGGACTGTCATTGCAGCCTGAGTGGAATAGTGTAAGCACTATTTCACAGCCATTTTTCACCACACCAGGTCACTTCTAAGTCACCTATATATCTAACCTTCAGATCCTGAAGGTTAGGTGCATAGTAACTTTGTGTGAGGGCACTCCTCCACTAGCAGAGTTGCCCCCACATTGCCAGGCCCAATTTCCCAGACTTCGTGAGTGTGGGGACAATATAATAAGCGTGCACCACATATATATTAATACATATATGTAGCTTAACAATGGTAACCCTGAATATGGCCATGTGAGGTATCTAAGATTGAGAAATTGTAACCCCCATCTGATTGTGGTACTGGGGGGGCCAATTCCATGCACCCTGGGGGCTCCACCATGGACCCCCAGTACTGCCAAACCAGCTCCCTGAGGTTTGCACAGCATCCCCAGCTGAGGCCACCTCACAGGCTTCTGCCTTCCTGGGGCTTGAGCAGCTCAATCCCAGGAAGGCAGAACAATCCATTTCCTTTCGGAGAGGAGTGTTACACCCTCTACCTTTGGAAATAGGTGTTACAGGCATGGGAGGGGTATCCTCCCAGAGCTCTCTGGAAATGCTTTGAAGGGCACAGATGGTGCCCTCATTGCATAATCCAGTCTACACTGGTTCAAGGACCCCAAGTCCCTGCTCTGGTGCGAAACTGGACAAAGGAAAGGGGACTGACCACTCCCCACTCCATCACCACCCCAGGGGTGGTGCCCAGAGCTCCTCCAGAGTGTCCCTGGGATCTGCTATCTTGATTTCGGGATGGTCAGAGAACTCTGGGAGCATCTGAGGGGCCAGTGCCAGCAGGTGACGTCAGAGACTCCTCCTGGTAGGTGCTTACCTGGTTTGGTGACCAATTCCCCAATTAGGGCTATTTAGGGTCTCTCCTCTGGGTGTTTCCTCAGATTTGGTTGTGCAAGATTCCAGCAGGACTCTTCTGCAACCTCTGCTTCACCTTCTACCCTCGGACTAACCACAGAACTGCTCCAGAAACTCTACTACTGCAACAAAGTATCCAAGAAGGCAACTGCAACCCTGTAACTTCAGCTCCTGCCAGCAACTGCAACAGTTTCCAGGTCATGCACGCTCCAAGGACTGCCTGTCTTCATCCTGCACCAGAAGGACTGAAAAAATCTCCAGTGGAATGATGTAGTCACTTCCATGCTTCAGAAGGCACCTCTCCGTAGTGACGACCGGTACCCTCTCCTGATGATGAACGTGGATCCTGGAACACAAGTGGTGGACCGAAGTGACCCAGACTGTCCAAAGGTCCGACTGTCCAAATTTGGTGGAGGTAAGAGCTTGCCTCCCCAAGCCAGACAGCACCCCTGTGCACCGCATGTTTTGCAGTTCCTAGGGCTTCTGTTTGCTTCTCCATGGAAAGTTCAGCATAGCCCAGGACTCCCTGAGATGTTCTCCGGTGGCATGGGATCCCTCTGTGTAGTGCTGTGATGACCGCAATTTGCAACACCTTTGTCCCCATATCCTGGGACTCCAGTGGGTGCTGCCTGGTCTTCTGATGGCTCTCTCAAGTGCTGAGAGCCCCCTCTGTCTCCTCAGTCTGGGACCTGGGTCCAGGGAGTGCCTTTGTCCGCCAAATACGTCTTTTGTGTGAGCCAAGGCTTGCTGGCGGAATCCAATGACATAAACCAGCCTGCATTCTTCTACTCCATGTAGGACATCTCTTGCACCAAGCAGGAACCTGCAGCTGTCTTCTTTGGTGCATCTCTGACTTTTTCTTCTAACCGTAAAATCCACTTTTGCACCTTTGTGAGAGAACAGGGCTGATTGCAGAGGCCCCCTAACTTTTCGCCCCCATTTTTAACTTTTTGCTGGTGTATTCCTAACTCTGATGGTGCCCTGGGTACTGCTAACAAGTCCCAGGGCCTGTGCTCTGTGTAAAATCAGTATGCAAATTAGGCTGATTATAATTGGGTAAGTCAACCTACCTATGAGTCCCTAGTATATGGAAGGGCATGTAGGTTTAGGGACCCCAGCATAGGTAGTGCACCCATAGGTGCACTGCTGAGATGCCCGGTGTCATTTTAAATGCGGGCCTGCCTTTCTTGCTGCTTTTGAATTAAATGTACATGCAAATTCTACTTTGGAATTAAAAGTAGTTCCAAAGCCTTAAACTACCTTACTTTTACATATACGTCACCCCTATGAAGTGCCATATCTGCCCCTAGGGCTGGGTGCCATGTAACTATAAGCAGGGACCTTATAACAATAGTTTTATAAGCCCTGGTGAGGTAAAACACCCACATTTGTTTTCCCTCATTGTAGTGAATGGCCTCCATAGGCTAGAACGGGGAGATTTTATTTTATTTTCTAAAATCCCCTTAAGTAACAGATACTACAAGTTTGGTATCAAATTAATTGTTAGAATAAATCCCACAACTTCCAGTTATTGGATTTAATATAACTTGTTCAGGTAAACAGTTTAAAACATTACCTGAAAAGTTGCCAACTTCAGCCCTGCAGAGTTTTTGCTGCTGTGCTCTGATTGGCCAGCCTCTGGCAGGCTGGCCTTGATGAGATGTAAAGTGGCCTGGCTCAACACAAAGAGATGTGCCTGCGGGAGGAGATGTTCCCTGAGCAGATGGGGAAGCAGGAAGGGGGAGGGCTGCCAAACTGGTCTTCACAGGCAGAGCAGGACATTTGGAGCAACCCAGCAACACCCTCACATCCTGCAAACCAAGACAATTATGTACCACCTTGATTAGATTAGGAGAGGGCAGGAGAGGGGTGTGTTTAGGATTTGTAGCCACACAAGTGGGTGTGCTCAGCCAGATGTAACCTTCAAAAATCACTTTCAGCCATGATGGATTTTTGAGGAATGTTGCTCTCTGGGATTGATTTTTGCCGCACTTCCCAGGAAGGGGCACTGGGGGAAGGACCCTGCCCCTGATTGGGGAACCAGGACCTCCCTGCTTTTCACCCAGGAGCAAGGATAAAACTGGCAGACCTGCACCCACACCTCAGATCCCCATCAGATTCCAATAAGGAAGAACTACAGGAGAAGAAGGACTGCCCTACTGGATCCCTGGCCTGCACCTGGACCCTGCACTGTGGAGGACTGCACCAGCTGCACACTTGGGCTTCACCACAAGAAGGACTTAGCCTGGCTTCAACTGGTTCAAGGAGGGACTCTCTGTTTGCTACAGGTGAAAACTTGCTAACCAGAGTCCCCTGCACCAATTCCTGAAGAAACCAACCAGCTGACCACTCTCAGTGGCCAAATAGGAGTTTGTGCCAGGAGCATTCTGGGAGTTGTAGTCCGCCCCCCCAAGGAGCATCTCAGAGCTTTCGGACCCTTGGGGTGAACTGTGGACCTCAAAAGGGCCTTAAAAGAACATCTGGAAGAAGATCCAGAAATTTGGAGAACTTTGGAAAAATTATGACTGAGGCCTCCTGTGGGCTGTAGCCGAGCCGGGCTCCATCGCGGTCGGCCTTAGTCTTTCGCTTTGCCCCAGTCGAGGTGCGACCAAATGACCAGACTGGTGCTTTTGTTTCTATGCGCTAGAAAGCAATAATTCTTTAAAAATTCATATCTCCGGTTCCCTTTATCTGATTTTATTCGTTTTGGTGTCATTTTAAAGAGAAAAATATTTCCTATTTTTATAAATTGATTTTGGATTTTTAAACTGTCTCCTGTGTTTTATTTAATTACTGTTTTGTGATATTTGAATGCTTTACGCTTTGTCTCCTAAGTTAAGCCTTGTCGATCGTTGCCAAGCTACCAAGGGTTGAGCTGGGTTTAATTTATTCAGACCTGACTGGACCTAGGTGGAGGTTAGTGGCCTATTGCTAAGTGTAGGTACTTACCTGCCCTTACCAATAACCCATTTTCCAACAACCTTAATCCTGGTTAGCAGGGGCTCCTGTGACTCTTCAGCTGTTCTTGGAATTAGTCTCCTCTCTCCGCAGGTCTTCAGGTCCAGGATTCCATTGTTGGTGTCTTGCAGTCTTGCTTAGTTTTTGCATAATTCTCTATCATGACTTCTAGTGTGTTCTGAAGAAACTTGCTGTACTTTACTCCTGCTTTTCTTGGCTCTGGGGTGGGGTACTTTACCTACCTTTGGTGTTTTCTTACACTCCCAGCACCCCTCTACACACTACTCTTGACTAGGTGGGAATCCAACATTCGCATTCCACTATTTTAGTATATGGTTTGTGTTCCCCCAGGCCCATTGTAACCTATGGTGATTTTCACTATTTTCACTATTCTTTGACTGTTTACTTACCTGATTGTGACAGGTTGGCGCAATGAGGACACGTAGTCAGTGGCAGTTGTGCTGGTAGATTTTATTAGTTGTGTAGTTTTGTCTCATACAGGTCAGGTTTTTCACATGAGTATTTGCATCTCCCTTTAATCTTCTGTGCATGTTCAAAAAAATAAAAAAATGCAGGTCAGTGTTTTGGTCCTTGGCTATGTTCCTATTTCTTCCCTATCGTTATTCTTTATTTCTTTCCTTCTTTTCTTCCTTCTTTCTCTGTCTTTTCTGTATCTCTGTCTCTCCCTCTTTCTCCTTTCCTGTGCCCCGCTTTGTTGGTCTCTTCTTTTCCTCTCTTTTCACTCGTTGCTCGCTTTTGGGGCGCTTTGGGTGTTCCTTTCTATGTCTATCCAGGTGTTTCCTTTCTTTTCGTAGGATTCACTATGTGCTTATTTCCCTTCCTCTTTCCTCTATATCCTGATAAAAACCTCCCAAAATCTTGTCTCTCATCCCTCGTCCCCATAATCTGCAGGG
Organism: Pleurodeles waltl; assembly: GCF_031143425.1. Classification (NCBI taxonomy): domain Eukaryota; kingdom Metazoa; phylum Chordata; class Amphibia; order Caudata; family Salamandridae; genus Pleurodeles; species Pleurodeles waltl. Next base: position 1,109,094,527 of record NC_090447.1, on the reverse strand, counting down.
TTGCCCGTCAATATGTTATTGCTAGGTACTGGGGGTTCCTCGGTTTTTCGTGGCCCACCCTTTGTTTCAACCTCGGTATATACAACAAAACCAAAACAATAAACTAAAACCTTAAATTTGTGCTCAGGCTCTTCCAGTTTCCCCAGGTGGCCCCTCGCCTCCCCTTCTCTTTTCCCCTCCCCTCCTTTCTTGTGGTAAATGCACGCACCTGTGGTGGCCACGCTTTCCATCAAGCGTGGCCGGAGCTTGCGCTGGGCACCTCCCACGCCTCAGACTCGTTGTGTAGATCTTCTGGTTGAAAATCCGTTGCCACGTCTCTTGTCTCTCTTCCCTCGTCCCCTGAGTCTGCAGGGTTGCCCATCAATATGTTATTGCTAGGTACTGAGGTCCCTCGGTTTTTCGTGGCCCGCCTGTTGTTTCAACCTTGGTATATACAACAAAACCAAAACAATAAACTAAAACAATGAATTTGTGCTCAGGCTCTTCCTGTTTCCCTGGGCAGCCACTCGCCTCCTCTTCTCTTTTCCCCTCCTGTCCCTCCTTGTGGTAAATGCACGTGTCTGTGGTGCCCACGCTTTCCATCAAGCGTGGCCGGAGCTGGCACTGGGCACCTCCCACACCTCAGACTTGTGTAGATCTTATGGTTGAAAATCTGTCACCACACTGTCTCCTGCACCTTGATCGTCTCTGGTAGCACTCCTAGTCTCCTTCTCCTTGCCTGCCCTCTTGTCGCTCCTGTTCATCTCCTTTTTACATCGGCAAAAGGCGCGCACTGACTGCTCCTGCTCTTCTGCACCCGGAAGTGCCCTGGGATTGGTTGTTGCTGCATGCTCTTCCGGGTCGGAAGAGGTGGCAGCAGTTTCCTTTTGGCATGACGGATCCGCTTGCAGCAGCAGCGGGCCGTCACAGTCACTCCCCCTAGCATGTGGCTGATAGAGCCACTTCGTAGCAGGATAGCGGGACAGGAAGTCAGCATTAAACATGCAGGAACCAGGGGCATGCAAGACCTGGAAGGAGATAGGTTGTAGTGAGAGGAATCATCTGAGAACGCGAGCATCAGTTTCTTTATGTTGAGCCAGCCAGGTCAGAGTGGAATCATCAGTAATTAATGTAAACGGCCGCCCTGCCAAATAATATCGCATGGAATTCAATGGCCCATTTGATGGCTAGGCACTCCTTCTTCAGAGTGGGATAGTGACGTTCCCTAGGCAACAGCTTTTAACTAAGGTATACAATAGGGTGCAAAAACCCTTCTTCATCTGCCTGCGATAGTACAGCACATAGTCCCACATCAGATGCATCTGTTTGAACCAGAAATGGCTTTGCAAAGTCCGGACCACAGAGGACTGGTTCAGAGGTGAGGAGGTCCCTGAGTGTTTCAAAGCTTTGCCTTTCCATCAGAGAAAGGTGGTCCAGACGATTGGGTTTGTTTTTGGCAAGACATCTGTAAGGGGACCTTTGAGTGTGGAAAACGGAGGAATAAATCAACGGTAGTAACCCACCCTTCCTAAGAAGGCCCGGATGTCTTTCTTGGTACGTGGGAGTGGTAATTGTGTAATGTATTTTTTCTATTTGGGGTCACACTTTCCTTTCCCCTATGAATTTGCCCGGATATTTAATGACAGTGTGACCCAATTTACATTTTTCTGGATTTGCCGTTAGTTTGGTTTCATGTAGGGCTTGTATGATGTTACGTAAATGTACAAGATGCTCTTCCCAAGCAGAACTATATACCACAATATCATCGAGATATGCAGCTGCATACTTATGGAAAGGTCTAAGAATCATATCAATAAGACGTTGAAAAGTAGCAGGGGCCCCGTGAAGACCGAATGGCAGGACCGTGAACTGATACAGGCCGGAGGGAGTAGCAAATCCAGTTTTCTTTCTGTCTTCTTTTCTAAGGGGAATCTACCAGTATCCTTTAGTCAAATCTAAGGTGGTCATATAAGTGGCCTGGCCTAGTCGTTCTAACAATTCATCAATACGAGGAATGGGATAGGAGTCAAAATGGGATAATGCGTTGACCTGTCTAAAGTCAATACAGAATCTGGTGCTCCCATTGGGTTTTGGCACTAGAACGACTGGGGAACACCAGGGGCTGGAAAAGTGCTCAATTATACCAGCATTTAACATGTTTTCTACTTCTTATTCCACTATCTGTTGCTTAGCCTCAGGTATTCTACATGGTCTTTGGCGGGCTACTTTAGTCTTGATGGTGCGGATGTTGTGCTGTATCAATGGGTACGACCGGGTACCTTAGAGAACATGTCCAGACCTGACCGGACTAGATGTTGAAGTTGTTGGATTTGTTCTTGGGTGAGGGAGCCGTTCATCATGGGGAGAGGAGTCTCCTCCTGATGAGTATTCTGGCCTTGATAAATGGATACGTCTTGTTCTGAGTCAGTGGTAATATAAAAAGAGGTGTGGGCCTCAGATCTCTCATTCCATTTTTTTAACAAGTTAATGTGATAGATTTATTCTCTACCCGTCCCCTGAGGTATCTCAATCTTATAAGTGGTGGGGTTGATTTGGTCTAATACAATATGGGGACCCTGCCAACACGCAAGGAGCTTATTTTCGCTGGAGGGTAATAATACGAGTACCCTATCTCCCACCCTTAGGCTTCTGGGTGCACTATGGTGTCATAATAGGCTTTCTGTTTGGTATGTGCCTCTATTAAAATTTTGTGGGCCTCTTACCATAGGTTGTGTAGGTTGTCTCTGAGGTCTTTGGTGTATGTAAGGAGATCCCTCACCTCCTCTTCCGATTCCTCCCACTGTTCAGCTAGTATTTCCAGAACGGTGCGTGGTGTTCCGCCAAAAAGGAACTCAAAGGGGCTGTACCCAGTGGAGGATTGTATATGTGTACACAAGGCATATAGGACTAAAGGTAATTTTTTTTCCCAGTCTCTTCCTGACTCATTGATGACCTTTCATAACATTGTTTTTATGGTTTTATTATATTGTTCAACTAAGCCATCCGTCGGTGGATGTTATACGGAGGTACGTATCTGTTGTACCCCCAGTGTGTGACATATTTCGGCCATAAGGCGGGACATAAAAGGGGTTCCCTGCTCAGTGAGTATCTCTTTAGGAAACCCTACTCTTGAGAAGAACTCAATCATGGCCTGGGCTATGGTTTTTGTATTCATGCTGGCAAGGGGTATGGCTTCCGGGTATCGGGTCGCATAGTCGACCAGTACCAACAAATACTGGTGTCCCTTAACAGATGGAGTTAATGGTCCCACAATGTCCATACTATGGGGGTCATTCCGACCCTGGCGGTCCATGACCGCCAGGGCCCGGGACCACGGAAGCACCGCCAACAGGCTGGCGGTGCTTCCTGGGCTATTCTGACCGCGGCGGTAAAGCCGCAGTCAGAAAAGGGGAACCGGCGGTTTCCCGCCGGTTTTCCCCTGGCCCAGGGAATCCTCCATGGCAGCGCTGCTTGCAGGGCCGCCATGGGGATTCCGACCCCCTTCCCGCCAGCCTGTTTCTGGCGGTTTTCACCGCCAGAACCAGGATGGCGGGAACGGGTGTCGTGGGGCCCCTGGGGGCCCCTGCACTGCCCATGCCACTGGCATGGGCAGTGCAGGGGCCCCCTCACAGGGCCCCATACAGATTTTCACTGTCTGCTTTGCAGACAGTGAAAATTGCGACGGGTGCCACTGCACCCGTCGCACCCCTGCAACTCCGCCGGCTCCATTCGGAGCCGGCTTCCTCGTTGCAGGGGCTTCCCCGCTGGGCCGGCGGGCGGCCTTTTGGCGGTCGCCCGCCAGCCCAGCGGGAAAGTTGGAATGGCCGCCGCGGTCTTTTGACCGTGGGGCGGTCATTCGTCGGTAACCGCATGGCGGGCGGCGACCGCCGCCCGCCGCGGTCAGAATGACCGCCTATATATTCCATGCCAATAAAATCTGTGGAGTATGTCTCCCTTTGTTTTTTCCCTTCCCAGATGTCCTTCCCCGCTATCCCGATGAGCCAAATGGAGAACCTGTTGTCTATGTGTTTGAGGAACTACTAACTGAGGAAGTTTTCCTGGGTTGCTAGGACAAGTCCTATACAATAGATCATTGGTGAAGGAGAAGGTGGAACCTACTGACGTTTCGTCCAGGGCCAATGCATGATGCAGGTGTTTTTCAAAGTAGGGTCTTCTCGTTGGGCCTGATGAAAACTACTAGCTGCTGTTAGCACCGTCATAGGGGTGTGGGAGGTGGAGGTGGATATGTCTTTGTGAGCATGGAAACAGTGATGGCGTTGTTCTTGTTTTTTCCTTTTGCTTAGTTTCTGTTTATCTTTGGGTGCTTCCAGTTCAGATAAGACAAAAGACGCTTCTTCCCACCAAGTAGTAGTGGGTTGTTCCTGACTGGTCTTCATCAACAAATTCACGAAGTCCTTTTAGTCAGTGCCTATTATTATATCTTCTCCCAAATTAGGGATTACTCCCATAGAGAGGTGTTCCTCAGAACCCTTCCATCTGATGTAGACCGTAGCTATGGGGTACAGTTTTTGATCCCCATGAACACAGGTAATGAGGACTTGGGTGTTAGGTTGCCATTGATCCGGGTGTATAAGGTCCTGGTTCACTACCCTTTGACTACATCCTGAGTCTATTAGTGCCCTTCGTGATTTCCCATTTAGACTGAGTATGGTAAAGTATGTGGTTTTCTTATCGCCAGACCAGAGGACCCATCCTTTCATCATTCCTATCTCCATAGGCTTCTCGGGTTCCTTTTTCAAAGGCAACGGTGGGCTATATGTCCCCATTCGGAACAATGAAAACACTGTGGACCGGTTAGGGTCTCCCTCGGGGAAACCGAATGTAGAGCAGATGCTCATTCTAGACCAGGAGCAGTTAGTGGCTGAGGGTGTACACTTTTTCCTATGGCCATTCGAGAGGACGAGGTGGGGTTTGTATGAGCTCCTCGTAACTCGGGTGCCTGGTGGAAGGCACAGGCCAGGTCTATGGATGTGCGGTTGGTCAGATCCAGATGTTACCTGACCCAATTGCGGGTAGTAGTTCGGAGAGCTTCCAGGTATTGCTCGAGGATGATGGCATTGAACAGATCTTCTTTTGTGGTCTCCGCGGGGTGTAGCCATTTCCCCCCAGCATGGTGAACCCGATAGTACAAAGTGCAAGGGTTTTCCTGTGCCTGCCATTTGGTCTGTCAAGTCCGTACTCTGTAGCTTTCCTGATCCAGCCTAAAGCGTTCCAATATCGCCTTTTTGACTTCATTATAGGGTGTCACTCCTCCTGGGTTTACGGCCTGGTATGCAGCCTGGAGATGTCCCGTAAGGAGGGGTGCAATGTATTGACCCCATTTCTCCATGGGCCAATTGGCAGAACTCACCACTCGTTCAAAGTTTGTAAAAAATGAATCAGGGTCCTCATTTTCATGATACTTTTGGATCATGCTCCTCGGGACGTTGGGGTGGACTTTGGTAAGAACAATGGTTTCAGTTAATTTTCCTAACGCAGTTTCATGGACCAATTAGTTAGTCGCCATGATAGTGGCTTGGCTTTCAGAGCTGTCTGCAGGGCTTCTCTTTCCTCCTTGGCCTCTTTAAATTGCTGTTCCCATACCAGCTGGAGGTGTCTGTCTCCTTCTGCCAGCTGAGCTATCATGTCTGCAAGGGTGGGTTTTTCCTCCATTGTGTCGAAGTCTTGATCCCACTTCTGACACCACTTGTGACAGGTTGGCGCAATGAGGACATGTCAGTGGCAGTTGTGCTGGTAGATTTTATTAGTTGTGTGGTTTTGTCTCATACAGTTCAGGTTTTTCACATGGGTATTTGCATCTCTCTTATTCTTATCTTCGTCTTCTCATTATAGGGCTACCAGGAGGTGCATGGAAAAAAAAAATACAGGTTAGTGTTTTGGTCCTTGGCTATGTTCCTATTTCTTCCCTATCGTTATTCTTTTCTTCCTTCTTTCTCCATCTTTTCTGTATCTCTGACTGACCCTCTTTCTCCTTTCCTGTGCCCTGCTTTGTTGGTCTCTTCTTTTCTCTCTTTTCACTCGTTGCTCACTTGTGGTGTGCTTTGGGTGTTCCTTTCTATGTCTATCCAGGTGTTTCCTTTCTTTTCGTACGATTCACTATGTGCTTATTTCCCTTCCTCTTTCCTCTATATCCTGATAAAAACCTCCCAAAATCTTGTCTCTCATCCCTCGTCCCCATAATCTGCAGGGTTGCCCGTCAATATGTTATTGCTAGGTACTGGGGGTTCCTCGGTTTTTCGTGGCCCACCCTTTGTTTCAACCTCGGTATATACAACAAAACCAAAACAATAAACTAAAACCTTAAATTTGTGCTCAGGCTCTTCCAGTTTCCCCAGGTGGCCCCTCGCCTCCCCTTCTCTTTTCCCCTCCCCTCCTTTCTTGTGGTAAATGCACGCACCTGTGGTGGCCACGCTTTCCATCAAGCGTGGCCGGAGCTTGCGCTGGGCACCTCCCACGCCTCAGACTCGTTGTGTAGATCTTCTGGTTGAAAATCCGTTGCCACGCCGTCTCCTGCACCTTGATCATCTCTGGTAGCACTCCGCGTCTCCTTCTTCTCGCCTGCCCTCTTGTTGCTCCTGTTCATCTCCTTTTTACATCGGCAAAAGGCGCGTACTGACTGCTCCTGCTTTCTGCACCCAGAAGTGCCCTGGGATTGGTTGTTGCTGCATGCTCTTCCGGGTCAGAAGAGTTAGCAGCAGTTTCCTTTTGGCGCAACGGATCTGCTTGCAGCAGCAGCAGGCCGTCACACTGACTTTGTTTACTAATCTATATTTTGTGTATAAAATGTACCTCCTACTGGAGTATATCCTCTGAGATATTTTTGGCCTTAATGTACTAAAATAAAGTACCTTTATTTTTGGTAAAACTGAGTATTGTCGTTCTTGTGTGTAAGTAGTGTGCCACTACAGTGGTATTGCAAGAGCTTTGCATGTCTCTTAGTTCAGCCTCGGCTGCTCTGCCTACAGCTACCTCTAGACAGCCTGACTTCTAGACACTGCCTACATTTTAGTAATAAGGGATAACTGGACCTGGTATAAGGTGTAAGTACCTTAGGTACCCACTACAAACCAGGCCAGTCTCCTACATTGATGGTGCAGCAGTGGGATAAGTACTTCCAATTGCCTTATTACTCTGTCACTGGTGGTTTCCACAAGAAAGTGTACTCTAATACTTGGAGCTATACATAAGTATACCTAGCAGCCTCACATTTACCCTAAACACGTCTAAAAAGTTAGATAAAGTAGTTCTTCTTTTTTCAACTTTATTCTAACTTTTTCTATCACTAGGTCTTCTACTGATGCTATCCCTAGGGTTATCAAGACTACTTATGAGAACCTTAACTTTAAAAGTCTGAGGGGGCTTTTCTTAGAAAGAAGCTTATGGATTGGGAAAAACCCCAATAAGGATTTCGTTTTAAACTTCAAGATTATCAGGAGCATTCTGATAGTCATGTAGAACAAGAGGGGGAGGAAGTAGGGGATTCTAACCAAGTAGATTCAGGAGACAGTCCTGAAAATCCAGGGGAGGGTCCTTCCAGTGATCTTTCTATTAAAAAGCCTCCTACTGCTGCTGGTAGTGGGAAGGGGTCACACACAGATGGGGCACCGTTCATACCTAGAGGCCAGGTCACCCGGGTTATACAAGTTAGGGAAAGATCAACCTCTGATCACTCCCATGTCACTTCAGACTCAGAAGTGTCAAACATCCAACCATGAGGATAACACCCTAGATAGGGGACTCAGAAAGCTGAGGTTGGAGGAGGCCAGACTGAGGCTGCAACAGCAACAATTGGCCTTAGATAGGGAATCCATAGCTGTGGAAAGGGAAAGACAGGGGTTGGGGCTAGTTCCCTATGGTGTCAGCAGCATTAACAGTTTCAGAAGATATGGGGTCATGGAAGACAGTGTTAACTCCATAAACGTATACAAGACTGTTCCCCCATACAAGGTGGGGGATGATATCCAAAAGTGGTTTGCTGCACTTGAGAGGGCCTGTAAGGTTCAAAGTGTCCATCAAAAGCAGTGGTCTGCTATACTTTGGTTGACAGACTCCTCTCTGTTAGGGAGGAGGACTCAGACAATTACAACATTCTCAAAAATGCACTCATTGATGGTTTTGGGCTCACCACAAAGAAATACAGAATTAAGTTCAGGGAAACCAATAAATAATCTTCATAAGATTGGGTTGACTTTGTGGACTGTTCTGTCAAAGCTTTAGAAGGTTGGTTACATGGCAGTAAAGTCTCCTATTACCAGGGTCTGTATAATCAGATTTGGAGAGAGCATATACTGAATACTTGTGTGTCTGATTTGTTACACCAGTATCTTGTGGACTCAGATCTGACCTCTCCCTAAGAACTGAGAAAGAAGGCAGAAAAATGGGTCAGGACAAAGGTGAGCAGAAAAGCTCGTACAGGTGATGACAAAGATAAGAAGAATAATGGTGAAAAATCTCAGGATAAGCATTGGGATAAAAATAAACATAAAGATCCTTCTTCAGGTCCACAACACTCCTCTGGGGTGGGGATAAATCATATTTCTCTTCTTCACACTCTACACACAATAAAAAGCCCCTGTGTGCAGAGTTAAATGCCATAGGCCAGGGGATAAGTCCTGCCCAGGTAAAGCCCCTGAGCCTACCACCACTAATACATCCACTTCAAACTCTAGTGCCCCTTGCAGTAGTAGTAATAGTGGTGGGACTACTAGCAATAGTCAAACAAAAAGTGTAGTTGAGTTCACTTTTGGGTCTATTATAGAAACTGGAGTAGGTGTAGAAAACCCTAAGACAGTTTCTGTCACACCTGGTGGCATTGGCCTTGCCACCTTGGCTGCTTGTCCCTTAACATGGACAAGTACAAGCACACAATTCTAATAAATGGTGTTGAGGCCCAGGCTTACAGGGACACAGGTGCCAGTTTCACTTTGGTGATTGAAAACCGGGTGTCATCTGCATATCACCTCCTTGGACAGAAGTACCAGGTTACTGATGTGATTAACTCCACTCAGTCTCTCCCCTTAGCTGCAGTGCAACTTAGTTGTAGTGGGGTTATTGGCCCAAAGTAGATGGTGGTATCACCTAGCTTACCTGTACACTGTTTCCTAGGTAATGACCTAGAGGTCTCAATTCGGGCTGAGGTAGAGTTTAGAGCCCATGTATCCATGCTGGGTATCCCTGAGGAACTGTTCCCTCTAATTTCTAGTGAAATGAAAAAGCAAAAAAGAGAAGGAACACTGAAGCCTCAGGATGCTACTCACGCAACAGGTAAAAAGGGTATCTGTTATAAATGGGGGGTCTTTGGTTGGCAGTCAGTTTACCTCCTGTCCAAGCAAGGACCCTCACTCTAGTCAGGGTAAGTCACACACAATCCAAGTTATCCTGTGCCCACCCTTTGGTAGCTTGGCACTGAGCAGTCAGGCTTAACGTATAAGGCAATGTGTAAAGTCCTTGTGCAATAAACCACACAATAACACAATATAGCACCACAAAAAGACACCACACAGTGTTTAGAAAAATATAGAATATTTATCTGGTAAGGTGCAGGTCAAAACGATTAAAATGCAATAAGTATACATTGAGATATCACTGAAAAGTGATATAAAGTGTCTTTTAAAAGCAAAACAAAGTCTCTTTCAAACACAAAGTACCTGGTTCACGTGAAAAATCTCCACAAAGGACCGCAGAGGAAGAGATGCGTGGAAAGAAATGGGTGTGTGGCGATTTCTCGGGACGCACAAGGCGATGCGTTGTTTAGTTTTCATGCTGGGATGGCGTGCGTTGATTTCCAGCGCTCGGTCGTGGATCCCCTTCGAGTTTTAAGTTTTCAGACGCCCCGGGGAGGATGCATGGATTTCCGGCACTGCTAGGATGAAATCACAGGAGCTGCGTCGATCTGGTAGGCATTGCGTTGAATTTTCTACCGCACAGCAGGCGCCACGTCGATTCCTCTCTGGAAGTTGGGCTGTGTTGTTCCTGCTTGGCTGTGCATCAATCCGGTGAGGCCGTGCGTCGAATTTCCGGTCACTACGCTGGCGCTGCATCGATCTTCTTGTTGCGAAGTTGGGCTGCATCATTCCAGTTCGTGGTGCGGTGAACTTTTCACCGCGGTGCAATCTGTGCGTCGTTTATGGCAGGCTGTGCACTGATTTTCGCTGCACAAGTAGTCCTTCTTGTAGAGATGAAGTCTTTTTGGTCCTGAGTCTTCAGGGAACAGGAGGCAAGCTCTATCCAAGCTCTTGGAGAGGACTTCTTCACCACAGCCAGAGAGCAGCAAGGCAGCAGGGCAACAGCAAGGCAGCAGTCCTTCACAGAAATCAGACAGGTGAGTCCTTTGAGCAGCCAGGCAGGTCTTCTTGGCAGGATGCAGGTTCTGGTTCAGGTTCTCTTCTCCAGGAAGTGTCTGAGTTGGTAGGGGCAGAGGCCCTGTTTAAATACCCAAATGTGCCTTTGAAGTGTGGGAGACTTCAAAGAGTGGCTTAGATGTACACAAGGTCTCCTTTCAGTTCAATCCTATCTGCCAGGGTCCCAGTAGGGGGTGTGGCAGTCCTTTGTGTGAGGGCATGCTACTGTCCTTTGACATGCAAGTGTCAGGCCCTCCACCCTCCCAGCTCAGGAAGACACATTCAAAATGGAGATGTATGCAAGCTAGGCTAAGTATCCTTTGTTTGGGGTGTGTCTGAGTGAATGCACAAGGGAGCTGTCAACCAAGCCCAGCCAGACGTGGATTGTAAGGCACAGAAGGGTTTAAGTGCAGAGAAATGCTCACTTTCTAAAAATGGCACTTCTAAAATAGTAATATTACATCAACCTCACCGGTCAGCAGGATTTTATATCACCATTCTGGCCCTACTAAATATTACCTTCCTACTCTTTTCAGATCAGCAGCTACCACTCAAACAACGCATGAGGGCATCCCCAATGTTAGCCTATGAAGGGAGCAGGCCTCACAGCAGTGTAAAAACAAATTTAGGAGTTTTACACTACCAGGACATGTAAACTACATAGGTACATGTCCTGCCTTTTGCCTACACAGCACCCTGCCCTGTGGGTTACCTAAGGCATACCATAGGGGTGTCTTATATGTCAAAAAAGTGGAGTTTTAGGCTTGGCAAGTACTTTTAAATGCCAAGTCGAATTGGCAGTGAAACTGCACACACAGGCTATCAAATGGCAGGCCTGAGACAAGGTTAAGGGGCTACTGAAGTGGGTGGCACAATCATACCAACTTCCATTCATCTGCTCAACGTGGGACATCTCTTGCACCAGGCAGGAACCTGCAGCTGTCTTCTTTGGTGCATCTCTGACTTTTTCTTTCACGTTTGCACCTTCATCCAGGATGACAGGGGCTCCTGTTCTGCCTGGACTCTTCAGCTGTTCTTGGAATTGGCCTCCTCTCTCCGCTGTTCTTTAGGTCCAAGAATCCATCATTGGTGTCTTGCAGTCTTGCTTGGTTTTTGTATTATTCTTTATCACGACTTCTAGTGTGTTCTGAGGAAACTTGCAGTACTTTACTCCTGTTTTCCTGGGCTCTGGGGTAGGGTACTTTATATACCTTTGGTGTTTTTCTTCACTACCAGCACCCCTCTACACACTACTCTTGCCTGGGTGGAAAACCAACATTCGCATTCCACTATTTTAGTATATGATTTGTGTTCCCCCAGGCCCATTGTAACCAATGATGATTTTCACTATTTGCACTATTTTACGACTGTTTACTTACCTGATTTTGATTACTAGTGTATATTTTGTGTATAATACTTACCTCCAAAGGGAGTATAGCCTCTAAGATATATTTGGAATTGTGTCACTAAAATAAAGTACCTTTATTTTTTGTAACACTGAGCATTGTCTTTCTTGTGTGTAAGTACTGTGTGACTACAGTGGTATTGCAAGAGCTTTGCATGTCTCCTAGTTCAGCCTTGGCTGCTCTGCCTACAGCTACCTCCAGACAGCCTGGCTTCTAAACACTGACTACATTTCACTAATAAGGGATAACTGGACCTTATATAAGGTGTACTTACCTTAGGTACCCACTACAAACCAAGTCAGCCTCCTACACTTAGTGAACCTTCAGAACCCTTGAAAAGCCCAAAGGTGAGCTGTGTCAACAGACTCAAGCCTTACTTTGAGATGTCTGATGTCAGCATGCTCCTTGTGACAGATGAGGGTTTGGAGGTGGAGAGTGAATCTCTGCCTGACCTCTTCTCTACACAGGAAAGTGATGGGTCAGTGGTGGGTAGACCCTAGAGCAGAAGGGTGACTGCTACCAGTTGCTGGGTCAGTTTGCCTCACTGTTCTTCCTCACCCCTGGAGTCACATATCTCTGTGTCCTTGACATTGACACAGGAAACAGTCCCCCTGTAAATAAAAATGTTTACAGGTTTTCAGAAGGGTGATAGCCAATATCAAGGAGGAAGCTGCCAAGATGCTAGCTTTAGGGGGGATTGAAACCTCTAAAAGTCCCTGGTCCAACCCAGTGGTAGTGGTACCAAAGGCTGCCCCACTGGACACTAAACCAGAACTTTGGTTCTGTGTGGAACACCGAGGCCTCATTTCCATCACCAAGAATGACACACACTCCATCCCCAGAGTGGATTAGCTCATTGACAAGCTAGGCACTGCCAAATTCCTCAGTACCTTTGAATTAATATCAGGGTACTGGCAGATCGCTTTGACTGAGAGGGCATAAGAGAGGTCAGCATTCTCAACCCCTGAGGGACATTACCAGTTATGGGTGATGCATTTTGGCTTGAAGAATACCCCTGCTTCCATCCAATGGTTGGTTAACAGGGTCTGGGTGATAAAGAGGCGTTATTTGCCACCTACTTAGACGATATTGCTGTCTACAGTGCCAGCTGGGAGGAACACCTGCTTCACCTCCCAGAGGTGCTCCAGGCCCGGCAACAGGCAGTATTAACAAGGCAAGTAGATGCCAGATTGGGCATAGTTCCTTTATGTATTTGGGACATCTGATAGGTGGTGGAAAAGTGTAGCCCTTCCAGGTCAAGATTGAAACAATCCTGGCTTGGCAACCACCTAAAACCAAAACTGAAGTGAGAGCCTTTGTAGGCTCTAAGGTTATCACAGAAGATTTGTTAAGGGATATGGCAGAGTTGATGGCCCCTTAACTGAGCTGACTTTTAAGCAGAAGCCTAGGTTAGGTTGGTGGTCTGTACATAGGCTTGTCAGATAGCCTTTGATTCCCTCAATGAAACCATGTGCACAACACCTGTGTTCATGGTTCCTGATTACTCCAAGGAATTCATAGTGCAAATGGATGATTCAGAGCATGGCATAGGGGCAGTCTTAGCACAGCTGAATGAGGAAGGCCTAGACCAGCCAGTAGCCTTCATTGGCAGGAGGTTACTTCCACTAGAACAAAAGTGGGGTGCCATTGAAAGAAAAGCATTTGCTGTGATCTGGGCACTGAAGAAACTGAGACCATTCCTTTTTTGGACTCACCTCTGGGTTCAGACAGAACACAGGCCCTTTAGATGGTGCATGCAGATGGGGGGAATCCTAAATTCTTCAGATGATCCATCTCCCTACAGGGTATGGACTTTACGGTGGAGCATTGTCTGGGGACTGACCACACCAATGCTGATGGTCTCTCTAGATTATTCTGCCTTAATGATGAGAGCTACTAAGGAGTTGGGTAGCTCTCCTCACTTTCAGCTTTGAGGGACACATGTCAGACATGACAGCCTTAGGGTGGTCATTCCCCAACTTTTTGCCTGCTTCCCTCCATTTCTCTGGCACTGTTTTTTGCTGGTTTTGGGACTCTGCAAACGTTACCATTGCTAACAATTCTAACATGCTTTTGCACTCTCCACTAAATTATAGTAACATTGGTCTAACCCCAAATGGCAAATTTAAATTACTAATATGTCCTTAGTATAGTGCACTACATGTACCCAGTGCCTGTAAATTGAACGCTAGTAGTGGGCCAGCAGTGCTCATTGTGCCACCCTCTCCAGTAGCCTTCTAACCATGGCTCAAGCATGCCCTTCCAGAGTCTGTGTGCAGTTTTACTGCCACCTCAACTTGGCATTTAAAACCCTTTGCCAAGCCTTAAACTCCTCTTTTATTACACGTCACCCATAATGTAGGCTGTAGGTAGCCCATAGAGCAGGGTGCTGTGTAAGTAAAAGATAGGACATGTACTTATAAGTTTTCATTCTCCTGGTAGTGAAACTCTCCAATTGGTTTTTCACTATGGTGATGTCTACCCCTCTCACAGGATAACACTTGAAATTCTATATTACACTTTTAAGATGCACTTCCTGATTGAGAAGGAGTAGTTATGTCATGTTTCATATCATTTGAAAGGTAATGATAAATTCTCTTTACTGGTAATGTTGGATCCATCAATACTATTTTAAAAATACAACTGTTAGACAGTGGATATTTCTCTGCTCTTACAGTTTTGTGTGCCTGCAGCCTGTCTCCAACTCATGTCTGGGGCAAGTGACTGTTACACTCTATGCACTCCCTCTAGACAGCCACAAATACAGGAATATAAGGGATGTCTGGGCACTCATTTAAATTCTGCTGGTTCTTCCTGGGCAGGAAGAGAGGGGAGGACTGAGACACCTGAATAGGCAGTGCCTCTCCCCACACAAAGGGCTATTACCCCCTACTGAAGTCTACTGGAGCCAGGCCAGGGAAGAAAGGACTTCTGTACACTTCATAGTCCCATCCTTCAAAAAAAGAAGTGAGTAAAAGTGCTTGGTCTGTGAACCTACCAAATCAGTAGTCTTCTGGGCCTGTGAGAACTCTGGCAGGAAGAAGTACTGTTGTGCTGCTTAAAGGACTGCTAGTATGCTGGATTCTTGCCTTGCTGGACTCTGGCCTTGCTGAGCCTCCTGCTGCCTGCTGTTCTCCTGCCTGGATGAGAAGGACTGGACCTGCATCACTTGATCCCAGAGTGACTCCAAGGGCTTGTTGGCTTGTGTTATGTTTTCTGAAGTCTCTGGGACACAAAAGGCTTCTTGCAATCCTGCTACAGCCTATGTCCTCTGACAACTGTGAGTCCTGCCATGCCAAGTGGTGGCAAATCAGTCCTGGGCCCTTGGATGTAGGTTCTTCTGGCCGCTCTATTAAAAAACTGTCCATTGACCTTGTTGCTCTGATAAAAACCGACCTATCGCCTTCCCAATGAAGCTTCACTATTGCATCACTGCTGCTACAAGGATCGAGGACACCGCATCATTGCCAAGAAAGCACACCACTGCTGAAAGAATCAAAGCACCACATTGCCGACAGTACTACAAATCATCCCCTCTGTGGGACTTGTAATCGAAGCATCACCTTCATCTTCTAGATTGATGCAGGTGCAGTGCTTCTCTGCTTTCTTCAATGCCGACCCAAAACCAACGCATCAACATTATTGCACCTATTGGAACAGACACATCTTAAGGAGTAAGGTACTTTTGCTCAGTGGGCCCTGCTTGGGTCTTGTAGCTGGCCTACGCTCCATCGTGGTCGGTCTGAACGTTTGACTTTGACCCAGTCTAGCGTGACAAGATTGCCCCAGTTGGCACTTTCTGCTTCTAAGCACTACGGTTTAATTTATTCTTTAAAAAATCATATCTCAACTTCTACTTATTGGTCTTGATGTATTAAATTAAGCTCTATTCTCTAACCTGGAATAGATCATTTTTCTGTGGTGTTTTCACTGTTTTACTGTTTGAAGTGTTGCAGAAATACTGTACACATTGCCTCTTAAGTTAAGCCTGACTGCTCTGTGCCAAGCTGCCAGAGGGTGAGCACAGGTTCACTTTTAGTACATAGCATGACTAGGACTGTGATTCCCGCTTAGACAGGGTGAATACCTCTGGCAACCAGTAACCACATTTTTAACAGTTGTAATAACTTTATGAAAGGAACTGTCATAAGAGAGATTATTACCAGAATATTATCTGCAAACAATCAATATCTAAGAACACAATGGCCTAAGTATTGATTATAAGGATGTGATGAAGATAAATGTATATTTGTCCATTCTTTGTTTTGCCCATCATATATGTATCGTAATGACTTATAAACTTGCATTCATTTTATTTTTGCATTTGATGCTATAGCCATAATATTTAGCAAATCAATATTTTACCATGCAACCCATAATCTTAACATCTTTGCTGTGGAGAAATTCCCATCTCCAGCGCTGATCATTTGTTTAAATGTTTGCGGCACTCTGTGCTTAAGCTTGCATAACTTTTTTTTATCATAAAAGTTATCCAGGCCAAATGTGTGTCATTTTTCCCATATAATAGGAATTGTAGAAGTACCCAGGGGATTGTATGATTCCCTTTACGGAACTGTGAAAAAAATCAAATATACAGCAAAATGGTTTATCTTTCGTTCTGAGATTGCAGGTTGCTACAGACCTCCAGTTATACGGGTTTCACAACGTTTTCAACGAGTTCTGGTAGCAGTGGCTATTTCATGAAAACTCCCAAAATCTTCCGATCTGGTACTTCATATTGTCAGCCAGATACACAAAAAGTGTCTCTACTGCTTTTCTTTAACAAAATAGTTAAAGATAAAAACTGCAAACATCAGTCATATACAAATCAGTTGTCAATATATCTTTTGTAATTTGTGTATACAGCTTTTTTAATATATTTACCAAAATTACAGAACAGGGTACGTTTAAAGACGGATTATACTGTGGTACCTACTTTATGAACAATAAACTCGTTAAGTATACACCCCTAACCAGATGTAATATATGAGGTTACACCAAAATATATCAGCATGATTACATTATAATCAATCCACTCATTAAAGGAAAATGTAAACTAACTTCTTGCACATCCAAACAGTCACAGCTAAATCACAGGTCACCAACTCTGAATGTAATAGGGGGACAGACTTGCCATTTGAATAAATGTCCCTCTTTAGCTAATATATATCTAAGATGAGGACCAGCACAAATACTGGGGCTTCCTGTGTGACAACTGTGGCTCCAATAGGAATTCCTCAAAAAAGGTTTCATTACCAGTTTATTTGACCTCTTGAAATGGTGACATGTTTTGACCTCTGTTTTTGTACGTTTCCTCAGTCCTAAAACTGGTGAAAACGTCCTACAAGTAAACTGTGAGATATTGTTCAACATTGGGGGAGAGGGTTGGGTCTGCAATTTTTTGGGAAATGTTTAAAATAAATGAAACACAGTCGTGCTTAAAATGTTTTGAAAGCCCACCAACACTGTGCAAGAGAGCAGAGCGACTACCATCAAACCAGTATTTCTAAAATTACAAGAAGGAGCAATCAGCTGTGAGACCACTTTGGTCGCTCTTCTTTCCAATGACGACTGTTCTTGAGAAGCTACTTTAGACACAGGAAAAATCAGAACATCATTAACACAAATAGGTGGCTAAATGAGGAATAGCTAACACACTGGGTTTACAAGTGCCACTCGTATTCTTTATTGACTGAAATGTTTTCTCAGCAAAGTAGGGAATGAATCCCCCGTTCGGCTTTGTTTCATGTCTTGTCATCACTGGAAAGAGAACAAGGGATTGTTAGTGCACCTGACCTTATTTGGTTATTTTTCACTAGATTAAAAGGGGGCGCATTAGAGGTTCGATGGACCCTTTGACTGCGCTTAGAGTAGTTCCCACCAAAAGAGTCAGTTCCAATAGAAATCTATAGCAATATCAATCAATAACATCAATAATCCTGGGAGTCAATCATTTCCACGCACCATGACTCCTTGACCATGAATAACCATACCTTTATGTAAAAGTTAGAATGTTTATTTCCCTATATTAACAATGCAAATATCACATAACTTATTCTCAAAATCAAATGATAAGCATACAGAAACAATACTGGTTGACTGAATATTGTAAAGAATCTCAATTTAATCAAAGCTTGGATCACTACACATTCTAAAGTTACAGTACAAATCAATAGCAAGAATAACTGCACAACAGAAATGACATAAATTTAGATTCAGCAAAGAAAATACATCAACTGTTGTTAATATTTAGCAGGCATCAATCAGCGAGTATACTAACTAACGTTCTGATTAGAATGGCATATTTGGGCTTCATGCAAAACAATTTAGTCAACAAGAATTTGGAAAACATCTAACTATGGCACTATCAAAATTAGTAGTTGGTACCTAAGGACAAAAGCAAATAGACATAGCAATCAGTAACATTGTCTTATACATTGCCTCATTTTGGTTCAGCAAGCTGCAACTGTCTTCATCAGTTGGACTTCTGTTCGGTCAGCATGGCATCGGAATTCAGCATTAAAGTTCAAGATAGAAATATCTCAGGAACGGACATAATAGAATTTCGCTACTCAATATAGATTTAGGAAAAAGGGAGAAATGTCTCTTCATGCAGTTTGGAAAGAATAGTGGCCGTCTCCTCTCGGGGTAGTCTGGCTAAGTTAAATACCCTAAAACTTCTTTCCACATTGGTATTGGTCACAGAATCGTATGTTTACATTTAGTCCAATGAAACTAGAACCTCAAATCTAAGAATTTACTAAACCGTTGTTCACATGTTGATGATTGGCTCCTCTCCTCCTGTTCCAGTCATTGGGCTTGTCAGGTAACAAATTTGTATCAGCTTATACTTCAGTCAGTGCATCTATTGTTAGTTCCTGAGAACACCACCTTCACAGACACTATGTTTTACAAAGTATCCATAGTTAGTACAACATATTCTAGCAAGCAGTTCTCATGGGAGAGAATGTCAGCAACTAGCATTCTGTCAACACAATGGAAAAATACAATTAAGGCCTATGATTAATAAAGCAAATACGTATTACATAACCATTAATATGACATACTACATTAATCCAAACAAGATCTTGACATTTTGCATTAATAAGCTGTTAATAAGTACACTTTGTGATAATTGGTGGTCACTCAAGTAGGCACATTTCAAACTTGTGTATTATTTTTCTATATTAACTCATTTTCTATGCAGATGTAACATTCAGAATACATAAATAGTCATTAGTAAAGTTTCAGCATTAACAGGATCATGACTGTGAAGTGAATGTTAGAACTAAATAAGATACCCTCCTGGATTTTGTAGTGCAGCTCATCTTCTCGATTCCTCTAGAGATGCTGGATGAATCTGCTGAATGCCTGTAGTTCCCCTAGTGAGTCAAAAGAAACACAAGGTCAGCCTTGAGTGTTGTTAAAAATTAAGAAAGAATCATGGGAGTTGGAGTCTTCTACTAATGCTACACCAATGTGCATGGAAGACAATCTAACACAAAGCATTATGGTATAAAAGGCCTTTCTACTTGGGGACTGCAATACAGTTTGTTTAATTAGAAAATAATGAGGATACTGTGAGGATGGGTGTTGAACTGCAAGAATTCAGGGTAAACAGGGCACTGTCTTGTTAGTCCTCAATATGCTGCAAATTTCAGCTATTTAGTTGAGCTCAACACCGATGGTGTTATATTTCAAAATGAGCATAACATTTTTTTTCAACAAGAGTTCTTACATGTCATCTCCCTGGGGATTGTTTTATGGCACAAATTACAGTCATGTTATTTTCTATGATTTTCCAAAAATTGTTTAACCAATAGAACCATCATCACATGACAACAAATCTGTGATTTGTGTTGTCCAATGCATTTTCGAACATTCTGATTGGTCAGGCCTATTCACAATTCCTTGCAAGGGCCATAAATCACACACTTGTTTTTTTCAATTTGCGTATACCTTTTGTGTAAATGCCATTATTTTCAAATAGATTGTCTTCTATTGTCTGAACACAACTGGAGCATTCTCCACACTGACAAATACCTTTGGGATGCAGTTTAAAAAATGTCGACCAATAATGCTAAAACAATTTGCATAGTTCATAAAGCTTTTGTTAAAACATATGTTAAATTAAAAAATGGTAGTAGACAACTGTACTTAAACATATCAGGCCTGAAACAATCAGACATTGACATGCTATAGTTAACTAATTAACATAATTGTGGAAACAGCACAAGGTCCGATTTTGACCTTTTGAAAGACACGTTTTTTGCAATGAATAGTTGTAGTGTAAGAAGTTTTATTACTCGTTTATACAGATGGTTCTACTTCTAAAAAAACGAATGAATAGATTTGTTATTTAGACAGCTAGATATGAGAGTTCACACTCTGGATGTGGTCTTGAATGGGAGGATGAATTGGGAGAAACTAGATGAATAGTTACGCAACAAGACCCTGGTGGTCTTCTGACCATCAGGGCCAAGGTGGTGGTCTCGTCGCCAGTGGGCTGGCAGTGAAGATCGCCACATAATGAGTGTGGCGGGTTGGCCTCTGCCAACTCACCACATCCCACCTGTACTGCCAGGGCCAGAGATTAGCATCTCTGACCCGGCGGTCCAATGAAAACCGCTGGTGGTATTAGGAGTCAGCTATCCACCAGGGTTTCTGCAGCAGTAGCACTGCCACGGAAAACCTGGTGGAAAGGCTACCGGTGACTGGAAACTTTTTCCTGTCACCAGCAAATAACTCCCCCATCCCTCTTGCAAGCTCAATACCCCCTCTCCATGCCAGAATCCCCCAGCCCCTTACCAGAACAGCACCCCACCCTCCTTCTAGTACAGTGCCCCCACATACACACGCAGGCACACAGACACCAACACGCACCCTGCATACACTCATTCACCAACGCTGACATGCACACATTCACTCACAAGCATCGATACACGCATTCACTAACAAGCATTCAGTTCAACATTCATACACGGACTCACTTCAACATTCATGCATGCATTCAACCACGCATACAGACACACATTCACACACACATATACACTTACATTCACAAATGCAAACAACACCCACTTACACATGCACACACAACACCCCCACCCGCCCACCGCCTTTCCCTATGCCCGACTTACCTTGTTTGGCAAGGAGATCATCCGGCAGGGAACAGGCGCTTCCACCGCTGACAACCCCGCCATCAGGGAACTGGCAGGCCATAATACAGGTTGTAATACGGCTGGTGGAGTCCTTTTTGGTGGGTTGGGGCCGGTGGTGGAACCGCCAAGATGTAGCAGAAATCCTGCAGTAATTGTGATATGGTGGTCAGAAGACAGCAGTCTGCTGGCCCCCGGCTTTGGCAGTCTTGTAAAAAGACTACCAAAGTCATAATGAGGGCCATAGTTCTTCCCTTAGAATGTGCTGTCTGAGGTTTATTGTGTTCTCGTGAGACAATGAGAAGTGAAAACATTCAAATGGGCACAACAGAAGCTGATTGTCCAACTGAAGGAAGAAGAAGCAACAAGAACTTGCAAAATTAATTTTTTCTGTCCGTAATAGTACTTGTTCCTAAATTAGGATTAGCGCACCAGTTTATAACCATTCCCCTCAACCACACTTTTCCATTCTCTTTATTGCCTTACATGCTCTTGGAGACTCTACTGAGTTTCTTGAACCTCTCTTAATGAGAACGTCTGCATTTATTGATTATTGAAGTACTGAGCTGACCCTTCATGCTAAAGCTTTAGGTTTTATATTTTCTCTCAAACTCAGAGCTATTTATTGGTCTCTGGTACTAACACATTTTTTCTTCAAAATCTTAATACATGTTCTTGTGATTTATTGATTACTTATTTTATTATTGAGTTCTAACAAAACTCTAAGGATTGAGATACATTATTTTTATTTTGTGACTTTAATAAAGACAAAGTACTAAAATAATTGAAGATGAAAACCCTTTAACACATGCCAATCTCTCTTTATTTACAGAAATAGACTAAAATGTGTTATGTTAATCTTATGTGTTTTACAGCTTCTGAATAATCTTAATCAACATCAAAGAACCATCAGTCAGAGAAGAGCAGGTATTCAGGGTATTTCCTTGATTATGGTAAACCAAGATTGGTTCCAGCAGAAAAGTTGGTAGCAGAGGAACCATGTAAGTTACGAAAAAAGAGATGTGTGGAGTGTTGTTTTGAAGGCAGTTGCAGTATTGTGGTTTGAGTGTCAATAGAGTCATGCATCACAAATTATTTTATTATATTTCCTCGCATCTTGTAGTATGTGTGTTTAATGAATTGATGATATTTAAGTGTTTATTGTAAAGAAGTTAAAAAGTTTATAAGACTCAGAAATGGTTTAAGATCCAAGATAGATAGGAAGATAAAATAGTTGATTTTGTGTTTTTTTGTCTGTTAAAAGGTTTGCAGTGTAGATCATGAGGTACTGTCAACTGCATAATTGCGATAGGGATGCTAACAAGTTGCTATGAATGCACTAATAATGATTGGTGTTAGTGAAAAGGGGAAACTACATTGATTAATTTGATTTCCCGTTGGTCAAGATTTCATTTGCCTGCGTGAGGGTCTTTTGTGTGAAAAGTTGGAGGGTGTTAAACCTTAATATTCTGATTGTTGAGTTACTATTGGAGGGTGTTAAAACCTTAATATTCTGATTGTTGAGTTACCTTTAATATTCCTCAGAAGAGCAGACAAAGTACTTTTTGTTATTTTGCGTTTGTTTTGAGTTTTAGGATTGTGTGTATGAGAGAATTGTAAAGGAGGGTGAATCGTTGGAAGGAGTGAGGAGTTGTACCCGAAGAGCCGTGCTGGGATTAGATGGTTGGTGTGATTGCTGCATTGTAATTAGGGAACAAACTGGAAAATAATTGATGTATAAACAATTACAAATTGAATCAAAATATTGAAATTGAAATATGGAAAATTTGAATTGTTTCGCTTGTTTATTGCTGATTAATCTGAAAAACATGAAATGCATTGAAGTTGTAAGAGTTTTGTGAGAGGTTCTGTGAGAATTCAAGTACGGGTATGTGAAGAGGCACCGCCCGAGGGTACACCTGTCTTCCACATGGTGACGAATGTGGGGTTACACATATGTTTATGGCTTTGGTAATGGTGGAAGACCAGTGAGAATGCTACTTTTGAATTAGGAATTATTGAAAGATCAAGAGAAAAATTATATGAAATTAAGTCACCACTAAGACCTACACAGTATGAAGCAGTAACCGCTTGCACGAAAACAGCACATGCTAAGGAGAAAGAGAAATACCATAATAAGGCTCAAAGCGCTCTGCAGAAATATGCAGCTGCTCAATGGGATGAAGGACAGCAAAGGTGGAGAAAATTTGTAGTCAAGAGTGCTCAAATGTACCCAGTTATAACTACAGACAAGACACAAAAGAATAACACACAGGGAAATAATGATGAGGGAGCTGCAAAGAAATCTGATTCTGACACTGATTTAGGGGATGATATTTTGGATGCATTATTGGATGCGGGTCCACCAGCATACATGGCTCATGTAACAAATAATGAGGGTGATTTGACTTCCCGTACTACAGTCGCCACAGACCTTGTTGCCCCAAATGTTATTCAAATAGAGAGACCTTTGCTGGTGCACAGCTTGTTTTACAACCTATCATATCTAGTAGTGTGCCTGCACAAGTTGAGACTGTTTCCACAGTGATACCTCTAAGTGTTACTGCATCTATTGTGACTGTACAATCACCAGTTACTAGAGTAATACTTGCTGAGGCTTTAGATAATCAAACGGCAACTGCATCTATAAACATTGTTTCAAATGTAGTGGTTTAAGGAACTGTGGTTGGAGCACCTGTTACAGGGTACATTCCTACATTTCGAATTCACAAATTGTTTCTGGGCACTACCGCAAACTGTTCAATTATTGACAGAAGGGAGAAGGATTGTCTTTCTGACACCAAAAGCACAGGGTGGAACAAATGTATTTGAAGATGGAATTTTTCCTCCATGGTTTTAGGGTACCAAAGAGGATAAAAATATAAGAAATGTAGAACTACAAGCTGTGAACTCAGAGAGAGACTGTTAAATATCCCAATGTTAAATGTTGAATTGGAAAAACAAATTAGGGGAAGTTCAGATATTAGGCATATAAATCACTATCAAGAGAATCAATTAATTTATGTGAGTAAAGAGGTTACAAGGCATGCATCTGCCACTCATGGCAGGTTAGCTAAATTGGCAAGAAAATATGAAGTTGATCTTTCAAAGAGTGTCCCACTGCAAAAAAGTTTCAGAATAAGGTTAGATGATGAAGCTATTGAGACAATGTGTTATTCCAGAATGGAATTACACATTACCGAAATGATAAAATTAATTCTTAAGTGGGGCGATTTTGAGAGATTAGAGTAAATAGAAAAAAACTGGAAAAGACAAAGAAAAAAATGTATGTCACTGAAGCAAATAGTAAGCCACTGATAGAACCCCTTCAGGAAGAAGAAGCTTTGTCTTTCCCAATGAGAAACATACCAGGTGAAGGTTATGCATATTTACCACAGAGTAGTGGTGATCTTACAACTTTTACAGACAATTTCCAAAGTTGAGAGAGAATCCTACACAGTGGCATACACAAGCTGTCAGGTTGCCAACATTTTTAAAGTGTTGGGAATGATTTAAATGCCATCCTTAACACTGTGGTTCTGAGTGATTTGTGGGCAGCATGTAGATAGCTGCACTTTGGCCAAGCTCAGAAACTCCAAAAGATGTGCACACTTGTGCACCATCTGCTATAGAAATGAGCAAGTATGATGAGGTGATGACTTTACTGAAAGACAAAGACCCTCATTATGACCATGGTGGTCTTTTGACCACCAGGGCCACGGTGGTGGTCTCACTGCAGATGAGCCGGCGGTGAAGATCCCCACATTATGAGTGTGGCAGGTTGGCCATGAAAACCCTGGACGAAAGGCTACCTGTGACAGAAAATGTCTTTCCTGTCACCGGCAGATGACTCCCCCTGCAAGCACTATTCCCCCACCCTCCCTCCATACCAGAATCCCCCACCCCCCCTACCAGAACAGTACCCCCTTTCCCCAACCTCCACCCCTCCTTCTAGTACAGTGACACCCACCCTTAACCCAAACCCTCTTCTAGTACAGCACCCCCTTCCCCACCCCCCCACCCCCTTCTAGTACAGCAACCCCTCCCCACCCCTGCATACATGCACCAAGACACCCATATGCACCCCACATACACTCTCACCAACACTGGCATACACACATTCACTCACAAGCATCCATACACACATTCATTCACAAGCATCCATACACGCATTCACTTCAACAGTCCGACACGCATTCACTTCAACATTCATACACTCATTCAACCACGCATGTGCACATACATTCACACATGCACACATTCACACACGCATACTGCTACCCATACACGCACATTCACACGCATACACACTTATATTCACAACACAGACAACAGACACTCACACATACTCACACAAAACCCCCCCACCCGAGGAGGTTGTTTGGCAGGGAACGGGAACAGGTGCTTCCACCGCCAGCAGCACCCCACCATCAGGACACCACCAGGCTGTATTACAGGTCATAATACAACTAGTGGACTACTTTTGGCGGGGCCGGTGGTGGAACCGCCCATGTGCTTCCGACCGCCAGCACAAGTACTGCAGGATTTCCACCCAAAATGTGGCAGAAATCCTGCAGTACTCATAATATGGTGGTCAGAAGTCCCCCAGCACTGGCGGTCTTCTGGCATCGGTGGCTTTGGTGGTCTTGTAAAAAGACTGCCAAAGTCGTAATGAGGGCCAAAGTGCCAACCCCAGATGTTGATTGGTTGAAGACCAAGCAAACTACGCAAGAGGCAAAAGAGTCCATGCATGCTTATTATGAGTGACTATGGTATGTGTTTGAACAATAGAGTGCACAAAACAAATCCTAAAAAAAGTGATATGTGGTTCTTTGTGTCACAGTTTTTCTTGGGTTGACTCCAGAGATTAGTATGCACATACAGCAGAATGTGATTCACTGGCAGATGAAAACTTTAGATGATATCTTGAGGTATGCAAAATACTGAAGTGATGAACAGGTGATGAAGCAGACAATTCTTAAATAAAATTGTATCCTTTCCTGAACCACGTTGACTCAAAAAAGGTTTTCCGAATCAGCTGTGTACAAACAACCCAAATGGAATGCAAAGTGTTGGCTTACAGGCTGGAGTTCAAAGTGCTCAAAGAGGAGTTGGTTTTTCAGAGAATAGAGGTGTGCCAATTCATCCAAATTCTGGTATAGATGTTGTGACATTGTAGAAGTCTTTTAATTTTTGTAATACAATTGGGCATTGGAAGAGGGAGCATAGGCAGGCATCCCCTCTCCAGCTCTGGTCACAGCTGTGACGGCTTATCTTCAGAAGGGCATCATCACGTGCCACAAAATGCTCTGGGGTTGCTGGTGTCGGCTTGGAGTGTTGCAACCGCACCACAACCAAAATGATAATGACAGTTTTTTCAGGCTGTGCTAATTTTCATCCACGCAACTGAGAAACACAGAAATGGCCCGGATCCCCCCACAGAAGGGAAAAGGAGTCAGCAAGTGGCCAAACACTGCCCTACCATCATGGGTGCATCCAAGGGGAAGAAGATGCCCACCAAGGGAGTCAGAGTGGCTCATACCCAGCTGTGATCCAGAGGTCAGTTCTACCAGAAGAGAGACTCCAGCTCCACCTCAGGGAAAGTGGTCTCTGCTGGTGTTCTCTGGAGCGTGGTACCAGCAACCATAACGGTACAGAGACAAAAAATCCCCACTCTCATGGGAAGCCATGGGATTACTCTTTTGCTGTTTTCTTGTTTCTCTCCTCTCATCAGTTCCAGCCCAGGGGGACATGACTCATGTTGTTGGAGGAACTATGGGAGACAAGTCCCTGACCAAGAACTGTAATAATGCCAAATTAATCAGCTTGCAGAAGGCTGCAGACACAGACCCACACAAAACATCAGATGAGACATCTCAAGCCATCATGTTTGACCCCTTGAAAGAACCCTTAGTTTCACTTCCCCAGTTTCCCTTGCAGAGACATGATAATGGGTAGAAGGTAAAAATGGGTTCTTTCTACTGTTGACTAGGTACTTCAATCTGAGGATGGGTCCAGTTGTGATGGACCAGCACTGCCACAAAATAAACCACAAACTCAACAGATCCCTGCTGTTTTAGAAAAAGGAAGAGATGGGCTTTCAAACTTCCACGTTTCAAGACCAAATAAAGAGGGGGCATATTTGTAGACCCCCCATTTAGGGACAAAGGACATTGGATGAACAATCTGGATCCTGGGGATACATTTTTCTCCCTGACCTATGACTCGGGCTCTAGCGCCTTGAGTTTTCTTGGGGACTCACACTCATCCGGACTGGGAAGCATGGATACGACTAGGCCTGTTGAGCCTAGTGCCCCAACTGGGATGAGTGAGCATGAGGGGAGAGGATAACGATGTGGCAATATGAGGGGGGGAGAAATAAGGCTTCCCAGTCCCTGAAATGGGATTATTCCATGACACAACATGTCTGTACAGAGGACTGGAGGCAGCAGCCAAATTCTTTGCTTGTAGTGGATCTGTATCAAGCCTTAGATGTGGTTACAGCTCTGGAATAGCCTTCTCTGAGCCTTATATATCAAACAGTCAAGCACCACCAAGAGGACTCTCACAATGGGGACTGCAGGGCCTGCTTGGCTACGAAAACATTACACTGCCAAATTTGAAAAATCTACGAAACATGTTAGGAGATGGAGGAGATGATGTCTGTGGTGGAAGATTCCACTAATGTTCTGGAACCAGATTTAGGAGCAATGAAGGGTCAAGCAGAGGCACATGAGTCCCAACTCATAGATGTCTTCTGGAAAATCAAGGAATTTGAGAACTGTGAAAGCAGAAATAACCTGAGCTTTCTGAGTATTGCAGAAGGGGCTCATGGTGGTGATATAAGGTCCTTCATGATCATGATTTCTCTTCTGGAACTGGGAAACAGAAGTGCAAAGAGTCTATCTCTTCCCATTGATGCTAAAAAAAACATGCATTGCCTGTGATGACCCTGTCACTGGTCAGCCGAGGGCTATTTTAATCTATTTTCTGAACTATTTCTTGATGCAGGCAATTTTTTAAAAGGCTGGACCCATGAAAAAGTGAACATTTAATGGCAAAACCTTGTTTGTGAGACCAGACTTCTGCCATGTGACATTGGAGAGGAGATAGAGACTGCGACAGCTGATAAAGCCCTTCCAGGATGCTAGGGTGGAGCCTTTTTGCTTAGCCCAGCTCGGCTGAGTGGTAACATTTAAGGCAAATCTCACTCATTCACCTCTGAAATCAAAGCAAAAGAGTTCTTGAGTGAACTGATAGCAGGTCAATGAGCCTAGAATTTGTCACAGTCAAGGGAAGGAAGAGTCATTGCTTGAGTTTGCAGAATGTAGCTGTAGGCTATCTGGTTGCTGTAGTTTGTCTTCAGATAAGAATTTTTGGGGGGTTGTGTCAACGGTTTGCCATTGTAGGCAAATATATTATATATCTCTGCCTTGATACGCTATCCTTTCAGATCAATGCACTACAATTTGTATTTACTTTTTTCTTCCTTTTTCTCTTACAGTGATGATTGCTGTCCTAGGAGTGGATGGGGGAGCGGCTCGGAGGGTGTTTTCATGTGCGGTCGTTATGGCCTTTTGACATTTGACTGCTTCAAGATGGTGGAAGAGAGGTGGGGAGGGGGCAGGCGATGAGGAATAAAAGGGGCTGTTTGGGAAGAGGAGGGCAATGAGGGGTGCAGAGTCACGCAGGCCTTAACGCAAGCGAGGAGAAGGCAATAAGCATTGTTCATCTGGCACATGCATAAGTATGTGGCTCAGACAACCCAGCTATCTTTGATTAATTGAGTCTAAAGCTGGCCTCCAATTATAATCTGCCGGGATCTTAACATCAGTATGACTGAGGGGCTTCTAGAGGTTGGCACCTCTACCCATAGTGGTATGAAACCTAAAGTATTTAAATCTTTGTTCTATCTTGGATGGGATCATTGCCTCACTGACACATGGTGAAAGCTTATGATCTCAGACCGGGGATACACATATTTTTCCACACCTCATAAAAAGCACCTGGTGCTCAATTATTTTTTGTTTTCCCACAATCCGATTCCAAGCTGTAAGATCAAACATACCCCAGAGTTATGTCTTATCATAATACACTAGTTTTAGAGATTCAAATAGAGGGTCATATAAAGAGATAGAGAGGCTGGAAAAGGCCAATTATAATTGGTCCTTTGAGGGAGCCTCGCTTAAAGATGAAGTCAGCACATGAGTAATTGGATACAGGAATATTTTCAATTTAACAAGGGGGTAGTACTTCAACAGAGATAGTATGAGACACTTTTGAGGCTGGAGTTGGAGGGAGCCATTAATCTTTAGTTCTCATCAGTGAAGGAAGCAACCCCTACTGCTGACTGCATGATGTAAACAATTGGCAGAAGCAGTGGCTCAACTAATATCCGCAGTAGCTAACTGGGTGGGGGGGTAACATTGGATATTGTACAGGAGAAGGTGGCCGAAGCTAGAGCAGAACTGAATGATATCTTAGCTAAGAAAGCGGCCAAAAATCTTCTCACCTGAAAGCAAGAATACCACAAATATAGTGAGTGGGTGAGGCATCTTTTAGTGGTACGAACCAGACCGAAGCAGAGCCAAGGCGAGATCACAGAAATCAGGAATGACCAGGGAAATTTGGTGACATCCTGGGATGAGATCAGGGAGGTGTTTCAGTCTTATTACAAGGGGCTTTACCATGAGAATAATTGAAAGGTGGTATTCAATATCTAGAATCCTTATTAGTAAATAAGATCAGGGAAGTAGATCGAGAGCTGTTAGGTGCCCCAATGATAGACAAAGAAATTTTAGCAGCTTTTACTAATTTAACATCTGGGAAAGTGGCTGGTCCCGACCAAATTCAGCTTCAATTTTATAAAGTCTCCTCTAACATAATAGGCCCTAACCTGGTGGATCTGTTACTGGGGATAACAAAAAAAAATCAATTTGTTCCGGCATCATGGGCATCTGCAAATTTTGTGGTCTTTCTTAAAAAGGAGAAACTCCTGCAAGAACCCAGATCTTATAGACCCATAACATTGATAAACAGCGCTTCTAAAATATACTATATGGTGTTCGCTTCTAGACTTAGCCAAATAATAGACAAGCCTGTCTCACCATGGCAACATGGTTTTATTCTGGGAAGAAGGTCCATTGTCCATTGATCACACCTGCAAAATAATCATGCTTTTAGATGCCACTGTAGTCTCTGGGGACCCTATGACCCTGTTTCTGCTGGAAGTGAAAAAAACATTTGATAGGGTGTCCTGGAGCTATTTGTGGCAGGTGATGGGCTGGGTTGTAATCAGACCGAATTTCATTCAGGAAGTGCAAGCTGTTTACATTGAGCCCATGGCTAGGCTGCAAATGATGGGTGGCAAGTCAGGCCAGATTCAGAATCAGTGTGGCACAAGGAAGGGGTGTCTGTGCTCTCCCCTTCTCTTGGCCCTTTATGTTAACCCCTTGCCCAGGGAGCTCAAGATCAATAACTTGATTGTACGTGTTGGCTGTCAAGGTGGGGTTACAAAGATATTATTCTATGCAGATGATGCAGCCATAGTTACGCCAAATCGGGAGGGGCCTTAGAGGAGATATAACAGGAAGCACTCCTATTTGGACAACTCTCAGGTTACTTACTGTACTGAAGGGAAACAATGATTGTGATTAATAGCACTACACATGTTAGAAAGGGGATTATTAGTAAGGGCAGGTAAGTACCTAAACTTAGCAATAGGCCACTAACCCCCTGTAGGTCCAGTCAGGTCTCAATAAATTAATCCTAGCTCAATCCTTGGTAGCTTGGTAACAAGCAGTTAGGCTTACCTTAGGAGACAGCTGTGTAAAGCATTTGAAAATCAGAGAAACGGTAAATAAGTAAAACACAAGCAGAGGTAGACCAGAGTGGACCATTTGTATAAGGAGAAGCTAATGGCCACAAAGTTTCTTCCCTGATTGAAACCGGAGCTACCTGATACAGTGATAGAACAGCAAAAGTCCCAGAACATTCCCTCATGGGAAAGAAAATCCAAGTTGAAAGA
Source organism: Pleurodeles waltl (assembly GCF_031143425.1). NCBI lineage: Eukaryota > Metazoa > Chordata > Amphibia > Caudata > Salamandridae > Pleurodeles > Pleurodeles waltl. Next base: position 1,109,063,596 of record NC_090447.1, on the reverse strand, counting down.
GTTACAAATAAACAGATAACAAATCAAGTTTCAAAGAAAGTTCCTATAAAATTAGGTGTATTTGAGGAAGATCATCAAATTGTTGTTTGTGATTCAAGTCCTGTAAATCTATTAGGAAGAGTCTTAGGGCCTGATTACAACTTTGGAGGAGGTGTTAATCCGTCCCAAAAGTGACGGTAAAGTGACAGATATACCACTAGCCATATTACGAGACCATTATATCCTATGGAACTCGTAATACGGCTGGTGGTATATCCGTCACATTTGGGACAGATTAACACCTCCTCCAAAGTTGTTATCAGGCCCTTAATGTGCAAGTTAAATTGCACAATATATCGTACACCGGATGGCTTTGCATTTCAAATGCATGATGAAGATGTTGAATTTAAAATGGGCCAGAAAAGGACCACTGTTGGGTTGTAACCAGTGAGAATAGTAGGGGATTTACCTCCTGATTTAAAATGAACTGTGAATCTAGAAGTATAGCATTTTACATGAAAAGTCATATGACGTAGAACTAGTCTGAATCACAGTAAAATCTGAACCTATGTATCGAAGAACACCATCATAAATGTGACATTAGAGACAGCGGCAGGGATAACACCAGTAATTGAGGACATGCTGAAGAAAAGGATTTTAAGAAAGATTGCTGGGAGACCTTGTAACGTCCTGATCATGGGCTTGCAGAAGCCAAACGGTAAATTTTGGATTGTGAAAGGTCTCTGAAAGATTAACAAAATTGTGGTTCGATCTTGTCCTGTGGTCCCCAATCCAGCTACAATACTTTTTCAAATCCTATGCACTGCAGAATGGTTTACTGTTGTGGACTTGTGCCAGCCTTTCTTTACTATCCCATTGCATGAGTACAGCCAGTTCTTGTTCGACTTCAGAGATAGAGTTCTGGTATGGTGCTGAGTTCAATAAGGGTGTACAGAGTCCATTGATCTTTAATCAGAACTTGAAAAAAATCACCCAGCTGAGAACGGACATGAAATTTCTATGATCAAACTTCAATATTGTCAAAAAGAAGTTCCATACTTGGGACATATCATTGAAAAAGGAATGAGAAAGGTATCACAAGAAAGGGTGCAGAAAGGGTGGTGTCAGGAATCCCCAAGGTGCCTCCTGCATTATCTGTCAGCATTCCAAAGGATTAGAGTTAAATCACATCAGGGTGGTGTGGATGTCCCTCAGGTCCTCCCTGATCCCCACGAACTGTCCCTCCTGCAGCCACTCGGTCTCCTGCAGCTTGGCCAGTATCTGGTCCATGGTCTCCTGGGAATGGTGGTGTGCTCCCAGAATGTTGGTGAGTGCCTCGTGGAGAGTCGGTTCCCTGGGCCTGTCCTCCCCCTGTCACACAGCAGTCTTCCCAGCTTCCCTTTTGTCCTGTGCCACTGTCCCCTGAACCGTGTCCCCGCTGGCACTGACCCCAGGTCCCTGATTGTCCTGTGTTTGCGTGGTTACCTGGGGTACCTGTAGTGGTGGACACACTACTGATTGACTTGTCCTAAGAACAAAGGGATGGGCCCGCTGGGTGGGTGCTGTGCTGGTGTTACCTGAGGGGGGAGGCTCTGTGGTGGGTTGGAACTGTGGCTGGGTCACCAACTGTCCAGAGGTCCCTGATGGGCCAGGTTGGTCATCATGATCCAGGTGTGCAGAGCTGCTGCTGTGGGTCTCTTCAGAGGGTGACTGGTTGTGGTTGGCACCTCCTCTCCTGGAACGTTGAGTGGAGGTCCTGTGGGGATGTAAATGCAGTGTTATTGTATCTGTGTGTGCTATCTTGTGCATGGATATGTTTCCCTCTATGGTTGTTATTGGCAAGGCAGCTTTTGCTTGTGTGAGTTGTGCTTGGTTTGGTTAAGTGATTGTCACTAGTGTGCATGCTGTGGCGATGGGTGTTCATGCAGGTCTGTGATGGGGGTCCATGCATTGGTGTTGCATGCAGGGCTTGGTATTGGTATGGGTGGGTTGTGATGGTGGAGTATATGTGAGGTGGTGGGTGATGGGGTAAGGGTAGGGGTTGTTGTTTGTGATGGCATGAAGGTAGGGTGGGGGATAAAGTATTAATGATTTGACTTATCAGATTCCAGTCCTCCTGCTACTCATGCTTGGCCCTCAGGATGCATGATCGCCAAGACTTGCTCCTCCCACGCCATCTCTGCTACTGACTAAACTGTCTCTCTAAAACACTAGCCTACGTAGACAGTTACAAAATTGCTGGTGTGGGTGATGCATTAAAGGTCACCTCACCTTCGCTTCTTCCCTCAATCAGCATGTTCTCTCAAGACACTCAAAAAAACAAAAAAGACACACTATTACTTCACCGTGTCACATACCAATCGTCACAGTCTTTAGCGCCTCTGGCGTCCAGTCTGACAATCATTATTGGTGCTCCCACTCCTATGACTTTCTCCTCTGATTCCCTCACTAGCACCCAGCAAAAGTGTCCTTAATCTCTCCATTGCCCCCCTTGCACATACATTTCATTTGTATTATAGCGCAGGTAATGGCTGGCTTTACTAATCCACTCAGCTATTCAAATAAAATACAGATTTGTTCTTTGCAGTAGGCATATAAACCTTTTGCACTACTTTTTGGCATCAAAACTGCCACCAGACAAATGTCAGATCCTTTTCTAGCAGAAACATAATCACAAGAGTTAGCTTGACTTTTGTATTGCTGCCTAAAAGCTGTAGTTGAAATGCGTCGGTTGGAGTGTGTGCATTGCTTTGAATACACAAGATGCAAGAGAACTGGTGGCAAGAGATATACACCCTTGTCCAAGTAAGGACCACAATCCTAGTAAGGGTAAGTCACACGCATTTCAAATTAGTCTGTACCCACCCTCTGGTAGCTTGGCACTGAGCACTCAGGCTTAACTTAGAAGGCAATGTGTAAAGTATTTGTGCAATAAATCATGCAAAAACAAAAACCTTTCTAGGATCATTCAGCTTACTGTCAATCAAGTGCTGGCACAACTCTGTAAAGCAAACACTGAGTTTGTGCACTCTCAGGATGAAATTATACAATCACAAATAGTCATCTACTTTACTGCCCGCTCCCATCCATTAAGTGCCTTAGTGGACAAATCAAAAAAGTCTACCCAAGTTTGTGTAGAGAGTTTGATGCTGTCCCTGAACCTCTGACTGTACTTCTCAGGGATCAGCCCATACTTTGCATTAAAAATGGCTTTTATGAGTGGGTATGTGTTCTGATATTTTTGGTCTAATGTGAGGAGTGTGTTCCTCCCAATAGCTGGCACATGTTTCCACAGAACCTTCCCCTATTTGTGTTCAGAAACCCTATGGAACCTTATATATATATATATATATATATATATATATATATATATATAGAGAGAGAGAGAGAGAGAGAGAAAGATGCTTATCTATATATATATATTATTATTATATATATAAATGTCTATATATATATATATATATATATGTGTATATATATGTATATATATATATATATACAGACATATTTTTTACAAGCTGTATGGATTCCTGGGGGGGGCGATAGTGGCCTCAGGAAAACCATACAACTATTATAAAACCAATTGCACCCCCCAAGGTGTCAACCTTGCTAATGGGCGACCACCTGTCCGTTAAATTGTTTTTTTCAATATTTTTTTAACTTAATTTTTAATCCCTAGGGGCGCGATCGAGACCCCCCAGGGGTAAACTAACATCTTTTTAAAAAATATATAGGGCTGTGGGGGTGTGGATTGTTTTCAGAGGGGGCTGACCCCCAAAGGTAATCCCTGGTGTCTAATGGGGTTTCCTGGCTGTGGATCGCAGCATGAAATTATTTCAGGAAGGCCTCGTTTGAAAGGGGAGAATCTTGACTTTCAAACAAGGCCTTCCTGAATGGTGGGGAGGCCCTTTCAGGCCCATTTTTCCCACCGGATCAAAAAGCGGCCTTACCTGCTGCTTCCTGCTCTGGTGAAGAAAACAAAGTGTGAAGTCAGCGCGCCTCGCAACGCGTTGACCTCACAGAGGGGCGGGTGGGGTTGCGGGGAGGAAACACGGACTCTCCAGCGTGGGGTTTAAATAAAAAAAATCCACTGGTGCAATGCACCAGAGGATTTTTCAAACCCCTCCCTGGCTTCAGCCACTGGTGATGACCCGCACTAGGGATGGTGTGCTGGCGTCGGCCAGTGGCCGACGTCCGCACCTATAGGGTTAAACAAAAGACACAAATTAAAAATCTACAACTCTCCACAATGTCTACATTTAGTCTTTAGGTATCTATGTAACAACAGCAAGAGTTCAGTTGGACATTCTTTGTTGTGTACTGAGAATTTTCAGCACATCACAAAAGTATTGTTGATGTTTTAACCCTAGTAGATAGTGTTTCTTAACAGACATCAACATCGGTCTTCCTCAAGACAAAACATAAAGGTACTTAGTAATATAAAACACCAAATGGGGTTATCTCTTCATGTGAGACTGGGCCAAAAATATAAGTTCAGACCGACTGTGATGGAGTGCGGGCAAGCTACAGGAACCCAGTTAGGCCCACTGAACAAAGTACCTTAAATCCTGTTTGTGGAAAATTGTATGGATCAGAGTCAAAGATGCGTTGCACAGCCGAGAACATGCTTCTGTTTCGAGATGCGGCGATGCTGCGGTTAGAGATCCTGTTGCGTCAATTTTGAGGATCTCATCAAAGGGGATTGCAATGCAAAGGCCAGTGTTGGAGATGCGTTGCGCAGCTGAGGTGATATTACAGTTCTGATGAGCAGTGAAGCTGAGTTGCGGAGATTTCGGAGTCAGCATTGAGGGTGCAGTCACTGAGAGGATCTGCCCCAGTGAGTGCTAGCAAGACTATACTGCAAGAGAAGGTACCTTGCAGTACTTGAGAAGAGATGCTTGGTGCCCATCTTGAGACATGGGCACATGATGAAGTGTGCACTCTTGCATAGTAGAAAACTAATACATATAAGAGAAACCAAAACCTATACAGCAACGTTAAGGGACAGAGATGTGCACCTTTCCCTCACAGTATCCTGATTGTTAGGCAAACTAGCACCACATAGATCACAGGGTAAAATGAGTCTTGCCAAAGAGAGTTTGGTCCTTTCTTTATGAAAAGGAAACATTGTAAACAGTTTTCATAGATAGGTCTGTCCATTTTAAATTTTGGTGTGCCCAAAGAAAGATTTTGGCCCTCATTACAACATTGGCAGTAAATCCTGCTTACCGCCGTGCAGAAGACTGCCAACACACTGCCGTGGCTGCGGAATTCTGCCACAGCTATTACGACCCAGAGCTCGGAATCTGCCAAAATCCAGACATCCACACAGGTCCGCCACACCAAAGGTCAGTGATAAACTGGCGATAACAAAACCTCCACCATCACGCCAACAGGAATACGCCCACACTATCGCAACCCACGAATCCAAGCAGTGGTCTTTCAACCGCGGTATTCCATTGGTGGTACACACCGCTGCGCTCAAAATACACACACATTTACAAAACACTACCATATTGGACAAATCAAAATACACACACCTGATACACATACACACACCACTCCCACACACTCAATACAATATAAAACACACACCCACAAACCCTTATGACCAGAAATTTAGAAGAAGGCCAGAGAGACAGCACAACGCCACCATACAGAGGCACACAACACCATCACACATACACATCCATGCACAAAACACCACACACCCCTAAACATCACCCCACACATCACAACACACACCACCTCACACATCACCCACACCACCCCATGGCACCGCAAAGACACCCCAGATTTTCTGAGGAGGAGCTCAGAGTCATGGTGGAGGAAATAATCCGGGTAGAGCCACAGCTATTTGGATCACAGGTGCAGCACACCACCATAGCTAGGAAGATGGAGCTATGGCGCAGAATCGTGGACAGGGTTAACGCAGTGGGACAGCATCCAAGAACAAGGGATGACATCAGGAAGAGGTAGAACGACCTGCGTTCAGTGGTCTCAAGACACCACATCGGGGTTCAGAGGACTGGCGGCGGACCCCCACCTCCTCCCCCACAACTAACAACATGGGAGGAGCAGGTCTTGGCTATACTGCATCCTGAGGGCCTCGCAGGAGTAGCAGGAGGAATGGAGCCTGGTAAGTCAAATCTTAACTACCATATCCCCCAACCTACCTGTGTGCTATCACATACCACCACCCTCGCCCTCACCCCATCACTCCAACTCCTCACATATGTCGCAATATCACAAACCACACATCCCAACACCAAGCCCTGCATGCAACAACAAAGCATGGACACCCATCACCAATGCATGGCCTCTGCACATACCCTCACACACCCCTAAACAATTAGCACACAAGGTCCTACACAAGAATGCAAGCACTGGGGTACAGGGTCACCCACCCATTGCACACCATGGCACACACAGATGCAATAATCATGCCTGCATACCCCTGCATGACCCCTACCCAACATCACCGGACAGGAGGTTCCAGACATGTCCGCTCCACCCACAGAAGAGGCCCACAGTGATGACAGCAGCTCTGTCCAACTGGATCTAGATGACCAGCCCGGCCCACTGGGACCTCGGGAAAGTTGGTTCCCCTCACACTGGCACAAGCCACAACAGATCCTCCCCCCTCTGGAAACACCAGCACAGCACCCACCCAGTGGGCCCATACCTCTGTCCCCAGGACACGTCAAGCAGCAGTGTGTCCACCACTACAGGGAACCCAGGCTAACCCACCACCCCAAGAACAGCAGCGACCTGTGGGCAGTGGCAGTGGGCACACGGTTCAGGGGACAGAGGCCCAGGAACACAGGGGAACTGGGAGGTCTGCTGTGCGACAGGGGGAGGACAGGCCCAGGGAACCCACTCTCCACAAGGCCCTCTCCAACATCACGGGAGCCTACCAACATTCCCAGGAGACGATGGCAACGGTACTGGCCAAGTTTCAGGAGACCCAGCGGCTGCAGGAGGATCAGTATTTGGGTTCAGGGAGGAACTCAAATCCATCAATACCACCCTGGGCACCATTGTAGGGGTGCTGAAGGAAATACTCAACACCAGGAGGGACACTGTTGCACAACAAGGGGCCACTGACACTACCCTGGACGATGAACTACCCACCACCTCCACCGGCGCTAGTTGACAGGAGACGCCACCACAGGACCACGACACCAGCACCCCACCCACTGCAGATGGAGAACCCCCCGCAAGCGGTCCCTGAGATCCAGGACAAAGACAGAGAACAATGCCAAGACCCTCACCAAGAAATGAGACCACCCTGAATGTCATCCTTTTGTCCCACTTTATCACCCTGTCCATCCATCAACTGCCCCAGCTCCACTTCCTATGCCCCTTTGGACAATGCACCTGTGAGACTAATAGACTGGACTCTGCCATGGACATTCCTCCACCATCACCCCTGACCATTTTACAACACCCTCAACTATTTAGCATTTAAATAAACACCCTTAAATCACAAAACCATCTGGAGTCAGTCTGTGCTTTCGAAAATGTGTATTTGCAATAACTGAGGAAAAATGCAATATCCATTGTATTGTCAACATACCTATGTCACACAGCTCTAGTCCATGAGGAAACAAAGCAGATGTCACACAGTGGGACCCACATCTGTGAAATCGAAAGGGAAAGTGACAACTCAGGGTCCATACATTGGGTGGAAGTGTCAGACAGATGAGAGGTAGAACAAGTGTATCAGATGTAGCAGGCAGTGATGTCTTCTTACCTGTGTCTCACTGGAAGTATTGATGAATCACTGTGTTTCTGTTGTCGATATCCTCTTCTTCTGCTTCCTCGTCTTCACTGTAGACAGGCTCAACAGCTGCCACAAGACCTCCTTCTGGACCATCCTCCTGCAGAAAAGGCACCTTTCGTTGCAAAGCCAAGTTGTGCAGCATACATCAGGCCACGATGATCTGGCACACCTTCTTTGGTGAGTAGAATAGGATATCTACCTGTCATATGGAGGCACCTGAACCTGGCCTTCAGGAGGCCGAAGGTCCTCTCTAGAACCCTCCTAGTTCACCCATGGCCCTCATTGTAGCGTTCCTCTGCCCTTGTCCTGGGATTTCTCACTGGGGTCAGTAGCCATGACAGGTTGGGGTACCCAGAGTCACCTGCAAATGTCGAGGGACAACTGTTAGACACACACTAACCCTTAGGGACAACCCCAGACCCAGACATCCAGTCACACTGCATAGGGTCCATGTCCTCATCTAATAGCCACACACAGTGCCTCTGGAGTTGCCCCATCACATAAGGGATGCTGCTATTCCTCAGAATGTAAGCGTCATGCACTTTAGCCAGGAAACTTGGCATTCACATGGGAGATGTACTGGTCGGCCAAACACACCATCTGCACATTCATTGAATGGTAACTCTTCCGGTTTCTGTACACCTGTTCACTCCTGCTGGGGGGGGGGGTACCAATGCCACATGTGTCCCATCAATGGCACCAATGATGTTGGGGATCTGTCCCAGGGATAGAAGTCACCTTTCACTGTAGGCAAATCCTCCACCTGAAGGAAAACGATGTAGCTGCGCATGTGTTTCAACAGGGCAGACAACATTCTGGACAACACGTTGGAGAACATACGCTGGGACATCCCTGATGCTATGGCCACTGTAGTCTGAAAAGACCCACTTGCCAGGAAATGGAGTACTGACAGCACCTGCACTAGAGGGGGGATTCCTGTGGGATGGCAGATAGCTGACATCAAGTCCGGCTCCAACTGGGCACACAGTTCATGGATTGTAGCACGGTCAAGTCTGTAGGTGACAATTACATGTCGCTCTTCCATTGTCGACAGGTCCACCAGTGGTCTGTACTCCGGAGGATGATGCCATCTCCTCACCTGCCCCAGCGGGCATGCTCTATGGAGGAGAACAGCGAGCAGAGGGTCAGCCAACACTGAGGTACAAAAACACAACTTTATTCCACACATTTTTAGATCCTCTATGTGCCTGTCTTAGTGTGTATGCAAGGCCTAGATATGTGTGTCGCATTTAAAAATAATGCCATGTGGCCCCCTGAAATGGCAGCTGCCTGACCTGTAATGTGGTACAAGGGGATATGAGGTAACTGCGCTGGCGTTCTACACCGTTGCGGCAGGCGGTCGAAGACCGCGGCGCAATCCTGCATTGGTTAACATTGGACCCTATGGGTCCCAGGAGCCAATTACGATTTACGCCGCTGTGACGGTACGCATCGCCGCGGCCGTGACCGCCATTTTCTATCTGTTCACTCACTTCATAACTTATCTTCAACAGGAGAGGACCTACACTGCAAGTGCTGCTGTGACCTCAGTCTGGAAGAGACAATGGCACATGTGTCTGGGGAAAGGGCCCCTGCCTTCACCACCGAGGAGTTGGCGAATCTAGTGGATGGGGTCCTTCCCAGTACACGCTACTCTACGGTCCTCCAGACAAACAGGTAAGTACACTGTGAGCATGCTGTATGGGCAATGCCTGTGTGGAGTGGTGTTTAAGGAAGATAGGGGGGGAGAATGAGGCGTGCATGAAATGACGGTGAGTGCATGTATGTCATGGCAAGGGTAGGAATGCTGGGCCAATGACTGTCACGGTCTGGACGGTTATATCTTCTCCTTTTCCCCTGTACTATTCCTGTAGGTCAGCGCCCACCAGAAGAAGGATATTTGGCGAGCCATCGCCAAGGAAGTCTGGACCCTGGGGGCCCACCACAGACAGAGCACCCACTGCCGGAAAAGATGGGAGGACATTCGCCGCTGGAGCAAGAGGACGGTGGAGGCCCAGCTGGGGATGGCCTCCCAATGTGGGAGAGGTGCCCATCGCACTATGACTCCCCCAATGTTCCAGATCCTGGCGGTGGCGTATCCGGAGTTGGATGGGCGCTTGAGAGAATCACAGCAGCCTCAGGGGGTCAATACACTCTCAATCAGCGCGCATTGGAGGTGTCTGGGTGTGAGAGGTGGGCTGTGGGTTCCCCTAGGTGAGGGCGAGTTTAGTAGGCAAGGTCCCTTTGTAAGGCAGGCCATGTGGCACCCCGCCCCACCAGTGTTCAGAGCCAACTACACCTAGTCAGGCTAGTGTGACTTCCATGTGTGAAGCAATCAAGCATAGGCCTTGTACCCCATGTCCCTGTGATTAATTAGGGAACTCTAAGTGCACGGCGTAGTGCAGAGGGCTTCTGTGTCTGTAGTGTCCACCAACGTTAGCGGTATTGCATGCACTGAACATGTCTTTCTTCTGTCTCCCCTCCCCCCCTTTATGTGGTCTCCCTGTTCTTGTGTGCAATAGCATCATCAGGCGGAAGAGCAGTGGCACCAGAGCAGGAGGGAGTTGCCTCCCACATGGCCCTGGAGGGTGAGTCAAGGGAGTCTGAAGGCACCAGTGGGACAGAGGGTGAGGGGAGATCCACGGCGGGGACAGGAGCTGAGACGAGCGATACGGACTCCTCTTCTGATGGGAGCTCCCTTGTGATGGCTGGCCCCTCTGTGCCCCCGCATCTACAGGTACAGCCGCAACCCCCCTACCAGCACAGCCCTCCCAGCAGCCCCTCAGTGTGTGCCCTGTGGCCGCTCACCCAGGAGGGCGGGCATCTCCTTCACCCCAGGCACCTAAGCCCCTGCCCCAGTCAGCTGTGCTGCCCTCAGTGAGGAGGCCATTGACCTCCTCATATCCCTCACTGTTGGGCAGTCTACCATTCTGAATGCCATCCAGGGTGTAGAGAGGCATTTGCAACAAACATACCTGTAGGGCATTCATTCTGGTCAGGCAGCCCAACAGCAAGCTTTTCAGACTCTGGCATCAGCACTGATGGCAGCCATTGTACCTGTGTCCAGCCTCCCCCCTTCAACTTCCTCCACCCAGACCCAAACCACTGTACCTCAGCCTATCCCAAGCACACCATCAGACCAGCATGCACACACCTCAACACACAAATATAAGTCTGGCAAACATAAGCACCACACATCCCACAGGCACTCACACAAGCATCATACCAATGCAGACATAACAACATCCACTGCCTCCACTGTGTCCCCCTCCTCCTCATCTCCCTCCTCCCTCCCTGTCACGTCTCCACTCACACCTGCATGCACTACATCTTCAGCCACTATGTCCATCACCAGCACACCCATCACCACACACCGCTCACGTGCACCTACCACCCCCACTACCATTCACACATCCCCTGTGTTCTCTCCCAGTGTGTCTGTGAGCCCACCTCCCAAGGTACACAAACACAGCCACCCACCCACCCAACAGCCATCCACCTCACAACAGCCTCCAGCCCATGCACCTTCACCCAAAGTCAGCAAACGTACACCTCCCACAACCACCACCACTACCTCTTCCTCCACTCCCAAACCCCCTCCATCTACCCGTCCCATTGTGTCTAAAAATCTTTTCCTGTCCAACCTTGACCTCTTCCCCTCACCTCGCCCACCCCTTCAGTCCACTAGGGCACACCTTTCCAGGTCCCAACCCAGCACCTCAGCCACCACATCAGCGGGAACAGTGGTGCCAGCAGCAAACGGCCTCTGGAGTGCACCAAGCAGCAGGGAGCCAGTGTACCAAGGAGCCCGACCACGGACAGTCCCCCACCTCAGAAGCATAAGAAGTTGGCCACTGCCCGGAGGGAAAAGGGCAAAACACCTGCCACCAAGGGCTCTCCCAGGACTACAGTTGGAAGTGGGAAGACAGCTGCGCCACCATCCAAGTTGGGGAAGGGGCACAGAAAGAAATTTAAGTCGTCGCCACCTGCACGGCAGAAAAGACCGCCACCAGCACCGCTGCCAAGGACACTGCGGCCAGCAGCACCTCTTCCCAGGACACCGCCGCCTCCAGCACCGCTGCCAAGGGCATAGCTGCCACCAGCACTGCTTCCCAGGACACCGCCGCCAGCAGCACTGCTTCCCAGGACACCACCAGCACCGCTGCCAAGGACACCGCCGCCACCAGCACCGCTTCCCAGGACACCGGGGCCACCAGCACCGCTTCCAAGGATACCGCCGCCACCAGCAACGCTGCCAAGGACACTGCCGCCACCAGCACCGCTTCCCAGGACACCACCGCCAGCAGCACCGCTTCAAAGGACGCTGCCGCCAGCAGCACCGCTGCCAAGGACACCGCCGCCACCAGCACCGCTGCCAAGGACACCACCACCACCAGCACACTCACTGAGCCACCCACCAGCACCACAGGCCAATGAGAGCCACAAGCACCGCCGCTACTGAGGCCGCCACGAGCAGGATGAAGCACTCTGGGCACCAAGCCCCCTCCAGAACCAGTGGAGATTCACATCCACTACCTCTGTCCTTGGCAGGATGAAGCACTCTGGGCACCAAGCACCCTCCAGAATCAGAGGAGATTCACATCCACTACCTCTGTCCTTGGCAGGATGAAGCACTCTGGGCACCAAGCCCCCTCCAGGACCAGTGGAGACTGTTATCCACTTGAGAGACTGTGGCTTTGCACTCCCCAGGATAAAGCAGTGTGCAAACCACCCACTTGAGAGACTTGTGAGACTGTGGCTTTGCACTCCACAGGATAAAGCAGTGGGCAAACCACCCACTCGAGACACTTGTGAGACTGTGACATTGTACTCCCCAGGATAAAGCAGTGGGCATGGAGCCTCCTCGTGGATCTGGCATCGTGCACTCATCCGGCTGAGGTGTCCCCCCTTCCCTTCCCCCTGAGGTGCCTGTTGTATTTCTATCTGATCCCCCTGCAGTGTTCTCTCTGTTTTGATCGGGTATCTTGTGTGGCTTCGCCCATGCAATTTGGGCCCAGTGGTCCACGGACTATAAATGGTGCAGTACCTGGACTTGAATTCTTGGTGTATATATTTGTTAATAGTTTATATATATTTTTGAGTACTGGATTATAATTGATTACAATTGTTCGATCATTTCCTTTTGTCTTTGCATTCTTCCGGGGGGTTTGGGGGGTGTAACTGTAATGTATCAACATGTATTTGTGTGTGTGTTGTAGTGGGTGAGACTGGGGGTGGGGGTGTTGCGTGTTGCTTGTGTGTGTCACTCTCTTTTCCCTTCCCTCTCCCCTGTGTCGTAGGTGCAGTACTCACCGTGGTCTTCGCCGCTGGCTTTCGTGCTCCTGGTAGAGGAGCAGGAAGACAAAGGCAGGTAGAATATGTAGTTCGGGCTCCATGGCGTCCTGGTTCCTCGTGGGATGTGTAGAGGTGAGTGTTTTCCCTTCCAAGTCCTGTTTCCACTGTGTTTTTGTTCGAAGTGAATCCGCCCCGGAAAAGGTGGTGGATTGGCCTGTTGTAATACTGTGGGCGGTACATTGTCTTCCACCTGTCTGTTGGCGGTTACCGCCGTGGTGTTTGTTTGTACTGCCATAGCGGTCGGAGTGTTAAAGTGGCTGTCTATGTTGGCGGTTTCTGCCATGGTTGTGATTAAACATTTTTTACCGCTGGCCTGTTGGTGGATTTACCGCCGCTTTAACACCGACCGCCAGGGTTGTAATGAGGGCCCTTATGCTTACATACCATAGGGCAGATTTAAGAGCCCCTAGCACCTCCTTGTGCCACATTAGGTTTTTTTTTAATGCTAATGTGGCCCAACGAGGCCAAAATCTCAGCGCCAAATTTATGAAGTGGTGCAATGCATGCACCGTGCCACTTTGGAACCCTTTGCGCTAAATTATGACTGCACCAGCCATAATGTAAGTGAAGGAGGCGTGTCCTTTAGAGGGCCGAAAAAATGACACAAAGAAATCTAACAGGTGTTAAAAGGTGGCTCCTATTGGTTACAATGGGTCTCTGGGTGCTTTTCAGGATTAGCATCAACATTTCTGTTTCTACTGGACACATTATGAGGTTTCATACCCCCAATGTGACTGTGGAGAAAAAAACACCACATCCAAGCAGGAGGAAACAGGGACTATAGGGAGACACTCAAGTGCAGGCAGCCTTACACATCTGGTGCCACAATGGAGCCCATCACACACATCCTGTCACTGCTGATGATCATCGAAGGTGCACAAAATCCAATCTGCCATGAGAGCATATGTCCACCACCACTAGGAAGTGTCCACTGGAGGAAGAATTTAATGATAAAGAAGCTTTTCCGGTCTCCCCCAAGGCACTCCCCTTGCCCTCCAGGCCACTGTGTCCCTCTGTGTCGATGGTGTCTTGACCTGAGGTCCCAAGGACAGATTATTCCCTACTCGGCTGTGCCCTGTCTCCTTTGCTTGTTAGTGCTGATGCCTCAAACACAAAGTGAAATAGAGTCATCACACGTCCATGATCACACTTGAACAACAGCTATGATTAGCAAACATTACCATGATATCAAGCAGTCCCCAGCAACAAACTCCAACTAAGTGGCCCATACATGTGCCAAACAATATGCATGCATGACATTTGAACTGTCAACAGTTGCCCCAAGAGAAATCAGGATCTCACACAGCAATTGCATAGCTGAAAATCTTTGCCACATGGAGCAGATTTTAGTTACCTGTTGTCATACAATAATAGGCCAATGCCAAATGCATTCCCACAGATTCCACATAAGGAAATGCACACATCTATTTGTTGCACACATAGTGACCCACCAATAAGAAATAATGCTCCAAAATCCTGCCATGTGATGACAAAAGTACAATAGACTGGAGATGGTGACATGGAAATACCCCTGTCACACTGGAAGCAGTTCCACTATGCACACTCCCCCAAGTGATATTTTTCCCAATAGAGTCATTAAGGTAGTATTAATGTTGCTCAGATAGGCCACACATTTGACATGGAAATGGACACTGTAGACATCATGTGCAATATGTTAGGCAGAGATATCCCTAAAATCCACAACACAATGAATCAGCAAGCCCCAGGGTAATCACCACTAACGTCTGGCACCCCTTACAACAACACTCTGAGTGCATCGGTAGACACCATTAGTCTGTTGGATGTTGGAGAGCCCCAGAGATTTGCACATAGTTATGGAAGGTCCTTAATATGTTGCCCAACTGGAAGCTACATCATTGTCTCCATTGTGGTATTCCAGACCTAGATGTCTGACTGTGGATTAATGCTCGTACCCAAACACATGTGATTCCAATGTAACTGCATGTCACTCCATGATGCTGGCCAACAGTTAGGTCACAAACCTTACCCATTACATATGTGCAGTGAACTTTTCCACATGATGCCACATCAAAGGCATAGAAATGCACACGTGGCTCAAAACTTAAGGCCTACCTGCCATGTCCCTCATTGCTACTGCAGTTGTACATGCCAAATAAAATGCTATGACGCATCGGGGAATGTGGCAGCCAATAAACAATGGTGATACACTCCTGTATGTGGCACAACATAAAATGTCCCTCCATTGTAAATGTCCTATTCCACATACAGTTTGCCATGCACATATGTGTGAAAGAATACAGACATCATCCCATCAACATAGGTAGACCATGCATGAAACAGCAATTTACAAATGTTTTTGCAAAGTGAAAGGGACATATACTGACAAGTAGGCACAAGGAATGTTGAAAACAGCGATGACACATACATCATGTAAATGGACATTCCCCACTCACAAAGGGAAAGTATTGATCTACAGCTGACCCAAAGAACAATGTAAGCTTTGCCACATGTATATTGTCCTTCTTCACATTACAGACCACATCCATCATATGTTGAAGACAAATGGCCTCGGGGTAGGAAATGCATATATACTAGTTTACCCAGACACTTTGCTGAGGACAGTGAATCATCACTTGCTTACCTTTGGCCTATAACATTGAGGAGTAATGGTCTGTTGCATAGAAATTACACATACTACAACAAACAGTACTTGATTGATCAATGTACCCAGCCATATGTTGTCCCTGGAGAGCAAGTGGTTTGTGGATTCTAACAAGTTGTGTCCTAGGTCACTGGGCCAATAGGCAAGGCACATCCGTATGCACCACATAATACATCTACACAAACAATCATTCATCTACTGTGTGACACATGGTTCATTTCTAATTGTCAGGGGGAGCTGTCAGAACCTAACACATTAACCTGTCAATGTGACAGGCAGGAATACTCACACCGTTGTGGCTGCTGTGCTGCCCTCAACTAACCATCAAGTTCTGGATAGGTCACCACCAGAATGTGGCAATTAGGGGGTCATTGTCCGACAAGCACCCCACCCACATTGGATGGACATCCCCTGCTGGACCTCAGCAATCTTCCAGGCCCATCATCTCAGGTCCTCCCAACTTTTTCCACAGTGGGCAGACCCCCAGGGTCCACACCTTGTAGGAGATGGCTCTCCAAAATCCCTTCTTTTCATGGGTGTAAACCTGGATGCAAAAGACAAATCAAAACATCATAATCACACGTTTCATCACAAATTGTTGAGTCACATACCTGTCAGTAACATCAAGCTAGGACTTTCTCATTTGTCAATACTCTCCAAGTGTGACACATACAAGCCAATACGTACACGGAGATGACTACAAACATATTATTCAGTCTGCAGACCAACCCACTGCCCTACTCAGGCCCTACAATGACTAAACAAGCTTACCGACAGCACATAACCCATGATCAATCAACCACTACTGTGATGTGAGCCACTATAAAACACATCACACATATGTGGCTTCTGAAGGGTAAACTCCTTAGACATGAATAGACAAAAACATTTACACTCCGTGAGAATGACTCACGTCATGCAGTCCCTACAGGCAACTGCCGGACTACAAATTCAAACATTACACATGAGTAACAATGAAGGAATTGGCCTGGTGGGTACACAAAGTGTCTTCCCTGTCCATGGTGGACATGTGCTATAACAAATGCAGATTCAGTCTATTACAAGAGGTGGGGTTCTGTGCTATCTACCTGTACCACATAACACTCCTTTGGAAATATGTGTCTATCCTACAGAGATGGCATTCAATATAGATAGGCATACGTTGTACAGTTTCTGCTGTGTGACCAAGTTACTGTCTCTCATATCATGGCCTCCCAGAAATCAACACACTGTCTGCACTGTGGGACTGTAATTTGTTAAATAAGCCTATATAGGACAAATATGACCTGTGAGAATACGACAACAGAGCTGTGGGAGTAAGAGGCCTATCATGAGTCCATCACACACATTGTAATTGCAATTGTAATACTATTTATATAGCCCTTACTACCCCTGACGAGGCGTTGAAATGCTTTTCGGTGAGAGGTATTAGTGGTAGATTAGTATCGGGAAATATGAGTATAGTGTTAGTATTATTATGAGCTAATTTGAGCAGAGGATATGTGAGTTTGTTAGTTGGACTGACTAGAGTAGTGGAGGGATAGAGAATGGAAGAATCTAGAAGTGTTAATTGGGGGTTTGTAGTAATAGGATGAGGCTTGGGATGAGTGAAGGAGAGATGCATGAGGAAAGAGTCAGTGGAAAGGTTAGGGAGATCATAGTATCGGGAGGGGTTTTGGATGAGTCAAAGTGGGATAAATGAGGGAGAATTTAGTAGGGTTGTTTGGGAGATCATGGTATTAAACTGAGGTCTGGAGTGAGCTAGATATGGAAGAGGAGGGAAGAGCTGAGGCAGAGTTATTTTGGAAATTAAAGTAGGAGAATGGGTTTGGGAAGAGTCAGGATGGGAATGGAGGATATATTGATAGTGACATGACATAGGGTGATGGGT
This sequence comes from Pleurodeles waltl, assembly GCF_031143425.1. NCBI lineage: Eukaryota > Metazoa > Chordata > Amphibia > Caudata > Salamandridae > Pleurodeles > Pleurodeles waltl. The sequence continues at coordinate 1,109,045,941 of NC_090447.1, read as the reverse complement.
AGACAAAGTAAAGCTGACAAGAAAGTACATTTATATAATTTTTATTTATAAAAAGATCTATCTATAAATACATCTTTTATCATTATGTTTATTTTAATTTTTATTTTATGTATGTATTCATTATTTTATTTTACTTTAATGTAATTATTTATAATTTACATTTTATTTGTAGATTTTATTAATTTTTACTTAATTTGTCTCTAGTAAATTAGAACTAGAGTAATAAATAGATATGTAAATACATAGTAAGGGAATATATGTTCAATGAATATAATAATGGATGTAATAATATGAGAAGTAAAGTAGTATTGTAGAAACACAGACTTTCAAGATTTGGAATATTTGTCATCAATGTTTGAATAGCAAAATGCTTATGATGATAAAACATTTGATTAGTGTGATATAAAAACAAGAGCAGGGATTCATTAGTATCTAGTACGAGCCTCAAAATGTGAACATCCATCTGGGTTTACTTTCACCCAGCTGCCTCCTTATTTGATAGACAAAACGTTTGAGACTCAGAGCTCCTGGCACTCTCAGTCAATCCTGGTTACCCACAAACTGGGGACAGAAACTGCTCCAGCAGCAACAGCGGTTGCACAGTGAAATCTGTAGCAGTTAGAGACATCCGGGAAACAACACATTTCATAAGCAAAACAGCTCAACAGAAGTTGAACAAATTTCAGAGTTTGTCCTGATTTTTCTTAGAAGCTAGGCAGAGCAGCCTTTGGAACAGTATGAATGTACACAAGGTGCAGTGCACGGAGACATGGCAAATCATGAAACAGAGGAGGTTCTGTTACATATAATCCCTGTCAAATAAAATGCTGCATGTTTTACTATTGTCTTCTTCCCACAATTTTGAGACTAGGTGGCACTGTAAAGTATGTCACTAGTTCAGCGTTTTTCATTTGAAATACCTTGACTTTAGCCGTGTGCTTAGCCACTTAACTGCACCTGTATCTTGCATCTGGCAGAGATTGGACAGCAAATAAGTGCCTGCGTAAGTCAGCTCCATTTTATGTAGCTTGGATTTGCTGATTTAGAACCAAACATTTTCTGTTTTAGGATGTATACAGGGGGTGTTACTGGTAATGCAATTTACAGTTACTGAAGTCAAGCTTTCAGAATGTAAAATACAATGAATTACCATTGTACAACAGTACTAACAAGATGTACGGTTGCATCCCATCCCAACACACCACTGTATAATCAACTAGTTGATAAAATTAATAGTGGCTGGTAGGCCTGTTGAGGATACTCCCAAGTAGACTTGCAGAGGCTGCTCTCACTGGGCAGTTATGCGACCAGTACCCACCCCAATGCCTCCTGGAAGTAAGCATACTGGACTCCCACTAGAGGGAGATATGCTGATACTTTCTAGGGAAGCACTAGTTCTCCTACCTAATTTGTATTTATTTCCATGTCACCTATATGCTTTGTATTTGCATCAATAGTCTAATGGGCCAGTATTCACTGTATGTCAAGGGCTTACAGAGCTAAAGTCTCCTCCTGACTGACTTGAAGGAAATGTATTGGCTTTGGTGGGTGTTGTTTAGTTGACTAAGCTAGAGGTACAAGGGCAGTGTCACGCAGTAACTGTACCCACCACACCCCAATACTCACCGCATGGCCATCACTGGCGATGTACTGGTTGATGTGAAAGGGTTCATATGGCTGCAGGGCAGCTGATACCGAAATGATGAGTGGTGAGCCGTAGTCCGGGAAGGCATCCACTTTGAAGGGAAGTGGGCAGGAAGAGGTAGAGTGCAAGGAAGCATCTGTAGTCTCACTTAGCCAGTCTGAGGAAGTAGAAGAAGGTGTGTTGTTGGCTACAGGTTGGTAGAGGTTGTCAGATTAAATGATAAGTGCACATATGTCTTAGATTAATGATTTACCTCTGTACCCATTCCTAATCTAGTCAAATGAATGAGGCATTTTGAGGAGGATTGGCCACATGAGCCTCATTATGGCCACATGATAGGATCTTCTGGGGTACAAGGAGTGGGCAGAGTGCCACAATTGCAAAGCATAGTGACTTTCCCTCAGCATAGACCAGGTCCCATACTGGGAGATACATGTGACAGGTCCTGGTCTCTGCAGTCTGAGCTGAGAGGACCTACATGACTTCCATGCATGACAGTACATCATTTAGCCAACAGCAATGTGGCACATGGTATGAGTGGCAATCTGAAGGAGAGATTGAGTCTTGATGTGCCTTCCAAACAACAGTTTGGTAAGGGCAGATTTGTTTCAAAATCTCTGTGGCACCATACACATTGCTCACATTACTCTCACCTGACTCATACAACATGTACACTCAGCTCATGCTATCATGCACATAAATGTTGTTTGACATTTATAACAATCATAAAAATAGAGATGGCAGTGAATGGCAGTAATGTCTCCTTACCTTGTTATGTGCATCCAACACAAGGAGGATCTAGGACCCCAAAAACCTCACACAACACAATGTGACTGAACTTAACATATGGCACTGGCCACCAATACCTGTGCATTGTCCCTCCTATTTGTGCCACACAGACTGCAACAACATGTTATTTTCAGCTGTGTGTGTTCAGGTGTTTAGGTTGCTATGTCTATCCATTCAGAAATGCCTTTTCACATGAAATCATTGATATGCATCATGATTGTTGCTGTAGACACAATGACCAGTTTTAGAAATCATGGTCCTCATTACAACCCTGGCGGTAAATCCCGCATACAGCCGTGCTGACGGCCGCCAACATACCGTGGCCGCGGCACAAATCCGCTACAGGTATTATGACCCACATCTAGAAATCCACCATAATACAGACACCCAAAGGTCAGTGATAAACTGGGGATAGTAAAACCCACACTGTCACGCCAACAGGAATATGCCCACACTATCACGACCCACAAATCAACGCGGCGGTCTTTCAACCGCAGTAATCCATTGGCAGTACACACTGCTGTGCTCAAAATACAAACGCATTTACAAAACACAAACACATTGGACTATTAAAAATACACACACCTGATACACATACACACACCACACCCACACGCTCACACCACTATAAAACACAACCCCACTTTACCCACAACCCCTTACAATGAAAATATTGGAAGAAGCAGAGAGAGAGAGATAATAGCGAAGACAACACCAGCATCCAGGGTAACACAACACCATCACTCATACAACATCCACGCACCTCAAAGAACACACCCAAACACATCACCCCACACATCACATCAACCATCACCTCACACATCACTCACCCCACATCACGGCACCTCAAAGACACCCCCGGTTTTCAGAGGAGGAGCTCAGGGTCATGGTGGAAGAAATCATCCGGGTAGAGCCACAGCTATTCGGATCACAGGTGCATCAGACACCAATAGCAAGGAAGATGGAGCCATGGCGGGGAATTGTCGACAGGGTCAACGCAGTGGGACAGCACCCAAGAACACTGGATGACATCAGGAAGAGGTGGAACGACCTACGGGGGAAGGTGTGTTCCGTGGTATCCAGACACCAGGTAGCAGTACAGAGGACTGGCGGTGGACCCCCAACTCCTCCCCCACAACTAACAACATGGGAGGAGCAGGTCTTGGCGATCATGCATCCTGAGGGCCTCGCGGGAGTAGCAGGAGGACTGGACCCTGGTAAGTCAAATCTTTACTACTTTATCCCCCACCCAACCTGCATGCTATCACAAACAACAACCCCTACCCTCACCTCCATCACCTCAACACCTCACAGATACCCCACTATCACAACCCACACATCCCAAAACCAAGCCCTGCATATGACAACAAGGCATGGACACCCATTACAGACCTGCATGGACACCCATCACCAAAGCATGTCCAGTAGAGAGACACAGCCAGGGCACACAATCACCACTCACACAAGGGTCAAGGCAATAATGCAAGCACAGGATTAGGGGGAAACTCACCCATTGCACAAGATGGCACCCACAGATAACATTAACCATGCATTTACACCCCAACAGGACCCCTATCCAAAGTTACCGGACAGGAGGTGCCAGCCATATGCAGTCCCCCCACAGAAGAGGCCCACAGTGACGACAGCAGCTCTGCACACCTGCATCAAGATGACCAGCCCGGCCCATCAGGGACCTCTGGACAGTCGGTTCCCCTGCCACAGTCACAAACCACCACTGAACCTCCTCCCTCAGGAAACACCACCACAGCACCCACCCAGCTGGCCCATGCCACTGTCCCCAGGACACGTCAATCAGCAGTGTGTCCACAACTACAGGGACCCCAGGCAACCCCACTAACACAGGACGATCAGTGGCAGTGGGCACACGGTTCAGGGGACAGAGGCACAGGACAACAGGGAAGCTGGGAGGACTGCTGTGAGACGGGGGAGGACAGTCCCAGGGAAACCACTCTCCACGAGGCACTCTCAAACATCATGGGAGCATACCACCATTCCCAGGAGACCACGAGCATGGTACTGGCCAGGTTTCAGCACACCCAGCGGCTGCAGGAGGAACAGTACCTGGGGATCAGGGAGGACTTGAAGTATATTAGCACCACCCTGGTCACCATTGCAGGGGTGCTGGCAGACATAGCCAACACCATGAGGGAGATAGTGGCACACCAACTGGCCCCTGACACTAGCCTGAAGAATGAACAGCCCTTCACGTCCACTGGCACTTGTGGACGGGAGGTCCCGCCACAGGACCAACAGCCCACCAGCACCCCACCCCCTGAAGAAGGAGAACCACCCCGCAAACGGTCCCTGAGATCCAGGCACAAGACAGAGAACATTGCCAAGACCCCCGCCAGGAAATAAGACTCTACTGATTGGCACCCTTCTGTCCCACTCTGTCACCCTTACCACCTTGAACTGCCCTTGCTCCACTTCCCATTACCCCTTGGACAATGCACCTGTGATACCAAGAGACTGGACTCTTCCATGGATATTCCTCCACCATCACCCCAGCCCAATGCACATCCCCCTCCACTTATTAGCACTGAAATGAACACCCTTGAATCTCAAAAAATCTGGAGTCAGTCTGTACTTTCACAAATGTGTTATTACAACCTCTCTGACAAATATCAATGTTAATGTTCATTTGCACATACCAAAGTATGACAGTTGTTGGGCAGCAGTGAACATAGCAGAAGGCAGAATGTGGTACCAAGATTTGTGAACAGAAAAGGCAAAGTGAACTGTCAGGGTCCATACACAGAGGTAAAAAGGCAGACTTATACAATGTCCTACAGTAGTCTGATATGAGAGGAGCAGTCTCACTGTGTCTCACTAGAAGTACTGCATGATGATGCTGTTTTGGTTGTCAATATCTTCTTCTTCTGCCTCCTCTTCTTCACTGTCCACAGGCTCCACAACTGTCACAAGACCAACATCAGGCCCATCCTCCTGCAGAAAAGGCACCTGGCATCGCAAAGCCAGGTTGTGCAACATACAGCATGCCACGATTATCTGGGACACCTTCTTCAGTGAGTAGTATAGGGAGCCACCTGTTAGATGGAGGCACTGGAATCTGACCTTCAGGAGGCCGAAAGTCTGCTCTATAATTCGCCTAGTTTGCCCATGTGCCTCATTGTAGCGTTCCTCTGCCCTTGTCCTGGAATTCCTCACTGGGGTCAGTAGCCATGACAGGTTGGGGTAACCAGAGTCTCCTGCAAATATTGAGGGGCATCTGTTAGACATACAACAACCCTTAGGGACTCGCCCCTACCCAGACACCTATTCAAACTGTGTGCGGACCTTGGGCTCACCTATTAGCCACACACGGTGCCTCTGGAGTTGGCCCATCACATAAGGGATACTGCTATTCCTCCAAATGTAAGCATCATCACATTCATCAAATGGTAGCTTTTATGTTTTCTGTATACCTGTTCATTCCTGCGGGAAGGGACAAATGCCACACGTGTTGCATCAATGGCACCAATGAGGTTGGGGATATGTCCTAGGGCATAGAAGTCACCTTTCACTGTGGGCAAATCCTCCACCTGGGGGAAAACAATGTAGCTGTGCATGTGTTTCAGAAGGGCAGACAACACTCTGGTCAACACGTTAGAGAACATTGGCTGTGACATCCCTGATGCCATGGCCACTGTTGTTTGAAAGGAACCACTGGCCAGGAAATGGAGCACTGACAGGACCTGCACTAGAGGGGTGATTCCTGTGGGATGGCGGATAGCTGACATCAGGTTTGGCTCCAACTGGGCACACAGTTCATGGATTGTGGCACGATCAAGTCTGTAGGTGAGAATGATGTGTCTGTCTTCCATTGTCAACAGATCCACCAGAGGTCTGTACACACTGGAGGATGACACTATCTCATCAGCTGACCCAGCGGATGGGCCCTATGGAGGAGAATGGTGAGCAGAGGGTCATATACCACATAGGTTGCACAAGGGTGTTCAGCACTATAGTGATTTAATCGGTGTGTGGCACTGTCTGTCCGTATTCCTGCTCAAATGTGCTGTGACGCAGTTAGGTGCCCTGCCATGTGCCCCCCTGAAATGGCATCTGCCTGACCTGTAAGGAGGGACAAGGGGAAATGAGGTAACTGCGCTGGCATTGTGCAGCATCGCGGTAGGCGGTTGAAGACTGCCGTGTAATTCAGCATTGGTTATCATTGGGCCCTATGGGTTCCAGGAGCCAATGACGATGTACACCGGCGGTGACGGTATGCACCGCCGCAGACATGACCGCCATTTTCTGTCTGTTCACTCACTTGATACCTGACCTTCAACAGGTAGGACCTACACTGCAAGTGCTGCTGTGACCTGAGTCTGGGAGCGACAATGGCTACAGTGTCTGGGGAAAGGGCCCCCGCCTTCACCGCAGAGGAGCTGGACAAACTGGTGGATGGGGTCCTCCCCCAGTACATGCTACTCTATGGTCCTCCAGACAAACAGGTGAGAACACTGTGAGCATGCTGGATGGGACATGACTGTATGGAGTAGTCTGGATGGAAGACACATGGAGGGGGGCTGTGGCCTGCATGTGAGGATGGTTGGTGTATGTGTTTCAGGGCATGGGTGGGAAGTTGTGGCTAATGATTGTGAAGAATCGGAGGGGGAAGTACTTTACCTTTCCTGTAGGTCAGCGCCCACCAGAAGAAGAGTATTTGGCATGCCATCGCCAAGGATGTGTGGACCCGGGGGTCTATTATAGACAGAGCACCCACTGCCACAAGAAATGGGAGGACCTGCGCTGCTGGAGCAAGAAGATGGCAGAGGTCCAGCTGGGGATGACCTCCCAATGTGGAAGGGGTGCCCGTCGCACCATAACCCCCCTGATGTTCCGGATCCTGGCGGTGGCATATCCGGAGTTGGATGGGCACTTGAGGGCATAACAGTAGCCACAAGGGGGTGATTACAGTCTTATTCAGCTGACTCTGCACGCTGTACGAAGTGTCTGGGTGGGGGATGTGGGCTGTGGGTTACCCTAGGCCAGGGCAAACTTGGTAGGGTAGGTCCCTTGTTAGGCAGGCTCTGTGGCACTCCAACCCCAATGGTGGTAGTGGCCATCAACAACTATTCAGGCTCCCATGGGTTCCAGGTGTGCAACACATAGGGTTAGGCATAGTCCCCCATGGGCAGGTGATTTTCCTAACAACTGTTAGTGCATGGCCTAGTGCATAGGGCTGCTCCCTGTGTGTTGTGTCCACCAACGGTAGTAGTGTTGCTGGCATTGACCATGTGTGTCCTCTCTCTCCCCCCCTTTTTGTTTTGTCACCCTGTCCTTGTGTGCATTAGCATCATCTGGCGGAGGAGCAGTGGCACCGGAGCAGGAAGGAGCTGCAGCCCATATGGCCCAGGAGGGTGAATGTACAGACTCTGAAGGCACCAGTGGGATGGAGGGCGAGGGGAGCTCCACGACGGGGACAGGAGGGGACACCAGCGACAGCGACGACTCCTCTGATGGGAGCTCCCTTGCGGTGGTGGGCATATCTATGTCCCCGCAACAACAGGTACAGCTGCCACCCCCCCACCAGCACTGCCCTCCAAGCATCCCCTCAGCGTGTTTCCCATGCCCGCTCACCCAGGAGGGTGGGCATCTCCTTCGCCCGAAGCACCTCAGGCCCTGCCCCAGTCAGCCCTGCTGCCCTCAGTGAGGAGGCTTCTGACCTCCTGAGATCCCTCACTGTTGGGCAGTCAACCATTCTGAATGCCATCCAGGGTGTCGAGAGGCATTTGCAACAAACAAATGCATACCTGGAGGGCATTCATTCTGGAGTGGCAGCCCAACAGAGAACATTTCAGGCTCTGGCCTCAGCACTGATGGCAGCCATTGTCCCTGTGTCCAGCCTCCCCCCTCCAACCTCCACTACCTAGACCCAATCCCCTCTACCTCAGCCTCTCCCAAGCACACCATCAGACCAGCATGCACACACATCAACAAACAAAATTGGCTCAGGCAAACATAAGCACCACACATCCACCAGGCACTCACACAAGCACCATACCCATGCAGACACTGCCTCCACTGTGTCCCCCTCCTCCACGTCCTCCACCTCCCTCCCAGTCCTGTCTCCACTCACACCTGCATGCACTACATCCTCAGCCACTACCTCCATTATCAGCACGCCCATCACCACACACGGCTCACGTGCAATCACCACCCCCACTACCATGCACACATCCCCTTTGTCCTCTCCCAGTGTGTCTGTGAGCCCTCCTCCCAAAGTACACAAATGCCGGCACACACCCACTCAACAGCCATCCACCTCACAACAGCCTCCAGCCCATGCACTTTCACCCAAACTCAGCAGACGTACACCGCCTACAACCACTTCCTCTTCCTCCACTCCCAAACCCCCTCCATCTCCCTGTCGCAGTGTGTCTAAAAAACTTTTCCTAGCTAACTTTGACCTCTTCTGTTCACCTCCCCCCGTCCTTCCCCTAGGGCCATGGTGTCTAGATCCCAGCCCAGCACCTTGGCCACCAAATCCTCATCCAGTGTGGTCCCTGCAAGTCCGGGAAAATTGAAGGGGGCACCCATCAGGGCTGCCAGTGTGCCACCTAGTGCGGCCAAGGGCCAACCTATTCCGCCACCTGCCAAGGTAAAGAAGGGACCTGAATGCCAAAGAGAAAAGCCGCACCAACCACCCAGCAAGGCCTCTTCCAGAACCAAAGAGGACAGTGCCAAGGTCCCAGCAGCGACTTCAAAGGTGGGGAAGGGACACAGAAGCAAAGGGAAGTGATTTGTGTAATATGTATGTTTTCAAGCCGATACTCTTTGTTTTTGTCTTTGTACAGGAACCTTCACCGTGACATGCTGATTTGGACATTTCAGATCTGTGACACTGGTGGGTATCTGATGCTCCTCTGACATAAGAAGTAGACATGAATCGTTCCAGGTAATGTAGGTCACATATTTGGGTTGAATGACACCTGTTCCAAGGCAGCTTGAACAGTGTTTGGGTGGAGGGCCAGAAGTGCACATTGAAGTGCACATTGGACTTTTTTAGTGTGCTGTGTTGGGATGATTTCATCATGTATGTGATCATGTGAGCATGACATATTCATCAATTGCAAGCAAAGCATTCTCCCTTCACATAGGCTAAACACTCTTCTTGCATTACCTGTATGCAGCTGTAGATGTGTTTTATCATTGCAAGCTAGAGTGCCTGTGCCACACCACTGACATATGTTTGTGCCATACTACTAGACGCATGGTCATTGTATTATGATGGGCCTGTGATCAGAGACTGTTGTACTGTCCTCTCTCTGTACCTTGGTTTACGTGATGGTGGATTATTTTGGTGTAGTATGTGATAAAGCTCTAGGTGGTGACACCATCCACTTTTCTGTTTGCCTATTCTACAGGACAATGTCTGGCAAGGCCCTTCTTCTCGTGGTCTGGGTCTGTACCTTGGGATGTGTACCATTACACAATATGAATCAGCCATTCTTGGCTATGACAGTCCAGGAATTTCAACAGCCTATGTGTTGTACAGTGCACTAAAATGTTTTTGTGACCAGACACTTGTAGCACTGTGTTTGTGTATGTTGCTTGTAATTCTTAGCAGGACACTGTACCTGTAACATATCCATCCTTTCATTAGTATCTTGTGTCTTCCTTATTTGCTTCACCTGGTCTTACCTCTCTACTTAGCAAAATGTGGAACAGAAACAAACAGACAATTACTATGTGATAGGTGAATTTATTGAAAATGTGTGCAGACAATGAAATTAAGGCACGATTCTACAGAAAACTAAAGGGTTCAGTCATAGTGGATATCATCATTGGAGTCGACGCCACACCATTGGAAGTCCAAAGTCCAGTGTACTCCTCCCATTGGAAATGAAAGGTGGATGAAGAACAGTCAACCGAGTGAATATGTGTCACGCAAATGAAGTCATTTTGGAAGAGGTCACTTGCTGGTGGTTGTGGGTGTCTTTCCATCCATACTTTCTGGATTCTTTGCTGGATGTCCCCGCTTGCATGGTTGGGAGGATCTGCTGTTACAAAGGCAGGGATATCTGGGATGACTTCTTACCCTGACATGTCCTCCCTTCCAGTGGCTGGCACTGATGACTGGCCAGGTGTAGATGCGCCAAAGGAAGGAGTATCAATCTCTGATCAGGATGGTGTTAATGTCCCTCAGCATCCCATCAGGGAGGCCATGTTGGTATTTTGAGCCTCCCACTGTTCATGCATTTCCTGATGGAAATCTCTCTGCAGCTGCTTTATTTCCTGGAGTTCAGAAAGTACCTGGCCATCATGCTTTAGTACTCCAGATACACCCCCAAGACCTGGCTGATGGTTTCCTGGCCAGAAGCATCCCCAGTGCCTCACCCTGGCCCATCATTGTCAGAAATGTTGTGCTGCAACTCAGAATCCTGGACTGGGGGGCACAAGATGGTTGACAATGTTCTAAGGATGCAGGTTGGGGAGGTGCATGGTTTCCTGTGATGTGGAGGCAACTGGGCTGTAAGGTGATGTAGTGGATGCAGTGAGACTCACAGTTGGTGTCTAATAAGGTTGTCCAGATAGGCAAGAACTGTCCTCTATGTGCAGATGTCGAGGTGTATCTTCATCACTGAGGGCTTCATCCACTGAGTAGCGGCAGCCTCTTCTGTGGGCTCTGTGTGGCCAGTGGCAGCTCAACCTGTTGATGTGAAAAGTGCAATGGTATTGGCTGTATTGTGACATCTACCTCCAACAGTTTACAGTGACAATTAGCAAAGACCTTGTGCATATTTGATTTGCAGGTAACCTATTGTGACAAGTAACAAGGTATTATTGACATGACATTTATGATGCATTCCAAATCTCTTGCCTGAACCAGCTACTGAGAATTGCAAATCCTTTGTCCCTTTTGGAGGGATGATCTGAGAATGTCATCTTGCCACCAGTGCAGGCTAAACAGTGGCTAGGCAAGTTGTGTTTTTGGCCCATTTTGAGGCCTAGCTGAATGTGATGGAGGCAGACCCAGGAGTTTGTTGTGTATGTGATAGGAGTCATCATGTGGTTACTGCAGTGTAAATGTGTCTACTGCCAATACCAATCTGGTGTTGCAGCTTGAGGCCTTACGGATACTTGTTGTACACACTGGGTATGCTGTCCTTCCTGACCTCAATAGTTTCAACTAGGCTTGGCCGGTCAAGAATGAGCAAGGTAGCCAGAGACATCTCAGAGTTGAGCATGATCTGTGTCCTGGTCACTCCCTCATGAGTAAACCTCAAATGTAACTTAGCAAGCAAGGGTATTTGATCAAGTGACCACTGATGCAGTGTTTTGATTTGGGGAAACAGTGCCTCTTGGATGTTACATTTATGTCATTGTCTCTACTGCACACACTTGACAATTTTCATTCTCCTGGGTGTGTATAGCTCATTTGAGAGTTTGCTACTAGATGGATTTGGGAAAGTAAAATGGGTTTTGTTGTTGGAGTTAGGAAAACAAGGCCAATTGGGATTTGCATTCTGGTCACTCCCTCTACTTCCCACCATTTTTACTATGGTATCCACCCAGGTGTGTGCAGTTCAATTGGGATTTCACATACATGGCTATTTCGGCATTTGGACCCTGGGCTTGAGTCTGGAGTGGAAGATATTGAGTCTCCTGGTCTTAGCAGTCATGCCAATCCCTCTACTACACACACCTTACAAATATTATCCTCACATCTGAGTGCACATGAATTGTGATTTGCCAAACTGGGCTCTTTGATTGAATGTACACTGTTCTGGTCTTTGGAGTCAGAGAAACGGTGCTTCCTGTAAATTGCAGTCATGGTATTCCCTCTGCTTCACACACTTAACAAATAGTATCCTCCCAGGTGAGTAAACCTCATTTGTGAGTTGACAAACAGGGGTCTTTGGATAAAGGGAGCACTGTGCTGGTGTCTGGAGTTATAGAAACAGTGCCTTTTGGGATTTGAGGTCCCAGGCACTATACAACACACTATACAAATGTCATGCCCCCAGGCAGGTGACTACATGTAATTTCTGAGTTACTAAACCAGGGTATTTGGAAAGGAGGGCCCTGTGCTGGTGGTTTCAGTAAAAGTATCAGAGCCTCCTGGGATTATCATTCATGTCAGTCCCTTTTCTACACACACACACACACACACACACACACACACACACACACACACTTTCCCTATGTGCCCACACCCCCCCCAGGTGAGTACACTTCATTTTTGAGTTGACAAACAAGTGTATATGGACAAGTGAACTTTGTGCACTGTTTAAGTTATAAAAACAATGCCTATTGGGCTTTGCAGTCATTTCACTCTCACTACACACTTGACAAATAGTATCTTCCAAGATGGGTAAAGCTAACTTGTGAGGTGAAAAATAGGGGTCTTTGGACAAGGGAACACTGTGTTGGTATTGTGGAGTTATGAAAATAGTGCCTCCTGGGATTTCCAGTTCTGTCACACTCTCTTCTACACACACTATACAAATGTTATGCCCCCAGGTGAGTAAATGTCATTTGTGAGTTCTCAAACCAGGGTATTTGGAGAGAAGGATGCGGTGCTGTTGGTTCCTGTAACAGTATCAGAGCCTCCTGATATATGCATTGTGTCAGTGTGTTTTTGCTGTGTCAATGAGATCCTGCTAGCCAGGACCCCAGCGCTCATAGAGAAAAACTTATATGTCAGTGAGTTTTGCCTGTTTCACTGGGATCCTGGGATGCTGGTCAGGACCCTAGTGTTCATAGTTTATGGCCTAATGTGTGTATCTGTATAGTGCTTGACTGTGTCACTGAGGCTCTGCTAACCAGAACCTCAGTGCTGATGCTCTCTCTGCTTTTAAATTTGTCACTGTAGGCTAGTGAATTCATTTACCAATTTCAATTGGCACACTGGACCCCCCCTTATAAGTCCCTAGCGTATGCTACTTAGGTATCCAGGGCATTGGGGTTCCAGGAGATCCATATGGGCTGCAACATTTCTTTTGCCACCCATGGGGAGCTCAGACAAACCCTTCCACAGGCCTGCCATTGCAGCCTGCATGAAATAACGCACATGTTATTTCACAGCCATTTTCACTGCACTTAAGTAACTTACAAGTCACCTATATGTCCAACTTTCACTTGCTGAAGGTTAGGTGCAAAGTTACATAGTGTGAGGGCACCCTTGCACTAGCAAAGGTGCCACCACATCATTCAGGGCCAATTCCCGGGACTTTTTGAGAGTGGGGATGCCTTTACACGTGTGCACTACATATAGGTAAATACCGATATGTAGCTTCACAATGGTAACTCCAAATATGGCCATGTAACCTGTCTAAGATCATGGAATTGTCCCCCCATTCCAAATCTGGTATTGGGAAGCCAATTCCATGCATCCTGGGGGCTCCACCATGGACCCTTAGTACTGCCAAACCAGCTCTCTGAGGCTTGCACTGCAGCTACAGCTGCTGCCACTTCACAGACAGAGGTCTACCCTCCTGGGGTCTGGGCAGCCATGTCCCAGAAAGACAGAACAAAGCATTGCCTCTGAGAGCAGGATGCTACACCCTCTCCCTTTGGTAATAGGTGTTACAGGCTGGGGAGGCTTTGAAGGGCACAGATGGTGCCCTCCTTGCATAAACCAGTCTACACTGGTTCAGGGACCCCTTCTCCCCTGCTCTGGCACGGAACTGGACAAAGGAAAGGGGAGTGACTACTCCCCTATCCATCACCACCCCAGGGGTGGTGCCCAGAGCACCTCCAGTGTGACCCAGACTTCAGCCATCTTGCTTTGCAAGGTGTGGGGGCTCTCTGGAGGGCCCTGAGTGGCCAGTGCCAGCAGGTGACATAAGAGACCCCTCCTGATGGGTCCTTACCTGATAAGGTAGCCAATCCCCCCTCAGGGCTATTTAAGGTCTCTCCTATGGGTTCTCTTCAGATTCTGCTTCAAGTTTCTTTCAGGAATCCTCTGCAACTACTACTTCATCCTCTGACCTCGGATCAACCATAGCCTGCTCCAGGAACCGCTGTAACAGCAACAAAGTATCCACAAGGGATACTTTTCCTCTGCAACTTCAGCTCCAGTCAGCAACTCCAACAGTTTCCATGGTGTGCACGCTCTGGAGACTCCCTGCCTACCCAGCAACAGAAGGACCGAAGAAATCTCCAGTGGTGTGCCATTTTATAATTTGAGCATGTGCTAAATTATAAAAGGGATTTTTACAACTGTAAATTGTTCTGATTGTGCACAAATTGCCTTGTATATACTCACTGACTGCCAGTGCAAAGTGGGATGCACGGAGATGCTTAACTGCCATACCTCTAATACTTCAATTGACCTCGGAAACCAGCACAGGCCTTTTGTAGAAGAATGTTCATTGTAAACAGGCAACAAAAACGGCCTTCGTCCATATGCAAGTCCGTTCACTATTCATATAAACAATGTGAAGCTTAGCTTTGATTAAATTATTTGAATTTGTGGACCATTTCAAATTAGTGCAAGGCAAAGCTGCTCCCAGGTGTGAGGTGACCGAAGGAGCATATCCTCATGATTACAGCAGAACCTATTCCTCTACCCATTTGCCCAAAGTATCTAAAGGATATACGAATGAAAGGTGTGTGCCAGTTACTCTAATTTGGAAGGGCAACCAGCCAAAAAATGTGATATAGGATCCACAGTGAAAGCCTGGCTGTGACTCTAGTCAGAGGTGTCAATATAGATGAAGTTCTTTAAAAATGTGAGGGAATATCTGTGTAAAGCAGTGTCATGATCTAAAGGAGTCATGCATCACCATTAACATCTTGAACACATGCATCTTTAGGAGCAGGAAAGACTGGTTGGGTGCACAGTATGAGGGCTGCATCTTGAAATAGGGTTTGCATTTTCGATGGATACACTATGCTAAACATTTGAAAGAAGACACAAAGGAGTACATGTTTTATGGAGCACAGGACTTCCATGTGATTTGAATACCTAGGGGGCTATTCACAAACTGCACTTTGTTGCACATTTTTATAGTGCTACAAAACATACTAGAAAAAATGCTATTCACAAACCTACATAAAGAATTTATGCCTCAGACTCTCCTCCCTTTTTTGATGTGGAGGTCTCCACCAGAATACGGAGACTCCACACATGTAAGTATATGTTTTAGTATTAGATGTGGGAGAGGCAGAAGGGATTGGCTGGATAAAGGGGAATATTCTTATGAAAGGGGAGGGGACTAGAGAAGAGTAAGAATGAATTACGGAAGTATGTCTATCCACCCTCAAAAGAGTAAGCCCACTGCTGTTCTCAAACTCTACTTGTAAAAGTACTCCAGCAAAAAGAGAACCTAAAGTGGTAGTAAAGTACCAATAGGAAATAATGTTAACAATTAAATGTTGTTACACAAAATGTAAAAAATATAAATAAATATCATTTATTGTTAAGCAGTATAACAATATCACATATTTTTAATTCAATTACAAAACATTTTGATATCTTGTTTGCATTTAATAATTAATGTAACAATGAATTATAATACAGAAAACAAAAAAAAGCTTTAATTAATTCTATGAAACACTGATAATAATTGTTAATGAGTAATAAAATACTACCTTAGGTGATTATTTGTTTTTTTAATTTCACCTTCAGAAAAATAATTTTAATGTATATTTTAAATAATTATTTGTTAATTCAGAATGCAGCTGAGAGCGCTGTAGTATTTTGTCCTTTAGTTCTACTATTAAAAGACAGAGATACAAATCATTTATAGGAATTTGTTACATAAAAACATTATTTTAACAAATGTTTTCCAAGTTGAATAAACTGTTTCAATCTTCCCTATACTTTTACACAGGGAGACTATAAAGTCAGAGGGGAGATCACTGCATGGTAAAGTATGTGGAATGTTCCCTACACATCACCATAAGGAGATCTCCACCCCAGTGCCATCTCCAGATAGTAATGAATAGAGAAAAATGTTTTTAAAAAAATACATATTTATTTTGAATGTCGAAATAATGAAAAAAAGTCACAGCACTATTAACTACATTATGAATGAAAAAATAAATTACTTTAATTCAATTCATTTCTATTATTTTTTTCTTAAGGCTAAATTGAAAAATGAATTGCCATCTGAACTAAAAATAGCATTTTTAAATTAATGTATAAGTATTAAAGGATGTATTTAATTATTTAAAAGTAATTTACTAATTTACTTATTTAATAACATTTATTGCTATATTCCATCTACATGCATGCAAAAACACTATTAAAATTTATATTTTTAAATGGAAAATCCATACTATGTATGCACATTTTGTTTATATGAAATTAAATTAATTTATTTTCTTAACTCATTTAAATGAACATTTCCTGTGGTGTTTACGATTATGTCCCTGCCTTTATTATTTTCTATGAGAGGATTTTGAACTGCCAGGGGTTGGCCATGGGTGGTGCTAGAATTACCACTGTTGTTTTTTAGTAGTAACATATACTTGTAAGTTAGGCTCCACCTCGTGAAGTATATGTCTACACTTTTGACTAACTTTACACTCAGATTTTTTACATAGACAAACATAATAAATTTACTCAAAAGTATGAGTAAATGTATACATGTAAATTATTCACAAGTGCAACCTTAGCTTTGTGAACAGCCTTCAATATGGTCCATAAGGTCCTTATAAGGCAATTGTGATGCACAGTTGCTGCAGCTGAGCCTTAGTTGTTAGAATTTCAGAATATTGCATCTTGTATTGCTTAGAAGTCAGGTAAAGACCAAAATTAAAGAAGAAAAGTATCTAAAGCTATAGTATTCAAAGTTGATCACTATTTCAGGAGTCATACCCAGGATTTCCCATCATACATCTGCACAGGAATTGACATCACTGGGTGCATCTGGGTTTATGGCCCTTGAGGGTGGCACAATCAGTGCTGCTGCCCTCAGGGAGCTACCCTTAGTATACCATGCCTGGGTACCTAAGTACCTTTTACTAGGGACTTGTAGTGGTAGCTAAAGGTGTATCCAATTTTGCCAATTGTAGGAGGCAGGCCTGGCTTATAGTGGGTACCTTGTGGTACTTACAGACTGTGCCAGGTCCAGTTATCCCTTATTAGTAGATTAGAAGTGTTCTAGCAGCTTAGGCTGATAGAGGTAGCTATAGCAGATCAGCTTAGGCTGAACTAGGAGACATGCAAAGCTCCTACTATACCACTTATATCGCTTAGCACTATATCATAAGAAAACACAATACTCAGAGTTACTAAAAATAAAGGTACTTTATTTTAGTGAAAATATGCCAAAAGTATCTCAGAGGATATACTCCCTTAGGAGGTAAGTAAAATACACATAATATACACACAAACCAAAATCAGGTAGGTAAACAGTTAGAAAAGTAGTGCAAAAACTGTAGAACACAACAGAATGCAATAGGAGACAATAGGCCTAGGGGCAACACAAACCATATTCTCTAACAGTGGAATGCGAACCACAAAAGGATCCCAGGCCTAGTGTAGTGTGTAGAGGCTCACTGGGCGTGTAAGAAAGGGTTTCCAAGATACCCCACCCCAAGACCCTGAAAAGTAGAAGTAAAGTCACCCTGCTACCCCAGAAAGACAGTGAAGTCGAGATAGGGGATTCTGCAAAGGCAACAACTGACTGCAAAGCACGGAAGATGGATTCATGGACATGAGGATCTGCAAAGGAAGGGGACCAAGTACAAGAGTAACGCAAGTGTCCGGGGGGGGCAGGAGCCCACTAAACCCCGGATGATGGTGCAAAACGGCTGCCTCCGGGTGGAAGTAGCTGAAGATTCTGCAACAACGGAAGGTGCCAGGAATTTCTCCATTGGTCAGAAGATGTCCGACAGCGTGCTGGAGGATGCAGAGTTGTTTCCATGCAGAAAGACCGCAAACAAGCCTTGCTAGCTGCAAGAATCGCAGTTGAGAGTTTTGGGTGCTACCGGGGCCAAGGAAGGACCAGGAGGTCGCCCCTTGGAGGAGGAGACTGAGGGGGTGCTCAGCAACATGGAGAGCCCATGCAGAAGCAGGCAGCACCCGCAGAAGCACATGAACAGGCATTCAGAAGATCTGGGCACAATGGTCAACTCAGCACAACAAAAGAGGATCCCATGACGTCGGAGTCCAACTCAGTGAGTTAGGCAAGGCAGGACAGAGTGCTGGGGACCTGGGCTAGGCTGTGCATGTAGGAAATCTTGCAAAAGTGCAGAGAAGCCCAAGCAGCTGCAGTTCATGCAGAACATAGGATTACTGTCTGTCGTGGGGAGGCAAGGACTTACCTCCACCAAATTTGGACAGAAGGGCCACTGGACTGTCGGGGACACTTGGATCCATCTCCTGTGTTCCAGAGACTGCGCTCGTCAAGATGAGAGGAGACCCAGAGGACCGGTGATGCAGAAGCTTGGTTCCTGCGTTGGCAGGGGGAAGATTCCATCGACCCACGGTAGATTTCTTCTTGGCTTCCAGTGCAAGGTGAAGGCAGACAGCCCTCAGAGCATGCACCACCAGGAAACAGTCGAGAAAGCCATCAGGATGAGGCACTACAATGTTGCTGGTAGTCTTCTTGCTACTTTGTTGCAGTTTTGCAGGTGTCCTGGAGCAGTCAGCGGTTGATCCTTGGCAGAAGTCAAAGAGGGAAGTGCAGAGGAACTCTGGTGAGTTCTTGCATTCGTTATCTGATCAGAAACCTACAGGAGAGACCCTAAATAGCCCTCAGAGGAGGATTGGCTACAGAGAGAGGTAAGCACCTATCAGGAGGGGTCTCTGATGTCCCCTGCTGGCACTGGCCACTCAGAGGTCTCCATTGTGCCCTCACACCTCTGCATCCAAGATGGAAGAGGTCTGGGACACTCTGGAGGAGCTCTGGGAACATCACCTGGGTAGGTGCTGGTCAGGGGAGTGGTCACTCCCCTTTCCTTTGTCCAGTTTCGCACCAGAGCAGGGCTGGGGTGATCCCTGAACTGGTGTGACTGGCTTATGCAAGGAGGGCACCATCTGTGCCCTTCAAAGCATTTCCAGAGGCCAGGGGAGGCTAGTCCTCTCAGGCCCTTAACACCTATTTCCAAACGGAGAGGGTGTAACACCCTCTCTCAGAGGAAATCCTTTGTTCTGCCTTTCTGGGACTGGGCTGCCCAGGCCCCAGGGGGGCAGAAACCTGTCTGAGGGTTGGCAGCAGCAGTAGCTGTAGAGAAAACCCTAGGGAGCTAGTTTGGCAGTACCCGGGCTCTATGCTGGAGCCCAAGGATGCATGGAATTGTCCCCCCAATACCAGAATGGTATTGGTGTGACAATTCCATGATCCTAGACATGTTACATGACCATGTTCGGAGTTACCATGGTGAAGCTACATATAGGTATTGACCTATATGTAGTGCACTTGAGTAATGGTGTCCCTGCACTCAAAAAGTCTGGGGAAATTGCCCTGAACAATATGGGGGCACCTTGGCTAGTGCCAGGGTGCCCTCACACTAAGTAACTTTGCACCTAACCTTCACTAAGTGAGGGTTAGACATATAGGTGACTTATAAGTTACTTAAGTGCAGTGTAAAATGGCTTGGAAATAACGTGGACGTTATTTAACTCAGGCTGCAGTGGCAGTCCTTTGTAAGAATTGTCTGAGCTCCATTTGGGTGGCAAAAGAAGTGCTGCAGCCCATAGGGATCTCCTGGAACCCCTATACCCGGGTACCTAGGTACCATATACTCAGGAATTATAAGGAAGTTCAAGTGTGCCAATCAGAATTGGTAAAATTAGTCACTAGCCTGCAGTGACAATTTTAAAAGCAGAGAGAGCATAAACACTGAGGTCCTGGTTAGCAGAGCCTCAGTGATATACACCGGGAACACATATAGGCCACAAACTCATGAGCACTGGGGTCCTGGCTAGCAGGATCCCAGTGACACATATCAAACAAACTGACAACATAGGGTTTTCACTATGAGCACTGGACCCTGGCTAGCAGCATCCCAGTGAGGCAGTAAAAACACCCTGACATATACTCACAAACAGGCCAAATGTGGGGGTAACAAGGCTAGAAAGAGGCTACCTTCCTACACCAACACCTGGGTAGCAGGGGCCCTGGGCAGTGCAATTTCTAGGCTACATCATACATCAGGCAAAATGTGGGGACTAAACATGTCAATAAGAGGCCTTTTCTTACACCTCACATACACATTCAAGGCACTACACAACTTAAACTTTACCTAACTGAAATGGTGCATGTCCTTCCACCAACCACTCAGACACCTTTAGTCTGCAGGACTCCAACTCAAACACAGCCAGTGGTTAAATCAAAACCAGATCAAAAGTATGAACATTCTCTTACATCACTCCTTACTTCCCACTTCACATCACAGGCTCTTCCTCTCTTCTTGAATTCTGCAGGAAGATAAACAGCTTTCTTTTCACTCAACCAACCTACTATATGCAGGGCTAGCCACACACACACTTTCTCAGCACCAGGATACCCTCAACATCCTTTAATGATTACAAACTCTATATGCATACTTTTTTCCATCTACAAGGAGTCATTTATTAGAAATTGCTAATTTGTATTTCTGCACTATTTTCAATGCGAAAAGAGATAAGAAAATGTTCACCTTGCACAGATTTTGACTGCTTTCCATGGAGACATAGGCCCTCATTACAACCCTGGCGGTCGGTGTTAAAGCGGAGGTAATGCCGCCAATAGGCCGGCGGAAAAAAAATTGGAATCACGACCACGGCGGAAACTGCTAAAATAGACAGCCACCTTAACACTTCGACCGCCACGGCGGTACAAACAAACAGCGCAGCGGTAAACGCCAACAGACAGGCGGAAGACAATGTACTGACCACCCTATCACAACCCGGCAATCCGCCACCTTTTCCGGGGCGGAACCAACACGAATAAAAACACGGCAGAAACAGTACACACAAGGGAAAATCACTCACCTCTCCACACCCCAAGAGGAACCGGGACGCCATGGATCCAGAACTGCAGATCCTTAAGGTGATGGTCTTCCTGCTCCTCTATCAGGAGCTCCAACGACGGCAGTGACGACCACGGTGAGTACTGCACCTACAACACAGGGGAAGGGGAGGGGAAAGAGAGTGACACACACACACGCAACACCCCCACCCCCACCCTCACCCACAACACCATACACACAAATACATACTGCAACATTACATTTACGCCCCCCCACACCCCCCTTGAATAACACAAGGACAATAGGAAAGATTTGAACGATTATAATCAAGAAAAATCCAATAGTCAAAAATCTAAATCCAGTATATACAATTATGTACACCAACTACACAAGTCTGGATAGTGCACAAATCATTGTCCGTGGACCACTGGGCCCAAAATGCATGGGCGAGGCCCACACTAGATACCTGACTGGAAACGTAGAATACACTGCAGGGGCATCAGATCGAAATGAAACAAGCACCTCAGGGGTGGGGGGGGGCACCTCAGCCTGATGAAAGCATGACACCACTGCTCCAGAAGGGGGCTCCATGCCCCTGCTGTATTCCGGGGGTGTGCAAAGACACAGTCTCACAAGTCATTTCAGTGGGTGAGTTGCCCACTGCTTTATCCTGGTGAGTGCAAAGCCACAGTCTCTCAAGTCTCTCCAGAGGGTGGGTTGCCCACTGCTTTATGCTGGGGAGTGCAAAGCCACAGTCTCACAAGTCATTTCAGTGGGTGGGTTGCCCACTGCTTTATCGTGGGGAGTACAAATCCAGTCTCTCAAGTCTCTCCAGTGGGTGGGTTGCCCACTGCTTTATCCTGGGGTGTGCAAAGCCACAGTCTCACAAGACTTTTCAGAGGGCTGGTTGCCCACTGCTTTATCCTGGGAAGTGCAAAGCCACAGGCTCTCAAGTCTCTCCAGTGGGTGGGAAGCCCACTGCTTTATGCTGGGGAGTGCAAAGCCACAGTCTCACAAGTAATTTCAGTGGGTGGGTAGCCCACTGCTTTATCCTGGGGAGTGCAAAGCCACAGTCTCTCAAGTCTCTCCAGTGGGTGGGTGGTTCACTGCTTTATCCTGGGGAGTGCAAAGCCACAGTCTCACAAGTCATTTCAGTGGGTGGGTTGCCCACTGCTTTATCCTAGGGAGTGCAAAGCCACAGTCTCTGAAGTCTCTCCAGTGGGTGGGTTGCCCACTGCTTTATCCTGGGGAGTGCAAAGCCACAGTCTCACAAGTCATTTCAGTGGGTGGGTTGCCCACTGCTTTAGCCTGGGGAGTGCAAAGCCACAGTCTCTCAAGTCTCTCAAGTGGATGGGTTGCCCACTGCTTTATCCTGGGGAGTGCAAAGTCACAGTCTCACAAGTGGATAACAGTCTCCACTGGTTCTGGAGGGGGCTTTGTGCCCAGAGTGCTTCATCCTGCAAGGACTGAGATAGTGGATGTGATACTCCTCTGGTTCTGGAGGGACCTTTGTGCCCAGAGTGCTTCATCCTGCCAAGGACTGAGGTAGTGGATGCCTTTCTCCACTGGTTCTGGAGGGGGCTTTGTTCCCAGAGTGCTTCATCCTGCCAAGGACTGAGGTAGTGGATGCCTTTCTCCACTGGTTCTGGAGGGGGGTTTGTGCCCAGAGTGCTTCATCCTGCCAAGGACTGAGGTAGTGGATGTGATACTTCACTGGTTCTGGAGGGGGCTTTGTGCCTAGAGTGCTCCATCCTACCAAGGACTGAGGTAGTGGATGTGCCACTTCACTGGTTCTGGAGGGGGCTCTGTGCCCAGAGTGCTTCATCCTGCCAAGGACTGAGGTAGTGGATGCCTTTCTCCACTAGTTCTGGAGGGGGCTTGGTGCCCAGAGTTCTTCATCCTGCAAAGGACTGAGGTAGTGGATGTGATACTCCACTGGTTCTGGAGGGGGGCTTTGTGCCCAAAGTGCCTCATCCTGCCAAGGACTGAGGTAGTGGATGCCTTTCTCCACTGAAAGTGATGCCCAGGTTTCTGGAGCTCACCACCAGCCTCGGACGACTGACTACTGGGGATGGCAGCCATATCTGCGGTGGTGCCACTGGCTCAGGATGTTGCGGGGCTGCTGGCGGTGCTTGCGGCGGTGTCAGTCATGGCGGTGCATGCGGCGGTGTCAATCGCGGCGGGCTCTGGGCAGCAGTGCTGGCGGCGGGCTCTGTGGGGGCGGTGCTGGCGGCAGGCTCTGTGGCAGCGGTGCTGGTTGCGGGCTCTGTGGCGGCGGTTCTGGTTGCGGGCTCTGTGGCGGCAGTGAAGGTTGCGGGCTCTGTGGCGGCGGTGCTGACTGCAGGCTCTGTGGTAGGGGTGCAGGTGGCGGTCTTCTCTGCAGTGCAGGTTGGCATCGACGTGGAAAGAAGGTGTGACACTGGTCCCTCAGTCGGTGCCACCATGCCCTCTCCTGACCTGCCCTTCAGTTTCTGGCCCTTCCCCACCTTTGATGATGGCGCAGCTGCCTTGCCACTATCCCCTTTCGTTTTCCCTGACCCCTTGGTGGCAGGTGTTTTCTGCTTCTCCCTCTGGGATGTGGGCAACTTTTTAAGCTTGGCAGGTGGCGGAATGTCCTTGCCCTTGCTCCGTGGCACACTGGCAGCCCTGATGTTTGGCGGACTCCAATCGCCCGCAGTTGCTGGCACCACTGTGCCTGGGAATGTGGTGGCTGAGGTGCTGGGTTGGGACCTGGAAAGCCTGGCCCTATGGGACGGACGGGGGGTGTAGGAAAGAGGTCAATATTAGCCAGGAAAAGTTTTTAGACACACTGGGAAGGGTAGATGGAGGGGGTTTGGGAGTGGAGGAAGAGGTGGTTGTTGTAGGAGGTGAACGTCTGCTGAATTTGGGTGAAGGTTCATGGGCTGGAGGCTGTTGTGAGGTGGATGGTGTTGGGTGGTTGTGTGCCTGCATTTGTGTACTTTGGGAGGAGGGCTCACTGACACACTGGGAGAGGACACAGGGGATGTGTGAATGGTAGTGGGGGTGGTGAGTGCACGTGAGTGGTGTGTGGTGATGGGCGTGCTGGTGATGGATGTAGTGGCTGATGATGTCATGCATGCAGGTGTGAATGGAGACGAGATAGGGAGGGAGGAGGGGGATGTGAAGGAGGGGGACACAGTGGAGGCAGTTGATATGTCTGCATGGGTATGATGCTTGTGTGGTGCTTATGATTGCCAGAGCCACTTTTGTGTGTTGAGGTGTGTGCATGCTAGTCTGATGGTGTGCTTGGGATACGCTGAGGTACAGGAGATTGGGTCTGGGTGGAGGAAGTTGGAGGGGGAGGCTGGACACAGGGACAATGGCTGCCATCAGTGATGAGGCCAGAGCCTGAAATGCTTCTGTTGGGCCGCCTGGCCAGAATGAATGCCCTGCAGGTATGCATTTGTTTGTTGCAAATGCCTCTCAACACCCTGGATGGCATTCAGAATGGTAGACTGCCCAACAGTGAGGGATCTCAGGAGGTCAATAGCCTCCTCACTGAGGGCAGCAGGGCTGACTGAGGCAGGGACTGAGGTGCCTGGGGCGAAGCAGATGCCCACCCTCCTGGGTGAGCGGGCATGGGACACACGCTGAGGGGCTGCTGGGAGGGCGGTGCTGGTAGGGAGGGTTGTGGCTGTACCTGTTGATGTGGTGGGCACAGAGGGGTCCACTACCGCAAGGGAGCTCCCATCAGAGGAGGAGTCGCTGTCACTGCTGTCACCTCGTGTCCCCACTGTGGAGCTCCCCCACCCTCCGTCCCACTGGTGGCTTCGGACTCTGTTGTTTCACCCTCCAGGGCCAAGTGGGATGCAGCTCACTCCTGCTCCAGTGCCACTGCTCCTCCGTATGATGATGCTATTGCACACAAGAACAGGGAGACCACAAAAAGGATGGGGGGAAGACAGAAGAAAGACATGTACAGTGCATGCAACACCACTACCGTTGGCGGACACTACAGACACAGACCCCCTCTGCACTACGCCATGCACTTATTGTTCCTAGATTATTCACATGCCCATGGGGTACAAGGCCTAAGCCCGATTGCTGCACACATGGAAGTCACAGGAGCCTGACTAGGTGTAGATTGCTCTAACCACTAGTGGGGTTGGGGTTCCAGTGAACCTGCCTCTCTAGGGACCTTGCCTACCAAGCTCGCACTGGCCTAGGGAAACCCACTGCCCACCTCCCCCACCCAGACACCTCTTAATGTGTGCAGAATCAGATGAATGTGACTGTACTCACCCCCTTGTGGCTGCTGTGATGCCCTCAAGCTCCCATCCAACTCCCGATACGCCACCACCAGGATCCGTAACATCAGGGGGTTCATGGTGCGACGGGCACCCCTCCCACATGGGGAGGCCATCCCCAGCTGGGCCTCCGCTGTCTTCTTGCTTCAGCGGCGAATGTCCTCCCATCTTTTACGGCAGTGGGTGCTCTGTCTGTGGTAGACCCCCAGGTTCCGGACGTTCTTGGCGATGGCACACCAAATATCCTTCTTCTGGTGTACACTGACCCATAGGAATAGTACAGGGGCAAAGGAAGATCTTTACCCGTCCAGACTCATTGGCCCACGTTCCCACCCTTGCCCTGACGCACATACATTCACTGTCCACTCATGCAGGCCTCAGTTCCTCCCCCATGTATCTTCCATCCACACCACTCCAAACAGGCATTGCCCATGCAGCATGGACACACTGTACTCACCTGTTTGTCTGGAGGACTTTACAATTGTGTGTACCGGGGGAGGACCCCATCCACTAATTTCTCCAACTCCTAGGAAGTGAAGGCAGGGGCCCTTTCCCCAGACACATCAGCCATCGTCGCTTCCAGACTGAGGTCACAGCAGTACTTGGAGTGTATGTCCTCTCCTGTTGAAGGTCAGGTATCAAGTGAGTGAACAGACAGAAAATGGCGGTCACGTCCGCAGTGGTGCGTACCGTCACCACAGGCATACATCGTCATTGGCTCCTCGGACCCATAGGGTCCAATGTTAACCAATGCAGGATTGCGCCGCGGTCTTCAACTGGCAACCGCGATGGTGCAGAACACCAGCGGAGTTACCTCATATCCCCTTGTCCCACCTTACAGGTCAGGCAGCCGCCATTTCAGGGGGCCACATGGCATCACACCTATCTAGGCCTTGCATACACAGAGTAACAGCCACATTGCAGATTATTAAATGTGTGAAAATGACATTTTGTAATACCTCAGTGTAGGCTGACTCTCTGCTCGCTGTTCTCCTCCATAGGGCACGTCCGCTGGGGCAGGTGATGAGATGGCGGCATCCTCCGGTGTACAGACCGCTGGTGGACCTGTCGAAAATGGAAGAGAGACAAGTAATAGTCACCTACAGACTTGATCGTGCAACAATCCATGACCTGTGTGCCCAGTTGGAGCTAGACCTGATGTCAGCTATCCGCCATCCCACAGGAATACCCCCTCTAGTGCAGGTCCTGTCAGTACTCCATTTCCTGGCAAGTGGGTCTTTTCAAACAACAGTGGCCATTGTATCAGGGATATCCCAGCCAATGTTCTCTAACGTGCTGTCCAGAGTGTTGTCTGCCCTGCTGAAACACATGCACAGCTACATCATTTTCCCTCAGGTGGAGGATTTGCCCACAGTGAAAGGTGGCTTCTATGCCCTGGGACATATCCCCATCATCATAGGTGCCATTGATAGGACACATGTGGCATTGGTACCCCCAAGCAGGAGTGAACAGGTGTACAGAAACCGGAAGAGTTACCATTAAATGAATGTGCAGATGGTCTGTTTGGCCGACCAGTACATCTCCCATGTGAATGCCAAGTTTCCTGGCTCAGTGCATGACGCATACATTCTGAGGAATAGCAGCATCCCTTATGTGATGGGGCAACGCCAGAGGCACCGTGTGTGGCTTTTAGATGAGGACATGGACCCTATACAGTGTGACTAGGTGTCTTGATCTGGGGTTGTCCCTAAGGGTTAGTGTGTCTCTAACAGTTGTCCCTCGACATTTGCAGGTGACTCTGGGTACCCCAACCTGCCATGGCTACTGACCCCAGTGAGAAATCCCAGGACAAGGGCAGAGGAATGCTACAATGAGGCACATGGGCGAACTAGGAGGGTGATCGAACGGACCTTCAGCCTCCTGAAGGCCAGGTTCCGGTGCCTCCATATGACAGGTGGTTCTCTCTACTACTCACCAAATAAGGTGTGCCAGATCATCGTAGCCTGCTGTATGCTGCACAACCTGGCTTTGCGACGTCAGGTGCCTTTTCTGCAGGAGGATGGTCCAGCTGGAGGTCTTGTGGCAGCTGTGGAGCCTGTGGACAGTGAAGAAGAGGAGGCAGAAGAAGAGGATATCGACAACAGAAACAACGGTATCCAGCAATACTTCCAGTGAGACACAGGTAAGAAGATTTCACTTTCCCTCACATCTCATACTATTGTTTGAGCTATCAGAAGTCTGTTATTTTCACCCAGTATATGGACCCTGACTTGTCACTTTGACTTTCCATTTAACAGATGTGGGTCCCACTTTGTGCTCTCTGCTATATTTCCTCAAGACCTACAGCTGTGTTTCATATGTATGTGGACAATTAAATTGACATTGCTATATTTCATAATTATTGAAATTACACATTAGTAAAAGCACAGGCTGACTCCAGATTGTTTTGTGCTTGATGTTGTAGTGTGGTCAGTTTTATGTATCCTTTGCGTGTTAGCTTCAGGCGTTAGGCCTTTGTGCACTTTGCCCTAGATGTCTTTTATTCCTTTGCTCGTACCATAGAGCCTCTGTGCACTCTACTCTAAATGCTTGTTATTCAGCTTCGTACTGTTATTTTTCAAATAGCCAGTTCTACGGTCTTGTTTTATTTTTTATACCACACTGTTTAGCCTACTTCAGCACTGAAGTTTTCAATAACACATTCTTGTTCACTCTGTGCTTCAGTCAAGGATACAGTCTGGTACATTGCCGATAGACGTGGTAGGAGTTTAGTCTTTGGCATTCTTGCGTAGGGACATTTTGTGATCACACTGACATGTTAGTTATAAAAACACTTCCTTGTCCTAATACACGCAAGAGGGAGACTCCGACCAGGGAACCACAACTAGACGCTGACTGCCCTGTTGCAGATGCTGAACCAGATCACAGGCCTTTGCTCAGGTATGAGGGTTGATGGCTTCCCGGGAATCTGAAAGGCAAGTTAGTAGCTTAACATGCTGTGCTCGAAATATAACTTACTGAGAGAGAATAGAATCTATTAACACCATGATAGCGTTGTTTTTATGTTTCACTCTCATGGTGACTATTTCAATCCTACTGTGTTGTATGGTTCTGGTTATTGCGGCTCACGCCTTAATTTCTAAAATGCAGTCGTTTTATTAAAACATTATATAAAACTTAAACTGCCTTTGTGATTTGTATATGAGATCATATTGTAAATGAGAGAGCTGGTTTGGATCTGAGTGACCACGACTTCCCTGAGAAGTTCCAAAGATGTCATGCGCTCGGCTGCCCAATCATCTCTTCCCCTTGGGAGAAATGAGGCACTGCTAGTTAGCCGAAGCAAAACCGGATTTAGGGTGACAGAGGTCCTTCTAAGTGGGTCAGACTCAGTCCCCCACACCAGGAACGATCCTGCTACCTAGAAATCCAGTAGTCTCATTTAGGATAATGAGAGCCCACGCGACATGGCGCCGCCAACGATTGGTCTGGCTCTAATTTTCGGGTCCGGCTGACTCTCTCAGTCTTATATATATATTGACTCCTCGGTTCCGTTAGTGGAGATGTCCGTGGCGCTGAGGATTTCCACCATCACAATATAGGTACGTCCTATTATTTTGTGGTCGATTGTTCAAACTTGAACTCTGAAAGGAAAACCCCTATATTGGTGTGCCTTCTCTGACCTAGCGCTGTTTTCATAATGGCGAATCCCCATGTAGTGAACATCGCACTTAATATGCGACACCTGCTCACAGGACATCTGATAGCACATGGTCTGACGAACCAGGGGGGTCCGGTCACGTTTGTGGTGGACGCCCATGCAGCCTATAGAACAGAGCTTTTTTATTCTTGGGTCGTATTTCAGGCAGTTGATGGGGCATCACACACTTTTCATGATTACACTGTTGCAAATGCCCCTGGACAATACAGGGCATATGCATACTTAGAGATACCTTTATCTTATCAAGAACACCATAATTGGCTTGATGGCGCCCTCCCACACACCATAGCACAAGTTAGGTTAGGTCCACTAAGTAATGATGGTCCTACCTGGCCTTTATTGGCTACATATACACCGCATCCTGCGGTTGCTCAATTGGCAGTGGCTGAAGTTCCTCGTTTATATACAGACTTAACGGCTACATATAGACGCTTAGTTCAATTTGTAATGCAGACACTAAATACAAACGCAGCGCGTGCTGCTCCGGCGCAACCACATGCAGTGGTTCCGGGTATCAATCCGGCCACTGTACACTCAGTTATGGGTAAAGTACCGGCAAAACAAGAGGAAACTCCATTTTGGCTGGCGCAAAAAATGAATACGCTGGAAGCAGTATTTCCCCATACGGGACCTCAGGATAAACATAGAATATTGACGATGTGTTTACCGTTTGGTATGGTTCCTACTGTGGACCATTGTAATACATGGGGCACGGTGTTTGCCGCGCTCTACACTACAGCACACGGTACACCGACATTGGCTAATTTACCGGAAGTGTTTAAACAAATTCAAGATGAATATGGGGCTGCCCCAGCCTTAGATCTAGGGATGCAACTGATTGGCAATTTTGCCACGGTTTCTTCCATCATACTGAGTAATCTAAAAGGGGAGGCAGTGGCACGAGTGGTGCGTATGCGTCTTCGTGACGTCCCGCAACTCGATCAGGAGCGGGCGCTACCGAGAAAAATAGCGGAAACATATTCGAGTATCGGTCGTGATAG
This sequence comes from Pleurodeles waltl, assembly GCF_031143425.1. Classification (NCBI taxonomy): domain Eukaryota; kingdom Metazoa; phylum Chordata; class Amphibia; order Caudata; family Salamandridae; genus Pleurodeles; species Pleurodeles waltl. The sequence goes on along the minus strand of NC_090447.1, from coordinate 1,109,015,674 downwards.
CCTAGGTGCTAGACCGTAAAAACCTCAATTTCAGAGTAAGAATAGTAAGGATACTACTAAACAACAGCAACCTGAGGGTACTAAAAAGCGCTGGGAGAAAAAACAACAAACACCTAAAAAAGAAAGGGGAGAATCTCCGCAACCGGAGACCCCGCAGACTAGGTATAATCTCAGGAATAGGGATAATTTGAAGACGCCTGATAGATATCAGTATACTGATACACGCCAATCTCATTCCTTTCAGGATTCATTGGAAAAAAGAAATGAGAGAGGTGGGCGGTCAGAGCGGAGAACAGAGTACGTGAAACCGAGACAGGAATCACAACGCTCAACTGAGGTTTCTGTCAAGAAAGAAGAGAAACCGACCCAACAAAAGCAGCAGTTTAAAAAAAAGAAGGTGGCGGCAGTCTCAGTTAGACATGCCACACAAGAAGAGAGTTCTCTTGAAGAACAAGACATGGGCCTTAGCACTGTTAGACAGCGCGGCAGAGGTCACAATAGTTTGCCGGAATCTTCTAGAGCATCTGGAGGTGAAAGCAACTGATGACTTCATACAAGTCGAAACAGCAGATATGCGTGTCTCGGATCCCAATAGAGTTTATACAGTAACTTTGCAATTAGAAGGGGACATTGAGTGCACTATAAACGCCATCTTTTGGGATCGTGTAGTCAAATTGTATGACATTCGGCTGGCCGAACAGGATTGGCCCCCAGGCTTTGTTCACGACTGTCCAGTTGGGGAGGAGGTTATTGCACCTTCGTTCTCACCACTTGTTTCGGGAGAACTTGCAGAGTCCTATAGTAATACATGGGCTCTGGCACAGGCACCCGCCTTATATAGAAATCATGTGGGGTGGGATAGAGATTTACCTTATCATGTAATTCCGATTAAGGACGAACCTCAGCCGCAACCGCAATATCCTATAAAATTTGAAGCAAGGGCATCGGTAAGGAAAATACTTACACAATTGGAGTACCAGGGAGTTATTGAACCCTGTGTCTCACCGATGAATAATCCCTTATTTCCTGTAGCTAAACCGGACCATTCTTATAGGATAGTGGTGGATTACAGACATTTAAATGGACATACACGCACATATGCAATACAAAATTCACACAGCGCAGCGTTCATGAATAATATTGTGCGTAAGAAATACAAAACAACTTTAGATATCTCGAATGGTTTCTTCTGCCAAAATATAGCACCCGAAAGTAGGGATTTTACAAGCTTTAGTGCGTTTGGCTCTCAGAATTTTTTTTGTCGTTTGCCTCAATGGTATAAGAATAGCCCAGGACTGTTTTCGGCCCGTGTGACTGAAATTTTGCACGAGTTGGACCCTGAAGCTTTGTCATATATCGATGATGTATATCTGACAAATGACGAGTTACTACAACATTTAAGGCGGGTAGCCCGCATTGTTGTGGGATTTGCTGAAATTGGCTACAAATTTAATTTTAAAAAGTCGAAAATTGCCTTCCTCAGCGTCATTTTCCTGGGATATGAGCTGTCGAATGAGGGCAAGAGCTTAGCGCCACACTTTTTTGAAAAATTTGCACAGTTGCAACCTCCTAATAGGATTCGAAAACTCCAGTCATTATTGGGATTTCTAAATTTTGGCAGAACTTACATTCCTGATTATGCTACACGTATAAAGCCATTATACGAGTTGATTCGCCCAAATTTTTCGAGTAGATTTTGGACGATGGAGCATACACATATTCTTCCAGATTTACAAACTGATCTCTTAGCGGTAAAGCATTTACACACACGGGACAATAAGACACATCTGGTCCTCAGGGTTATAGCTGGGGCCGTTGGGTTTACATATGTCACCTTTAATGAGGGTGAGACAGTCCCGATAGCATACAAGTCCCACTTGTATTCTGCTGCAGAACAAAGTTTTGCACAGACTGAGAAAATTCTCACTTCTGTACAGATGGCTGTGATTAAAGAACGACCTCTTGCCCAGGGCGAACGCATCATTGTCGTTTCCCCGATTCCAGCCTTAGAGGCTGTAACAAAAGCGAGTGTTCCTAATTCAAAAGCTTTACACCCGCGATGGATACAATGGGCAACGTCTTTGACAGCCACTGATGTAGATTACATATTTGACCACAAACTGCAGACTCAGGAATTTCTTCTATATGAAATGGAGTACCCAGTTCCCGCTGGCATATTGCCTATTGATCAATATCAGGTGGTCATGTACACCGATGGCTCTGCGCAACCAGCGGTTGGGACTAAACAACAGTATTCTACTGCATGTGCGGTGGTGAGCGGCCATATGGAGGGGGAGAAGTTCTGCCCCCAACATACTTATACACAGACCTTGGGAGACTGAACGGCACAGTTGGCGGTGCTGAAAGCTCTGTTGTTAGCCTTGGAAAATGTGGATCCGGCAATATTCACACTGCTGGTTTGTGATTCCTATTACTGTGTTCAGTCTTTCAATGAATATTTACATTACTGGAGGTTGAATGGGTTCGGATATTCCAAGGGTAACACCATAAAACACAGATTGCTGTGGGGGAAGGTTGTGGATCTGATGGAAACGCTTCCTAAAGTCCATGTTGTGCATACACTTGGACACCAGCACGTTGGAATACACGTTGCTGGGAATACTTTGGCTGATGAAGCTGTGAAATCGGCAGTGGCAGTTGCCACTGTAGCCGCAGTAACTCGTTTGAGTTCCAAACCAGACACAGAGGTTTTGGCTGCCATAAAGGCTACGGCTGATGGCACGCCATATCCTAAAGGATTCCCTTCCAAATATCACTATTCCATGGGTGGTATGCTGAACGCTGAGGTTAAAATACCAGGCGTTGGTGTACGTGAGATGCCCATTAAAATTGAGCGACCTCGATTAATTACTGCAGCACATGAGGGGGCGGCATCTGCACATGCTAGCGTGGCTGCCATAATTTCACTCTTACAGGCCCGTTACTGGTGACCTGGTCTCTATAAAGAGACGAAGCAGTATGTCCTTTGTTGTGACATCTGTCAACAAATTAAAGATTCCACGGCTAGATGCCGCAGCAGACAGCCCTTCTGATATCGAATAAACCTTTATGGTGTGTGTACTTGGATCATTGTGGTCCGCTGACACCAGATAGTGCATACAAATATATATTGTTAGCTGTAGATTCGTGCTCCAGATTTGTGTGGGTCTGGCCACAGTGCTCGACTGACGCTCTAACTGTTATTAAAGATTTGCGCATCTTTGTCGATACATATGCAGTTGCGGCTTTTCATTCGGACCAGGGCCCTGCTTTTGCCTCTAAGGCATTCAGGGACACCATGGCTTCGTTGGGGGTCCAGCTCCAGTTCTCGTCTCCATTTCATCCCAAGGGAAATTCTGTTGTGGAGCGTTTAAATCGCGATTTAAAGCAATCCTTAACGGCCAGAGTTATAGGTACGGGTCGTAGTTGGCTAGCCTACCTGTATGGAGTACAGAGAGCACTTAATAACTTGCCTAGAAGGTCCCTGGGGGGTTGTCCTTCATATGAGTGCCTGTTTGGAACACAAATGTATGTTCCTGATCTAGATGGTCCTGGTGTGGAGACAGCAGATACGCCCTTTGACATAAATGATTGTGTCACTGTTTTACAGGACTTACAACAATTCCGTGAAGATAACTCTTCTGCCAGTGCTGCCTCCACAGGAATTAAAGATGAACCAGTAACGCCTACTGGTTGGATTCCCAGAATTGGGGATCTTGTGCGTGAAAAGGTCGCAGTGAAAAAAGAATTTGGCCCTTCATATCGAGTACCAGTCCCTGTACTAGGGATCCACGGCACAAGAACTGTGATTTTGCCACCACTGCAAGGGGCCAAAGGAAATCGCTTTGTTTCCATCGACAATGTCAAGTTACAACATGTGGCCAATTCTGCACAGCAGACCAAGAGGAAAGCCCAGTAGTTCCCGAATCCCTCTCACTACGGGGGACAATGTTCCGCTGCAGGTGATTTGCACAGAGGCTGTTTCCTCTCCGTGCTTGGGGAGGGTGGTAGCTGATCTTACGGTTGTTCCACTAACGGCAAATAATTTGGAATCTTTTGATCAAGTTGCTGTGACTACTGATGTTGCTGAAGGTGTTATCTACAGCGTACCACGGCGAGAGCCACAATCTGCTCCTTTGTTTACGGTTGCACCTTTTGCGAGAACTGCCTCCGGCTGCTTTAATACCAATGATGATACCATGTCGGACTCTTCGTCCTCTTCAACACCAGCCCTGGGTCCACGTAAGATGCTGTGTTGGCTCAAACACACATATTTTGTTGTTCCTTGGAACTATCTGTGGCTTTTCATGACTGTGATGACTTTTTTCCTATGGCTGGGGTTTGTTGTTACCTTTTTTCTGGTGATACATGGTGATTTTCTTCCTGAACGATCTGAGATTGAGCACGTGGAGAAGGTGTTGAAACCGCATTTTTCATCACATATGGTTCGAAGAGACTTGTCCTTTGTGAACATTTCTGCTGTACCAATTCCGGATGGGATTGTGTGGGATAGAGTAATGTTTGATACATATGGTCCCACGGAAATAATTCAGATACCGTATGTTCTCAAATTATCAATGAATGATATTGTAATACCAGGCTTTGTATCTGATGATTGGGATGTGAAGACAGTAGATTTTATGTTGACAGAATTGCAGTATTATACTGTCTATGAAAATGAAGATGCTTACCAGTTTAGAGATAATTATGGTGTGCCATCGCCAAGGAAGTGCGGACCCTGGGAGTCTATGGCAGGTGGAGTACCCACTGTCGGAAACGGTGGTTGGACCTGAGGTGCTGGGCACGGAAGACCGCGGAGGCCCAGCTGGGGATAGCCTCCCAATGAGGAAGGGGTGCCAGTCGAACCATGACCTCCCTGCTGATGGCCTGCATACTGGCGGTGGCCTATCTAGAGTTGGATGGGCGCTTGAGGGCAACACAGCAGCCACAAGGGGGTGAGTACAGTGACTATCATTACAGCTTTTGCCTGGTGGGGTAGCATCTGGGTGGTGGGTTTATGTCCTTGGGTGCCCCTAGGCCAGGCCAGACATAGCGTAGGTCCTTTGGTGGCTAAGGGTCTGAATGGAAAATTATGGCTACCTAGCTTGTTAGCATCCACTACTGGGCAGGGCTGCATGGGTCCCAGGTGTGCTGCAGTTGGAGGTGTGTGCTCCTCCTCATGCCTTGGTGGCTAGCACTATCACTGGTAGTGCAATGTATAGTGTGTAGGCTTGTCCTCTGTGTGTGAGAGTGCAGTGTATGCCAATGGTGGTGTTGGTGCAGTCATTGACCCAGTGTATCCTTTGTCTCTCTCCACCCCTTTCTTGTTTTGTCATCTTGTCCTTATGTGCATTAGCATCATCTGGCAGAGGAGCAGAGACACCGGCGACGGAAGGAGTCCACCAATGCTGTGGGCACCAGTGGGACGGATGGCGAGGGCAGGACCACAGTGGAGACTGGAGGGGACAATCCAGAATCTGACACCTCCTCTGAAGGGAGCTCCTTGGTGGTGGCGGACACTTCTGTGACCACCCCAGCTACAGATACAGCTGCCACCCCCTACCAGCACCGTCCTCCCAGCAGCCCCTCAGCGGGTTGCCCTGCCTCAGTTAGCCCTGCTGCCCTGAGTGAGGAGGATATTGACCGACTGAGATCCATCTCTGTAGGGCAGTCAATCGTTGTGATTGCTATCTAGGGGCTGGCAGCCCAGATGCAACAATCTAATGCATTCCTGGAGGGCATTCACACTGGGTTGGCGGCCCAAAAGAGATCGATTCAGGATCTGGCCTCCTCTCCATTGGCAGCCATCGTCCCTGTTTTTACTGTCCCTCATCCAACTTCCACTTCCTAGTCCCATTCTCCTCAACCCCAACCCATCCCAAGTACACAGCCAGACGAACATGCACACAGGACAACACCCAAGAGTGTCACAGGCAAACACAAGCACCACACTTCATTCCACAGGCACTCACACAAACACCATCCAGTTGGAGACAAAACAACATCCACTATTTCCACTGTTTCCCCCTCGTTCTTCCTCCTCCACCTCCCACCCAGTTACGTCCACACTCACACCTGCATGCACTACATCATCATCCACTACCTGCATCATCACCACACCAAGCAGAACACATACCTCACTGGCAGACACCTCCACAACATCCATGCACACGTCCCCTGTGTCCTCTCCCACTGTGTCCCGTCCCTTCCTCCTAAGGTACATAAACACAAGCACTCAGACACCCAACAGCCATCCACCTCACAACAGCATACAGCCCATGCACCTGTACCCAAATCCAGCAGACAAACACCTCCAACTCCCTCATTCTCCACTACCATTACTTCTCCCTCTTCCCACCCAAATGTCCCTAAAAAGCTTTTCCTTTCCGTCATTGATCTCTTCCCTACACCTTCCCCCGTCCTGCATGTATTGCCAGGGTGTCAAGAACCCATCTTAGCACCTCAGCCACACAGTCCACGTTCCCACTTCCATATGCACCTACTCGTGGTGGAAAGGATTCCAGGCCAAAAATCCAAAAGGGCAAGGAGCCATCCCCAGCCGGCGGAAACGTGAAGGAGCCTGCACCAGCCAGGAGAAAGGGGAAGGAGTCTGCACCAGCCAGCAGAAAGTGGGAGGTGTCTGCACCAGCAAGCAAGAAGGGAAAGGAGCCTGCACCAGCAAGCAACAAGGGAATGGAGCCTGCACCAGCAAGCAAGAAGGGGAAGGAGCCTGCACCAGCAAGCAAAAAGGGGAAGGGGCCTGCACCAGCAGCTGTCACAGTGCCTCCACCACCAACCGTGGTTGTGCAGCCATCAGTAAGTGCAGGGGCTGAGCAGGAGCCTCCCACTGCCTCCACAACCATCACAGTGCAGCCATTGCAGGGTGAAGGGGCTGAGCAGGAACCTCCCACTACCTCCACCACCACCACAGTGCAGCCATCGCAGGCTGCAGGGTTGAGCAAGAGCCTCCCACTGCTTCCACCACAGTGCAGCCATCGCAGGGTGCAGGGGTTGAGCAGGAACCTCCCACTATCTCCACCACAGACCACAGTGCAGGCATCACAGGGTACAGGGGCTGAGCAGGAGCCTCCCACTACCTCTACCACAGTGCAAGCATCACAGGGTGCAGGGGCTGAGCAGGAGCCTCCCACTACCACCACCACTACCACAGTGCAGCCGTCACCACCGGCAGACACAATGTGAGCCAGCCTCCACGGGCTGCTGTTCAGCCTGTCCCCTCCAAAACCAGTGGACAAAACACCTACTCCAGAGACTGTAGCCTTGAACTCCCCAGGACCAAGCACAGATCACGTTGCCCCCTCCAGAACCAGTGTGCAAGTCACCCACTCCAGAGAATGTAGTGTATCACTCCCCAGGACAATACAATGGGTATGTTGCCCTCTCTAGAACCAGTGGGCAAGTCACCCACTCCAGAAACTGTGGCCTTGCACTCCCCAGGACCAAGCACAGGGCATGTTGCCCCCTCCAGAACCAGTGGACAAGTCACCCACTTCAGAAACTGTGGCCTTGCACTCCCCAGGACCATGCACAGGGCGTGTTGCCCCATCCAGAACCAGTGGGCAAGTCACCCACTTAAGACACTGCGGCCTTGCACTCCCCAGGACAAAGCAATGGGCATGTTGCCCCCTCCAGAACCAGTGGGCAAGTCCCCCACTTGAGAGACTGTGGCCTTGCACTCCCCAGGGCGAAGCACAGGGCATGTTGCCCCCTCCAGAACCAGTGGGCAACTCACCCACTCCAGAGACTGTGGCCTTGCACTCCCCAGGACAAAGCCCAGTGCATGTTGCCCCTCCAGAACCAGTGGGCAAGTCACCCACTCCAGAGATTGTGGCCTTGCACTCCCCAGGACAAAGCACAGGGCATGTTGCCCCCTCCAGAACCAGTGGGCAAGTCACCCACTCCAGAGACTGTGGCCTTGCACTCCCCAGGACAAAGCAATGGGCATGTTGCCTCCTCCAGAACCAGTGGTCTTGTTTCTACATCTGGCTGAGGTGCCCCTCTCCCCTTGGGGTGCTTGCCTATTTGCCAACTGATGCCCCTGCAGTGTTCTCTATGTAGTTATACAGATAGCAAGTGGGGCCTTGGACTTTGCCCTGTGGCCATGTGGCCCACACGTTATGAGGACTGGCAGTGTCCCTTTTTTGTACATTTGTACATATCTGTTGCATTGGCAAAATTAATATTTATACAGTGTTGATCTTGTTACAATCACTTTGGTCAAATCCTGTTGTCCTTGCATTATTCAGCCAATTTACAGAGACTAACTTGTTTTCTTGGGCAGCTATTTGTGTGTAGTGTGTGTGTGTTTGCGGTGTGTATGGTGTGTGTGTGTGTGTGTGTGTGTCACTGTCATTTCCCCCTCCCTTGTGTGATAGGTGCTGTACTCACCGTCGTTGTCTTTGCCAGCGTTAGTGTTGCTGGTGGTGCAGGATGTAGAATATCATGGGGAAAACTTGCAGTTCTGTTTCCATGGCATCGTGAGTCTTCCCTGTGTCTCCAATGATGAGTCCTTTCACTTCTGTGCAGTGTTTCTGCCAGGCTTTTGATGTTGTTGGTACCGCCCCAGAAAAGGTGGTGGATTGTGTAGTCATAATATGGTGGGCATAACTTTGACTTCCGTCTGGCTGTAGGCGGCTACCGCCGTGGTGTCTGTTGTTTCCGAACCTGGCAGTCGGTCTGGTACATTGGCTGTCTTTCAGATATCTTTCCACCATGGTCATAATTTGGCGGTAGTTACCGCCAGCCTGTTGGCAGTATTACGGCCACTTTATCACTGACCACCAGGGTCATAATGAGGGGCTGAGTCACATCTGCATTCATCTGCAAACTGAATGGGCCTTCCTGGGCTGGAAAGGTGGAGGGCCTGACACATTTCAAAGGCCAGTGGCCTCCCCTCACACAAAGGACTGCTAATCCCCCACAGGGGCCCTGCCAGACAGGACTTGGCTGAAAGGGGAACTTGTGCACTTCAAAACTGCTCTTTGAAGTCTCACCCACTTCAAAGGTGTTTTTGGTATATAAACAAGGTCTCTGACCGCACCAACTCAGACACTCATGGACGCACACACGAAGTCTGTCAGAAAACCTGCCTGGCTGAAAAAAGGACTCTCTACACTGCTTTGCTGGGAAGGACTGCTGCCCTGCTGTTGACCTGCTGCCCTGCTGTCCTCTGACTGTGCTGGCAGGACTCTGCCTCTCCCCAAAAGTGGTCTCCAAGGGCTTGGATTGAGCTTGCTTCCTATTTGAAATCTCAGGGACATTAAAGACTTCATCTGCTAGCTTTTTGCTAGTACCCGACTCCAGCAACTCTGGAACGACTTCAGCAACACCAGAGATGCTGCAGCCTGCTCTCGCTCCAGGGACCTCATTGCATGCAATGTCCACGGCCTCCAACGCAAGGCTGACTTTGCTGTGACTCCGCTGACATCACTCAGGGTCATGGCAACACTGTGAAGTTGACACATCACATCCTGACAGACCGGAACCAGCCACCCCCTGGTTTAAAAGAAATTGATGCATGGTGGACAATGCTGCATCATCTCCCCCTGCATCCAGATGGAACCGACGCCTCACCTCCACATGCTTCGCAGCGCGGACCCAATGCCTCTTTCCTCGAAAGCCATAAGAGGCTGACTCCGCACCAACTTCATAGACATCACTTTCTGACTCAGTGTGACATCCTTGTTTATTGTTTTCAAAAGGTACTTGTACCTGGGAGCCCGTGTGACTCTGTGACTGGCACCGGTGGTGTCCGATTGTTTGGAACTACTCCATGAATAACGCAGTGATTGCCCCAGTTGGAGCTATTGTGTTTTCTAGGTGCTTTAGTTGGATTTAATCTTTAAAAATTCATAAAGTTTCTTGTGTACATTGGATTTTCATTGTTTCAACATTATTTTAACCAGATAAATATTATCTACATTTCTACACCTGTGTGGTGTATTTTTGTGGTGTTTTCACTGTGCTATTGTAGAAAGTTCTTCACAAATACTTTACACAATGCCTTCTAAGTTAAGCCTGACTGTTCAGTGCCAAGCGAACAGAGGGTGGGAACAGAATAATTTGGATAGTGTTGTGACTTACGCTGACTAGGATGGTGGTCCCTACTTGGACAAGGGAGCATACTTCTGCTAACTGGCGAACCCCATTTCTCACATTGGCGAGAAGTGCTGGGATAGGACTTGTGTTTTTGCATTGCCATATAATAGCTACGTGTACACTATCCGCCCACAGTCAAAGATCATTCAGAGTTTTTTGCTTTGTCTGCATTTTTTTCCAACTTGACATTCTTTGATCAACTCCTACACAATTTGTCTCAGGTTGGGTCCACAAGTGGAGCTAGAGAGTTTGACTTAGCCAAGATGAAGACATACCACTAACCAGCTGAAGGGTTTCTGCAAAGGGATGCGGGTACCTAATTGTGGAGCCTCCAGGAAGGAGTACCAAAAGGCACTGAGGGCCTAGGCAGAAGCCTGTTCACAAGAGCATATTGAGTTGGGGGAGCAAGTGGATGGCTCTCCCAAGGAGCTGCCAATAGTAGTGGGGGATGATACCCTGGGATTTATGCCCCCTGAGAAACCAGGGAGCAGTGTCTCAAATCAAAGCCTGACCGCAGAGGAAAGGAGAGCGGAGAGAGCATTTAGTCTGCAGTTGGCAAGGTTCAAGATAGAGACAGAGGAGAGGAAGGCAGAGAGGAAGGCTGAGAGAGCCTTGGCAGAAAATAAACTACTTCTGGCTCATGAACTGAGTCTCAAAGAGTGGACCTCAGGGCTAGGCAGTCTGAGTCTAGCAATGATAGTAGAATCACACATACAGGACCTGCTGGAGACAAAAAGATGTGCATGCCCAATGATTTGGTACCAAGTTATGTCATGGGAGATGAAATTGATAAGTGGTTTTCTGCTTATGACGTTGCACTGAGGGCTCATGGGGTTCCTGAAGAGCACTGGGGGGCGGGCTTGTGGAAAAATGTGCCAACACTTGGGAGGGACACACTTCTTGCACTAGAGGTTGGGGAACAGACCAAGTATGAAAGCCATTTTAATTGCCAAATTTGGACCGACCCCGGAAAAGTATTGCCAAAGATTCAGGGACAGTAACAAGCTCCCCAACCAATCCTGGGTAGACTTAGTTGATTTTTCTAGCAAGGCACTGAATGGCTGGGTGCAGAGCAGTAAAGTCAGTGATTACATTGGGTTGTACAATTTGATCCTGAGAGAGCATATGCTCAGTATTTGCTTCACTGAGTTGCGCTAGCACCTAGTAGACAGTAAGCTGACTGATCCCAGGAAACTTGCTGAGGAGACGGACCTCTGAGCTTACAGCAGAGTGTCCAAAAGGGTATCTGGGGGAACACCAACAAAAGTGGCCAGAGTTCCGAACAGAAGAAAGAGGAGATGGTGGGGCTTAAAAATAAGGAGTTCTCTAAAGGCCCCCAAAATAATTCCCAAGAGAATAGTGGTAACCAGTCACGGTCTGATTCTAAAAAGAAAGGGTTCTTTGAACATAAGACAGGGAGGTCTGTAGCCTAATAGGCAGAGTGCTCCAAATATGCTCACTCAAAGGCCGACTCCAAAGGACAAAAGAGTGCACAGCCCCCCTCTGGTGGGTAGACACCTGGGTTGGCTAGTGTAGTGCGCATGAAGGAGGTAGTCCCAGTTAGTATTTGGGAACAGACAGAGGTACCCCTAGTATCCCTGGGGGATGCAGAGATGGTGCCAAAAGCCCACATGCCTGCTAATACTTCTAAGTATAGGCAGTGAGTCACCATTAATTGGCAGCGGGAAGAGGCTCTGCATGACATAGGGGCCAGCATGAAAAATGTCAGTGGTCAGGTGGTGTCAGCAGAGAAGATTCTGCTGAGCACATTCCACCAAGTCATAGTCGCAGACAATCGCGAGAGAAATCTACTGGTGGGTCTGGTTCTCTTTGAGTAGGGGGGGGTCTCTGGTACTCTGAAAGTAGATGTGAGTCCTGCCATGCCTGTGGATTGTCTGTTAGGCAATGACCTTGAGCACACTACCTGGAGGGAAGTAGATCTAAGGTCTCACTTGGAGATGATGGGATTGCCTGGGTGGGTCTACATGTCCACAAGGCCCATGGCTGCCCGGGAGGGAAGTCAAGACCGTCTGGAGCCTGGAGCAATGGCCCAGACAGCTGCCAAGGAGAGCGGCAAGGGGCACAGGAAACCAGTCCCAGAAGTTCCCGCAGTGGAGGTTAACGGGTTAACTGAAGAGGAGGCCCCTGAGCCAAAAGGGGAAGACATTGCTGCCCTGGGTGACTTACATGAGCTTGCTGCCTGGCAAGTTGAGGGTGGGCCAACCAAGGAGGAAGTCTGCAAGGAGCAAAAAGAGTGTCCCAGTCTTGAGGACTTGAGGCAAGAGGCCTCATCCCAAGCATCAGGTGAAGCCTCTGGGGATCATGTTATCTACTGGGAGAATGATCTCCTTTACAATGAGGCTAAGGTTCCGAGTACTGGAGCAGCATGTGTGCTGGTGGTCCCCCAGTGTTAGCGGGCCTTCCTACTGGGCCTGGCTAATGACATTACCCTGGCATGACATTTAGGGCAACACAATACAGTTGCCAGGCTTGTCACCCACTTATATTGGCCCTGAATACGGCAGCCTCAGATACATTCTGTAGGTCTTGTCCCAACTGCCAGGACAGTGGTAAGACAGAGAAAAAGCTCAAGGCTTCCCTGATCCTGCTTCCCGTCATTGGCACCCCATTTGAAATGGGTGGGCATCAACATCATTGGTCCATTGGACCCCAAAACCTCTCTAGACAGCAGGTTTATCCTGGTTTCTGTGGACCATGCCACCCGCTACCCAGAGAATCCATCTGAGGATGCTGACTGCACCAATGGAGACTAGAACTCTGATAGGGATCTTTACCTGTGTGGGGTACCCCAAGGAGAAAGTGTCTGACAGAGGCACTAACTTCATGTCTGCATACATGAAGTCCATGTGGGTTGAGTGTAGGGTGACCTACAAGTTCACCACACCCTATCATCCTCAATCCAATGCTTGTTGAGAGATTGAACAAAACCTTGAAGGGCATGATCACAGGCCTGCCTGAGGCCATGAAGCATAAGAAGGACGTCCTCTTGCCATGCCTTCTCTTTGCTTATAGGGAGGTACCCCAGAAGAGGGTGGGGTTCAGTCCCTTTGAGCTTCTCTATAGGTATTCTGTTAGGTGACACCTAAGCATAGTCAAAGAGGGATGGGAGAAAGCTCCCAAGATCCCGTCTCAAGAGGTGGTCAGCTAAATGTTGCCCTTCCGTAACCAGATGCAGTGCTTCTGGAAAAAGGCCAAGAGCAACTTTGAGGCCAGTGAGGAGGTTATGAAACTCTGGTACAACTGGAAAGCCAACCTGGTGGAGTTTCAGCCTGGAGGCAAAGTGTGGGTTATGGACCCACTAGAGCTCTCCAGGATCACTGCACTGGTTCATATGAGATCAAGGAACATAAGGGGAGGCCACTTGCTTAGTGGACCTCCAGTCCCCTATGAACACTCTAAGGGTGCTTCATGTGAACAGACTGTTGTCTCATTTTGAGACATCTGAAGTCAACATGCTTCTGGTGACAGTTGAGGGTGTGGAGGAGGAGAGTGAACCACTCCCCGACCTCCTCTCTGCACAGGAGGGTGATGGGTCAGTAGAGGGTGTCAATCTCTCTGACTCCCTCACCCTGGACCAACAAGGTAACTTTTACCATTTACTGGAGCAGTACTCGTCTCTGTTTTCCCTTACCCCTGGGCTCACAAACTTGTGTGTCCATGACATTGACAGGGAATACAGTCACTCGTAAAGAACAAAATGTACAGGTTGTCAGACAAGGTGAAAGCCAGCATCAAAGATGAAGTTGACAAGTTGCGGGCTCTTGTGTTGATTGAGACATCCAGCAGTCCCTGGTTTAGACCTATAGTACTGGTACTAAATCCTGCCCCACCGGGTGCCAAGCCCGAGCTTTGGTTCTGCATGGATTACCGGAGTCTCAATTCTGTCTCTAAGACTGATGCTCACCTCATCCCCTGAGCTGATGAGTTCATTGACAGGGTAGGTGCTGCAACGTTCCTAAGTGCTTTTGATTTGACATCAGGGTACTGGCAGATCGCCTTGACTGCGGGGGCCAAGGAGAGATCTGTATTTTCAACACCTGAGGCACATTACCAGTTCAGAGTAATGCCCTTTGGCTTGAAAAATGCCCCTGTTACATTCCAATGGTTGGTCAAGCGGGTTCTGGCAGATAAGGATGCTTTCTGGTCTACCTATCTATATAACATTGCCGTCTACAGTGCCAGCTGGGAGGAAGACATGCTCCACCTCCAAGAGGTGGTCCAGGCCCTGCAACAGGCATGCCTGACAATCAAGGGCAGTAAGTGCCGGACTTGGCAGCGTTCTGTGGTGTACTTGGGACACCTAGTAGGTGGTAGCAAGGTGCAGCCTCTCCAGGCCAAGATTGAGACAATCACAGCTTGGCAACCACATAGAACTCAGACAGAAGTGAGAGACTTCTAAGGTCTCACTGTTTACTACCGCAGATTCGCTAAGGGTTGTGGTACCATGGTGACTCCCTTAACTGAGCTGACTTCTAAAAAGCAGCCTAGGTTGGTGATCTAGACAGAGGCTTGTCAAAAAGCCTTTGATCCTTTCAAGGAAGCCATGTGCATGACACCCGTGCTCAGGGCCCCTGATTACTCCAAGGAGTTCATCATGCAGACAGATGCTTCAGAGCATGGCGTGGGGTGGACTCAGAACCGCTGAATGAGGAGGATCTAGACCAACCAGGAGCCTTCATTAGTAGGAGATTATTACCACAGGAACAGAGGTGGACTGCTATGGAAAGAGAAGCATTTGCTGTGGTCTGGGCACTGAAGAAGCTGAAACCATACCTGTTTGGGACACACTTTTGGGTTCAGACAGACCACAGACCGATCAAATGGCTCATGCAGCTGAGGGGTGAAAATCCTAAATTATTGAGGTGGCCTATCTCCCTACAGGGACTGGACTTTACAGTAGAACATCGCCCGGGGACTGACCACGCAATGATGATGGTCTCTCCAGATTCTTCTACCTTAGTGATGGGTGCTCCCAGGGGGTCGGGGAGCTCTCCCCTCTTTCATATGGGGGGACACATGTTACAACTGACAGCCTTAGGTGGTCCTTCCCCCAACTTTTTGCCTGACTCCCTCCAATTTTCTGACAATGTTTTTGCTGGTTTTAGGACTCTGCGCACTTTACCACTGCTAACTAGTGCTAAAGTACATTTTCTCTCTTCCTTAGAACATGGTAACGTTGGTTCAAACCCTATTGGCATATTTGATTTACTTATAAGGCCCCAGTAAAATGTACTACATGTGCTTAGGGCATGTAAATTAAATGCTACTAGTAGACCTGCAGCACTGATTGTTCCACTGTAGGAAGGTAGCCTCTTTCTAGCCTTGTTACCCCCACTTTTAGCCTGTTTGTGAGTATATGTCAGGGTGTTTTTATTGTCTCACTGGGATCCTGCTAACCAGGGCCCAGTGATCGTAGTGAAAACCCTATGTAGTCAGTATGTTTGATATGTGTCACTGTGATCCTGCTAGCCAGGACCCCAGTGCTCATAAGATTCTGGCCTATATGTGTTCCCTGTGTGGTGCATAACTGTATCACTGAGGCTCTGCTAACCAGAACCTCAGTGTTTATGCTCTCTCTGCTTTTAAAATTGTCACTGCAGGCTAGTGACTAATTTTACCAATTCTGATTGGCACACTGGAACACCCTTATAATTCCCTAGTATATGGTACCAAGGTACCCAGGGTATTGGGGTTCCAGGAGATCCCTATGGGATGCAGCATTTCTTTTGCCACCCAAAGAGAGCTCAGACAAATCTTACACAGGACTGCCACTGCATCCTGAGTGAAATAACGTCCATGTTATTTCACAGACATTTTTACACTGCACTTAAGTAACTTATAAGTCACCTATATGTCTACCCCTCACTTAGTGAAGGTTAGGTGCAAAGTTACATAGTGTGAGGGCACCCTGGCACTAGCCAACGTGCCCCCACATTGTTCAGGGGAATTTCCCTGGACTTTGTGAGTGCGGGGACACCATTACACACGTGCACTACATATGGGTCAATACCTTTATGTAGCGTCACAATGGTTACTCCGAACGTGGCCATGTAACATGTCTAGGATCATGGAATTGTCCCCCCAATACCATTTTGGTATTGGGGGGACAATTCCATGCATCCCCGGGTCTCCAGCAGAGAGCCCGGGTACTGCCAAATTAACTTCCCGGGGTTTTCTCTGCAGCTACCACTGCTACCAACCCTCAGGCAGGTTTCTGACCCCTGGAGCCTGGGCAGCCTGGTCCCAGGAAGGCAGAACAAAGGATTTCCTCTGAGAGAGGGTGTTACACCCTCTCCCTTTGGAAATAGGTGTGAAGGGCCTGGGAGGAGTAGCCTCTCCTGGCCTCTGGAAATGCTTTGAAAGGCACAGATGGTGCCCTCCTTGCATAAGCCAGTCTACACTGGTTCAGGGATCCCCCCAGCCCTGCTCTGGTGCGAAACTGGACAAAGGAAAGGGGAGTGACCACTCCCCTGACCAGCACCTCCCTGGGGAGGTGCCCAGAGCTCCTCCAGTGTGTCCCAGACCTCTGCCATCTTGGATGCAGAGGTGTGAGGGCACAATGGACAGCTCTCAGTGGCCAGTGCCAGCAGGTGACATCAGAGACCCCTCCTGATCGGTGCTTACCTTTCTCTATAGTCAATCCTCCTCTGAGGGCTATTTAGGGTCTCTCCTGTGGGTATCTCACCAGATAACGAATGTAAGAGCTCAGCAGACTTCTGCCAAGAATCGACCAATGACTGTTCCAGGAAGCCTGCAAAACCGCAACAAAATAGCAAGAAGACTACCAGCAACATTGTAGTGCCTCATCCTGCCGGCTTTCTCGACTGATTCCTTGTGATGCATGCTCTGAGGGCTGTCTGCCTTCACCCTGCACTGGAAGCCAAGAAGAAATCTCGAGGTTCAACAGAATATTCCCCCTGCCAAAGCAGGCACCAAAATTCTGCATCACTGGTCCTCTGGATCCCCTCTCAATCTGATGAGCGTGGTCCCTGGAACATAGGAGCTGGGTCCAAGTGTCCCCGACAGTCCAGTAGCCCTTCTGTCCAAATTTGGTGGAGGTAAGTCCTTGCCTCCCCACGCCAGACAGTAATTCTGTGTACTGCGTCAACTGCAGCTGCTAGGGCTTCTGTGCACTCTTTCAAGACTTCCTTCATGCACAGCCGAGCCCAGATCCCCAGCACTCTGTCCTGCATTGCCCAACTCGCTGAGTTGGACTCCGACTTCGTGGGACTCCCTTTTGTTGTGCTGTGTCGACCACCGTCCTCAGATCTTCTAAGTGCCTGTTCAGGTCCTCCAAGGGTGCTTCCTGCTTCTGCATGGGCTCTCCATGTTGCTGAGCACCCCCTCTGTCTCCTCCTCCAAGGGGCAACCTCCTGGTTCTTCCTGGGCTCTGGCAGCACCCAAAACCTTCAACCACAACTCTTGCAGCTAGCAAGGATTGTTTGCAGTCTTTCTGCATGGAAACAACTCTGTGTCCTCCAGCATGCCGTGGGACATCTGCTGACCAAAGGAGAAGTTCCTGGCACCTTCCGTTGTTGCAGAATCTTTGGCTTCTTCCACCCGCAGGCAGCCTTTTGCACCTTCATGCGGGATTTAGTGGGCTCCTGCTCCCCCTGGACACTTTCGTGACTCTTGGACTTGGTCCTGTTCCTTTACAGGTCCTCAGGTCCAGGAATCCGTCTTCAGTGTTTTGCTGGCAATTGTTGTCCTTGCAGAATCCCCTATCTCGACTTTACTGTCTTTCTGGGGTAGTAGGGTAACTTTACTCCTACTTTTCAGGGTCTTGGGGTTGGGTATCTTGGACACCCTCAGTGTTTTCTAACAGTCCCAGAGACCCTCTACAACCTATACTAGGGCTGGGGTCCATTTGTGGTTCGCATTCCAATTTTGAAGTATATGGTTTGTGTTGCCCCTAGGCCTATTGTCTCCGTTTGCTTTCTATTGTGTTCTACAGTGTTTGCACTACTTTTCTAACTGTTTACCTACCTGATTTTGGTTTGTGTGTATATTTTGTGTATTTTACTTACCTCCTAAGGGAGTATATCCTCTGAGATACCTTTGGCATATTGTCACTAAAATAAAGTACCTTTATTTTTAGTAACTTTTGTAACTCTGAATATTGTGTTTTCTTATGATATTGTGCTAAGTGTTATAAGTGGTATAGTAGGAGCTTTGCATGTCTCCTAGTTCAGCCTAAGCTGCTCTGCTATAGCTACCTCTATCAGCCTAAGCTGCTAGAACACCTCTAATCTACTAATAAGGGATAACTGGACCTGGCACAAGGTGTAAGTCCCCCAAGGTTCCCACTATAAGCCAGGCCAGCCTCCTACAGCCACCCACATAGGTAGCCCCTTAACCATGTCTCAGGCCTGTCATCGCAAGGCCTGTGTGTGCAGTTTCACGGCCACTTCGACTTGCCATTTAAAGTACTTGCCAAGTGTTAAACTTCCCTTTTTCTACACATATGTCACCCCTGTGGCAGGCCCTAGGTAAATCATAGGGTTACTATGTAGGTAAAAGACAGGATATGTACACATGTTTTTTATATGTCCTGGTAGTGAAAAACTCCTAAATTTGTTTCCCACTACTATGAGGCCTGCTCCTTTCACAGAGTAGCATTAGGATTGCCCTCATATAGGGGGTGATTCTAACCCTGGCGGTCGGTGTTAAAGCGGCGGCCAACCCGCCAACAGGCTGGCGGTAAAAAAAATGGGATTCTGAGCCTGGCGGGAACCGCCAACACAGACAGCCACCTTAACACTCCGACCGCCACGGCGGTACAAACAAACAGCGCGGCGGTCACCGCCAACAGACAGGCGGCAGACAATGTACCGCCCACACTATTCCAACTCACCAATACGCCACCTTTTCCGGGGCGGGAGCACTGCCGATAAAAACACGGCGGAAACAGACTACGGATGGGAAAACGCTCACCACTACGCACTCCAGGAGGAAGGAGGACAGCATGGAACCCGAATTAAACATCCTACCTACTCTCGTCTACCTTCTCATCTACCACGAGTACGAAGTCCGGCGCAGACGACAACGGTGAGTACTGCACCTACGACACACGGGAGGGGTAGGACGAAAGGTTACGGGCACACACATATGCGACCCCCCCCCAACTATGTACTCACCAATGCAGAGCACCAAGTCACAGTGACACCACCCAAACACCCCTGAAAAATGCTAGGACATAATCAAATTTGGAATAAATATTTATGTACCAAAAAGCTCCAGAAAATTATCGTACAACCATGAAAGATATTCACAACAAAACTAATGACATACACATCAGTGTATAACTGAAGTACCAAGTCCTGCACATCCTACGAATTCAGCATGTCCGTGGGCCAAAGTCTTGAGAAATAAGGGCAAAGCCCACACAGGAGACCTGAGTCCTTTGGAGAGAACACTGCAGGGGCATCAGATGTAAAAACTACAGGCACCTCAGGGGGAAGGGAAGGGGGGGGCACCACAGCCACATGAGTCCACGACGCCAGATCCACGAGGAGCCACCATGCCCACTGGACCATCCTGGGGAGTGCAAAGCCACAGTCTCTCAATGTCTCTACAGTGGGTGGGCTGCCCACTGGACCATCCTGGGGAGTGCAAAGCCACAGTCTCTCAATGTCTCTACAGTGGGTGGGCTGCCCACTGGACCATCCTGGGGAGTGCAAAGCCACAGTCTCTCAATGTCTCTACAGTGCGTGGGCTGCCCACTGGACCATCCTGGGGAGTGCAAAGCCACAGTCCATCAGGTGGATGACAGTCTCCACTGGTCAAGGAGGAGGCATGGTGGGCACAGTGAACCATAAACGGTGCTTGAGACGGCGGTGCCCAGCGGAGCGGTGCTTGAGATGGCGGTGCCCAGCGGAGCGGTGCTTGAGAGGAAGGGCCCAGCGTAGCGGTGCTTGAGATGAAGGGCCCAGCGGAGCGGTGCTTGAGACGGCGGTGCCCAGCGTATCGGTGCTAGAGAGGAAGGGCCCAGCGGAGCGGTGCTTGAGACGGCGGTGCCCAGCGGAGCGGTGCTTGAGAGGAAGGGCCCAGCGGAGCGGTGCTTGAGATGGCGGGGCCCAGCGGAGCGGTGCTTGAGAGGAAGGGCCCAGCGGAGCGGTGCTTGAGATGAAGGGCCCAGCGGAGCGGTGCTTGAGATGAAGGGCCCAGCGGAGCGGTGCTTGAGACGGCGGTGCCCAGCGTAGCGGTGCTTGAGAGGAAGGGTCCAGCGGAGCGGTGCTTGAGACGGCGGTGCCCAGCGTAGCGGTGCTTGAGAGGAAGGGCCCAGCGGAGCGGTGCTTGAGATGGCGGGGCCCAGCGGAGCGGTGCTTGAGAGGAAGGGCCAAGCGGAACGGTGCTTGAGAGGAAGGGCCCAGCGGAGCGGTGCTTGAGATGAAGGGCCCAGCGGAGCGGTTCTTGAGACGGCGGTGCCCAGCATAGCGGTGCTTGAGAGGAAGGGCCCAGCGGAGCGGTGCTTGAGACGGCGGTGCCCAGCGGAGCGGTGCTTGAGAGGAAGGGCCCAGCGGAGCGGTGCTTGAGATGGCGGGGCCCAGCGGAGCGGTGCTTGAGAGGAAGGGCCCAGCGGAGCGGTGCTTGAGATGAAGGGCCCAGCGGAGCGGTGCTTGAGACGGCGGTGCCCAGCGTAGCGGTGCTTGAGAGGAAGGGCCCAGCAGAGCGGTGCTTGAGACGGCTGTGCCCAGCGTGGCGGTGCTTGAGAGGAAGGGCCCAGCGGAGCGGTGCTTGAGATGAAGGGCCCAGCGGAGCGGTGCTTGAGACGGCGGTGCCCAGCGTAGCGGTGCTTGAGAGGAAGGGCCCAGCGGAGCGGTGCTTGAGACGGCGGTGCCCAGCGTAACGGTGCTTGAGAGGAAGGGCCCAGCGGAGCGGTGCTTGAGACGGCGGTGCCCAGCGTAGCGGTGCTTGAGAGGAAGGGCCCAGCGGAGCGGTGCTTGAGATGGCGGGGCCCTGTTCAGCGGTGCTCTTCTCCACGGCGGGGCCCTGTTCAGCGGTGCTCTTCTCCACGGCGGGCCCTGTTCAGCGGTGCTCTTCTGCACCGCGGGCCCTGTTCAGCGGTGCTCTTCTCCACGGCGGGCCCTGTTCAACGGTGCTCTTCTTCACCGCGGGCCCTGTTCAGCGGTGCCTATCTCCACGGCGGGGCCCTGTTCAGCGGTGCTCTTCTGCACCGCGGGCCCAGTTCAGCGGTGCCTATCTCCACGGCGGGGCCCTGTTCAGCGGTGCTCTTCTGCACCGCGGGCCCTGTTCAGCGGTGCCTATCTCCACGGCGGGGCCCTGTTCAGCGGTGCTCTTCTCCACGGCGGGCCCTGTTCAGCAGTGCTCTTCTGCACCGCGGACCCTGTTCAGCGGTGTTCTTCTCCACGGCGGGCCCTGTTCAGCGGTGCTCTTCTTCACAGCGGGCCCTGTTCAGCGGTGCCTATCTCCACGGCGGGGCCCTGTTCAGCGGTGCTCTTCTGCACCGCGGGCCCAGTTCAGCGGTGCCTATCTCCACGGCGGGGCCCTGTTCAGCGGTGCTCTTCTGCACCCCGGGCCCTGTTCAGCGGTGCCTATCTCCACGGCGGGGCACTGTTCAGCGGTGCTCTTCTCCACGGCGGGCCCTGTTCAGCGGTGCTCTTCTGCACCGCGGGCCCTGTTCAGCGGTGCTCTTCTCCACGGCGGGCCCTGTTCAGCGGTGCTCTTCTTCACCGCGGGCCCTGTTCAGCGGTGCCTATCTCCACGGCGGGGCCCTGTTCAGCGGTGCTGTTCTGCACCGCGGGCCCTGTTCAGCGGTGCCTATCTCCACGGCGGGGCCCTGTTCAGCGGTGCTCTTCTTCACCGCGGGCCCTGTTCAGCGGTGCTCTACTCCACGGCGGGGCCCTGTTCAGCGGTGCTCTTCTGCACCGCGGGCCCTGTTCAGCGGTGCTCTACTCCACGGCGGGGCCCTGTTCAGCGGTGCTCTTCTGCACCGCGGGCCCTGTTCAGCGGTGCTCTACTCCACGGCGGGCCCTGTTCAGCGGTGCTCTTCTGCACCGCGGGCCCTGTTCAGCGGTGCTCTACTCCACGGCGGGCCCTGTTCAGCGGTGCTCTTCTGCACCGCGGGCCCTGTTCAGCGGTGCCTATCTCCACGGCGGGCCCTGTTCAGCGGTGCTCTTCTGCACCGCGGGCCCTGTTCAGCGGTGCCTATCTCCACGGCGGGCCCCTGTTCAGCGGTGCTCTTCTTCACCGCGGGCCCTGTTCAGCGGTGCTCTACTCCACGGCGGGGCCCTGTTCAGCGGTGCTCTTCTGCACCGCGGGCCCTGTTCAGTGGTGCTCATCCAGCAGGTCAAGGGAGCCAGACCTGGCCTGGACTCCCTGCTCAGTCGCCCTCGGACCGTGACGTTTCTGGACCCTTCGGGGACGGACTCCTGGCCTCCTTAGTGTCCTCCTTCCCAGCTGGGATGTGGCATGTGGGATCCACCTTCTCCGCGCTCCTGCTGCCCTTCCGCTCCTTTGATGGGGCTCTCGGGCCCTTGCCTCCCCTAGATGGTGTGGGTGGTGAAGTGGCCGCACATTGCTCCTTGGGGGCAGCCCTGTCGGTCCTCGCACGGCGGCCCTTGTTTTTGCGGGTCCTCTTGCCGGGGGGGGGCTGGACGTGTCCTTGCTGCTGATCGATGTGTCACTGCTGGCAAAGGGTGGGCTCCAGAACCCAGGCACAACAGTGACACCTGAAGCTGGGCTGGTGGTGGCTGCGGTGCTCTTGGGACTCTTTGAAGATGGATGGGGGAGCTCATCGGGGGGAAAGAGGTTAAGGTTAGCCAGGAAAAGTTTTTTAGGGCCAAGGTAAAGGGTAGGAGAAGTGGAGATGGAAGTGGAGGTAGAGGAGGTGGTTGTAAGAGAGTCAGGTGTGCTGTCATTGGGTGAAGGTGCTGGTGCTGTAGGCTGTCGTGAGGTGGATGGCTGTTGGGTGGGTGTCTGCCTGCGTTTGTGTGTCTTGGAAGAGGGGGTGACAGACACAGTGGGAGAGGACACAGGGGACGTGTAAATGGCAGTGGGGGTGGTGACTGCACGAGTGTGGACTGTACTGGAGGGTGAGGTGGTGATGGAAGCACTGGCTGATGTTGGGGTGCATGCAGGTGTGAGTGTAGACGTCACAGGGAGGGAGGAGGGAGACGAGGAGGAGGGGGACACAGGGGTGGCAGTGGCTGTTGGCATGTCTGCATCTGGGTGTTGCTTGGGTGAGTGTTTGTGGGATCTGTGGTGCTTGTGTTTGGATGAGCTGCTCTTGGGTGTTGAGGTGTGTGCAGGCTGGTCTGATGGTGTGGATGGGATAGGCTGAGGAACAGGAGACAGAGAAAGGCTGGAGGCAGTAAGAAGAGGGAGGCTGGAAACAGGGACAATGGCTGCCGTCAGTGCTGAGGCCAGAGCAGTGAACGCTCGTTGATGGGCAGCCTGACCCGAATGAATGCCCTCCAGGTACGCATTGCTCTGTTGCACCTCCCTTTGCACACCCTGGATGGCATTCAAAAGGGTCGTCTGCCCAACAATGAGCGTCCTTACCAGGTCAATGAGCTCCGCACTGAGGGCAGCAGGGGCAACAGGGGCAGGGGCTGAGGTGCCTGGGGCGAAGGAGACGCGCGCCTTCCTGGGCGAACCGGCACGGAGCGAAGACTGAGGGGCTGCTGGGAGGGCGGGGCTGGTGCGCTAAGGAGCTCCCATCCGAGGACGTGTCGCTTTCGCTGCTCTCACCAGCGGTCCCCGTCGTGGTGCTCGACTCGCCCTCCGGATCACTGGTGCCCTCGGTGTCTGTTCCTGGGCCCACCGGGGCCTTGTGTCCTGCAGCTCCCTCGTGCTCCGATGCCAAATCTCCTCCGCCTGATGATGCTAATGCACACATGCACAAGAAGATGAAGAGAAAGGGTGGGGGGAGAAAAAAGAAGACCAGGTTGAGTGCATGCAATGTCAACACTGTTGGCGGAGAGGACAGACACAGGTGCCTAATGCACTAAGCCGCGCATTCGGGGTACACTACTCAGTACTACTGACTAAGACAACAGGCCAAGAGACGTCAAACGCGCACATGGGAGATGCTGGACCTTCAATGGCTGCACTTGTCACCCTACCGAGGTGAGGGCCATGCCTAAGGGAGAGGACTACACTACAGAAAGCGCCCTGGCCTAATGTCACCCACAGCCCTCCTCCCCCACCCAGACGCCTCCACTGCGCAGAAAGATAGGAGAATGTGCTGATACTCACCCCCTTGTGTCTGCTGTGATGTCTTAAAGCGCCCATCCAATTCAGGGTAGGCCACCGCCAGGATCCGGGACATCAGGGGGGTCATGGTGCGACTGGCACCCCTCCTAGGTTGGGAGGCCATCCCCAGCAGTGTTTCTGCGGTCTTCCTTGTTCCGCGGCAGATGTCCTCCCACCTCTTGCGGCAGTGGGTGCCCCGTCTGTTGTGGACCCCCAAGTTCCGGACTACCTTGGCGATGGCACGCCAAATCTCGATCTTCTGATGGGCGCTGACCTATTTGACATGTACAGGGTGGAAAGGAGGAAATCATGAATGACCTGCATGTTAGATGTGATTGGCCCCCCCCACCAACTTTGCCATATGGCACATGCTCTCATCTGTCGGGCGTTGCACTCCTCATTCGCCCCCCACCCCACCAACTTACATCCACCCCAATCCACACAGGCATAGCCCATTCCATGTGCACCCGGTGTACTCACTTGTTGGTCTGGAGGACCGTAGAGTAGCGCATACTGGGGGAGGACCCCATCCACGAGCTTCTCCAACTCTTCAGACGTGAAGGCAGGGGCCCTTTCCCCAGTCGCAGCAGCCATTGTATCTTCCAGACCGAGGTCACAGCAGCACTTGCAGTATAGGTCCTCTCCTGTGGATGATCAGGTCTTGAGTGATTAAGTAGATAGAAAATGGCGGTCACGCCCGCGGCGGTGCGTACCGCGGCGGTGCGTACCGCGACCGCCGGCGCACTTCGTCATTGGCTCCTGAAACCCATGGGCTTCAATGTTAACCAATGCAGCTTTGCGCCGCGGTCTTCGACTGCCTACCGCCACAGTGTGTGCCCCGCCAGCGCATTGACCTCACATCCCATTGTCCCACTTCACAGGTCAGGCAGCCGCCATTTCAAGGGCCTACATGGCTTAATTTTGACTGCGACACACAGGCCTAGGCCTTGCATTGCCACACATACACGCCTTTCAACCCATTGCCATTCTTTAACTGTGCAAGCTGTCTGTACGTACCTGTGGTTTGGCTGACTCTGTGCTCCATGTTGTCCTTCCTAGGCACCGTCCGCTGGGACTTGCGATGAGAAGGAGGAATCCTCGCGTGTACCGACCGCTGGTGGACCTGTCGACAATGGAAGAACGCCATATATTACTTCGATACAGACTTGACCGTGCCACTATCCATGAACTGTGTGCCCAGCTGGAGCCAGCCCTGATGTCCCCCATCCGCCAACCCACAGGGATTCCCCCTCTGGTGCAGGTTTTGTCAGTCCTCCATTTTTTGGCCAGTGGGTCATTCCAGACCACAGTGGCCATGTCATCTGGAATGTCTCAGCCTATGTTTTCTAAGATTTTGAGCAGAGTGTTGTCTGCCCTGATGAAACTCATGCGGAGCTACATCATTTTCCCAGAGGAGGGTGACTTGCCTACAGTGAAGGGTGATTTCTATGCCCTTGGACATATCCCTAACATCATTGTGCCATTGATGGGACCCATGTGGCTTTGGTACCCCCAAAAGACGATGAGCAGGTGTACCGAAACAGAAAAAGTTATCATTCGATGAATGTCCAGGTGGTCTGTTTGGCTGACCAGTACATCTCCCATGTAAATGCCAAGTTCCCAGGGTCAGTGCACGACGCGTATGTGATGCGAAATAGCAGCATCCCCTATGTGATAGAGCAGCTACAGAGACAACGTGTGTGGCTAATAGGTGACTCTGGTTACCCCAACCTGCCGTGGCTACTGACCCCAGTGAGGAATCCCCGGACAAGGGCAGAGGAACGGTACAATGAGGCCCATGGGCGTACTAGGAGGGTGATTGAGCGAACCTTTGGCCTCCTGAAGGCCAGGTTTAGGTGCCTGCATATGACAGGTGGATCCCTAATGTACTCACCAAAGAAGGTGTGCCATATCATCGTGGCGTGCTGTATGCTTCACAACTTGGCTTTGCGACGCCAGGTGCCTTTCCTGTAGGAGGATGGTCCAGATGGTGGTGTTGTAGAAGCCGTGGAGCCTGTGGAGAGTGAAGAGGAGGAAGACTCAGAGGACGACACAGACAATAGGGACAGAGTGATACAACAGTATTTCCAGTAACACCCAGGTAAGAATCACCCACGCCATTTCACAATTGCTTCTAGCCTCCTGCATCTGTACTTTCTGTAGTTCCCACCAGATCTTTTTGGGTAATTTTTGTTTTTCCCTTCCATTCTCAGTGCTGTATGACTCAGTGCCTGACTTCTGCTTGGTTTGCCCATGAACTACAGCGTATTGACATTGGTATGTTGTCATCACTAATTGACAGAACAGATATTGAACAGTAATATGTAATACATTTGCTAATAATACAGCATGACTCCAAACTGATTTGTGTGCAATATGTGATTTGTCCTTTTGCCTGTGGAAGGATGGAGCAGAGGCAGTTCATGGTTGGACAGGGTGGCAATGTGGGACAGTGGGAAGAGTTCAGGGGGTATGTCCTGCTGGCGGGGGTCTTGACATCCTACTCTGTCTTTTTTTTGGATCTCAGGCTCCTCTTACGGGGTGGTTGTTCTTCAGCAGGAGGTGGGGTTCTGGTGGCCTGCCGTGGTGTTGGGGCCTCCTGTCCACTAGCGCCGGCGGAGGTGGTAGGCTGTTTCTGGTCCGGGCTAATGACAGGGGCCCTGTGTGGTGCCACATGGTCCCGCAACGCGTCTTCTATCCTGTTGAGGGCCAGGACGATGGTCCCCATTGCGGTCCCGATGATTCTCAGCTCCTCCCTGAACCCCATGTAGCGTTCCTCCTGCTGTGCCTGGATCTCCGTGAACCTGGCCAGTACCGTCGCCATCGTCTCTTGGGAGTGGTGGTAGGCCCCCATGATGGTGGTGAGGGCCTCTTGGAGAGTGGGTTCCCTGGGCCTCTCCTCCCCCCCCTGTCGCACAGCAGCCCTCCGAACTGCCCGGTTTCCCCCGGCCTCTGTCTCCTGGACGGTGTGCCCGCTCCCACTGCCCCCAGGTCCCTGTTGTTGTTGGGGTGTTGGGTTAGCCTGGGTGCCCTGTAGTGGCAGACACACCGCTGATTGACGTGTCCTAGAGACAGAGGCATGGGCCCGCTGGGTGGGAGCTGTGCTGGTGTTGGCAGAGGGGGTCGGGTCTGGTGTGGCCTGTGTCTGGGTGAGGAGAACCGACTGCCCAGAGGTCCCCGATGGTCCGGGCTGGTCATCAGGTTCAGTGTCGACAGAGCTGCTGTCCTCACTGTGGGCCTGTTCCGGGGGTGGGATGGACATTTCTGGACCCTCCTGGCTGGTGTTTTGGCGTTCGGGTCCTGCATGGGGTAAGAGAGTTTGGTTATTGTTTCTGTGTGTGCAATAGCGTGCGTGTTATGGGTGCCCTCGTCCCCCAGTGCAGGCATTCCCTTGAGGGAGGTGTTGTGAGGGTAGTTAGTGGGGGGGGGGGGTAAGTGCAGTGGTCATGCTTGGGTGATGGGTGTCCATGGATTGTGTTGGCATGCAGGAGTTGGTGTTGGGATGGGTGGGTTGTGCTGGTGAGACATTGTCAGGGAGGATGTGTGCTGGGGGGTTGGGGGTGAGGGTGGGGGTGTGGGTTGGCATGCTGGTGGGGTGGGGGGGATCTAGTAGTTGAGATTGGACTTACCAGAGTCCATTCCTCCGGCTACTCCTGCGAGGCCCTGAGGATGCAGGATGTTGAAGACCTCTTGCTCCCATGATGTAAATTCGGGAGGGGTGGGTGGGGGTCCGCCGCCAGTCTTCTGGACCGCGATGTTGTGCCTGGAGACCATCGATCGGACCTTCCCCCGTAGGTCGTTCCATCGTTTGCGGATGTCCTCCCTATTCCTGGGATGCTGTCCCACCGCGTTGACCCTGTCCACGATCCGCTGCCATAGCTCCGCCTTCCTAGCTATACTGGTGTGCTGCACCTGTGAGCCGAAGAGCTGGGGTTCCACTCTTAGGATTTCCTCCACCATGACCCGGAGTTCTTGGTCCGAAAAGCGTGGGTGCCTTTGGGGTGCCATGGGGTGGTGTGGGTGAGGTGTGGGGTGGTGTATGTGATGATGAGTATGTTGGTGTGTGGTGCTTTGTGCTACTATGTGGTGTGTGTGATGGTGTAGTGTGCCTCAGTGTGTATTGCTATGGATTGTCTCTCTCTCCTTCTCTCAGTAATTGTGGTCGTAGTGGTTTGTGGGTGATGTGGGGGTGTGTTTTATAGTTGATTGATTGTGTGGGAGTGGGTTGTGTATGTGTATCAGGTGTGTGTATTTGTAATTGTCCAATGTGCCTGTGTTTTGGTGCTGTGTGTGTATTTTGACCGCGGCGGTGTGTACCGCCAATGGAATACCGCGTTGGAAAGCCCGCCGCGTTGATTCGTGGGTCGTAATGGCATGGGCGTTTTTCTGTTGGCGTGACGGTGGAGGTTTGGTCATCTCCAGTTTATCGCTGCCCGCTGATGTGGCGGGCTGCAGTGGAGGTCGGATTTTTGGAGGTTTGGCCGTTGTGGGTCAGAATGACCGTGGCGGCTTTCCGCGGCCGCGGCGGTGTTATGGCGGTCTTCTGACCGGCGGTAAGCGCCTTTTACCGCCGAGGTCAGAATGACCCCCATAATGTTTGAGTGGTAGATTCTGATCTGAAAAGGGTAAGCAGGTCATATTTAGTATGGCCAGAATGGTAATAGAAAATCGTACTTATTGGTGAGGTTGGATTTTATATTACTATTTTAGAAATGGCACTTTTAGAAAGTGAGTATTTCTCTGCACTTAAAACCCTTACAGCCTGTCTCCAATCAATGTCTGATCTGTGCTGGTTGACAGCACACTTGTGCATTTCATACAGACAACCACACACACAGGACACTCAGTCACATCTGCAATCATCTGTATACTGAATGGGTCTTCCTGGGCTGGGAGAGTGGAGGGCTTGACACATACATTTCAAAGGCCAGTGGCTTTTGGCAAAGAACTGATAGCTCCTCACAGGGACCCTGGTAGACAGGACTGGGATGAAACGGGGACTTGTGAACTTCAAAACCATTCTTTGAGGTCTCCTCCACTTCAAAGACATTTTGTGGTTTATAAACTGGGTCTCGGATCCCACCAACTCACACACTTCTGGACTTGCACCTGATCTCTGTCAGAAGACCTGCCTGGCTACCCAAAGGACCCTCCGGATTGCTTTGCTGGGAAGGTCTACTGCCCTGCTCTTGTCCTGCTGCTCTGCTGGCCTCTGACTGTGCTGGAAAGAGTCTGCCTCCCCCTAATGTTCCCACCAAGTGTTTGGATTGAACTTTTCTCCTGTTGTGAAGTCTCAGGGACAATAAAGACTTCAACTGCTAGCTTTTTGCGAGCACCTGACTCCAGCGACTCTGGAATGACTTCAGCGACAGCAGTGGCACCGCAGCCTGCTCCTGCTCTGTGGACCATGCTGCACGCAGTGACGTCCAACTGCTGCGATTCTGCTGATGTCACTCTGGATCATCCCGACACTGCAAAGTCAATACGTCATGTCCTGATGGACCAGCGACCCCACATCATCTCTCTCTGCGTCTGGACGGAAGTCACACCTCATGTCCACCTGCTTCGCAGCACTGAACCAACACCTCTTTCCTCAGAAGCCACAACTCCGCTGACATCACTCTGGATCATCGCAACACTGCAAAGTCGACAAATCACTTCCTGATGGACCAGCAACCCTACATCATCTTACTCTGCATCTGGACGGAAGTGGCGCATTACGTCCACCTGCTTCGCAGCACTGAACCAACACCTCTTTCTTATGAAGCCGTAAGTGACTGACGTGGCACCGACTCCAGCGACGCTTCTTTCCAACTGCGTGCAAAGTCCTTGTTCTTTGTTTTTAAAAGGTACTGTATCTGGGGGTCCGTATGACTCCGTGACTGGCACTGGTGGTGTCAGATTGTTGGGAATGACTCCGTCAACGAAACTGTGATAGCCCCAGTTGGAGCTATTGGGTTTCTTCTAAGCGCTTTAGTTGGATTCAATCTTTTAACCTTCATAACTTTGCTTGTGTACATTGAAAGTTTGTCGTTTCAACAGTATTTTAATCAGATGAATATTCTCTATTTTTTTTAAATCTTTGGGGTGCCTTTTTGTGGTGTTTTAATTGTGTTATTGTATACAGTTCTGCACAAATACCTTACACATTGCCTACTAAGTTGAGCCTGACTGCTCAGTGCCAAGGTATCAGAGGGTAGGCACGGAATAATTTGGATTGTGCTCTGACTTATGCTGACTAGGATTGTAGTCCCTACTTGGACAAGGATGCCACAAAGAAATTGGCACAGAGAAAAAAGGTATGCTGAACACTGACCCGAAAGCGGAACCGGAAACCGCTGAATCTTCATCGCTCCCTGTCTGCGTTCATGCCTGTGCCAAGGCGTGAAGAGTGGAGTATGGCGAGGAGGGTAAAGCTCCCCGAGTATCCACCGGGCCACTACCCGGCTCAGTTGAAGATGGTCTGAGGAGCTCGTGGTGAGGCTGGGGAGCGCCACGGAATGCCGAAGCCGAGGCACGATCTGGAGT
The DNA here is from genome assembly GCF_031143425.1 of Pleurodeles waltl. Taxonomy (NCBI): domain Eukaryota; kingdom Metazoa; phylum Chordata; class Amphibia; order Caudata; family Salamandridae; genus Pleurodeles; species Pleurodeles waltl. The sequence goes on along the minus strand of NC_090447.1, from coordinate 1,108,984,789 downwards.
TGAGACTCAGCAGCGGCTATAGCAGCAGACATAGGAGGAACAAGGAGGCGGAGTGAGGTGCAGCTGCGACCACGCCACAGCAGTTCGACGAGCAGGGAGTGAATGAAGAGCCCGAGGAGTGAGGCAGTGAGGAGGAGAGGCGGTGAGGTACCCGATGAGCTCGAGAAATACTGTGGTGTGGCAGAGGGGTCATGAAAGTGGATGCATAGCTTTCCACGGTCTTCCTAGTGGCCTGCCTAGAGAGCTGCAATCAGGGTCGTGGGGTTGGGTATCTTGGACACCCTTAGTGTTTTCTAACAGTCCCAGCGACCCTCTACAACCTACACTAGGCCTGGGGTCCATTCGTGGTTCGCATTTCACTTTTGGAGTATATGGTTTGTGTTGCCCCTAGGCCTATTTCTACCTATTGCATCCTATTGTGATTCTACATTGTTTGCACTACTTTTCTAACTGTTACTTACCTGATTTTGGTTTGTGTAGATATCATTTGTGTACATATAATTTGTTCCTTATTACTTACCTCCTAAGTGAGGGTATCCTCTGAGATACTTTTGGCATGTTGTCATTAAAATAAGGTACCTTTATTTTTAGTAACTCTGAGTATTGTGTTTTCTTGTGATATAGTGCTATATGATATAAGTGGTATAGTAGGAGCTTTGCATGTCTCCTAGTTCAGCATAAGCTGCTCTGCTATAGCTACCTCTATCAGCCTAAGCTGCTAGAACACCTTTATTCTACTATAAGGGATAACTGGACCTGGCACAAGGTGTAAGTACCACTAGGCACCCACTGTAAACCAAGAAAGCCTCCTACAACTGGTTTATGCAAGGAGAGCACCATGTGTGCCCTTCAAAGCATTACCAGAGGCCAGGAGAGACTACTCCTCTCAGGCCCTTAACACCTATGTCCAAAGGGAGAGGGTGTAACACCCTCTCTCAGAGGAAATCCTTTGTTCTACCTTCCTGGGACTGGGCTGCCCAGACCCCAGGAGGGCAGAAGCCTGTCTGTGGGTTGAGAGCAGCGGTAGCTGCAGTGAAAACCCCAGAGAACTGGTTTGGCAGTACCCGGGGTCCATGCTGGAGCCCCGGGATGCATGAGACTGGCACCCCAATATCAGATTTAGCATGGGGGGACAATTCCATGATCTTAGACATGTTACATGGCCATATTTGGAGTTATCATTGTGAAGCTACATATAGGTATTGACCTTTATGTAGTGCACACGTGTAATGGTGTCCCCACACTCACAAAGTCCAGGGAAATTGCCCTGAACAATGTGGGGGCAACTTGGCTAGTGCCAGGGTGCCCACACACTAAGTAACTTTGCACCTAACCTTCACCAAGTGAGGATTAGACATATAGGTGACTTATAAGTTACTTATGTGCAGTGAAAAAATGTCTGTGAAATAACGTGGACGTTATTTTACTCAGGCTGCAGTGGCAGTCCTTTGTAAGAATTGTCTGAGCTCTCTATGGGTGGCAAAAGAAATTCTGCAGCCCAGAGGGATCTCCTGGAACCTCAATACCATTGGTACCTAGGTACCATATACAAGGGAATTATAAGGGTGTTCCAGTGTGCCAATCAGAATTGGTACAATTAGTCACTAGCCTGCAGTGACAATTTTAAAAGCAGAGAGAGCAGAAACACTGAGGTTCTGGTTAGCAGAGCTTCAGTGATACCATTAGGCACCACACAGGGAACACATACAGGCCACAAATGTATGAGCACTGTGGTCCTGGTTAGCAGGATCCCAGTGACACATATCAAACATACTGACAACATAGGGTTTTCATTATGAGCACTGGGCCCTGGCTAGCAGGATCCCAGTGAGACAGTAAAAACACCCTGACATATACTCAAAAATATGCCGAACGTGGGGTTAACAAGGCTAGAAAGAGGCTAACTACACCAGACTACACTGGTTCAGGGATCCCCCAGCCCCTCCTCTGGTGCGAAACTGGGCAAAGGAAAGGGGAGTGACAACTCCCCTGTCCATCACCACCCCAGGGGTGGTGCCCAGAGCTCCTCTAGTGTGTCCCAAACCTCTGCCATCTTGAATGCAGAGGTGTAAGGATACAATGGAGGCCTCTGAGTGGCCAGTGCCAGCAGGTGACATCAGAGACCCCTCCTGATAGGTGCTTACCTGACTAGGTGGGCAATCCTCCTCTGAGGGCTAGTTAGGGTCTCTTCTGTGGGCTTCTCTTCAGATACTGAATGTAAGAGCTCACCAGAGTTCCTCTGCATCTCCCTCTTTGACTTCTGCCAAGGATCGATCGCTGACTGCTACAGGACAGCTGCAAAACTGCAACAAAGTAGCAAGAAGACTACCAGCAAGATTGTAGCACCTAATCCTGCCGGCTTTCTCAAATGTTTCCTGGTTGTGCATGCTCTGGGGACTGTCTGCCTACACCCTGCACTGGAAGCCAAGAAGAAATCTCCGTGGGTCGACGGAATCTTCCCCCTGCTAACGCAGGCACCAAACTTCTGCTTCACCAGTCCTCTGGGTCCTCTCACATTGTGACGAGCGTGGTCCCTGGAACACATGACCTGGATCCAAGTGACCCCGACAGTCCAGTGGTCCATCTGTCCAAATTTGGTGGAGGTAAGTCCTTGCTCCCCACGCCAGACAGTAATCCTGTGTACTGCGTGAACTGCAGCTGCTAGGGCTTCTGTGCACTTTTGTAAGGAATCCTTCATGCACAGCCAAGCCCCTGTCCCCAGCACTCCGTCCTGCTTTGCTCAACTCGCTGAGTTGACCACCAGCTTCGTGGGACCCTCCTTTGTAGTGTTGAGATGACCACTGTGCTCAGTTTTCTTGAACACATGTTCAAGTACTTCTGCTGGTGCTGCCTTCTTCTGCAGGGGCTATCTGTGTTGCAGAGCGCCCCCTCTGTCTCCTCCTCCAAGGGGCGACCTCCTGGTACTTCCTGGGCCCGGGCAGCACCCATTTTCTTCAACTGCAACCTTTGCAGCTAGCAAGTCTTATTTGCAGTCTTTCTGGGTGGAAATAACTCTTCATCCTCCAGCACGCCGTGGGACATCTTCTGTGCAAAGGAAAAGTTCCTGGCATCTTCCGTTGTTACAGAATCTTCAGCTTCTTCCACATGGAGGCAGCCATTTTGCACCATTATTTGGGGATTAGTGGGCTCCTGCCCCCCCGAACACTTTCGTGACTCTTGTACTTTGTCCCCTTTCCTTTAGAGGTCCTCAGGTCAGGAATACGTCTTCAGTCCTTTGCAGTCAGTTGTGGTCTTTGCAGAATCTCCTATCACGACTTTAGTGTGTTTCTGGGGAAGTAGGGTAACTTTACTCCTACTTTTCAGGGTCTTGGGGTGGGGTATCTTGGACACCCTTAGTGTTTTCTTACACTCCCAGAGACCCTCTACACACAACACTAGGCCTGGGGTCCCTAAGTCGTTCGCATTGCACTTTCTTAGTATATGGTTTATGTTGCTCCTAAGCCTATTGCATCCTATTGTATTCTCCAGTGTTTGTACTACTTTTCAAACTGTTTACTTACCTGATTTTGGTTTGTGTGTATATTTAGTGTATTTTACTTACCTGCTAAGGGAGTATATCCTCTGAGATATTTTTGGCACATTGTCACTAAAATGAAGTACCTTTATTTTTAGTAGGAGCTTTGCATGTCTCCTAGCTCAATCTAAGCTGCTCTGCTGTAGCTACCTCTATCAGCCTAAGCTAATAGAACACTACTAATCTACTAATAAGGGATAACTGGACCTGGCACAAGGTGTAAGTACCACCAGGCACCCACTATAAGCCTGTCCAGCCTCCTACACCATAATGCGGTAAAAAACAGAAAAGGGGAGCTGAGGATCTGGAACAGGGCCTCTCTGGAGCCCTCTGTATAGATCACAGAGAAGATGCAGAGTATTCAGAACATTCAGTGTACCCAGAACTCTCAGAATTTGTTCAGGCTACAGCTTTGTCTTTCTTCTCCTTCTTTATCCGCCCAGTCAGTTAGATCAGTCCACTAGCTGACATGGCACTCAAAAGCCCACAAGAAGGTGGTCCCCTTTTGTTGTCCACAGCGTCCTCAGCTGCTGGGCACCAAGATTTTGCTTTGCCTGATCTGGATTTAGATCTATGTCGGAGATATGGTTTCTAGGCTAAAGATTTTTCTCCTCCACCTGGGGACTCCAGGCCCACGTGTATTCCTCCATCCACAGGTTTGCACCTCTTTAAAAGTACTCCCTCAATTCTAGACTTGTGTATTCTCACCTGTCTGTGACACCTGCTCAAGAACTAAGCAGTATCTTGCCAATTTAACCCCCTGATAAAGGAGGTCAGGCTTTCAGCCTCTTTGAACAGCCTGGAAAATGTATTTTTATCAATCTTAAAGCTTCTGTAGAAATTTGTATCCTCGACTCCATGACAGCAAGGAATTGACTAAAAACAATAAAAAGGGGAACTTGATCTTAGACCCATAGAGGATCAGAGCTGCCTCCTCACAGTTATTAATTGATCAGAGAACCCCTAGTGTGGCTCCTAGGATGACTCCTAAGGTATGCTTGAGAGTGAATGTGAGTACACAAGCCGGTAAACCTCAGTGCAACAGGCCCTGTGATGCAAAGACATTATTGGACAGCCCAGTAGATTTTATTTGATTTATCTTCAATACCCCAATGGCCAAGTGTAAACAATTAGTAAAGTGCAAACAATCAGCAAAGTCCAAATAGAATACGCAGAAGGTATTCCCAATTTTTGAAAACTGATTGAAAAGATCGAACAGATCAAATTGACAGCTTAATAAGAAAGGGAGAATAAAATTACATTTCCCTGAGTTGATAGGTTCCCCGCAAATAGACCAGGAGTTATCGTCTTTGTCCCCCCATTCTCGCCTGCATGGAAGGGAGTATAAAACTGACCCTTCTCCCACCCATCCTTTGGAAATGCTTTCAGCCTTGAATCCAACAGCTATGCCTTTTTTGCTTCCAAGGCCGGTGGTTAAACTTAATGACATTAATGTATTTTCATCTGGGGAAGGAGCCCCTTCAATAGGTCATAATGTGAATACCCACGTAGTAGACTTTATTCCAATTTTTGATGCAGACTTAACTTTAAAAAGATCCACTCAGAGTATAGTACATTGAAACAAATTCTAAGCCATGACATTGCTTTTTTTTCCCCTAACGGTCTCTAATGCAGGATTTAAATCTAGGATCACATTTCGCTCTACACGTTTGGCTAATTTGGTCCTTCATAATGCTGACTTTTTGCAATGTCGTGGGATTGATGTAGTCCCTTTCTTGTGTGCCCCTGGAGACATGGTAGCGAACCAGGACTTTGATTGTCTTTTATCTCCTGAGCATTTTAAATACACTGAACATTCTGTGTTTCAATCTAGAATGTATCTGCATTCTCTTATAGTCTCCCTAATAGGGAATGATAGGCAGGTGCTATTGCGGGAATTATGACCTGCACCCAAGCAACAAAATACTAATGTTCTGGATGAGTGGGGTTGGCTCCTGGCTGTCCTAATTCATGCACAGGCCCCAGGTCCCTGTCCCAATTCTCTAACTAGCAGAGTCCTAAAAATTATTTCATGGAATGCAACATGGGTAAAATTCAGTAAGAAAAACTATGCTGTCTTAGCTTGTCAAATCCTGATTTGATCTCCATTCAGGAAACCTGGTCTGACATGGATTTATTATGGGACTACTATTTTGTTATTGACTGCAAGGCCACTATGTCTCAAAGGGGGCAGGCTAAATGGGGTGTGTGAGAAAGAAGCCTCTTTCCAGCATGGTTACCTCCATTTTTGGCCTCTTTTCAGTGTGTGTTTACGTTGTCACTGGGATTCTACTAGTCAGGATCCCAGTGCTAATAGTTTCTGGCCTACATGTCAGTATGTTCACTGTTTTGTCAGTATGATTGGCGGTGTCACTGGAGTCCTACTAATCAGAACTCCAGTGCTCATGCGCTGGCTGGTTCCAAATTTGTACTTACATACTGGTAACCCATTATTCCACTCCAAAGAGGTATACTGGAAACACCTTATAAGTCCCTAGTATATGGTACCTAGGTACCCAGGGCATTGGGGTTCCAGGAGATCCTTATGGGCTGCAGCATTTCTTTTTCCACCCATAGGGAGCTCAGACAAACACTTGCACAGGCCTGCCATTGCAGCCTGCATGAAATAACGCACACGTTATTTCACAGCCATTTTCACTGCACTTAAGTAACTTATAAGTCACCTATATGTCTAACCTTCACTTGCTGAAGGTTAGGTGCAAAGTTACTAAGTGTGAGGGCACCCCTGCAATAGCAAAGGTGCCCCCAAATAGTCCAGGGCCATTGCCCCAGACTTTGTGAGTGCGGTGATGCCATTACACACGTGCATTACATATAGGTCAATACCTATATGTAGCTTCACAATGGTAACTCCGAATATTGCCATGTAACATGTCTAAGATCATAGAATTGTCCCACCATTCCAAATCTGGTATTGGGGAGCCAATTCCATGCATCCTGGGGGCTCCACCATGCACCCCCAGCACTACCAAACCAGCTCTCTGAAGGTTGCACTGCAGCTACAGCTGCTGCCACCTCACAGACAGGGTTCTGCCCTCCTGGGGTCTGTGCAGCCCAGTCCCAGGAAGGAAGAACAAAGCATTTCCTCTGTGAGCAGGGTATAACACCTTCTCCCTTTGGAAATAGGTGTTACAGGCTGTGGAGGGGTAGCCTCCCCCAGCCGCTGGAAATGCTTTGAAGGGCACACATGGTGCCCTCCTTGCATAAACAAGTCTACACCTTTTCAGGGACCCCTTCTCCCCTGCTCTGGCGTGAAACTGGACAAGGGAAAGGAGAGTGACCACTCACCTGTCCATCACCACCCCAAGGGTGGTGCCCAGAGATCCTCCAGTGTGTCCCAGACTTCAGCCATCTTGATTTGCAAGGTGTTGGGGCACTCTGGAGGCCTCTGAGTGTCCAGTGCCAGCAGATGATGCCAGAGACCCCTCCTGATAGGTCCTTAGCTGATCCTCAGGGCTATTTAGGGTCTCTCCTGTGGGATCTCTTCAGATTCTGCTTGCAAGTTTGCTTCAGGAATCCTCTGCAACAACTTCTGACTCTTCTGACCTCGGATCAACTGCAGCCTGCTCCAAGAAATGCTGTAACTGCAAAAAAGTGTCTACAAGAGCCACTTTTCTTCAGCAACCCCAGCTCCAAGTCAGCAACTGCAACAGTTTCCATGGTGCGCGTGCTGTGGGGACTTCCTGTCTTCATACTGCACCAGAAGGACCAAATAAATCTCCTGCTGAGTGACGGAGTCACGCCCCTCCGCCAAGCAGGCACCTTCCAAGACGACGGCCGGTACTCTGGGACTCCTCTCACAGTAATGAGCGTGCTCTTAAGGACACAGATGTTGGACATCATCAATATAGACTGTCCTGAGGTCCTGCTGACGCAATTTGGAGGAGGTATGACCTTGCCTTCTCTGAGAGCCACAGTACCCCTGTGTACTGTGTCTTCTTCACGTCCTGAGGCCTCTGCGCACTCTTTGCAGAATTCCTTCATGCACAGCCTGGCCCAGGTCCCCAACACTCCATCCTGTGATGCTCAACTCACTGATTGTTCTCCATCGGCGTGGGACCTTCTTTTGTTGTGCTGCATCACATGCATTTTGCACCTCCTTCGTCCCTGGATCCTGTGACTCCCAGGGGTGCTGGCTGGCATCCTGAGGGCTCCCTAAAGTGCTGGGAGCCCGATCTTCCTCCTCACACAGAGTTGAAGCCCCCAGGTCCCTTCTGGATCCATCCAGCATCATTTTGATGCAAAATGCTTATTTGTCATAGCCAAGGCTTGTTGGCGACTTCCAACACGAAATCACATCTGCAACGATCTTCATGCCATGGGACATCTTTTGCATCATGCAGTAACCCGCTGGCATCTTCCTAGGGTTCATTTCTGCAGTCTTAGACTAACCATGGACTCTTCTTTTGATCCCCTTCTGGGTTGGCAGGGGTTCCTGTCCTTCCTGGAACGTCTTTCGAACTTCTAGACTTGGTCTGCTTCCTTTGCAGGTCTTCAGGTCCAGGAATCCAGCAGTTGTTCTTTGCAGACCTGGTTGGCTGCTGCAAAAACCCCAATCATGAGGTGTAGTGTATCCTATGGAAACTTGCAGTACTTTACTCCTGCTTTTCTGGGCTCTGGGGTGGGGTGATTTACTTAACTATACTGTATTCTTACTCTCCCAGCGATTCTGCAGACACTACACTTGCCTAGGGGGAAAAACTTGATTTGCATTCCACTTTCTTAGTATATGGTTTGTGTTGCCCGAGACCTATTTTCTTCCATTGCACTCTATAGTATTTCCTATTGTTTGCATTGTTCTATGACTATTTACTTGTCTAATTTTGGTGTCTAGTGTATATATTGTGTATTATACTTACCTCCAGAAGTAGTATTGTCTCTAAGATATTTTTGGTACTGTGTCACCCCAAAAAATACCTTTAGTTTTGGTAACACTGAGTATTGTCTTTACTTGTGTTTAAGTACTGTGTGACTATAATTGGTATTGCATGAACTTTGTATGTCTCCTAGTTCAGCCTAAGATGCTCTGCTATAGCTACCTCTATCAGCCTAAGCTGCTAGAACACTACTACTTCACTAATAAGGGATACCTGGACCTGGTATAAGGTGTAGGTACCCAAGGTTCCCACTACAAACCTGGCCAGCCTCCTACAGCAGCCATCTGAGACTACAGGGGAAGGGTTGGAGCCTCCCCCTACCACTGCCAGCACTGACACCTGCACTGCCACTGCCACCACTGAGCAGCCGTCACCGCCGGCGGATAGTGTGTAGTCCTGCATCCATGGGCCGTTGTGCAGCCTAGCCCCTCCAAATCCTGTGGGTCTGACACTCAGGTGAGAGTCTGTGACCTTGTACTCCCCAAGATCTGCATCACAGGGCATGTTGCCCCCGCCAGAACCAGTGGAGAAGCCATCCATTCACCCCATCCTTCCCAGGATGAAGCTCACTGGGTACAATGCCCCCTCCAGAACCAGTGGAGATGCCATCCACCCACCCCGTCATTCCCAGGATGAAGCTCACTGGGCACAATGCCCACTCCAGAACCAGTTGAAGAATCCATCCACTCACCCCATCCTCCACAGGATGAAGATCACTGGGCACAATGCCCCCTCCAGAACCAGTGGGCAAGTCACCCACTTGAGAGACTGGTGCCTTGCACTCCCCAGGACCAGGCAGTGGGAAATCATCCACTTGAGAGACTGTGGCCTTTCACTCCCCATGGCCAGGCAGTGGGCAAATCACCCACTTGAGAGACTGTGACCTTGCACACCCCATGACCAAGCACAGGGCATGTTGCCCCCTCCAGAACCAGTGGAGAAACCATCCACTCACCCTATCCTTCCCAGGATGAAGCTCACTGAGCACAATGCCCCCTCCAGAACCAGTGGAGAGGCCATCCACTCACCCCATCCCTCCCAGGATGAAGCTCACTGGGCACAATGCCCCCCCCCAGAACCAATGGAAGAATCCATCTACTCACCCCATACATTCCAGGATGAAGCTCACTGGGCACAATGCCCCCTCCAGAACCAGTGGAGAATCCATCCACTCACCCCATCCTTTCCAGGATGAAGCTCACTGGGCACAATGCCCCCTCCAGAACCAGTGAAGAAGCCATCCACTCACCCCATCCTCCACAGGATGAAGATCACTGGGCAGAATGCCCCCTCCAGAACCTGTGGGCAAGTCACCCACTTGAGGGACTGTGGCCTTGCACTCTCTAGGACCAGTCAGTGGGCAAATCACCCACTTGAGAAACTGTGGTCTTGCACTCCCCACGACCAAGCACAGGGCATGTTCCCCCTTCCAGAACCAGTGGATCAGCCATCCACTCACCCCATCATTCCCAGGATGAAGCTCACTGGGCACAATGCCCCCTACAGAACCAGGGGAGAGGCCATCCACTCACCCCATCCTTCCCAGGATGAAGCTCACTGGGCACATTGCCCCCTCCAGAACCAGTGGAAGAAGCCATCCACTCACCCCATCCTTCCCAGGATGAAGCTCACTGGGTACAATGCCCCCTCCAGAACCAGTGGAGAAGCCATCCAATATCCCCATCCTCCACAGGATGAAGATCACTGGGCACAATGCCCCCTCCAGAACCAGTGGGCAAGTCACCCACTTGAGGGACTGTGGCCTTGCACTCCCCATGACCAAGCACAGGGCATGTTGCCCCCTCCAGAGCATGTGGACAAATCACCCACTTGAGAGACTGTGGCCTTGCACTCCCCAGAACCAGGCAGTGGGCAAATCACCCACTTGAAAGACTGTGGTCTTGCATTCCCCAGGACTCCGCAGTGGACAAATCACCCTCTTGAGAGACTGTGGCCTTGCACTCCCCAGGACAAAGCACAGGGCATGTTGCCCCCTCCAGAGCATGTGGATAAGTCACCCACTTGAGAGATTGTTGACTTTCACTCCCCAGGACCAGGCAGTGGGTAAATCACCCACTTGAGAGACTGTGGCCTTTCACTTCCCAGGACAGAGTGATGAGCATATTGCCCGTTTCAGGACCTGTGGTGTTGTACCATCTTACGGCTGAGGTGTCCCCCCCATTCCTCGTACCCCTGAGGTGCCTGTCTATTTTCAACCTGAAACCCCTGCAGTGTTCTCTCCGTGTTGTTGCAAGAGTAAGGTTGGGCCTTGGACTCTGTGATGTGGCCCACGGACATTGAGGACTGGGCAGTGTCCCTTGCATTGTAAATATGTATATACTTGTTGATTTGGATGCACAAATTTCAACTATATTTATCTGATTACAGCCCTTTTACGCTATAGTAGTTGTCCTTGCATTATTCCTGAGGAGTACGGGGTGTATATGTTATGTTACTGCATCTGGTTGTGTGTGTGTGGTGTTGGGGATGTTGCGTGTTGCGTGACACTCTCTTTTTCCTCCCTCTCCCCTGTGTGCTAGGTGGCTCTACTCACCTTGGTCGTCTTCGCCGGAGTTGTAGTTCGTAATGGAGCAGGAGGTAGAAGAGCATGGGGAAGACATGCAACTCGGGCTCCATAGCGACGTGCATCTTCCTTGAGTCTCCAGAGGTGAGTCATTTCCCTTCTGTGTAATGTTTCTGCCAGGCTTTTGATGTCGTTGGTACCACCCCGGAAAAGGTGGCAGATAGGTGGGTCATATTACTGTGAGTGGTACATTGTCTTCCGCCCTGGCTTTTGGCGGTTACCGCCGTGGTGCCTGGTGGTTTCGCCATGGTGGTCGGTGTGTTAAAGTGGCTGTCTGTCTGAGCGGTTTCCGCCATGGTCATAATTTCATATTTATTACCGCCAACCTGTTGGCTGTATTACTGACGCTTCATCACCAACCGCCAGGGTTGTAATGAGGGTCTTAATCTTTTGAAAATTCACATCTTGACTTGTGTACGTTTGATTTTTGTTGTTTTGCTCTTGTTTGATTTAGATAAATATTCCTTACTTTTCTAAACTGGTGTGGTGTCCATTTTGTAGTGTTTTCACTGTATTACTGTGTGTGTTGGTACAAATAATTTACACACTGCCTTTGAGATAAGCCTGACTGCTTGTGCCAAGGGAGTGAGCAGGGGTTATCTTAAGTGTGTATCGTCACTGCCCTGACTAGAGTGAGGATCCTTGCTTGGTCAGAGTATAAATTGACTGCCAACCAGAGACCCTATGTCTAACATTGGTGATCAACGGTGTGGATTGAACTTGACATACATTGATTGAATGTAAACTACTGTTTTTAGAGGAGACCATTAAGTCGTCATACTACTTGTTTTTGCTTTTTGTCTTTTTGGACTTTCTCCTGCTTCCATATTTTTGGGAATTTTTAAACTTCTTTTGGGAACCCTCTGATTGTTTAAGGAACTCCGCACTTTTGAGTGAACCATACCAACATGTCTCAATCTTGCGATGCACCAGCTTAGTCTACAAAGGCTATTTATGAGTTGGAGAAACTGGTGGAGTACACAGTGGCTCAACTTCAGCAATTTTGTAAAGTTCTTGCCTGCCCAATTGAGAGTTCAGACAGGAAAAAACATTGAGGGCCTGGGTGGCAGCCAAGGAGGCTGGAGGCACACAGAGGAAGAGGATGATGTTGAGGAGGTGCAGAGTGTTCATAATATGGCAGTGAGTGTGCCAGTTATGCCTGGGGGAAGTTCTCCAGGGCAGGTAGCAGTGTGTCATCCAAGGGTCAGACTCCTGAGGAGTTGCAGGACAGAAAGGCAGAGAGGATGCACTAGTTGCAACTAGAGAACCGTAAAATAGAGATGGGAGAGAGAAGGTTGGCCATGGAGGAGAAAAATATGCTATTGGCTCATGAGCTCAGTTTAAGGGAGTTCAATCAGAAGTGCCAGCCTATCAGAGATGGTAGCAGCAGTACCTAGGTGCAGCCTGAGAGGAGAGTACACATTCCAAAGGACTTGGCAAAGGAATACGAGAGGGAGGATGACATATATCTATGGTTTAAGGGGTATGAGTCAGCTCTCCACATGAACATGGTCCCTGATGCACATTGGGGGAGGGTCTGCGGAAGCACTTTGATGTAGAGGGGAGGGACACTCTGACATCCTTATGGGATCCTCAGGGACTCACCTACTCTAACATGAAGGATGCCCTGCTCACAAGATATGGTGTCACACCTGAGCAGTACAAGGAAAAGTTTAGTTCCAATAAGAAAAAGGATTCCCAAACTTGGAAGTGTGTAGACTCTTTTTGTAGGTCACTGGATGGTTGGGTGAAGGGCAGTAAGGTGACAGCATTTGAGGGTCTGTACAATTTTATTGGTTGGGAGCATTTGTATAGCCTTTGTTTTCCAGAGCTGCGCCATCACCTAATTGACAGCAAGCTGACTGATCCCAAGAAGCTTGAGCAGGAAGTGGATAGGTGGGAGAGTAACAGGGTCCAGAAGAGGTATGGGGGAGACAAAGCCAAGTGTGTGCAGGGTCTCCATCAGTAGAAGTGGGGGGGTTAGGTGGAAATAGGGAAGCCCCAAACTAATTCCCAGGATAAAGATTCCCAGCCCCAAGTTGAAAAGAAACTATGGGTTTGTACAGGGAAACCTGCAGAGAAGGGTCCCTGCAAGTGCTTTGCATGTGATCAGGTGGGTCACATGAGGGGGCTCCCAAATTTCCCAAGGAGATATAGACATGCACTGGTGCTCAGTCGCAGGGTTTGGCCAGTGTAGCACTTGGGGAGGAGTTGGTTCCAGGTGGGTGGGAGCCAGCTGAAATGACCCTTGTCTCACTAGGAGACAGTGAGAGGGTCCAGAGGACCCTTGGGCCTGAAAACACTAAAAGGTACAGGCAATGGGTGTCCACAAATGGACAGAGGGTGGAGGCTCTGAGAGACACATGAGCTAGTGCGACTACTGTGAGAAGTCACCTGGGGCCAGATGTAACTCGCAAAATGCGAGTCGCAATTTGTAATGCAGGGAAAAAAAACGGTCCGAAATAGCGACTCGCACCCGGACTCGCAACGCAGTGTGCAAGTCCGCAGATTGCGAGGTCGCTTTTTGCGAGTGTGCAAAAAACGAACACGCAATTAGCGAGTAGGTGTCGCAAATTGCGATTACCTTGAAAATTGCTTACAGGTGCAGCAGAACACTCCAGAAACCACACCAGAACACTCTGGAAACACTTCCTGGCACATGATGATGACATCACAGCCAGGAAGTTTACAAATACACCTGGGAGGAGGGAGGACCACACCCTTTTATAACTGCTGAATTTCACACAGGACAAACAGCAGCTGCCATGGAGGGAACCCCAAGAAAGAGGAAGCAAAACATTTCTGAGAGGGAGCTGGAGGTGCTGACAGAGGAATGCTGTCAGCACTATGATGACTTGTTTGGGAGAGCAGCCCACAATGTTCCTGAGGCCACAAAAAAACAACTGTGGCAGGACATCCAGGACAAGATCCATTCCCTGGGGGTGAGCCATAGGACCATCGACGACATCAAGAAGAGGTGGTATGACCTCCGCTCCCGGACCAAGGAGAGGGTGGCGGAAAGGCTCCGGGAGATGAGAGGCACAGGAGGGGGACCATCGTCTGTGCCACCACCCACACCCCTGGAAGAAAGGGTGGAAGAAACCTTGGAGCAGGAGGCAGTGTCTGGATTTGGGGACCTGGACACCTCAGAGCCCAGCACATCAACCGGTGAGTACCATGTGATATGCCTGTACCCCTATCAATGCCATACCCCCACCCACCATGTACTCAGGGGCATGCACAACCAAAATAGCTCCATTTCAGGGTAGCAAATGCCAGAATGATGCATTATGGGAAATGTAGTCAAGTAGGCAGTTCATAGGCAAATGTTTATTAGGAAGTGTGCAATAGATAGTAGACACTGAAAGTCTGTTCCCCATGTCCCACAGGTCTCCAGCAAGACACCACCAACACTCCAAGCACCCAGGCCCATGAGGACACCCCAGGACCCCCCATCACCCCCACCTGCACGGTCAGCAGCATCCCTGCAGTAGCCACACCTGCTGCAACAATTCCGCAAGAGGCTGCCCCAGCAACAGGCAGGGAGGAGACAGGTGGAAGCACAGGGCAGCCACCGCTGCGCAGGCGTCGCAGGTCAATACCATCTGGGCTGCAGTCTGCATCAGGGCTACTTCCTCCAACCACCAGTGAGGGACATCTGCTGCGTGGTCAGCGCCTGTAGAACAGAATTTTGGGCAGAATTAGTGGTGTGCTGCACCGCTTTGTGCGCAACAACCATGCCAGCATGCAGCACCTCAACACACGGATGGACATGATCTGCAGTAACACTGGGGACCTTGCCCTTGCCATGAGGGAACTGGCGGGAGGACTACTGGCCCAGGCAGAGGGTGGGCGGCGCAGGGATCGGCAGATCATGCACAGACTGGACAGGATGGCCACATCCATCGGCAGGCTCGCCATGAATACCACAGGCCTGTCGAGGAGGACAGTTGGGCTGCAAGTGGAGATGGGCCATTTCACTGGGGATGTGGCAAGGGGCCTGGGACGTCTCACCCACATTATCGAACTGATGGAGACACGGGAAATGTCGAGGGCCACAGGGGAAACACCCCAGGACAGTGAGGAGGGCTCAACAGTGAGCAGTGTCTCTGTCACTGACAGCAGGGTGCTCAGGAGTGGCAGGCAGAGCACCACGGAAGCAGCAGGGACCAGCCAGGCTGGCAGGAGGGGCAGAAGGTCTTAGAGATCACCCTGGACCATTAAATGTGGCACGTGACGTTAATGTGCCACATGCCTGGTTGGCATTTTACTGCCCATGGACAATCTTCACTTGTGAATAGTTTATTTAATACACTAATAACACAGTTATTTTTTTGCCACTTAACAAATGGAGTTTTTGGTTAATAGGTGAGTATGGTTGGAGTTGACACGTACCGTCCAAAATATTGTGTTGCAATGTGTTCCCGTCTCAGTCTGCCTTGATTTGCCAAACTCCTATCCCCATGATGGCGATGTGGTTGTTCTTGCTCTTCATCATCAGGATCTGGGTCTGCAGGGGTGAGAGGTAGCCCACGTCGGGTGGCTATGTTGTGGAGGATGGCGCATGCGACCACAATTTTAAATGCGGTAATGGGGGTGTATTGGAGGGCACCTCCACTGCGGTGGAGGCATCTGAATCTTGCCTTCAGGAGTCCGAAGGTGCGCTCAATGAGGTTCCTGGTCCTCTTATGTGCACTGTTGTATTGCCTCTCTGAATCATTGCTGGGTGTTAAAAACTGAGTCATGATCCAAGGCCTGAGAGCATATGCACTGTCACCTGTTGGGCACAAAAGTACACTGTTAGGAAGTCCAGATTGTCGTGCACAGTGACCTGTGTGTATGTCTGCAAGTGTCTGTGGCTCTACCTAGGAGGTAACCGTCTCCGAATTCCCCCCGTTCCAGGCGTTGATGTATCCCACTATGCCTAAAAATGTATGAGTCATGGGTACTGCCTGGAAACTTAGCTACAATATCAGTGATGACATAATGGGCGTCACAAACCACCTGAATATTGAGTGAGTGGGTACACTTTCTGTTGCGGAAAATGTGTTCTAGATTAGCAGGGGGGCATATTTGAATGTGTGTCCCATCTACACACCCTATGACATGGGGAAAGTGGGCAATGCAGTAAAAGTCCAGCTTGGTGCTGTTCATTTCTGCCTCATTCCTTGGTAAGTATATGAAGTGGGACATGTGCGTGACTAAGGCATCTAGGAATGCCCTGAGGAACCTTGACACTGCACTTTGGGATACCCCACCTGCCACAGCAATGACCCCCTGATAGCTCCCTGAGGCCAAGAGGTGCAGTGAGCATAGCACTTGCACATGCGTAGGGATGGCGCAGCCACGCAGAGTTTGGTGCTCTAGCTGTGGTTTGAGTAAATCTATTAATTCTAGGATGGCTGCGCTGCTAAGGCGGTATTTGTCATAGATCTCATCCGACGTTTGCTGAAAAACAGTCTGTCTTGTTCTATATATCTTCTCCTGTCTGTGGCCCCTCCTCCTCCTCTGCTGGGCTGCGTGGACTCTCCTTCTCACTGCTATCAGGTATATCTCCGCCATCTTGTGTAACCCAGATGCCTTTGGGTCTCCTTTTATACTTTGGTAATGGTTACCACCTGCTCTGAGTTAGTGGTAAATGGGACATGCAAACTGGGCTTTTTGCGACTAGTCGCAATTTGCGAGTTGCAATTGCATAAGGTTTACGACTCGCAAATTGCAACTTGGTATTTGCGGGTCGCAAAATGGGGTCGCAACGGATGCGACTCGCAAACGGGTCCCATCGCTTTTTGCGAGTCGGAAATGGGCTTTTTGCATCCCATTTCCGATTTTGCACTGTCGCAAATTGCGATTCTGCCCGTTTGCGAGTCGCAAACCTTTGCTACATCTGGCCCCTGGTGTCTGAAGAACAGGTATTTCCCCATGTACTTCACCATGTAGTTGCAGTAGACAACTCTGAGTGCCTGTGCAAAGTGGTGCAGGTTCCCTTTAAATGGGGCGACCACAGGTTCCTTGAGGGGAGATGTGAGTCTGACCATGCCTGTAGATTGTCTGCTCAGCAATGACCTGGAAGATTCCACTTGGAAGAAGGTGGAACACAGGTCTCACTTGGAAATGTTGGGTTTGCCTGGGTGAGTGTGTGTGTCCACCCGGACAATGGCAGCCTGTCAGGATGATCAGGAGAATCTGGAGCCTGAAAGAGTGGCCCAGGTGTATGCCAGAAGGAGGAAGAGCAAGGGGTGTGAGAAAGAGGCCCCAGAAGTTCCCACTGTCCAGGAGGTGGCTGAAGGTTAGGGGGATGCCCTGGAGCCTCAGGGTAACAGGTGGCTAAGCTGGGGAAGGTCCCTGAGCTGACTCATTGGAGCAGGAAGGGGGATCGACCAGGGAAGCAATATGTGAGGCACAGAATACATGCCCTACTCTGGAGGGTTTGTGGCAGAAGGCTGCGGACCAGGTGTCTGGCAAGGAGTCTGGGTCACATCTGATTTATTGGGAGGATGGCCTCCTTTATAGCGAGCCTAAAGTTGCTGAGCCTGAAGTAGCATATGTGCTGGTGGTACCCTAGTGTTAAGAGTCTTCCTACTGGGTTGGCTCCTGATGTGCCTTTAGCTGGACATTTGGGGAAGGACAAGCCCTTTGAGAGGCTTGTCACCCACTTTTACTAGCCCCAAATGTGCAGGCACTCTGAATCATATTGTAGGTCTTGCCAAACTTATCAGGCAAGTAGCAAGGGTGGTCGGAAATGTAAGGCTCCCCTCCAACCTTTTCCACTTGTCAGCACCCCCTTTGAAAGGGTCAGTATTGACATTGTGGGGCCTCTGAATCCCAAGACAGCCATGGGCAACAGTTTTATCCTGGTCTTGGTGGACCATGCCACCTCGTACCCAGAAGCTAAACCTCTGAGGTCAATCTGAGCCCCTGTGGTGGGCCATACATTGATGGGGGTTTTTACCTGCATGGAGTTCCCAAAATAGGTGGTATCTGATAGGGGTACCAACTTCATATCTACATGTATGAAGTCCCTGTGGAAGGAGGGTGGGGTGACATGCAAGTTCACCACTCCTTACCACCCCAAGGAAATGGCCTGGTTGAGAGATTCAACAGCACCCTGAAAGGCATGATCGTGGGCCTGTCAGAGACCTTGAGGCGTAAGTGGGACATCCTCTTGCTATGCCTGGTTAGGGAAGGCTTTGAAAATGCCTCCTGTAAGACCCCCCCAGGATGTTATTTACCTACATGCTGGTTTTCAGGAACCAGACAGCCTGCTTCAGGAAGACATGAGAGGCTTGTATGACCAGAATGCAACTCTGGTTGACCTTCAGCCTGGCCAGAAAGTGTGGGTGATGGCCCCAGTGGAACCTAAGGCTCTCCATGACAAATGGACTGGGCCTTTTGAGGTGATGGAGTGCAAGAATGATGTCAGCTACCTGGTGAACTTGAGGACTCCCAGGAACACTTTGAGGGTCCTGCATGTAAACCCCCTCAAACCTCACTTTGAGAGGTCTGAGTTGACAATGCTCACACAAACAGATGATGGGGTGATGGAAGAGAGTGAGCCTCTTCCTGACCTCCTGTCTGCTCAGGAGAAAGATGGGTCTGGGGAGGGTGTGAACCTCCTCCCCTCCCTGACCCCATAGCAACAGAGGGACTGTCACCAGGTGTTATGACAGTTTGCCTCATTACTTGCCTTGATCCCACGGGTCACTCATTTGTATACACATGATGTGGATACTGGGAACAGTCCATCTGTAAAACACAAGATTTACAGCATGACTGACAAGCTCAGGGCTAACATCAAGGACGAGGTGTCCAAGATGTTAGCTTTAGGGGTTATTGAGTTTTCCAGCAGTCCTTGACCCAGTCCTGTGAAGCCTATCTGGATGACGCTGCGCTGTTCTGCTCCAGCTGGAAGGAACACCTGCAGCACCTCAGTAAAGTGTTGGAGGGTCTGAAGAAGGCAGGCCTTATTATTAAGGCAAGTAAGTGCCAAATAGGGCAGGGTTCTGTGGTGTACTTGGGACACTAGGTGGGGAGTGGTAAGGTGGCACCGCTACATCCAAAGATTGACACCATTCTGGCTTGGAGCCTCCTAAGACCCAGACTGATGTGAGAGCCTTTTTAGGTCTCACATGATAATATAGGAGGTTTGACAAGGGATATGACACTATTGTTGCTCCCTTGACGGAGTTGACCTCCAAAAAGCATCCCAGAACGTTGATCTGGACTGAGGCTTGCCAGACAGCTTTTGATGCACTGAAGGCAGCCATGTGCATGGCACCCGTGCTAAAAGTACCTGACTTCTCTAAAGAATCGGTTGTGCAGACTGATTCTTCATAGCATGGTGTGGGAGCAGTCTTGTCACAGCTAAGTGAAGTGGGCCTAGACCAGCCTGTACCA
This sequence comes from Pleurodeles waltl, assembly GCF_031143425.1. Classification (NCBI taxonomy): domain Eukaryota; kingdom Metazoa; phylum Chordata; class Amphibia; order Caudata; family Salamandridae; genus Pleurodeles; species Pleurodeles waltl. The sequence goes on along the minus strand of NC_090447.1, from coordinate 1,108,965,375 downwards.
TTCACTAGTGGGAGGTTACTTTCCCGGGCACGTAGGTAGAGTGCAATTGAGCGTGAAGCTTTTGCTGTGGTCTGGGCATTGAAGAAGCTAAGACCCTACTTGTTTGAGACTCAGGTCCGGGTTGAGACAAACCACAGGCCCCTCAAATGGTTAATGCAGATGAAGGGTGAGAACCCAAAACTGCTAAGGTGGTCCATTTACATACACGGAATGGACTTTACGGTGGAACACCGCCCTGGAACAGAACACACCAGTGCTGATGGTTTGTCCAGATTCTTCTGCCTTAGTGATAAGAACTCCCATGAGGTTGGGTAGTTCTCTCCCCTTTTAGTTGGGGGGGACATGTCTTAGACCTAGCATCCTTGGCGTGGTCTCCCCTGTCTTTTTTTTTTGCTTCTGCTTCCCTTGTTTTGACTGTGTGCTGGACTTTTTTTTGTGCTGTTTTTGGTACTCTGGGTACTTTACCACTGCTGACCAGTGCTAAAGTGCAAGTGCTCCCTGTGTAAAATGTATGTGTAATTGACTTTTCCATGATTGGCACATTTGATTTACTAGTAAGTCCCTAGTACGGTGCACTAGAGGTACCCAGGGCTTGTAAATCAAATGCTACTAGTGAGCCTGCAGCACTGGTGGTGCCACCCACAAGAGTAGTCCTGTAAACATGACTCAGACCTGCGACTGCAGTGTCTGTGTGTGCATTTGTAACCTGCCAATTCCACCTGGCAGGTGCACCCACTTGCCATGCCTAAACCTTCCCTCTTTATAAATGTAAGGCACCCCTAAGATAGGCCATAGGTAGCCCCATAGGCAGGGTGCAGTATACGTTAAAGGAGGGACATGTACTGATGTGTTTTACTTAATGCCAAATTCAGTTTTCACTGTTGCAAGGCCTATCTATCTCTAGGTTAACAATAGGGTTCCTTCTAAATATCTTTTAAGTGCAGTTTCCCTTTGAGATCCAACAGAAATCTTTGGCATCTCTGAACTCACGATTTAAAAATACATCTTTTGGTAAAGTTGTTTTTTAAATTGTCAGTTTGAAAATACCAATTTTAGAAAGTGGGCATGTTTTGCTTAAACATTTCTTGGCTCTGCCTGCTTGTGTATTCCCTGTCTGGGACAGACTGACATTTGGGCTGTTTGTGAATCCCCTCTACACAGTGACACACAGGGAGCTGGGGAATAGCCTGCATATCCTGACGGGCCATCTCAGCTAGAGAGGAGGGAGGAGTGGTCACTTACACCTGAATGGGCTGTGCCAACCCTCACACAGTGCAGTCTCGGACCCCCTGGAATGAGTCTGGAGCCAGGCCTGGGCAAGGCAGGATCTTCTGAGCAGCAGAGACTTTCCTTTGAAGTTTGCCTACTTGAAAGTCAGAAAGGGGTATAAGTAGAAGACCCCAAATCCCACATTTTTAGATTACATCTGGAATCAAGAGGAACCTCTGCCAAGGAGAAGAGCTGAAGAGCTGGAGGAGGAGTACTGCCCCATTGCCTGTGAGTTTGATTTGCTGGGTTTGCCTGCAGTTGCTGCTTCTGCCTGAAAGAGGACAAACACAGGACTTTGTGGTATGTTCCTGTTAGTGAAGAATCTCCAAAGGGTTGGATTGAGCTTGCCTCCTGTTTTGAAGTCTCAGGTTAATCAAAGTCTTTCTCTGCCAGCACCTGGACTCTCTGCTGAGACTCCTGCCCTGCCAACTGCTGCCCTGCCCAGTCTCTGGGTCCTTGAGAGGTGAAGTTGGCAGAACAAGGACTGAAATCCATGCACAGAACAACATGCAGGAAAAATGTTGATGCACCACCTGCAATACGGCTGACAAGATGCGCCATCCGTTTCGTGGCTGCAATTGATGCTTCACCTGCATCGCGGCTGGGAGATCGATGCATCACAGCTGGGGAAACAATGCAAAACCCGCTTGCAGCTGCTGACAACGACGTAAACCCCATGCAGTGCGGTCTTCCAACACTATGTGGTTGGATTTCTTTTGCTTCATTGCTGGGCATCAAAAATCAATGCAAACCTGTGTTAATCCGAGGTGGCCATCTGGAAATCGATGCATTGCTCTCTTGCCGGAGAAAAAAAACAACACATCGTCAACCCTACCAGAGAAGAAAATGATGCATGGCCTCACTTGCAAGTAAGGGATCACCGCATGGCTGACTTTTGAGATGCACGCTCGCACGTGCGGCTCTATTTTTGACGTAAACCAGGTACTTTGTTTAAAATCAATGTTTGCATTGTTTCTTATGGAGTAAGACTCGTATTCTTTTGAAAATTCATAGCTTGACTTGTGTATGTTTGTTTTTTGTTGTATAGTTCTTGTTTGATTTAGATAAATATTCTCTACTTTTCTAAACTGGTGTGGTGTTCATTTTGTAGTGTTGTCACTGTGTTACTGTGTGTGTTGGTACACACACTTTACATATTGCCTTTGAGATAAGTCTGATTGCTTGTGCCAAACTACCAAGGCTGTAAGCAGGGGTTATCTTAAGTGTGTATCTCCACTGCCCAAACTAGAGTGAGGGTCCCTGCTTCGACAGAGTGCAAACTGACCGCCACCCAGAGACCCCATTTCTAGCATCTACTGATAAGTTTCTAATACTTGTGGTCATTCTGATACACATGATGGGTAAACCAAAATGTTGCAGTTATGTTTTTGACATCCTTTTATGTGGCAACATGTTTCTGCACCCAAATTGTCACAAAAGGGTATCTGGCCTTTGTCAGGGAAGAGGGAATCAATGCTCTAAATAGTGTGTGTGTGCTTGTACAGAGGTAAAAGTGAGTCTTACCTTTCAGATTAGTAGGCATGTTTTAGTCCCTTATCTTAGGGTTGTTCAGAACACCTGGTTTTGGCAAAAAATGATACCTTCTGAGGTTTGTTGTACATTGGAAGTCACTTGGGTTTTATATGGGGCTCACGACTTGACGAATGTGTGACTATAGAATTGAAGTGGTAGCTGAAATCCTATATACATAGCAACTTATCACAATTTCAACAGTACAGATGGTCATATGTCACTTGATGATTCCATTATACGTTGCTGGGATTAAAGTCTGTCTCCAAACTGTTACTGGGCTGTGGAATATTTTCAACATATGTTATGTTTATTTAAAAAAAATACTTTTTTTCAGATCATTCTTGCTGGCTACTCCGGTTTAGTGCCACAGCCAGACAGTCAGTGGAATTTATTAATTGGTGTAGCAAGGCCTGACTGGCCATAACAGTCATAGGGAAGCTGGAAGGGTGGGGGCATCTTTTGTTACTGGGTACCGGTTTTATAGTGGTACAGCAGTTTCAAAAGAACTTCAGATTTCCTTGTATATCCAACAGTTCTTAGGTAACAATAAAAGTGCCAAGACAACACTTGTGATTAATGTAGCTCCTGGAGAGAAGAGATCAGAGTTTAGTGGTGGTTTTCACTCATCTTAGGTAGCCCAGAGTGTTGACATCCTTGCTGCAAATAACACTTACAATGCAGATCACAGAACAGTATTTTATATGCAATGCTCAGTGGGTTACTGCTTTTGTTACAAAGATCCTTTGGCTTCTGTGCAGTTCATAAGTTAAAATCGTAATCTAGCATAATGAGCTATGAACTGACATCAAATAGCTGGAATGCAAACTGCATGGTGCAGGTTAGAAAGTTAGAAGGTTTCCCAGTCTTTGATTATTCTAATTTTGCTGGAAAAGGTTGTTTTGGGTAGAAATAAGTTGTTATTAGTAAAGTCAACCATAACCAATTTATCAAGTTCTGAAACCTGAGTTTATGTTTCCCCTACACCAAGTACTCTTAAAAATGCTTACAAGTATGGATGACGTGAATGCTACATCTTTCTCTTATGTAATATTTTCTATACACTGTTTTATACACATATGTCTCATTGTCTCTGCATGTTGGTGTGATGTAAAATGCTCCAATACCTTATGCTGGTGAGAGAGGCACCAGAAAACAAATTAAATACACACGAGAGAGGGGCTATGGATAGAAGAGAGGCACTGTTAAAGAGCAATGGTGAGGGAATTATTGAAGAGCACCCATACAAATTTCCATATCCTCGTGCAATATAAGGTAATTGTTTAATATGCTTTAAAACCTAATACAATTGAATATTTAATGAAAACATTTCTTGGGGAGATAATCCCCCAAGCGTCATTGTAGTGATCAGGCTTGCTTGCTGGGCACCCTAAGTGAGGGCTGGTCTTTCAAAATTTGCCAAGGCTGATTTGGGTATTTTGCTCAAATGTTAATTTACTTTAAATAAATGAAAGACAATAGGTGTTTTTGCAAAGCAGGAACAGTCTGTTAATTAACACAAGGGCAGGAGAGCACTGTACAGAGCTGGGGGTCTGACGGTTGTCTCACAAAGTTAGAGTCTTGACTGTCTTTTTATACATTGTCTTGAGGTGCAATAAAACAATTGAATACATTCTTCGAAAAAGGAATCCAGGCCTAGTCACAAGAACCAGCAACAGAGATGGGCCTAGGTCCTTGCAAGCACACAAATGGACAATTCTAGTGCAGATTCCTGATCAACAAAACATACAGCAGCTTTGAGTTTTCCCAAATGGAAGTAAAGGCACAAGTTCTCTCCTCATGTTGTGTCACTCTTCTTTATTGTTGAAATAAGTTTTGAAATGGGTATGAGGTTAACATAAAATTCACTGGGAGTTTGACTTACTGTGTATTTGTGTTTTGTGATTGTGCAAAGGTATTGCCTTCTCAGATGGTCACCCTCCTTGCTGCAGCTGTGGCCCCAGCCCTTGCTGGGATGAGTTCCCCATCTGCTGAATGCTTGGTTTTGCATATGGGGATTTTGCAGGGACTGGTCTGGGCTTCTCAGTCTCTGTTTATGATGCACTTTTAAATGGCATCAATCGGCCAAATGGCCCATTCTGTGTCAACAGTTGCACTCTATGAGGTATGTCGGTTGCCAGCCTCCCTAACCTCTGCCATTAGGATTAGATGGAGACCCTTTGGGGTTCTGAGGCAGAGCTCCCTTCAAGACTGATGTCATTTGCAAGCTCACAGGCAATGGGGGCTCCTCAAGGGTGGTCTTTTAAAATTTCTGTTGAACCAGCTTTGCAACGTCTCTCTTGGTTTGTTCCTACTTTTCCCTGTCTCTTTGTATAGTTGTGTAATTTGTGAGAATGGATTTCTTGCCAAGATTTGGTGTCCAATCATGCTATACTCTCTAATCTGCTCACTATGTGGGTGGGCAGCCCCATTTTTGAGGATGTTGTACAAGAATGCAACCTGGACCCCCCTGTCGGTCCATGACTATCCTGTCTCCTGTCCCCATTGTTTCCTCATTCTGTCTAGAAAAGCAGTCATGTTTTCCCCAGGTTTTATACTCTCTGTCATCAATATCCTACATCCAGGTAGTCAGGCTACATTTCCCTCAGGGTCTTCCATATCTGGTGTCTGACTTAATTGAATGTGGCCCTGTCATACTCAATGTTAATCAGCGAGACAGTGGAGATGCGGGGTCAGGAAAACACTGTATTGGTCTGCTCTCCGATGATGCTATTGCGCAGACTTTTGACATCACTTATTATAAGGTTTATTCCCACAGTGTTTTTCTCAAAACATGGGAACCATTTTCCTGCCCCATTCATCAATGAGGATAGTTTTGTCTTGAGCCTTTCTTTGTCTACTTGTGCCCATGGCACGTAGATGGTCCCTGATGTGCCCTTCTGTAACAACAGATATATTTTAGCTTGAAGCTGCTCCCTGGGTTTTCTCCAATGTATTGCTCCTATCTTCTCAGGCATTCCTACATGCTGGGGAAGTTCCATTTGGGATCTCTCCCATCATACCAGGTGCAGACTTCTATGATGTCCATGTCCTCCAGTTCGAAGGATCCCTCCTCAGGCCAGGGTTTAGCATACTGGCCTCACTTTCAGTCTAACAGGCCAGTAGGTGGCAAAATGGTTGTGGAAAGGTGTTGCCTTTCTCTCTAGAAACTATCTGTCTAGGGGTCGGTCTGTCTGACCAGCGTGTTTAAAGGGACCAGTGGATGTCTTCATTGCTGCTCTTCTCATGTGTGCGTAGAGGTTCGATTTTGCTTCTCCTATGCCTAAGTTGGGTTTGAACTAGGCTGCTTTGATCTCCTATTTCTTGTTCAGTCCCTCTCCTACGCTGATGATCTGGTGTCGGTTTGAGCTTTTCATAGGAGCCTCCCTTTAGGTTCTGCTTTGGATTTCTCTTCATGTGGAGCCTGGGGCCTAGCTTCGCTCTCCTCCGGAGGAGGGTGCACTGATATGTTCCAGTTTGAGTTTCCCAGGTGAGAGCTCACTTTCTATCTCTCCTCAACCTGCACCTTTCCTCAAACTCCCAGCTGAGCTGCCTCTTTCGCTTGGTTCTGCATGTGCTTCTCCTTGGTGGGAACATACCCTCAAGGTCATTTTCTATTGTCTCTTCTGCTGCCGGGGCATAATTTGGGGGAGTGTATCCTGTGGCTCCCTCCCCGATGTCAGATCCTGGAAGGCAGGGAACTTTTGTCTCCCCTCCACTGGTGGTGACACTGTCCAGGACTGCTATGAACCTCTCAGTCCCATGAGAGCTCTCTACTGGACAGGTTGGAGCATGGCAGACAGAGGGTTGATCTTGGAGGAACCCCAGTCCTAACCTAGGCTGGTGTCCCTCCAGCCCTGGATCGCTGTCTGACAGGGGTCCCGCTGGGCCCCATAACTGGTGGATTGGTGTAAAGTAGGGCAGGTCTAGCTGGGATACCAGGTATCACAGCGAGCATATCTGTACCTACGTATGGTGGGGGAGGTGCATAAACCTTGCTTGTGGGTTCTGGGTAGTTGCAGGCCAGAGCAACCTCAAACATGGCCCATAGTTCTAAATGTGCTTCTCTTTTAGCCTTTTTCTGCCCTTTAAATTTTGTCTGAATGTGTGTCCTCATGTGTTCTATTGTGTTGGTGTCGAAGGTTCCCCCCTCTGGCAAGGGGAATGTGTGTGTCTTAGTATATGTGTGCCATTCACTGCAGTATTTATCTAGCTTTTTTTTCCTGCGTGGGGAATCTAGCTTGCATGTTGCTTAACTCCATACTCCATGATGAGTTGGGAATCTTTGTAGGGGACTGGTACAGTTCTTACTTCTATGAGTTTTTAATGGTTCAAAATCCCATTCTTATTGTGGGGTGATATGTATATGGGATTATACAGGCAATAACTACTAGCTCAAATTTAGACAGAGATGCATCAAATAGACTTTCACAATGCATAAAACAACACATAAAGAATCATAAACTGTAAGAAAGGGCAGTGGTTAGCTTAAACATTTGTAAACTGTTTTAGAAGTGGAATAACTGGCATGGAATAAGTCTTTGCAAGAGAAAGATGGTGATTTCCTAATTTGCACACAAAACACACTTAACGAGATATAGCATTTTATCATGAAATATAGTTTCAAATGTTTAACTGAAAACCACAATGGAAGTAAAGGGAAAAGGGAGGAAATAATGAAAGATAAAAAATGATGATTTTGTCCCAAAGAAAACCCCTTAGCTCACTCCTAGTACATGCTGCCCGATCACATGGGGAGGCTCTACACAGTACAATAGACCAAGTGAGCCCGCTAGTCTATCAATATTGGCTCGGAGACAAAGATATTAACAACTTACATTGAGAAAAAGGAACAACCCAACAAGTACAGGCACTGCTTGACCAAGCAAAAGCTACACTCAGTCTCTACGATCCACATTTTCCATTACATCCAAACTGTACCCGGTAAAAGCCGCATACCTCCGTGCAGAAGACCGCCAACACACCACTGGGGCCGCATAATTCCACCACGGTCATTATGACCCACAGCTCGGAATCTGCCAAAATCCAGACACCCACACAAGTCCGCCACACCAAAGGTCAGTGATAAACTGGCGATAACAAAACTGACACCGTCACGCCAACAGGAATACGCCCACACTATCACGATCCACGAATCCACGCGGCGGTCTTTCAACCGTGGTATTCCATTGGCGGTACACACCGCCGCGCTCAAAATACACACACTTATACAAAACACAACCACATTGGACAATTCTAAATACACACACCTTTTACACATACACACACCACTCCCACACATCCAATACAATATAAAACATACACCCACATCACCCACAAACCCTTACGACCACAATTGCGACTGAGGGCCAGAGAGAGACACCACCATCTACAAACTAGCATTCACAGGCACTCAACACCATCACTCACACAACATCCACGCACCTCACACAACACACCTCTAAATATCACGCCACACATCACAACACACACCACCCCACACATCACCCACACCACCCCATGGCACCGCAAAGACACCCCAGGTTCTATGAGGAGGAGCTCAGGGTCATGGTGGACGAAATCATCCGGTTAAAACCACAGCTATTCGGATCACAGGCGCAGCACACCACCATAGCTAGGAAGATGGAGCTAAGGCGAAGAATCGTGGACAGGTTCAACGCAGTAGGACAGCACCCAAGAACTAGGGATGACTCCAGGAAGAGGTGGAACAACCTACGGGGGGAGGTGCGTTCCGTGGTCTCAAGACACCAAATTGCGGTTGAGAGGACAGGCGGCGGAGCCCCACCTCCTCCCCCACAACTAACAACATGGGAGGAGCAGGTCTTGGCTATGCTGCATCCTGAGGGCCTCGCAGGAGTAGCTGGAGGAATGGAATCTGGTAAGTCAAGTCTTAACTATTACATCCCCCACCCACCTGCATGCTATCACGTACCCCCACCCTCGCCCGCACCCCCATCACTCCAACTCCTCACGTATGTCCCAATATCACAAACCACGCATCCCAAACTCAAGCCCTGCATGTAACACCAAAGCATGGACACCCGTCACCAATGCATGGCCACTACACATACCCATACACCCCCCTAAACCATTATCACACAAGGTCCTACACAGGAATGCAAGCACTGGGGTACACGGTCACCCACCCATTGCACACCATGGAACACACAAATGCAATAATCATGCCTTTACACCCCTGCAGTACGCCTACCCAACGTCACCGGACAGGAGTGTCCAGATATGTCCACTCCACCCACAGAAGAGGCCCACAGTGATTTCAGCAGCTCTATCCAACTGGATCTAGATGACCAGCCCTGCCCATCTGGGACCTCGGGACAGTCGGTTCCCCTCACACTGGCACAGGCCATTACAAAGCTTGCCCCTTCTGGAAACACCAGTGCAGCACACACCCAGCGGGCCCATACCTCTGTCCCCAGGACATGTCAATCAGCAGTGTGTCCACCACTACAGGGAACCCAGGCTAACCCACCACCCACATGGCTGGGTCCAAACTGGAATGGCATGGGCAGCAAAACAAAACGATGGATTAAACCCAGATCTGTGACTGGGGGTGAGTGTTTGCATTGTCAGCACTCCGTCCATCATCCTTTTTGTGTTGCTAATGTAACCCACCACCCCAACAACACCAGGGACCTGGGGGCAGTGGTAGTGGGCACACGGTTCAGGGGACAGAGGCCCAGGAACACAGGGGAACTGGGAGGGCTGCTGTGCAACAGGGGGAGGACAGGCCCAGGGAACCCACTCTCCAGGAGGCCCTCTCCAACATCATGGGAGCCTACCACCATTCCCAGGAGACGATGGCAACGATACTGGCCAAGTTTTAGGAGACCCAGCGGCTGCAGGAGGAACAGTATTTGGAGTTCAGGGAGGAACTCAAATCCATCAATTCCACCCTGGGCACAATTGTAGGGGTGCTGAAGGAACTCGTCAACACCAGGAGGGACACTGTGGCACAACAAGGGGCCCCTGCCACTAGCCTGGATGATGAACTGTCCACCACCTCCTCCGGCGCTAGTGGACAGGAGGCACCGCCACAGGACCACAACACCAGCAGCCCACCCCCTGTAGATGGAGAACCACCCCACAAACGGTCCCTGAGATCCGAGACAAAGACAGAGAACAATGCCAAGACCCCCACCAAGAAATGAGACCACCCTTATTGTCCCACTTTGTCACCCTGTACATACGTAAACTGCCCCAGCTTCACTTCCTATGCCCCTTTGGACAATGCACCTGTGAGACTAATGGAGTGGACTCTGCCATGGACATTCCTCCACCATCACCCCTGACCATTTTACAACCCCCTCCACAATTGAGCGCTTAAATAAGCACCCTTAAATCAAAAAACAATCTGGAGTCAGCCTGTGCTTTAGAAAATGTGTATAACAGTGGCAAAATGCTATTTCAAATGTAATGTCAACATACCTATGTCACACAGCACTAGTCCATGTGGAAACAAAGCAGATGTCACATCTGTGAAATTGTAAGGGAAAGTGACAACTCAGTGACCATACACTGGGTGAAAATGACAGACAGATGAGAGGTAGTAGAATTAAATCAGATGTAGCAGGCTTTGTTGTCGTCTTACCTGTGACTCACTGGAAGTATTGCAGGATCACCGTGTTCCTGTTGTCTATGTCCTCTTCTTCAGCTTCCTCGTCTTCACTGTCCACAGGCTCCACAGCTGCCACAACATCTCCATCTGGGCCATCCTCCTACAGAAAAGGCACCTGTCGTCGCAAAGCCACACCTTCTTTGGTGAGTAGAATAGGGAACCACCTGTCATATGAAGGCACCTGAACCTGACCTTCAGGAGGCCGAATGTCCTCTCTATAACCCTCCTAGTTTGCCCATGGGCCTCATTGTAGCCTTCCTCTGCCCTTTTCCTGGGATTCCTCACTGGGGTCAGTAGCCATGACAGGTTGGGGTAGCCAGAGTCACCTGCAAATGTCGAGGGACAACTGTTAGACACACACTAACCCTTAGGGACAACCCCAGACCCAGACACCTAGTCACACTGTATAGGGTCCATGTCCTCACCTAATAGCCACACACGGTGACTCTGGAGTTGCCCCATCACATAAGGGATGCTGCTATTTCTCAAAATGTAAGCGTCATGCACTGAGCCAGGGAATTTGGCGTTCACATGGGAGATGTACTGGTCTGCCAAACACACCATCTGCACATTCATCGAATGGTAACTCTTCCGGTTTCTGTACACTTGTTCACTCCTGCGGGGGGGACCAAGGCCACATGTGTCCCATCAATGGCACCTATGATGTTGGGGATATGTCCCAGGGCATAGAAATCAACTTTCACTGTAGGCAAATCCTCCACCTGAGGGAAAACGATGTAGCTCCGCATGTGTTTCAGCAGTGCAGACAACACGTTGGAAAAAATAGGCTGGGACATCCCTGATGCAATGGCCACTGTAGTTTGAAATGACCCACTTGCTAGGAAATGGACTACTGACAGCACCTGCACTTGAGGGGGGATTCCTGTGGGATGGTGGATAGCTGACATCAGGTCTGGCTTCAACTGGGCACACAGTTCCTATATTGTGGCACAATCAAGTCTGTAGGTGATGGTCACATGTCGCTCCTCCATTGTCGACAGGTCCAACAGCGGTCTGTATACCAGAGGATGCCGCCATCTCCTCACATGCCCCAGCGGACGGTGCCTATGGAGGAGAACAAAGAGCAGAGAGTCAACCAACTCTGAGGTACGTAAACACAGCATACTCAGAAATATTAGCAAATCAACATATGCCTGTATGAGTGTTTTGGCAAGGGCTAGATATGTGTGACGCAGTCCAAAATAATGCCATGTGGGTCCATGAAATGGCGGTTTCCTGACCTGTAAAGTGGGACAACGGGATATGAGGTAACTGCGCTGGCATAGTACACCGTCGCGGTAGGCGGTCGAAGACCGCGGCGCAATCCTGCATTGGTTAACATTCGACCCTATGGGTCCCAGGAGCCAATGACGATGTATGCCGGCGGTGACGGTACGCACCGCCGCATACGTGACCGCCATTTTCTCTCTGTTCAATCACTTGATACCTGATCTTCGACAGGAGAGGACCTACACTACAAGTGCTGCTGTGACCTCACTCTGGAAGAGACAATGGCTTGTGTGCCTGGGTGAAGGGCCCCTGCCTTCAGCACAGAGGAGTTGGAGAAACTTGTGGATGCGGTCCTCCCCCAGTACACGCTACTCTACGGTCCTCCATACAAACAGGTAAGCACACTGTGAGCATGCTGTTTGGGCAATGCCTGTGTGGAGTGGTGTGGATGAAAGATAGGGGGGTGAGAATGAGGCGTGCATGAAGCGACGGTGAGTGCATGTGCGTCATGGCAAGGGTAGGGATGCAGGCCAATGACTGTGATGGTGCGGACGGTAATAACTTATCTTTTTCCCCTGTACTATTCCTGTAGGTCAGCACCCACCAGAAGAAGGACATTTGGCGTGCCATCGCCAAGGAAGTCCGGACCCTGGGGGTCTACCACAGACGGAGCACCCACTGCCGGAAAAAATGGGAGGACATTTGCCGCTGGAGCAAGAAGACGGCGTAGGCCCAGCTGGGGATGGCCTGCCAATGTGGGAGGGGTGTCCGTTGCTCCATGACCCCCCTGATGTTCAGGATCCTGGCGGTTGGGTATCCGGAGTTGAAAGAGCGCTTGAGGGCATCACAGCAGCCACAAGGTGATGAGTACACTCTCATTCTGCTGATTCAGCGCACATTGGAGGTGTCTGGGTGGGGGAGGGAGGCTGTGCCTCTTAAGGCAGGCCCCTATGGCACCCCACCCCACCTGTGTACAGTGCCAACTACACCTAGCCAGGCTCCTGTGACATCCATGTGTGCAGCAATCAGGCATAGCCTTGTAACCCATGTCCCTGGGATTGAATAGGGAACTCCAAGTGCGCGGCGTAGTGCAGGGGGCTTCTGTGTCTTTAGTGTCCGCCAACGGTAGCGGTATTGCATGCACTCAACATGTCTTTCTTCTGTCTTCCCCCCCTTTTTGTGGTCTCCCTGTTCTTGTGTGCATTAGCATCATCAGGCAGAGGAGCAGTGGCACCGGAGCAGGAGGGGGCTGCATCCCACATGGCCTTCGAGGGTGGCACTACGGAGTCTGAATTTACCAGTGGGATGGAGGGCGAGGGGAGCTCCACGGCGGGGACAGGAGCTGACACCAGCGATACGGACTCCTCCTCTGATGGGAGCTCCCTTGCGGTAGTGGACCCATCTGTGCCCCCGCATCTACAGGTACAGCCACCACCCCCCTACCAGAACCGCCCTCCCAGCAGCCCCTCAGCGTTTGCCCCGTGCCCGCTCACCCAGGAGGGGGGGCATCTCCTTTGCCCCAGGCACCTCAGCCCCAGCCCATGTCACCCCTGCTGCCCTCAGTGAGGAGGCCATTGACCTCCTCAGGTCCCTCACTGTTGGGCAGTCTACCATTTTGAATGCCATCCAGGGTGTAGAGAGGCAGTTGCAACAAACCAATGCATACCTGGAGGGCATTCACTCTGGTCAGGCAGCCCATCAGCAAGCTTTTCAGACTCTGGCCTCAGCACTGATGGCAGCCATTGTCCCTGTCTCTAGCCTCCCCCTCCAACTTAATCCACCCAGACCCAAACCCCTGTACCTCCACCTATCCCATGCACACCATCAGACCAGCTTGCATACACCTCAACACACAAGGGAAGCTCTGGCAAACATAAGCACCACACATCCCACAGGCACTCACGAAAGCATCACACACATGCAGACACACCAACATCCACTGCCTCCACTGTGTCCCCCTCCTCCTCGTCTCCCTCCTCCCTCCCTGTCTCGTCTCCACTCACACCTGCATGCACAACATCCTCAGCCACTACGTCCATCACCAGCACACCCACCATCACACCCCGCTCACGTGCAGTCACCACCCCCACTACCATTCACACGTCCCCTGTGTCCTCTGCCAGTGTGTCTGTGAGGCCACCTCCCAAGGTACACAAACGCAGCCACACACCTACCCAACAGCCATCCACCTCACGACAGCCTCCAGCCCCTGCACCTTCACCCAAAGTCACCAAACGTACACCTCCTACAACCACTGCCTCTTCCTCCAAAACCCCCTCCATCTACCATTCCTAGTGTTCCTAAGAAACTTTTCCTGTCCAACCTTGACCTCTTTCCTCACCTCCCCCACCCCTTCAGTCTCCTAGGGCCAACCCAGCAGCTCAGCCACAACATCTGCGGGACCAGTGGTGCCAGTAGTAACTGGCTTCTGGAGTGCGCCAGGCAGCAGGGCAGCCAGTGTGGCAAGGAGCCAGAGCATGGACAGTCCCCCACCTGTAAAGCATAAAAAGTTGGCCAGTGCCCGGTGGGAGAGGGAAAAGAAATCAGCCACCAAAGCAGCTCCCAGGGGTACAGTTGGGGGTGTGGAGACAGCTGCGCACCATCCAAGGTGGGGAAGGGGCACAGTAAAACCGGCAAGTCTGGGAAGATCTGCACAGTGGACAAGACCGCCACCAGTCCCGCTACCCAGGACACCGCCGCCAGCAGCACTGCTGCCCAGGACACCTCCGCCACCAGCCCTGCTGCCCAGGACACCGCCGCCAGCAGCCCCGCTGCCCAGAACACTGCCACCAGCAGCCCCGCTGTCCAGACACCGCCGCCAGCAGCCCCGCTGCCCAGGACACCGCTGCCAGCAGCACCGCAGGCCAGTGAGCGCCAATGATTCTGACGCTACTGAGGCCGCCACGGGCAGGATGAAGCACTCTGGGCACAAAGCCCCCTCCAGAACCAGTGGAGTATCACATCCACTACCTCAGTCCTTGGCAGGATGAAGCACTCTGGGCACAAAGCCCCCTCCAGAACCAGTGGAGAACAGCAACAACTACCCCAGTCCTTGGCAGGATGAAGCAGTCTGGGCACAAAGCCCCCTCCAGAACCAGTGGAGTATCACATCCACTACCTCAGTCCTTGGCAGGATGAAGCACTCTGGGCACACAGCCCCCTCCATAAACCAGTGGAGAATGTTATCCACTTGAGAGACTGTGGCTTTGCACTCCCCAGGATTGACCAGTGGGCAAACCACCCACTGTAGAGACTTGAAAGACTGTGGCTTTGCACTCCCCAGGATATAGCAGTGGGCAACCCACCCACTGTAGTGACTTGAGAGACTGTGGCTTTGCACTCCCCAGGATTGAACAGTGGGCATGGAGCCCCCACATGGATCTGGCACCGTGCACTCATCCGGCTGAGGTGCCCCACCTTCCCTTCCCCTGAGGTGCCTGTTTTATTTCTATCTGATGCCCCAGCAGTGTTCTCTCTGTCTTGTTCGGGTATTGAGTGTGTGCCTCACCCATGCTTTTGGGCCAGTGGTCCACGGACTATGATAGTGGAATACCTTGGACTTGTATTCTTGGTGTATATATTTGTTTATAGTGTGAATATCTTAATATATGTATATATTTTTGATTAATGTCTTTGTATATATTACAATCATTCGACTCATTTCCTTTTGTCCTTGCATTCTTCCAGGGGGGATTGGGGTGTAACTGTGATGTATCATGATGTATTAGTGTGTGTGTTGTCGTGGGTGAGGGTGGGGGTGGGGTTGTTGCGTGTTGCTTGTGTGTGTGTCACTGTTTTTTCCCTCCCCCCTCCCCTGTGTCGTAGGTGCAGTACTCACCGTGGTCTTCGCCGCCGGCATTCGTGCTCCTGTTAGAGGAGCAGGAAGATAAGGGCTGGAAGAATCTGAAGTTCCGGTTCTATGGCGTCCTGGTTCCTCGTGGGATGTGTAGAGGTGAGCGTTTTCCCTTCCAATTCCTGTTTCCCCCGTGTTTTTGTTCACGGTGTATCCGCCCAGGACAAGGTGGCGGATTGGTAGCTTGTAATAATTTGGGCGGTACATTGTCTTCTGCCTGTCTGTTGGCGGTTACCGCCGCAGTGTTTGTTTTGTACCGCCGTGGCAGTCGGAGTGTTAAAGTGGCTGTCTATGTTGGCGGTTTCCGCCACAGTCGTAATTCAATTTTTTTTCCGCCGGCCTGTTGGCAGTTTCACCGCCACTTTAACACCGACCGCCAGGGTTGTAATGACCACCATAGTCTCTTACCCACTGATGACAGCTTCAAGATGGACCTCCACCCAGCAGATTCAGCCGAACTTTCTATCAATTGTGGCATCTGCTCACCTCTCTTTTATTGAGCAGATGTGAATCCGTACGGGTGGTTTACCCTTCCTTTGGCTACAGTCTAGGCTCAGAGGAACAATCTCTCCTATCTGGCTTGCCAAAAGCAGATTTACCTTAAATAAATGAAAAACAAAAGGTGTTTGGCAAAGCAGGAACAGTCTGTTTCATTAAACGCAATTGCCAGAAGAGTGCCGTACAGAGTCGGGGTCTGAAGACTGTCTCTCAAAGTTACAGAGTTTTGAGTGCCTTTTCACACATTTTCTTGAGGTGCGATACAATGATGGAATACATTTTTTGGAAAAACGTAATCACTGCATAATCACGAGGCCATAAATCTGACCATCAGATAAAGTATGCAGGCGAGCCTCGACCTTGAATGGACATATTGTGGGTCAGTAGGCAACATGCCCGGATATCTGGCATGGGAAGCACGTGATCACTGCGTGTGTTGTGTCTGCTGTGCTCTCATTGGCTATATGTTCCTAAACTCATGTGGCATCTATCTTTATGGTGTTTTGGGAAGGTGTACCCCTCTGGCTAGATGTGTTTTATTGAGGGCCAATTTCCTAGCACCATTGTACTGTTGTTGCCTTGCTGGGGAATTGATCTAGATCTTTCCTGTTTTGCGCATTTGACTATCGGCTACGTGTCACCCCATATGAATCTGTTGATCACTTGCTTCAGGCCTGGGTCATAGGGCCTGCTTCACCGCATACTTCCAGCTCGGGGTAGACAGGGAGGTCATGTGGGATTAAATTAACAATAGCATAGTGAGTTTGCTGCTATGCTGGCACATCATGGTGTACATTGACATTGTTTTTGTGCATATCAACAGGTTCCTAGTCTGGCCCTGTGAGGTAGGCTTCTCTGCCATGACCAAGGGAGCTCCATGGAGCTTACACCACTCTCTCAACATCAGCCCCAAACAAAGATGGAACATACCAACTTGCGAATGGCTTTAATGCCCATATTTACAGGTGGCCTGTGCCGCCGGTGTGTCACAAAAAGTGACACACCAAAAAGTCACAGATTGTTGACCCGTATCTACAAGGCCAAGCAAAGCTACTCTGCATGGCTTTTCATGGCCTTGTAGATGTGGAGTAAGGCAAAGCAGTGTAATTCACTGTGTTGCCTTACTTTGCATCAGGGAGGCGTTTCCATGGATATTGCATGGGTGTTCCCACGCAACATCCATGGATTTTGACGCATTCCCAGTTGTAAAAAGTTTGGTAAACCTGGGAATTCATTCCCAGATTGAATGAGTCAAAAGCCTATGCTACCCCACGGATGGCATAAGAGTGATGCAAAGGGGAGAAATATCTTTATTCCTCCCCGCTTTTTCCCCTTTCTGTGTGTGCTGCATTCTGCAGCACACCTAGAAGGAGGAAATCTCCTCCTCCTCCAGTGACTGTTTTTGTGGCGGAAGGTGTCCATTCTTGCACAAAAACAATCATCCTCACAACACAGGCACCCTTGAACCATGGTGCAAGGGTGCTTGCATTGGTGTATGTCAGCAATTTGTGCACAAACGCAGGAGGGGAAACAATTGAGACTTTCCTGGCAATGCAGGGAAGTGCCACAAGGCACTTATGGCAACACCATGTGCCACAGACCTTGTAAATATGGTCCTAGGTTTTTTGGGTAGTGGAAGAGCTTAAGTGTTCAGTGCTATGCTGAACTTGAACGTTCATTTAAAAAATCATTAGCAATCTTTGGCAATCTATCAAAATCAATCATGAGCAAAGTTCTGGAAGTTTTCTGTGTTCCTCTTCCCCTGCACTGGTGCACACATTGGTGCAAGGGTGTCTGCATTGGTGTATGGCAGCAATGTGTGGGAGAGGACAAAATTGTGCTGTATCTTGTAGATACAGTGCATTTATGCCCTTTACTGGTGACGCAGGGAGGCGCCGTAAGACACTTGCGGCACCGTCCTGCACTACAGTCCTTGTAAATATGGTCCTAAGGGACAGATTTAAGAGCCCCTAGGGCCACCGGAGCATTACTTTTCGTCACACTCCAGTGCCTCTGTGCACTGTGACACTTTTTTTGGCGTTACGCCTCCTTGTAAGTATGGGCCCCTCTGATGGAGTTTTCTACTTCAGAGGGGTGGGCAATGGGTGTTGCAGTGTGCAACACCCATTTCTTTTGATGATGCCTCAGAATTACAAGTTGTCATAAACCTGAGGCAGCGTAAAAAACTAACGCCACACCAGGGGTGGAGTTAGGATGGCAAAACGAGGAGGAATGCTTTACTTCTTCCTCCTTTTTTCCTGTTTCCATGTGTGCTGCTTTCTGCAGCACATTTAGAAAGAGCAAAATGCCATGGGTCATTCCAAAATGACGCTTTGGTACTTCTATGTGTGCTGCATCTTCCTGCACATAAACAATCTATCCCATCAATGTAGACACCCTTGCACTGTGGTGCAAGGATGCCTGCGTTGGCGCAGGCAGCTTAAATCAGTGCGAGTGCAGTGGGAAATGCAGGGGTGCGCTGTATTCCTATAGATATGGCACATCCTTGCTTTTCAAAAGTGGCGCGCATCTTTCTATGATACTTGGCCATAAATCAGGGCCTAAGTGTTTTGGCTAGTGGAAGAGCTTAAGTGTCCAGTCGTACGCCGGGTTTGAGCATACATTTTAAAAAGCATCTGCAAAATATCAAAACCAATCATATGCAAAGTACTAGAAGATTTCTGTGTTCCGCAATGTCCTTCTATTTCCTGAAATAGCTGACTTGCTAGCTCTATAAATATTTAAGCAGGAAAGTAACTGGAGATAAGCTGTGTCAGATGAATGTGAAACACTTTGATAATTCGAGTTCAATATATCGTGTAATCCTGATGTAGTGTAAACATCAATGCTATTTGGCTGTGTTTACTTATCTAATAAGATACTACAAGGACAGCAGCAAAACACACTATTCTATCTCTTGCTCGGTGTTCTTTCATTCAGCATGGAAATGGATATCAAAAAAACAAACATAGAGTTTAATTGATAATGAATGTTTAATTCATTTTTATAAAAATCAATAGCATTTCACTGGGGACCATGGTGAATTAATTAATTGAGGCAGATATTTACAATGAAGGCACAGCACAAACATCAAGTCCAATGAATATTAGGGGGGCAACAGTCTCAATGATTCATAATTAATAACAGCAACTGATGTGTTTGAGCTTCTGCCATCATTACAATGCATTAACTTGCGTTTACTGCTCTTAATAAGTAATTTGTAAATTATTTTTGAAACGTAACGTGTCCATTATAATTGGTCACCCAGAAATACGAATACAGTCACTACTGCAAAGCCATACACGTTGGATCAAGAGCATGCCTGGGGAAAAAGTGTCGGCCAGACTTTCTGGTATCCACTATCTATTGTGCTGTAGTAGATTTTCTAATCTAGAGTAAACACGGATTCCCCTTAATCACTTTATGGAGGGCTCATTTTTCCTGCCAACCAATGGAAAGTATTTTCTTTATTTGTGCGTTTGACTGGAAGAAATCTCAGATATACGGCAGGAATGGGTTGTGAAGACGGTTGAGAATACAATCAACTAACTAGTGGTGTTATCTAACCTTCAACGCACCCTATGTCTAGAACAGCCACTTAGCAATTAACTCATGCACGGAATTACACAACACTGAGTAATTTTATGAATTAATAAATCCTGTTACAAGTAGAAATTCACCTTTTTAATTTGAAAGTAGAATTTGGCAGCTGTTTCATGGCATGTGTCCCTGTATATGCGAATACAGTACTAATGGCTTTAAAAACGAGTCCATTAGCTCTAGAAACGTGGGGCTCGATTTGTCAACATTGGGGCTTGTTTGTTATACATTTCTTGTCTAGGGGGAAAATGCTTCAGAGCATTTGTCGAAATATACGGATTCGAATATTAACATACAAGGTTTATTCTATAATGCTTCTAGATCTAAGTGTACTTTCTTCTTTGGCAGCGTGGCTGGAGTTTAACTGCGAGGATTTAGGACATTTATTAGTTTGGTTATAATGTTTATAATTTGAGAAATATTTTCCTTTCAGGCTGAGGCATACCACCATTATGGTTCTCACCAAATACAAGGCCACATCTAATCGCTCATGCCCTGAAAATAACTAGAAACTATAGTAAACTGCAAAAACAATAAAGTAAGCATAAAGTACATTGTTCATGATTCATCACACATTTAGCACCATCTATCTAAAGAAAAGTGATTCCTCACTAAACCACTACAAATCTTGGTGTGATTCTGGGCTGAATCACAAAACACATTTTTTTACTAGTGGAATTAAGGTGGTGGTTGCTCTGAGCAGTTTTTACAACTGTAGCTTGAAAACCTGATACTGGAAGTGTTAACACATACAAGAACGTTTGTGCATATTTGCTGCATTTTGTTGTGTTGGTGACCCACCAGCCCATATACAAGGTCAGATGTACTTTTGACTGTCTTCCCCTGGAATGGGCAGCTTCCTCAGTACGATCATGACATAGATGCTTCCCACATGCTTCTACCGAGTATGCTCATCTGCAGAAAAACAGAACCCACTGTTAGACTATTATTCAGCGGACTTGACAAAGTCATCCAAAACCAGAATTCAATCGAAGTTGCTAGTTGCACTGTGCTACTTTATCTTAGGTTCAGAAGTAGAATGAAGTAGAATAAAACTATGTTTTTGTGTACTAACCTGGTACCCTTGATGGAAAAATAGGCCTGGTTGGAGTTCGCAGAGTTCTGCAATGCGGAACTCTGCGAAGTGCTGAAAAAACTCTGCCACACTATGCAGAGTTCTGCAAGCAGTGGAGTTTGGGTGACTACTGCTGTTCGCACAGATTATTAGCACCAGGAGTTCTCCTGTGCTGTAAAATCAGTGCAAACTGCATCACACTGAGAGCCAGAGGGTGCAAACTTCTTTCTGCCACTTGAGTAAATTTCTACTCGAGCGGCAGCTTCCTCTACATGAGCGGAAGATTTGACTTCATGAGTGGTCACTGCCTACCGCTTGTGTTCAGAAATCTCACTCCCCAACTTAGCAATTTATCTCGCAAGCAAGTGAAAAAACTCTACACCACGCC
Organism: Pleurodeles waltl; assembly: GCF_031143425.1. Lineage (NCBI taxonomy): Eukaryota > Metazoa > Chordata > Amphibia > Caudata > Salamandridae > Pleurodeles > Pleurodeles waltl. The sequence goes on along the minus strand of NC_090447.1, from coordinate 1,108,944,275 downwards.
ACTTTTCAGAGTTTTTTGGAACTCTGCGCGGAGTTGGGAAAACTCCGTGATCTCCTGCGCTGGAGAGGAATTCTTCAACCATCCCTAAAAAAAACCCTTCTGTTGCACCAAGAGACCCCTTAGGATCAATACAAATTCTTTACAAAATCGTCCTAAATTAATACATAAATCTAGGACCCAGGGAGTTTGAAATGTTTATGCATGTTTGTAAATAGGTAGTGGGATTAATGGTTAGAATGTATTGCCGGTGAGAACATTGAGCAGGGAAATCTCTTTATACACGTGACCTGACTTGGCAGGGACTATGTTGATGTTAGGACCCCTCCCTGTAATCAGGACTACTGAAAAATGTATTTCAGTCTCCAAGAAGCACCTCAAAGTATATGTTTTTATCAACAATCCAGCATTCTAGAACTACTAACCATTTTGCTCTTACTTTAGTTGATTTCAGGTCATGAATGATGTAGGAGGTTGGCCCTTTATGTGGTGTGCAAATCTAGGCAGACTGTGAAGGGGGTCCAGGCAACCACACTTTGGCTTACAAGGGTAAAAACTAGACCACCTACTGCTCTAATTGTTATGATAGCTTGGTCGAGCAGTTAGGCCAATTTTGGAGAAATGCAAAGCATTTGTTGTACTCACAGCATCAATCTTACAATTCATACACTCAAAGGAATAACTTAAGACCAATTTAAACAAAATACTTCAGATTTTTATGAAAATTTGAAGACCAATATCATCAAGATTGGTTAAGTACTTTTTGAGATATGATTTCTTTAAATTGAATAGAAATAGTCTTTGTGCGTAATTATGCACCATAGTAATCAATGGAAGTTAGCCTTTAAAAAATCATAAGTAGGTTTACCAAGTTCTACTTCTGAAGCTTGGTTGAAGTTGTCAGTGGGTACAGTGTGCCAGCTGGGGAAGTGCAGGCGGCTTCCAATGGGAGTAGCAGGAAAAGGTTTCTGGAGCTGGTGCAGGGCCACTATGGGGGACAACTGGAAAAGCACTGCACAGGTAAGTTATAAAGTGAATCCTGGGGTCCCCTTGGAGTTTCAAGGTCTCAAGAGACAGGGGGGCCATTAGAACACAGCTGGATCTTTGGTGCTGGGCACAGGTTGGTCAGGTGCAGAGCGAATCAGTGAGCCAGGAGCTGGGTGCAAGGATGCCCTCAGAAGCAGGAGGTAGCTCAGTTCAAGAGTCAATTGAAGGACAACTGGGGCACTCTGACAGGAAGTCCACGTTGTTTCTGAAATCCCTTGACTTGGGCTTCCTCCTGGTACCTTTACATCCCAGGTAGGCTGTTTTTCGCGTTGTCCAAAGTCAGGTAACCAACACCCACAGTATTGATATGGTTCAGCCGCTGCAGAGTGCAGTGTCACCAAACTTGGCACACTGGCAGGGTTTGTTCTCATGGTCTTTGTTGTGAAGTTTGGTCTGACTGCAGAATCTGGTTCAAAAGTTAGCATTCTATCAGTGAAGGGCACATCACTGGCTTGCTGGTTCCTTGTGGATTTAAAGTGGTACCTCAACTCTGGGGGTCGTCTCTGGCACTTTACAAAGTCTAGAGGACCTCTGGGGTTCTTTAGAGTTTATCCAGTTCTCCAGCAGCTCTTCAGCGGCAATTGTCATGACCTGGGTGCAGCAGGCAGGGTTTGACATATTTTCATTATACAGCAGGTCCACAGTTCTCATGCCATTGTATCTTCTTGTTGCTGGTCTTCTTCTGTCTGGTGAACCTGAATCTTGATCAAGGGATATCCACTAAATACTGCATTTAGTGGACATTTTAGGGGGAACCTGGTAATGACCAATGGGTCATATACCTTAGGGTGGCTACACCCACCAAGTGATCACTTCCTGTGGGCAGAGGTCACTTCCCTACACCTGATGGCTATTTTCCTTCCATCCAAGCTGGAGGAAAATGAAATGGAGAGTCCCCCTTGCACGCAATACCTTAGTGATGGTGCATGCTAGGTAAGGCCACTTTTCCTTTGTTTGAGTTTCCCACCATTGCTCCTGCCAAAAGTGGGCTTTGCGATGTGGCAGCCATCTGCTGCTAGCAGCAGGGCTGGAGGTTGATTTCAAAGGTGGGAAGCCCTTTGTAGCTCACCAACAGGAAGTTGCACATTCCTGAGGGAGGGGGAGTTGGCACCTCCACCCAGGAAGGGCTTTGTTCTGAATCCCAGATGTCAGAGGCCTTTAACAGAGATGCAGACTTGTGTCTGGAGGTTGCAGCCTGGATGTGACCAGCCAGCAACCATGCCACAGTAGTTAGCTTTTGCAGGAGGCATCTCTAAGGTGACCCTTTGGTAAATTTTTATAATAAATCCAATACTGGTACCAGTTTGGATTTATCATTCTGAGTTGATTGATACTAAATAACCCAGGGTACAGAGTAGACATCATGTAGCTGTGAAACTCATAATGACCAGTGTCCAGCACAATAATTTAAAATTACTGCTCTGTGCTCTCACTATGTCCCAGGTTTGTCAAGGACACAGTGCATTTTAAAAAATGACATGTAGCAAATATGCCCCTAGCGGATGTGTGCGCTTCACATGTCCTCAAATATTTTTTGTGGTGCATCAAAAGGGGCCTTAGGCCCCCAACACCCTGGGGTTTGCATTGCCTAATTTGCGAATTCCTAACTGGAATTCACAAATTAGGTAATGTAAAACCATTCGCACCTATGGGCATACAGGCCCATAGGGATGAAAGGAGTCCCATTTCCTAATTGCGATTCGGTAACACCGATTGCAAATTTTAAGAAATTGCTATCACCGACTAGCAAATTTCATACATCCCATTTTGCATTTCTTAAATAGTGATTTCTTAAAATGTTCTATTTAAGAATTGCAAACAGGGAGCTTGATACATCCACCCCATAGTACAGTGCACCCTGCCTTGGGTCTGGAAGGCCTGCCAGAGGGGTGACTTACCTATATTGCATGCAGTGTGTAGTGGACAGGGCAAACAGGCAGTGTGCCATGTCGAGTTTGCAATTTAGATTTGCATCAGGACAATCAGGCTGCAATTGCAGCTCTGGGTGCACCTGAATGCATGGCCCTAGAGCAGTGGTCTCCAAACTTTCTAATGCTGCGCCCCCAGTGGAAAATTAAAAATCATTGGGCCCCCCTCAGAATTTTTCACAATTATTTTATAAAGATGGCAATGTTAAAATATTTCTAGACCTATTTAAACATTGCACTTAAGAACTGTTACCTTTTAAAAAATGAAATAACATGGTTCTGCTTAAAACATAACCCTGTTATCTATATAATGCTTCTTTTGGCCAGAGCCTGGCACCCCCCCGGGATCACTTGAGACCCCACTCGGGTGGCCCACCCCCCCAGTTTGAAGACCTCTGCCCTAGAGGGTGGCACAATCAGTGCTGCTGCCCTCAGGGTCCTACCCTTAGTACCTCCTGCCCTGGGTACCTGAGTAGCATTTATTAAGGACTTATGGTGGCAGCTGAAGGTGTGTCCAATTGTGCCAATGCATCACAACAGTTTTGGGGAAGAGATCTGGCCCAGGGAACCTGGTTAGCAGGGTCCCTAGGCAGGAACATGGTTTAGGCTGCATCATTTCATTTTCCAGGCAAACGTGGTGGCTAACCATGTCAAAAATGGGCCTTTTCTCACAAATGGTACAAAATTCCACTTTTTAAATATATCCTATTTATCTGAATCACCAAGTTACGTGGTATCTGTAGGAGGCTGGCCTGGTGTGTAGTGGGTACCTAAGGTACTTACACCTTATACCAGGTCCAGCTATCCTTTATTAGTGAAATGTAGGCAGTGCCTAGCAGCTTAGGCTGTCTAGTGGTAGCTGTAGCAGAGAAGCCATGGCTGAACTAGGAGACATGCAAAGCTCCTACAATACCACTATAGTCACACAGTACTTATACACAATAAAAGACAATACCCAGTGTTACCAAAAATAAAGGTACTGTATTTTAGTGACACAAGGCCAAAAAAATCTTAAAGACAATGCTCCTTCTGGAGGTAAGTATTATACACAATATATACACTAGTAACCAAAATCATGAAAGTAGACAGTCATAGAATAGTGCAAACAGTGCAAAATACAATAGATTGCAATAGGCCTAGAGGCAACACAAACCATAAACTCAATTAGTGGAATGCTAAGGTTTAATTACCCCCTAGGCAAGTGTAGTTTGTAGAGGGGTGTTGCGTATGTAAGAGAACACCAAAGGTACGCAAAGTACCCCACCCCAGAGCCCAGGAAAGCAGGAGTGAAGATACAGAAAGTTTCCTCAGAACACACTACGAGTCGTGATGAAGAATTATGCAAGAACCAAGCAAGACTGCAAGCAACCAACAATGGATTCCTGGACCTGAAGACCTGTGGGGAAAGGAGACAAGGTCCAGAAGGAAAGGAAGAGGCCAGGCAGAACAGGAGTCACTGCCCACCTGGAAGAAGGTGCAAAAGTGGATTCTCCGGTTGGAAGAAAAGTACAGAAATGCACCAAAGAAGAAAGCTGCAGGTTCCTTCTTGGTGCAAGAGATGTCCCATGTCGAGTTGTTGGATGCATGCTGTTTGCATCGCTAGATTCCATCAATAAGCCTTGGTTCACACAAGTACACAGTTTGCGTCAAACAGGAGCTGCCTGGACCCAGGAGGGACCTCGGGGTCTCAAGTTGAACTGAGGAGACAGAGGGGGCTCTCAGCACTTCAGAGAGCCCTCAGAAGACCAGGCAGTACCCACAGAAGTCCCAGGACATTGGGACAAAAGGGTTGCAAAGTGCGGTCATCGCAGCACTACACATGATGATCCCACGTCGCCGAAGAACAACTCAGAGAGCTAAGCGTCGCATGATAGAGTGCTGGGAATCTGGGCTACACTGTGCACAAAGAACTTTTGGAAGAAGTGCACAGAAGCCTAAGGAGCTGCAGAAGACGCAGTGCACAGGGGTACTTTCGCTGCACGGGGAGGCAAGCTCTTACCTCCACCAAATTTGGACAGCTTGATCTTTTGGACAGTCAGGGTCACTTCCGTGCATCACCTGTGTTCCAGGGATGATGCTCGTCAACAGAAGAGGAGTCCCAGAGCACCGGTTGTCGTCACAGAGAGTTGATCGCTGAAGCAGGGAAGTGACTCCGTCACTCCACAGGAGATTCCTTAGGTTCTTCTAGTGCAGGCTGAAGACAGGCAGTCCTCAGAGCATGCACACCTTGGAAACTGTTGCAATTGCTAGCTGGAGCTGAAGTTGCAAGTCACAGTAGCCTTCCTGGATACTTTGTTGCAGTTTCAGAGGTTCCTGGAGCAGTCTGTGGTTGATCAGATGGTCAGGAGCTGAAGCAGAGGATGCAGAGGAGTCCTGGTGGAGTCTTGCAAACCGAATCTGAAGAAATAAAAATGAGGAGAGACCGTAAATAGCCCTGAGAGGGTGATTGGTTACCTACCCAGGTATGCACTTATCAGGAGGGATCTCTGACATCACCTGCTGGTACTGCCCACTCAGATACCATCAGCGGGTCCCCACACATTGGAATCCAAGATAGCTAACACCAGGGACACTCTGGAGGAGCTCTGGGCACCACCCCTGGGGTGGTGATGGACAGGGGACTGGTCACTCCCCTTTCCTTTGTCCAGTTTCATGCCAGAGCAGGGACGGGGGGTCCCTGAACTGGTGTAGACTGGATTATGCAAATAGGGCACCGTTTGTGCCCTCCAAAGCATTTCCAGAGGCTCTGGGAGAATACCTCTCCCAAGCCTGTAACACATATTTCCAATTGGAGAGGGTGCAACAGACCTGTCCTAAAGGAAATGCACTGTTCTGCCTTCCTGAGATTGAGCCGTTCAATCCCCAGGAGGGCAGAAACATGTGTGTGAGGTGGCAGCAGCTGGGGCTGCAGTGGAAACCTCAGAGAACCGGTTTGGCAGTACTAGGGGTCCATGGTGGAGCCCCCAGGATGCATAGAAGTGGCCCCCCATTACCGGATTTGGATTGGGGGTTCAATTTCACAATCTTAGACACCTCACAAGGCCATATTCACAGTTACCATTGTGAAACTACACATATGTGTTGACATATATATAGTGCACACTTATAATGGCGTCCCCGCATTCACGAAGTCCGGGGAATTGGTCCTGGATAACGTGGGGGCACTTTTGCTAGTGTAAGGGTGCCCTTATACACAGAAACTTTGCACCTAGTCTTCAGTAAATGAAGGTTAGACATATAGATGCTTATAAGCTACTTGGTGCAGTGAAAAATGGCTGTGAAATAGGCTGCAGTGGCAGTCTTGAGGAAAGGTTTGCATGAACTCCTTATGGGTGGCAAAAGAAATGTTGCAGCCCATAAGAATCTCCTGGAACACCAATGCCCTGGGTATGTAGGTACCATAAACCAGGGACTTATACATGGGGTCCAGTGTGCTAATCAGAATTGAAATATGGAGTCACTAAACTACAGTGACAGGTTTTGTGCACAGAGAGAGCATAAGCATTGGAGTTCTGGTTAGCAGAACTCCAGTGACACAGTCAGGCATACTGACAACACACATAGGCCACAAACTGTGAGCACTGGGATCCTGGCTAGTAGGATCCCAGTGAGACAATAAAAACACACAGACAAATAGGTCTCAAACTATGAGCACTGGAATCCTGGCTAGCAGGAACCCAGTGAGACAGTAAAAACACACTGACAAGCACTGACAAACAGGCCAGCAGTGGGGATAACCATGCTAGAAAAAGGCTACTTGCTCACAGTATCCAGATGTCAGAGTACAAACAACCATCATTTTTGTTTACAAAATTCTGATACAACAGATGTTCAAAAATTAAAAAAACATATTTTTTTTAAATTATGATCCTCTTTTCTTCAACTCACATAAGCCAATGATTGTTTCAAATAAACCACTTTTCACAGCTGAGACAATTACATTATTGCTATAATTACAATCGTTGCCATGCATTTAAATAAATATTAATGTATATCCAATTAAAGTCCCTAGTATTTTCCCTTACATTATTATTTCTATTAAATGCCCATAGTTTATCCACAAATGCACCACATGCCTATTTAATTACTTATTTGGACCAAACATGCATATTTAATATTATTACTCTCGATAAACCAAATGCCTTTACAGTAACTCTTAATTAATTTCTTCAATGCTTCATAGTTTACTTCCACATTAACATTTATGACATTTTTAGGTAGAGTTTCTATCTTCTTGAAAATATCCAAGCATATTTTGAAATTATATTTTCTTAATACTGTCATTGAACCCAATTTTATTTTTTCACAATTATTCCTAAAATTGTTACTTATTAACCCTCAATAGCTCATTCAGCAAATATTAGTATGTGTTTTTTAAATCATCAATTTGCAATCCTGAAATGAGTGTATCCCTTCCCTTGATTTTAGTAATGTCTTGCTATGTTCACATATGTTAATAGTTAAACGTCCAAACTTACTAAATTTTATTCTCATCATTGCTTTCATTAGGCTTACCCATTTTTCTTTTGAGGAAGAACTCAGTTTACATACTTATGTGTGGCATTGCACACACTACAGTTTGAAGCGTCTCAGCATGCCCTTAATATAGCTGTATAGGAATATTAAACATTTAGTTTTTTGTATGAGGCTGTTGAAAATGACCATTGTTTCCATTGTGTTCCCCAGATGTTTGTCTTCTCCAACTGTACCTGTTTTGGTTGGCTATAGGGCTCTGCACACTTTACTACAGTCAACCAGTGGTCATGTGCTTGTGATTTCATATTTAAACATGACAAAAATTGATATACACATAATTGACACATTTAATTTACTTATAAGTCCCTCGTAAATTGTGTTGTATGTAGGGCATGTAAATTAAGTGCTACAAGTGGGCTGCAGCATACATTGTGCCACCTATTAAAGTACCACTGTAACATATCTACAAGACTGTCCTTGCAGACTAGATGGGCAGATTCAAGCTGGTAGTACAAGCTAGCAAAACAAGCCTCTTGCCAGGCCTAAACCTTCCTTTTTAATACAGATACAACACAACTAAGGTAAACCCTTAGTGCTCTTTGGACAGGGAGCTTGGTTTTAAAAAAATAGGACATGTGAACTTAGGTTTTGAATGTTCTGGTAGTGAAAAGGCTAATGCCATTTTTAACAGTGGCAAGCGTGACTTTCTCATAGAAAAGCACTGGGTTACATTATAGTTCCTTGTAATGCACAACTTCAGTTTGGGGCTAGCTAGAAACATGATTCAAGGACTCACTGTCATATGCATTTAAAATCTAACATAATGGTCAAGTTTGATTTTAAATTACTGCTTTGAAAATATCAGTTTTAGAAAGTTAGCATTTTTCTGCCCAAACCAAATGAATCTTTCCATTAGTGTCCAGGGTCACCTTTTGCCTCTAACCAGTCTAATGGCATTTTTTGGTGCAAAAACCCCTTCTCCCATCCTCACCCGGCTAATGTCATTTTGTTTTGCGCAAGCCCACCCTTTCCACCGGCTTGCACCATTCCATAACTATGTCACCCGGCTGGTGCTCAGGAATGGCGCAAACCGGTGCTAAACCTTTTGATGTAAAACTACAATAGTGCAGTTTTGCATCAAAAAGTATAAATATGCCCCCAAGTTTCCAAAGACCTTTGCTTCTTATTCACTAACCAGACTCAACTGGACCTGTCCTGGTCACCTCTACTGGACCCTGTGTGAATGAGACCTGACCCCCAGGTATTGTTCTCGAGGTCCTGGGCCCTTAGCTGGCGTAGGAGTGTATTTCTTCCTGCCTAACTGCCTAACTGTAAGCTTCTCTGGATCAGACACAGAGCAATGCACAGCCACTCTGGTTCCTACTGATGGCTTCACCAGATTCATTGCCGAGCAATGCAGAGCTCCATATAGCGATGCAATGCAGCTCCGACTGAAATCCTCAAATGGTCCTACATTGAGTGATGCAGAGCCCTGTAGAGTTGCACCACACTGTTGTTGCATTTAAGTTAGAAGGTAAAACTTCCTGGGGCACAGACCTTGTCCTGTATCCAACCCAGGTTCCATCTCTGCCAGCCTGAGCTTGTAACTTTGTCATGGCCACGAATGACCAGATACCAGCAGTTGGTGCTTTGTGCCTTTTGGTGCTATTTTGAAACTTAAACTTTAAAAAGTAATAAATCTAGTTCTACTGATTGGATTGTTGTTGTTTTGGTGTTATTTTACTTCATAGTATATTCTCTATTGTTTTTAATTGTTTTAGAATGTCGAGTTTTTTTCTATTAATTGCTTTTTGAGTACTGCATCTACACTTCATACATTGTCAATACTTTAAGCCTGACTGCTTTGTGCCAAGCTCCCAGAGTGTTAAGCAAAGGTTTATTTAGGCACTTTTAGTGGCTCACCCTGACAAATATTGTGATTATTACTTCAGGTATATTCTTACCTCCCTTCACAAATACCCCCACTTTCTTACAGTGGCTATTTACATTTTGAAACTAAATATATCCCTTGAATGCTGTCCAGCTTCTCTACTTATGTCCTTTCTGTGTCTCAATTAATTCACAAATTATTGTTTGGCATCTTGTGTACCCTTTATAAATGATACTTCAATATTAGAGGCAGAACTCAGAACTAAAGAAATGTGCACAAGGAAACACATGGTCTATGTTGGAAATGCATTGACGTAATTTTCAATGGCTTCTTTGTGCCCAAGAAGAAATGTTTTGGCACGATGTTTTCAATTTCATTGCCATTTGTAGTTTCATTACCAACATAAAGTCTACTTTGAAATTGATTCTTTTTTATATTTTTCATAAGTTTTCACAGTGTTTCTATATTGGAAATTGTAGTATTTAGATTCCTATTTCAGCCGATTTTATGATGTCTTGCAGGAGATTTGATGATGTCTTAAAATCTCCCATTTTATGCACATCAATTATCTTACTTAAAGTTGGAGGTGATAATACACCAATTTTCTAATTTATGTCACTATTTCTTAATTTCATACTAAGTTGATTATTTTTTAGCACAATATTGTCTTAAAAATATTATCTGACCAAAATATCATAGTCAAATTTTGTGACAATAAAATATTATGATCCTAAATACCGAAGATAAGTATATCATGTTTAACTACTTTGTATTATTTTTAATTTTCAAATATTCTATTAAATTATAGTACTTTTTTGTTTTATGTGTTTATTTTAATATATGTAATTGTCAATCATAATTTTTAAGTAAATAATATTGTTATTCATATTATTTGGGTTGCTGGGTACTGGGAGATTTGCTGGGTTGTTTTTTTACATATATTATGTCTTGTTTATTTGTGAATTGCATTATTTTAATTGTTATTTAAATTATAGCTGCTGTTTAATTCTGCATCATATTTATATTTTGAACTTTTGGGTTGATTGTGGTATAACATTCATACAGTATTTAATTAATAATAAATTAATTATTTGTTGATAAATATCTGTATTTCTATTTTGTATTTCTATTTTAATTTGTTAGTTCAAGATCTAGAGAATTGAGAAGAAAATTAGTTGGTAGTTAGTTTTAATAATTGCTAATAATGATTCATATCTTAATTATGTTTATTTTTAAATTATAATTAATTCATTCTATGCTTAATATACCCTAATTAGATGACTAATTATTTATATTATTTAATTTGAAAGTTATAAGTTGTTTAAAATTACAACATGAGAACAATTTGCTGTGAGTTCTTCCCAGTCTTTATTTTTCACAAATATACACATGTGGTAGAATTCTTATAAAAGTTTGTGATTTGTGTTTTTTAAACAATTTCATGTGATAGTCCACAAAGAGCTTCTCTAAAGTGGGTTACAAACATTTGATCTTTATTTGTAAAGGCAATGTTGCAATAGTGCACATTCCAAACTGAAGTGCTACTTTTTACTATCAAGTTCTACTGGCATGTACATTCTAAAATACATTTAATATAAGCTGCCAGGGTTCCTTCTTCACAATTCTTACCATTGAAAGGAATAATGTCTCATCTAGAAAGGTTTAAACATAAAAATATGAAATGACAGAAAACAATGAACAATGGTGATATTCTAAAGCATTTTTTTTTAAAACAAGCAGAGGAATTGGCAAAATTGACATAAATCTTTTTCTTGGAGGGAAATTCCAAAGTGATGAATAGCAAACCAGCATTTGTCAATGAATATTCTCAACAAAGCTGAAAATATGTAAAGTAGTATCCTAAAAATTTGGATAGTGCTCAGAAGTGAAGCTAATTTTATCACAGTATTGAGAGGCTCACCAGTGCTAGTCTATTAAATGTTCAAACATTGAAAAGAAAGATGCTCCACATAGAGGAAAATCCAAGATACCAATATTTAAAAAACAACTGTGACATACAGCTGCACGAACTGTAATGATATCATTATTTGAAATGTAGTATGTCATCATTCAACATTGCAAAGGATCAAACTTTTGTTCAACATGTAATACCTACTATTGTGTATCATCAAAGGACCCTGTGAATTGGGATGCATTGGGAAAGCAGAACTCAAAAGCAAGTCTCCTATAATAAAAGGTAAAAGCGCCATTAGAAATTTGAACATAAAAAAGTAAAAGTTTCACTGGGAAAAGTCACACAGTAGCCGACCTGTTTTTTCAGGTGCAGGAACAATCACAAATGCACATCAGAGAACAGACAGACCCAAGAGACTGTGGTTGCTACAAACGGAGGCTTTTTTGGATTAATAAACCGCACCATGGTAATCTACAAGGAATGATAAATCTGACATGACGTTTTGTAATAAGGTTTACCCATACAATCTTAAATTATGGTTAAAACAGACTTGAAACATTTTTTTTTGTTTATTTGTTTTTTTTTGCAACCAGGGGCAGTTGTTCCAACTGAGAACTTGCATTTTGGTCTTTCAACACATAATGACTTTCTGTGGAGTGCCTTTTAGCTTCATTGTTTGCTAACTCCAAGCAATAGATCCCAGCATCAGGATACATCCTTGTTACCTTAGCTTCATATTTTGTTCCTGAGACATCTCTTTTTTTCCAAAACATGGTCAAGTTTTCTAGCCACCACACTTGTGGAAACTGGCTAAGAAATCCATTTTATTATCCCCCAGGCCTGACCTCATCCTGTGATACTCAGTGATGTACAGGCCTGAAAAACATGAGCAGAAGGTTGGATGACTTTTAGTACATTAACCCTGACAGGCAGCTTGTAAAGCAAGGCTTGCTTAAAAGAGAAAGCTCATGCAACATGCATTGCTTCATTCGCCCAGCAAAAGACAGACATCTCGATGTCCACATAAGTCTGAGGAGAGGTTATGAGGAAGCTGGATTGGTGACGCCTTGGAAAGTCCCAAACGTCTGAGAAATGTGAAGGTCACGCTTGTGGTCATCTTGTATCACGCTGCCAGCATGAAATGTTATTCTACTGTGATTGGATAGATGCCTAATATATGTGTAATACCATGCATCTCCTGATCAACATCACTCCATGTACTTGATGAAGAAATTATCTTTCAGTTGTTCTGATTGGATGATGTATTTTCACCCTTTTGTGGTTTTCATGCATAAAAGATTGTATTGGAGTTCTGTAATTCAGACTGCTTGGCCTTAGCATTTCAAGCCACAGTCCCCATGTACATGTCTTTCTAATAAGTTCTTTATGTTTACCCAGAAGATCTGGCTAACGGTCGTTTGTATCCTGGATGGGTGCTGAATATTTTAGCTTCTACATTTGGTGAAGAATTGCAGTCTCGTTCAGCGGATGACTCCCTTCAGCCCGGCTCCTGTTTCGGTTGGGGCGACAGCTGACCCATTGGACAGAGCCCCTCCTGTGACGGAGGCTGTGGCTGTCATGAGTATCTATTGCTTCGTGGTCCTGCTCTCGCTGTTTGCTCTACTGTATTTTCGGTGTAAATATTGCGAAACAGGGAGGTAACTGGGTTGTTTCGTTCATATGTTTCCTGTATAGTGTTGGTAATGGATTTATGGATATTATTTATATTTACCGTACCCCTTAGCCTGCTCTTCTTTATAATAAGCATTTTTTCTCTCTCTCCGGTGGGATGCCAAGTGCATTTCTTCCTCTGTTGCGGGCTCCTCTAATGTACCTCGTGAGAACGTTCCGATAGTTACCTATAGCTGTTCGCCGGCTGCTGGCATTCTGTGTTAATTTAGTCCTCTCCATTGTATTACACTATTTCCTTCCTCCCTGCACTGCAACTGCATAATTAGATTAGCTTCCTGTGTTTCATGTAACTTGTTATTGTTAAAAACAAAGTCCGAGGAATAGAGGCAACTAGCGGTGTTGCTTCAGAACACAGCGTGAGTCGCTGTCTGCAGTCTCCAGCCAGAGGGGCTGCAGCGGATAACTCTGGCTAGAGGGGGATGTAAGCGCCAACCCCAGGTTAAAGGGCAGGTGTTGCCCAGATGTGGAATGGTAGTGGTCCATTCCAGAACAACTGGCAGGTGGTGCCAGGGTCTATGTGTATGGGAATGGTAGTGGTCCATTCCAGAGGAACTGGCAGGTGGTGCCAGGGTCCGTGTGTATGGGAATGATAGTGGTTCATTCCAGTGGAGCAGGCAGGTGGTGCCAGGCTCTGTTTGTTGTGTTATCCGTTTGTCATGTTATTTGATTGTCATGTTATCTGTTTCCTGTGAATTTGCAGCTCTGTGAACTATGCCTATTACATTTTGAACTATCGGCTCTTCATGTAAAATAGTGTGAAATATAGATGCTGATTTCATTACGTGTGTGTGAAAGTGGTTTTTGATTCCTGAGTGAAGGGTTCACCACAAGGTGGCGTAGTGTGATTTATGTTGACTGCATGCATTTATGCTTTATAAAGTAAAGCTTTAGAAAATAGAAGACTAGCAGGGTGGATTCCTGGTTGACATTGTACTGACACGTATGACAATTGACTGACTTAAACTGCCAACAGACCCAAACACCGATACCACCCTGCACTCTCCACATATCAACACAAGGGGTGGGAACGAGATGATTCCATAGGGCAAGTTGTACTGTCACCCTTTTCTATGGTTGTACCGTTACATGTGGATTGCTGAGTTGTTCACCGTTATTGCATTATCTGTGTGTCACTGGCCACGGATCTGGTCCAGTTTCCAATATCATACAGCCGCACTCTGTCCCAGGGCAGGAAAGCAAGGGTGTGATATTCTTATCTTTCCCTCCTGACTGTTCTTTCATTTCTTGTTCTCCCGACAGGACACCAGTGTGGACGCCGTCACTAGCACCTGGGGAACTGTCTGTTTTCAAACATTGTGTGCGCTTAAGGTGGACAGGGCTGGCTGAGTTGTGGCATAATTGCAGACCGGCTTTCTGCTTTTCCTAATAACTGATTGCTGTGAGAAGCTGTGTGCATATATGCTCCCTCTGTTTTCCCCTCTGTGTGAAAAGGATATGAGCGGTGTAAAGAACACACCGACACCATAGTGTTACAAGAGTGGTTGTAATTGTATTTGTATTGCGTCACCAGTCAGAAAAAGGGTAAGACAGCCATGGGGAACCCTCTCAGTAAAGACAAACTAGAGACACATCAACCTAGCCCCCCTAAGGACTTTCTCTCTTCACTTGTCAATTCCTTACCCCTTTCTTTCTGGGCTAATACTGGTGTTTGTTTCCTCTACTCCGAGGATGCGAGCAGGTGTCATGTTTTTATGAATGTGTGTAGCCGGTGGGGCTGCAGTGTGGTTTTCTGGACAGCTCGAGGGCTTGTCCAGGGTCGCAGCCTGAGGGGCTGTAACAGTGGAGCGGTCAGCCGGTGGGGCTGAGGCGCGTGTTTTCCGGGACGCCCAGTGGGGTAGTCTCTGGTCATGGCCGGAGGGGTTGTGACTGTTATGTACCCAGCCGGACGGGCTGTGGGGGAAACCTTCCCAGGGGGGCAGCAGTGGTCTGCCCCGGTACAGCAGACAGGGAATGCGCTGCTTATTTGCCTGTCACCTTCTCTGTTTGGTTCTTCTGTGAACCACTCTTCCGGATGCCTGGTGCCCCGGGGGCCTCCGGATTGTCCCCAGGGATTGTTTTGCCCTGGGTACAAGAGGTGGGTGGTGTGAGGGGTATTTAGATCGTTCTATAGTACCTGTGTTTTGCATGTTGCCATTTATCACATTGTAGTGTTGTGTTGTTTTCCATACTGTTCAGTTTTGAGCGTCTGCTCTATTGTGGTGAGGGCCTCTTTTTGACTTTGCAAGGAAACTGACAGTATTGTTTCTGTGGCTTTGCGGACATGTGTTGTGCTTTACAATGCCGCCTACATACTAGTAGCATATGGGATGTCCCTTGAATGTGGGGCTGTCCTGTATGTGGAGGATAATCTAAAAATAAAAAATGCTTGAACTGAAGAATGGTTTCCTTCACATGGTGGGGGGGGCTGACAAGAGCAGGGAAGATTGAAGGACAAAAGAATTAGAGATAATAGGGGCTTGCCAAGCTCTCTTCTTGTGGCGAGTGCACAGTCACGGGAACAAAACATCAATTTTGCTTGAGGACATTTGGGAAATACGCTAGAGCCTGAGGGCACCACAACAGGGTCCAAACACTCTGAGCTGCCTCTACAACAGCAGGCAGAGACGGAACGTGAAAGCCGCACCCTAGCACGGTGTTTGATAGATGAGGAAGTGAAAAATAAAAGCAAAACGTAAGAGACCTTGTGAAAGAATTAGACAGTTATTCCATAGCCAGGGTAAAGAGGAAGTGGCTAACGCAATTAGAAAACAGGAACAGAAGTACGAACAGATATCAAATGAAATAGAAGGGTGTATTGGCAAGGGGCGTGAGGGATTACACAATTTACTATGGGATATGTCCACGTATGCACATTACACAATCCATAACATCAAAATGTGGAAGGAGGTGCTCAGCAATACAAACACACAGCTGGAGATCACAAGACACAGTCTCTCGACGTACATAAAAATGTACAGAGTTAAACAGAATAATAGCCATGGGAAGGGCTGCTTTGGAAGGATCTGGATACATTGTTTAGCATTATTGTACCATGAGATTTGTGGGAGGATTGTAAGAAAGCAATACACTGGCCTGAAATATGTGACCACTACTCCAATTACTACACTATCATTTGGCACTAGACTAAGTATGGGAAAGGTTTGCAAGTGGACAAGGGATGGCTGTAACATGCTTACACACTGTAGAAAATGTAAGTTCAATTGTTAAGTTATCACACGTAATAAGACACAAGCTTCTGACTTCATTACTTGTTAGTGGCTTTAGGTTAAGATCCTCAGAGAGGCATTTCCCTGTACAGCTGTGGATAGTGTACAACAGTGGTTCCCAACCTATAGTCCGTGGACCCACTGGGGTCCATGACACATTCCCAGGGGGTCCGCAGGCCTGGCTGGGAGGAAGTCACTTCTCCAGCTGTTGCCTCTACAAAAACATGTGTGTGCATGTTTTTATATTTATTACTTCCTTTCTTCAGCAGGTTTAAAAGCACTGCAAAGCTCCTTGTACAGCGAAAACAAAAGTGGCAAGATAACTCTAGTGATTAATGTACCTGCTGGGGAGGAATGAGAGTTTTGGACAGTGGCAGTTTTGACTGAAAGGTAGTGCATATGGTTAATATGCAGGCTGCAAAGGATGTGTATCATGCAAAGAACAGTATTTTATGTGGATGGCACAGTGGGTTACTGCTTTTGTCACAGAGATTCTTTAGTTACTGTACAGTTCATAATCGTAATCTAGCACAGTGCGCTATTAACTGCAATTAAGGAGCTGCATGCCAACTGCATAGCACAAATTAGAAATCAGTTTTTTCCCAATCTTTCATTTTCCTTATGCTGCTCAAAAGAACAAAAAAAAAAAAAAGGTTTTGCCTGTGTAGAAATACATTCTTATTATTAAAGACAACGCTAACGACTGTGTAGTGTTCTGAATGCTGAGTTTATGCTTCTCCAGACCAAGCACTCTTAGCAAAATGCCTACCAGTGTGGATGCCATGTGAATCCTGCACCTTGCACTCCCCTGTAAAGTGCTCCAACACCTACACTGGTATGAGAGATGCTTTAATAAAAATTAATTACATGTGACAAAGAGGATAGGGAGAGATGAGAGGCACTTATGGTCTACTTCCTTTCCCCACCACATATTTATGTACAAAAGCTTTCTTAGATCTTATGTATCTAAAAATAATAACAGAAATAGCCCCGGAAATAATTAAAGAAATTGCCCGAAGGATTCACCTTTCCTAAATAAAACTAAAAATTTAAAAGTTAGTCGCCGAGATGCAGCACCAACATTCCCAATAAAATGTTTTGATTTTTGCATATTTTTCAATATAAAAGTATTATTTCATGTTTGAAATTTAAATTGTGCAAATTGCTTAGGGGTCCCTGGCTTCCAGTAATGTTTCACTGGTGGTCCCCAGGAGTAAAAAGGTTAGGAACCACAGGTTTACAACAAATAAGAACTTTCTTATGTAGGGATTACATTTAAAAAATATTTGCCAAAATTCTTACAGTGAACAAATTTAGTCTTGAGGGAACAGAGGATTCATTTGCAGCAGTTAACAATATGTTGTCAGGAGTGTGGAATTTTATAAAATGTCTACTTCTCCATGGGACAGTTTGTGTCATCAGTCTACTTGTCCCGTAAAAACACATGCATATTTTCTCCTGCTAAAATGATGTTTACAAATATTGTCTAGGAGTCCGATTCCCTGGTCTGCCTCGTTAAATGCTAGCTCATGCATAAAAGCTGTAAATCCGCACTAATACAAGAACATATACCATGGGTGCACTTTGTGATTTTCTTTAAGAATTCTGACACAAACTGGTTATCACAGACCTTTTGTTATTTGAATTCTGTCTCTCTGTTTATTGACTGGTTTCATTGGTAGTGACACCATTCTGCTCTTCCATATGAAGCATATTGGCACAAAGTAGTTTTGTTCATGCCAGGAACTACTGTGGCAATGTGTAACTTTGCTGAAAAGGTTACATTGATTTTTCCGTTATGAATATACATTTTTGAAATACCACCATGCATCCGCACATTTTACTAAATGATGCTTCAAAGAAATGACACCTAAAATTTCATGGTAGTTTAGCAAAATGTTTCTTTCCTAGTTAAATTGTTTGTGAAGATATTTTGAAAGCAAAGAATAGAAAATTTTGCATTCTAGCTTCTGCAAATATTTGCATCTGATGAGAGAGCATTCTGGAAGAATTGTGCTGGGTATTTGTTTACGGTAATTCCATACCCCTGGTTGTGTATTTCTTCATAGCTCTATACAGTACATACAAATAATTTAGTCATGTTAAACGATGGAAGAGATCTAGACATTAAGAGAAGAGTTACTATGTGATGAATTGTAAATAATATAAGGAAAAAATATATATATAAAAATGTGGGTTATTGTTGGGATGTAGAGTGAGTTAGTTATGTGATAACATAAGTCTACTAAGGTGTATTGATATTTAAAATAAACATATTAGTGCAGTAATAATAATGACACATGACGTGTTAGTGACTGATCGATTTCACTTAATGAGAGGCTAAAAGAAAATAACAAAAGTGGATGTTTAAACATCTGCAGTACATGTAGTATGTTGAAGCCATGTGAGTGCAACTAAAGTATCAAAAGGGCAATGAATAAATAAAAATGCAACACATTTGTCACAAATGTATTTTATTTTATAGCAGTAACGGCAATACTGCTTATATTGTATCAGGACAGTAGATCTTGTGTAAATATTAATGGATTCTTTAATGGATCCACCTAATTAATGTGCATTGCACTTTGTACAATGTCTCTAGCTATAGGAATATGTTTTGAACAAAAAAAGTGAATGTGATGTTTTAGGGTAAAACATTCTGGTTACACATATTTTATGAGATACACAGGGTGAATTCTGCACTCATAGTTCAAAAAAATATGAATATGAAAGGAAATGAATTTATTGAAGGAAAAAAAAATCTGGGTGCAGTTATGCAATGTTACAGGTTATATCTCGTCCACAGGTAAAAAAAGAGTACGTTTTTTTTTATCCCACCTGTATCCACTGACTGGATGGTATCGATCCAATGTTTTTACTGTAATTTTATCTGTGGCATTAACTGATAAGCTCTGGGCACAAATTTACCATTTATCTGCGAGGTCCCTGCATTAGTTGTGGGAGTTAAGATTACCTTCCCCATTTCTGAAAACCACAGACTCTAGGCATGGCTCCAAGGGCAAAGCCACGGATTGTTGCGATATGTCACCATGACGGACAAAGTAGAAGTGTGGTGCACACGACTATGAGATAGTGTGCTGGATTTAGCATGATTCTTTGAAGTGCGGAATAAAGAATAAATGTACAGCTGAATGTTGATGCCTAATAAGTATTTGGATAAAGTTAATTTTAAAGTTTATAGGATTTTTTTATACACCCTGGATGCAGGGATGTATCTATTTACATATATATGTATGTGTGAATATCCATGACATATAATTGGCTGCAGGAGAAGTATTTTTCTATCCATGTTTTTTCCTAGGTTTCAGAACATGGACGAGAAGATGTGGTTTCTGTATCCGTCTGTCTATGTTCCATTTTATGTTTTCATAATAAATGGGAGTCTTCCGGGGTACATCTTATTGTGCACAGTGACATGGATTGCCTTCATGTGTTGGTAGATTGCAACTAAATATTCTCCATACTGGTTTTGGGTATTGAACATACCTATATTAGGATAGAGTTATTACTAACTTAGGATGTGCTATGTAGTACTGCAGTACAGCTATTAGTAATATACTTCTGATGATGAGGGTGCCAAATATAAATAAATAAAATAAATATAATATCTTAAAGGAACATCTGCATTTCACAACATCACACTTGTACGAGAAAGGGGAAGTGACTTCTGATGGCGGTGATGCCTGCAAAGTCCCAACCCTTCCAGCATTGATGCAGATATTCTGTGTGTTGAAATAGAATAATAGTATACAATGCTGTGTTCCAAAAAATACTGGCTGTATACCGGTGTAACGTGTTTTCTCCTGACCTTTGGATCACCATTTGTTTGGTGAAATAGTTTGTGTGAATATTCCACTGTTACTGAGTGTAATTGTTATTTATTTTTTGAGTGTTGATTTCCGTTTAAGAGTGTACTAGTATATGAGATTAGAAGGGCTATCCTATAGCATCTATTTGTTCATACTTATTAAATGTCTCAGTGATGGGACTTTAGATACAGGGACAGCAACAAAATATTAATATAATGTTATCAGTAGATCTACAATGTCAGTTCCGAATGTATGTCCTGTGTTACTCTTACACTATAAGAGAAGGACTTGGTGCATTGATTATACACATGACTATAGAATGATGGTTGGCTATTACTATTAACATGTGTTTTCCAAATTTATTACTGCATATTATTTTTGAAAGTATAATTAGAGAAGTTTATGTTGCAAGTGTGATGCAGAGATGAGAGGGAGAGAAATGTTAGTTCTGTGTACCGATTTATGTCATGTTTCAATATACCTTTTTTTCTTTCAGAAGCATGTGGTTACACAGAGAGTAGAGAGCCTTTCCCCCCACGTACCTCGATTGGGTTTTCCTTTCCTGATTATTTTTTTTTAAACAAGATAAAAAAAAAAAAAAGATAATAAGGAACCAAAAACATTTTTAGATGCATATTACCCCTAGCTCCACTTTAGCCTCACCTAGTTGAGTTACAGGTTTCCGATGTAGCACATGTATGGTTTGCAGTGATAACGATTGTGCCTTTCATATGTGAATATTACTGTGCTGCCTACATTAGTAGAATGGAATGTTGCTACTAACAGTGATGTTGTATGTTACATGTGTTATGATGATCTAGTTTTTGATATGAGTAACAGCTGACAGGTGGTACAATAGACTGTGGGATTAGGTGTGCGCAAAGAGGAGGGGGTGAAATAATGTATTTAATTTAGTTACCCCATAAAGATTTTGTGCATCTGCTGAGCGGTTCTAGATTGATGCCCTACCACTTGCTTCATTGGTCAAGAGAGGAACCCTCGACAAAGTTGTGAAACTGAGCACCGACTGAAATACTGTTTGACTGGCCTATGAACATGTCTGGTGCTGAGAAGATATTATCTGATAAGACATTTTGACAGCAGTTTGCATTGCCTTCAGCATTAGGTGATGCAGGCCCTTCCTGGCTAGACAACACTACCTGGACATGATCTCGAACAGGGAGATTGGGCTTGGGTCACCTGTAAAGTAGGAGGGACTGACCTCCTGGATCCACAGCTCTTACACCAAGAAGGTAGCAGAACATTGACATATTCAGCAGCAGAAACGAGTGGAGCAACTGGTGGAACCACCATCACAGTAGAGTCTCCGCTCAACAAGGGCTGCTTGTGCTGCAGGCCTCTAAGAGACCGAGGGTGTAAGCGGGCCCTGTTTGGTTCTAATACAAAGTAATCAAGTTATCCTTTGATGACACACTGAGGGGGTACCACCGACTGTGGCACAGCTGATTGCCATTCCATGGTACTGTAACTGCAGGATGTTGGCTCCGGGAATAGGAGCCCTCTACAACTGCAACATTTAAGGATCTCTTCGTCTCCTCCAAAGAGTATAACTGCAAGGACTATGGGCACCATCAACCTCACCAACTGTCAACTTCAACTTCACAACCTTCATCTCCTGCAGTTCTGGCTGAAAGACCTCCGTAAACCTTCAGTTCTAGAGTACCTGGCCTCCATTCTACAATACCTTTTGCCTCAAGTACTGGTGACCTCTGAGGCAAAATATAAGTTATAGGAAATTGATCATTTTGAAATTCTCTTTTGAAATTCAATAAGGCAACGATGTCCGACATCCCTTCAAGGCCCACCAAGAAATAGCCATGGGCACTAGATTTTTTTGTTGTTGTTGTGCTACTTCTCATGGAGTCTTCTGATTTCCCACGGATCACCCTTACTTCGAATAGGAGCATTAAATGACAATGAGACTTTGAACATTAAAACTTTGAACTTCTTTCCCAAATTATCAGTAGAAGTAAGCACCACAGAGATGAGCAAAGATGTTTTGAGGGACAAAGAAGAATGTTAGAAGAATGTTAAATTAAATTGAAAGTAAAGTATGATGCAAAGATAAATATATTGTGTCATTTGACGTTTGCGCACACCTGCAACAACAGTGCTTAGTAAAAAAAAAAAAAATACAGAGTAGTACCGTACATCACCTTTACCAACTATAGCTGTGAAAGACATAGAACAACATCAACATTCCATTTCCTGTCAAATATGAGTTGTCATTGATAATAATGCAAAATCTCAAGTACAGGTGTAGTGATCATAATAGGAGGAATGGGTTGTTATTAGGTTAAGACTAGATTAGTAAGTAGTGGCCCAACTTTGCTTCCCAGATTCCAGGTAGAGGAAACAAATATTTGTTCCTAATTACACACACACACACACACACACACACACCAGATAACAAGTAAGGTTAATGTCCCATGTGCAACATTGCTTATACAAAAAAACACATATAGTATAGTAATATATCAGGTATCCTCTGAAGTTTGAACAAGAGGTACAAAAGATGGCAAAAGACAGCCATAGTAATGATTCCCAAGATAGGAACAGCATGCATACCAGACACAATATCTAGACCTAAACACAGGTGGGTGGGAGACAGTTCCAGGAGGATTGGGACAACCATTTCATCATTGATTATCAGAGGAGGGAATGTGGAAACTGGCTAAGGAATCCATTTTATTATTCCCCAGGCCTGACCTCATCCTGTGATACTCAATGATGTACAGGTCTGAAAAACATAAGCAGAAGGTTGGATGACCTTTAGTACATTAACCCTGACAGGCAGCTTGTAAAGCAAGGCTTGTTTAAAAGAGAAAGCTCATGCGACATGCATTGCTTCATTCTCCCAGCAAAAGACAGACATCTCGATGTCCACATAGGTCTGAGGAGAGGTTATGAGGAAGCTGGATTGGTGACGCCTTGGAAAGTTCCAAACATCTGAGAAATGTGAAGTTCACGCTTGTGGTCATCTTGTATCACGCTGCCAGCATGAAATGTTATTCTACTGTGATTGGATAGATGCCTAATATATGTGTAATACCATGCATCTCCTGATCAACATCACGCCATGTACTTGATGAACAAATTATCTTTCAGTTGTTCTGATTGGATGATGTATTTTCACCCTTTTGTGGTTTTCATGCATAAAAGATTGTATTGGAGTTCTGCAATTCAGACTGCTTGGCCTTAGCATTTCAAGCCACAGTCTCCATGTACATGTCTTTCTATTTCTAATAAATTCTTTATGTTTACCCAGAAGAGCTGGCTAACGGTCTTTTGTATCCTGGATGGGTGCTGAATAATTTAGCTTCTACACACTGATAGGGCAATTTGTGGTGACTCTTATCCATGTAATGACCCAAATCTTTTCGATGTATGCTTTTTTGTCTCCTCACTTCATTCACATTGTCCACTTGTCATTTCTATTCTCATTTTTATCTTCTGCACATATTTTTTCCCATTCCTACATGGCAACTATATTTCATGACCACAGCCTGACTAACGGGGCAACTAGTTTCGCAACCTGGTCAAGTGGTGACTTTTAGGAATAAAACGTTCAACAAGACTCATGCGTCTTCACCTGGAGTTTGTTATGGTCACCCCTCCCTTGGACAGAACACCATCCTCATCCTTGTAAGACTTCCAGTCTTACTTAGAGAAATCCACCATGTTTTTCCCTTTATAATCCAGGATTGATAAAGCACAGCAAATAACCCACAAGGGTCTCAAGGTGCTGATTAAAGACAAGGGTCGATTAAGTGATTTGCCCAGAATCACAGAATTCTGAGCTGACACCGAGACTCAAACCTGGCTTCTCCAGCTCCAAAGTTGACAGCCAAGGCCTTTAAACCATACTCCCTCCTTCTTTGAATTGCTGTTTGCCCGGTAACCTGAAATGTTTTTAGACATACCCTATGGACACTGAAAAAACTAGTGGATAAAAAAAATATACTGGAGTATATTTCAACATGTTTAGCTTCATTGCAGAATTGTGCCAGAGAAAATTTGGCACCCAGTGGTTAGGTCGTAACTTGAGGTGAGTATTTACTGTGTGGTGGTGTGCAAATAAAGGAGGACACAAGTCACTATAAAGGTCCTGGTAGACCGAGAAACTCTATTGCTGCATGTAATATCTCATTTTCTGAACACCTTTGTGTTTTTACACATATTCACTTCCATGAGGGCATTTTTAGGAAAAGTATTTCCCTTCTATGAACCTAAGTATCACATAAAAAGCCGACTGAGAGCTTATTGTGCTTGTTTTCTCATGAAACATTACTTTCCTGAATCCCTTCAAGACCTATTGGAACCTAAGAAAGGACAACTGTGAGGAGACACGTCCTTTATTCATTTTGTTTTTGAACCACTATAAAAAGGAATAGATAATAACTAAAAAACATTTCCTGTCACCTCACTGTCCCGTCACTTCTTTGCCACCATAATGATGTACCTAAAGTTGTGTATTTGAAGATCTTCCATGTTCCTCCTGATGCTGTCGCTGTTATCATTATTTCACCTTCATTATATAAATATTGCCTTGGCTTCTTCAGCACTTACTCATCGGAAAACCTATGCATATTTGCATAAGTGCACCTAGTCATACAGGCCCTCATTACAACCCTGGTGGTCGGTGTTAAAGCGGCGGTAATACCGCAAACAGTCCAGCGGAAAAAAAAATGGGATTACGACCGTGGCAGAAACCGCCAACATAGACAGTGACTTTAACACTCCGACCACCACGCTGGTAGAAACTAACAGCACAGCTGACACCGCCAACAGACAGGCGGAAGACAGTGTACCGCCCACCCTATCACAAGATGCCTATCTGCCACTTTTTCCATTGCAGAACCAACGCAAACAAAAACGCAGCGGAAACAGTACACAGAAGGGAAAACACTCACCTCTCCATACCCCACGAGGAACCAGGACGCCATGGAGCCCGAATTGTAGATACTGCCGAGGCTGGTCTTCCTTCTCTTTTATCAGGAGCACCAATGACGGCGGCGACGACCATGGTGAGTACTGCCCCTACAAAACAGGGGACGGGGGAGGGAAAAGAGAGTGACACACACATGCAACACACAACAACCCCACCCCCACCCACAACACCATACACACAAATACATGCAGCAACAGTACACATACACTCCTCCACCCCCTGGAAGAACACAAGGACAAAAGGAATTGATCTGAATGAATGTGATCATGTGAAATCTCATTATCAAAGTTCAAAATCGAGTAAATGCAATTATGTACACCAACTACAAAAGTCCAGATAGTGCACCAATCATTGTCCGTGGACCACTGGGCCCAAAATGCATGGGCGAAGCCCACACATGACATTTGACTGGAAACGGAGAGAACACTGCAGGGGCATCTGCTTGAAATGAAACAGGCACCTCAGGGGGAGGTGGAGGGGGGGCACCTCAGCCAGATGAACACACGACGCCACTGCTGCACGAGGGGGCTCCATGCCCATTGCTGTATCCTGGGGAGTGCAAAGCCACATTCTCTCAAGTCTCTCAAGTGGGTGGTTTGCCCACTGCTTTATCCCTGGGAGTGCAAAGCCACAGTCTCTCAAGTGGATGCCTTTCTCCACTGGTTCTGGAGGGTGCTTGGTGCCCAGAGTGCTTCATCCTGCCAAGGACTGAGGTAGTGGGTGCCTTTCTCCACTGGTTCTGGAGGGGGCTTGGTGCCCATAGTGCTTCATCCTGCCAAGGACTGAGGTAGTGGATATATCTCTCCACTGGTTCTGGAGGGGGCTTGGTGCCCAGAGTGCTTCATCCTGCCAAGGACTGAGGTAGTGGATGCCTTTCTCCATTGGTTCTGGAGGGGGCTTGGTGCCCAGAGTGTTTCATCCTGCCAAGGGCTGAGGTAGTGGATGTATCTCTCCACTGGTTCTGGAGGGGGTTTGGTGCCCAGAGTACTTCATCCGGCCAAGGACTGAGGTAGTGGATGTATCTCTCCACTGGTTCTGGAGGGGGCTTGCTGCCCCGAGAGCTCCACGTGCAGTGTGGCCGGTACAATTCCCTCACCTGTGTGTGTGTGCAACGAGATTGCCGAGGTACAGGTAGCATGATACGCCATGGAGGCTGCGACATACCCCACACTGCTGCGGCTTCGCATTCCACCTGCAGGTGACAAGTGTGATGATAGTAATGCTTCATGGAAGCTGCCCAGGGTCCTGGGACTCACCACCAGCCTCGGACGACTGACCACTGTGGATGGTAGAAATGTCTGCGGTGGTGCCACTGCCCGAGGATGTCGCGGGGCCGCTGCCTGTGCTGGCGGCGGTGTCAGTCATGGTGGTGCTTGCGGCGGTGTCAGTCATGGCGGTGCTGGCTGCGGGGTCCGTCGTGGCAGTGCTGGATGCGGGGTCTGAGGCAGCGTTGTTGGCTGTGGAGTCTGTGGCGGCGATGCTGGTGGCGGGGTCTGTGGCAGAGGTGCTGTCGGTGGGGTCTGTGGTGGCGAGGCATGTGTCAGCACAGAAAGCTGGATCTCTCCTCCAGCCTTGGACGGCTGCCCACCGGGGAAGAGGCTGGGGACTTTAGCAGTGGCTGTAGGCAGTGCAGGTGGTGGTGCAGGTGGCGGTGGTCGCCACTGTACCGGTTAGTGTGGACATAGACAGAATGTGTGACACCATGCCCTCTCCTGACCTGCCCTTCAGTTTTTGGCCCTTCCCCACCTTTGATGGTGGCGCAGTTGTCTTGCCACTATCCCCTTTCATTTTCGCTGACCCCTTGGTGGCAGGTGTTTTCAGCTTCTCCCTCCGGGATGTGGGCACCTTTTTAACCTTGGCAGGTGGCAGAATGTCATTGCTCTCGCTCCGTGGCACACTGGCAGCCCTGATAGTTGGCGCACTCCATGACACCGCAGTTGTTGGCACCACTGTGCCTGGGGATGTGGTGGCTGAGGTGCTGGACTGGGACCTGGAAAGCCTGGCCCTAGGGGAAGGACGGGGGAGGTGTAGGGAAGAGGTCAATGTTAGCCAGGAAAAGGTTTTTAGACACACTGGGATGGGTAGAAGGAGGGGGTTTGGGAGTGGAGGAAGAGGTAGTGGTTGTAGGAGGTGTACGTCTGCTGAATTTGGGTGAAGGTGCATGTGCTGGAGGCTGTTGTGAGGTGGATGGCTGTTGGGTGGGTGTGTGCATGTGTTTGTTTACTTTGGGAGGAGGGCTCACTGACACATTGGGAGAGGACATGGGGGATGTGTGGATGGTAGTGGGGGTGGTGAGTGCATGTGAGCGGTGTGTGGTGATGGGCGTGCTGGTGATGGAGGTAGTGGCTGAGTATGTAGTGCATGCAGGAGTGAGTGGAGACGAGACTGGGAGGGAGGAGGGAGACATGGATGAGGGGAACACAGTGGAGGAAGTGGATGTTGGTATGTGTGCATGGGTATGATGCTTGTGTGATTGCCTTTGGGATGTGTGGTGCTTATGTTTGCCTGAGCCACTCTTGTGTGTTGATGTGTGTGCATGCTGGTCTGATGGTGTGCTTGGGATAGGCTGAGGTACAGGGGTTTGGGTCTGGGTAGAGGAGGTTGGAGGGGGGAGGCTGAACACAGGGACAATGGCTGCCATCAGTGCGGAGGCCAGAGCCTGAAATGCTCTCTGTTGGGCTGCCTGCCCAGAATGAGTGCCCTCCAAGTATACATTTGTTTGTTGCTAATGCCTCTCAACACCCTGGATGGCATTCAGAATGGTAGACTGCCCAACAGTGAGGGATCTCAGGAGGTCAATAGCCTCCTCACTGAGGGCAGCAGGGCTGACTGGGACAGAGCCTGAGGTGCCTGGGGCGAAGGAGATGCCCACCCTCCTGGGTGAGCGGGAACGGGACACACACTGAGGGGCTGCTGGAAGGGTGGTAAAGGTAGGGGGTGGTGGCTGTACCTGTTGATGCAGTGGGCACAGCGGGGCCCGCCACCGCAAGGGAGCTTCCATCAGGGGAGCAGTCGCTGTCACTGGTCTCTGCTCCTGTCCCCGCCGTGGAGCTCCCCTTGCCCTTTGTCCCACTGGTGGCTTCAGACTCCGTTGCTTCACCCTCCAGGGCCAAGTCGGATGCAGCTCCGGTGTCAATGCTCCTACGCCTGATGGTGCTATTGCACACAGGAACAGGGAGACCATGAAAAGGGGGGGGGGGAGTCAGAAGAAAGGCATGTTTAGTGCATGCAACACCACTACCGTTGGCGGACACAACAGAAAGTGAGCAGCCCTCTGCACTACACCATGCACTTATAGTTCCTAGATTAATGCACATTCCTATGGGTTACGAGGCCTAAGCCCAATTGCTGCACACCTGGAAGTCACAGGATCCTGAATAGGTGTAGATTGCTCTAACCACTAGTGGGGTTGGGGTGCCACATAGCCTGCCTCACAAGGGACCTTGCCTACCAAGACCGCCCTGGCCTAGGGGTACCCACTGCCCTCCTCCCCCGCCCAGACACCTCGTAATGCACGCAAAATCAGCTGAATGAGAGTGTACTCACCCCCTTGTGGCTGGTGTGATGCCCTCAAGCGCCCATCCAACTCTGGATATGCACTGCCAGGATCAGGAACATCAGGGGGGTCATGGTGCGACGTGCACCCCTCCCACGTTGGGAGGCCATCCCCAGCTGGGCCTCCGCCGTCTTCTTCCTCCAGCAGCGTATTTCCTCCCATCTTTTACAGCAGTGGGTGCTTGCATTCTTGGCTTGGTCCTTGTTTGATAGTTGGTTTGGGGTCTGTGTGGGTATCTGTAGTGGACATGCTTTGGTGATGGGTATCCATGCTTTGGTGTTGCATGCAGGGCTTGGTATTGGGATGGCTGGGTTGTGATAGTGGGGCATATGTGAGGTGTTGGAGTGATGGGGGTGAGGGTGAGGGTGTGGGTATGTGATGGCATGCAGATGGGGTAGGGATATGGTAATAAAGATTTGCCTTACCAGAGTCCAGTCCTCCTGCTACTCCTGCGAGGCCCTCAGTATGCAGTATTGGAAAGACTTGTTCCTCCCATGTTGATAGTGGTTGGGGAGGAGGTGGGGGTCCACCACCAGTCCTCTGTACAGCAATCTGGTGTCTGGAGACCACGGCATGCACCTTCCCCCATAGGTCGTTCCACTTCTTCCTGATGTCATCCCGTGTTCTCGGAAGCTGTCCCACTGCGTTGACCCTGTCGACAATTCTGTGCCATCGCTCCATCTTCCTTGCAATGGAGGTGTGCTGCACCTGTGATCTGAATAGCTGTGGCTCTACCCGGACAATTTCCTCCACCATGACCCTGAGCTCCTCCTCAGAGAACCTGGGGTGTCGTTGAGGTGCCATGATGTGGTGTGAGTGATGTGTGAGGTGGTGTGTTTTGTGATGTGTGAGGGGATGTGTTGGTGTGTGTTGTTTGAGGTGCATGGATGTTGTATAAGTGATGGTGTTGTGTGCCTGTGGATGCTGGTGTTGTTTTAGGTAGGATCTCTCTCTGGCCTGCTTTCAAATTTCTGGTAGAAAGGGTTTGTGGGTAATGTGGGTGTGTGTTTTATAGTGTTGTGAGTGTGTGGGTGTGGTGTGTGTATGTGTATCAGGTGTGTGTATTTCGAATTGTCCAATGTGGTTGTGTTTTGTATATGTGTGTGTATTTTGAGCGCGGTGTTATGTACCGCCAATGGATTACAGCGGTTGAAAGACCGCCACGTTGATTCGTGGGTCGTGATAGTGTGCCCGTATTCCTGTTTGCGTGACAGTGGAGGTTTTGTTG
This sequence comes from Pleurodeles waltl, assembly GCF_031143425.1. Classification (NCBI taxonomy): domain Eukaryota; kingdom Metazoa; phylum Chordata; class Amphibia; order Caudata; family Salamandridae; genus Pleurodeles; species Pleurodeles waltl. The sequence goes on along the minus strand of NC_090447.1, from coordinate 1,108,914,516 downwards.
TCACCAGTTTATCACTGACCTTTGGTGTGGCGGACTTGTGTGGGTGTCTGTATTATGGCCGATTCCGAGCTGTGGGTTGTAATAGCTGTAGCGGAATTCCGCAGCCGCAGCGGTATGTTGGCACGGCAGTAAGGGGCATTTACTGCCAGGGTTGTAATGAGGGCCATAGTATGGTCTGTAATGTTATGTATTGCAATTCATAACCTGGCATGCTGAAAAAAGCTATGCAGTTGAAATTATTCAAAATGTGGATATCATCAAATGTGGTCACCATGCTTGCATTGGCACCAGTGCAGAAACATCATAAATGCAATAATGGATGGTGTACATGCCACACTTACAACCAATATTTCTTCTTCCAACTTTAAAGCAGGCACATGCTAGATATCTTACTCTTGCCAGTCATCAGCAAACCAGTGCAGATCACAAGCACAGGGCAGGCACCTACAAATTCAAAATAGGTGAGTGCAGAAGAAGGTCAGGTCATGACAATTTAGAGATCAGGAGACAATCCAACTAGTGTCTCTGGTCTTGGGTATTGAGGGAAAGCTGATAGTATTTAGGAACATTATAACCTGTGAGATCATATCAAAATAGAATTATTCATATATCAAAGACACTGTGGTGACGTTTGGACAGATGATGATTTCAGCATGATGGCATGGAATGTCCACTGAGTTTTAACAACAAACTTTAATTTTGGCATGTGTCCTTTACACAAAAATGGTTGCCTTGCACAATGTCTAGACACAGGGAGTTGCAGAGACTCCTGCCTAAATATAAATTGGGAAGGTTGCTATTTGTGACCCCCTATGATTGGCTACACACACAGGAATTGAGACCTACAAGGAACAGTAGACTGCCATCTTTGCATTTGTATTTCCAAAAAAGTAAAAAAACAATCGTAATAATGTAACCTGTGCCCCATAAAGGAATAGTGTCAATTTGTCAAAAAAATAAAGTGGGAAAATAGTGTGGCGGGGCAAGGTTGCAAACACCATACATGAAGTGGAAGGTGTCCCAAAGGGCCATGTTCGCCTAAGTGAATATGTTACCAACTCCTATGAGATGTCTTTTATAGATCTATGGTTTGTGACCTCTTTTGCAATGGCACACTGAAGATACCTACCATACCAAATTACAATTAGGAAGGAACACCCCATTCACCCCTTCCTAATTCCGTATGGATGTGTAAACCTATTTTGTAGGTCTGAGATGCTACTGTGACTCACAAAATGTCTTTCGAATATACCAAAAAGGCATTTTGCTTTGTAAAACCCTGTGAATTTATCAATCATAGACTGTCCAATCACAAAATAGATTTATAAATCTTGCCCCATGTTTGCTGTTTTCAAAATATTTTACATTGAGATGGAGTGAGTATAGATGGCATGGTGATTTGGTGAGGTTGAAAGGCTAAATGTATGTGAGGGAAAGAGGAGCATTTTTCAGTTTTTCTACATGCAAATTTTAAGTGACAGATGTCCTCAGAGGCAGAAGCTTCCAAGTCTCAGGAAGTAGTGCTGTCAAACTGACCTCTACAGGACACTGCCAATGGTATGACCTGCCTCGTCCCCAAATGGATCTCCCTGCAGGTCATGGACTAAGTGCTGCCAAAGCTTCTGGCACATGACTTCACAATAACTTGTGCAAATTTCAGAACTTCAGGTTCACCGACATGATTTACTCAGGAGAATTCACAAGAGGACAGAAAAGCTTACCATTCCAAGGTGAGAATCGCCTATAAATAATATAACAGAGTGAATGTATGATGTTTTGTGTGCTAGAGCCAGGTTGCAAATACAATTGTAGCAATTGCGCCTACTGCCTGACTCATCTAACACAGGCTCTAATTGTGAATAGGGATGTGTAGGCATTTAAAATGTGGACAAACATATGCGGGTGACAAATTGCCTATTGTAAATGTTATGCAGTTAATTTATGAATTGATCCTGAAGTGTCAAGTACTTTTGAGTAGTTAATTCTCAAGTTGTTATTATTACAAAAACACTTTAAAGAAGTTAATGAGTGTAAGCATTTTCTGCTTAATCACTTTTGTAAAACCATAATAGGATATTAGCCATTCACATAATGCAGAAAGCTGAGTAATTTTTGATCTTGATAAGGAAGGTGTGCTACATTAGGGTTATTATCCCACCTTCATTTCTTTTTTTTGTGTGTCAACTCTGGTCTCATGCAGAATCATTCCTTCAAGCATTGTAGGAAAATAACTCTTTTTGCGTGATCACTTTTTTAACTGATGCTGCTGGTTATTTGACATTGCGCAGCGAGACTCTGTTAAACAGACCCCAGTGTCTGTGCATCAACGTCTAAAGCAAGCCAAAATTGGCTATACTTCTAGTCTACACATTTAACTTTCTTATACGGCACTAGCATATGCTACAAAAAGTACCAAGGGCCTGTAAGGTAAATGTCACTATTGAACTACACCTCCCTATTGCCTTCCACTTCAGTGGCAGTGCAAACATCACTGCAGGCCTACCACTTCAGCCTGTCTATGCAGTTTTAAATCTGCAAATTCAATCAGCCAAAATATCCCCTTTTGACTGGCCTAAACACTCAATTAAAATATTAACCATATGCCAAAAAGCAGGGTACATTCTATTTAGAAGTACGAAATGTAAAAGTGTAATGTCAAACATGTACTTACAGTGAAGGACCCCAGCAGCTATTGTCACTGTAGCAGGGTTAGCAGTTCCATAAGAAAACTGTGATACAATATTAAATAATGTTATCTCTTGCCAGACGGCATTCCTTCAGATTTGTATAAATCAGATTTGCCCGCATGGATCCGGTATATTAACAGAATATCGAATATTGCCTTGTCTACCAGGTCTTACCCGGATTCCTGGAAGGAGGCAATAATTGTGCCCATTCACAAGAAAGGAGAGAAAAATCTCCCAGGGAATTACAGACCTATTAGTTTACGAGATAATCTGCAAAAAATATTCTGCTATCAGCTGTTAAGTAGGCTGAAGCATTGGATAGTGGAAAACCAGGTATTAAGTCATCTTCAGGCAGGGTTCAGAGACAAGGTCAGTACCATCGATCAGGTCTTCCGCTTTACTACTATAAAATGGAAGATCGTAGATGTGGATTCTGGCCACCTTTTCGTGGCATTTGTTGACTTGAAATCCGCTTTTGACCTTGTCCCGCGTCCCAAACTGTGGGAAGTTATGAGTAAAGCTGGAGTCCCCGGCTCCATGCTCAACTTAATTAGAGATCTTTACTCTGGCAATTGTGCCAAAGTACGATGGGGCCCGGCAGGTGATCTGGCTCCAGCATTTCCCACCGTTCGTGGTGTGAGACAGGGTTGTGTTCTTGTGCCCACCCTGTTTCTCCTATTTATTAATGCTTGTATTCCTTACCTTCTGGATTGTTCTGGTGATGCCCCTAGTATGGGAGGGCAGACGCTCCCAAGTCTTTTATTTGCTGATGAAACCTTGCTACTTTCTAGAACAGCCATGGGCCTTTCGAGCTTGCTTGTAGGGTTCATGGAGTTCTGCAAAGATCATGGTTTGGAAATAAACTCAGCAAAAACTAAATACATGGTGTTTGGGGACAAAAATCTGAAAATGAAGAGACCCTTTTATTTAGAAGGTGTTCCTTTGGAAAGAGTGGGCACTTTTGAATATTTAGGTGTAAAATTAGAAGATTCACACCATTGGCATGCCCATCGCCTGAAATCACTAATGTGCCAGAAGCAAAGGGCGGGTGGCATTGTGAGATTTGCAACCAGATCTCCCAGTTTTGTTATGACTCCTGATCTTGAAATATATAAATCACAAGCTGGGGGGGGGGCTTTGTATGGCACTGAGTTATGGGGTCATTGTAATTTGGAGAATCTGGCCAGGGTGGAAAATCAGTTTTTGAAGATGTTGTTAAAAGTTCCCCCTAGCACCCCATCTTTGCCCATCCGAATGGATTTAAATCTTTTTCCTATCAACCAGATTGCTGCTTTAAGGCCTCTCCTGTTCTGGATTAGGCTATGGTCATCAGACACCCTTATTCCATTGAGATGTGGGCTTCACAATCTGGTGGGCCCTAACCTTAATACTAAAATCAACTGGAGTGCCTATGTTGAACTGTCCTTATTGCATCTCGGTCTGGGTCCTATTGGAAGGATCCCTCTTCTATTCCTAAAAATGCTGTTCAGACATTGAAGGACGCTTTTTGGCTCAAAGTTCAAACTGTTCAATTGGCCGAAGTCGTGCTGTTCTCTATGTCTGATAGCTTTTTGCAATTTAAATGTCATTATGAGCTCGAGTCCTTTATGGACATAGCACTTATTCCATCTGCGCGTGCCCTTTTCATTAGATTCAGACTAGGGTCCCTCCCTCTGTGTTCTTTAACTTATAAATGGTCTAATTACACCAATAAGTCCACGTTATGCCCGATGGGATATAAGAACGAAGCGTCTGTTCCACATGTTCTTTTTCAATGCCATGCATATGACAAACAGAGGGCCTTTTGGATCAATCCCCTATACAAACAAATGTGTTTTAGGAATTGTTTACTCGCCGATAGAATTTTTAAATCTGATTCATCTGTTCAAATAGTCTATCCTGTGGAAAAATTTCTTGAATCGATATGGCGTTTTAGACTAGCGATCTTAAAGAATAAGATTAGTTAATTGTTCCTAAATTTAGTTATTATAATGCATATTTATTGTATTTAGGTGTATGTTATTAGCTTGACATTTTTCGGTACTGGATGTTTTTTAAGTATTATATTATTGGAGAAAAAAATCTTTTTTATATGTCTGTTTTATCTTGGTTTCAATATCTTTCTTCTTAGTGTTTGCTATTTATTCTATTGTAATTCCTTTTATAACTTCCTTTTCGGACCGTTATGTATTGTACTTTTATGGTACGTTTTTTTACTAAAATAAAGTAGAGTGATGATGATGATGTTATCTCTTCCGAGGAAACTATGATGAAAGACATTTTGTGACTTTTTGACATATTTATGATAAGCCCAATTCATTGGTGAAGTTGGATTTCTGATAAATATTTTGTCAAAATGTACTTTTAGAAAGTTCCTTTTCCCTGACTAAAGCCTCAAGAAGCCTATATGCATCAGCTTTTACCTGGTAGCTGAATAGTCCCCTTGATGATGTGTGACCTTTGACCAAGACCTGAGACAAAGGCCTTGGTGTAGGGTGGTGTCCTGTTTGTCTGACAGGATTACCATTCGGTCTGTGCCCAGAAACTTGATTAACATCAGAGAAGCCACCCTGTCATAGACAAAGGTTAACGGACACCTGGGCAGTACCCTGTTTTGTCCAGTTAGTCAGGCAGCCACCAGTCCCTATGGGTGAGAGTAGGTGCCTCCAGAACTGTCTTGAATTGCCAACAGGGGGAGGGGGTTGCTCATGACCATGGCTGCACCTTTGGCAGAAAATGTCTTCCATCTTGGTTGTGAGAAAAGGCCTCTTTTGTCATGGTGAGCCACCACTTTTGCATGGTCTTTGATGTGGTCTCAAAGTTGTTAGTGCCCAGGGCCCTGCTAACCAGGTACCCTGACCCAGATCTCTTTCCTAAAACTGTTGTGATGCATTGGCACAATTGGCAACACCTTTAGTTGCCATTATAAGTCCCTAGTGAATGGTCCCTAGGTGCTCAGGGCATGGGGTAATAAGGGTAGGCCCATGAGGGCAGCAGCACAGGTTGGCCCACCCTCAAGGGCCATGCAATCAGATTCACTCAACCCATCCAATGCAACTGAGTTTCCTGGTGAAATCCTAAACTGCAAACTTGACATGACACACAGCCTGTGTGCCTTGTCCACTACACACTGCATGTAATATAAGTAAATCACCCCTCAGGCAGGCCTTCCAGCCTTAAGGCAGGTTGCACTATACTGTATGTGTGGGCATTGATGCATGAGCAATATGCCCCGACTGTGTCCTTGCCAAATCCAGGATATAGTAAGTGAACAGAGCAGCCATTTTAAATGCAGGTACTGGACATTGGTCAGTACAGGTTTCACAGCTTCATGATGGCCACTCTAAACCCTGGGTTGTTTAGTATCGAACAACACAGACTGATTCATCCAACCCGCTACCAGTATTGGATTTATTGCAAAATTTACCCAGAGGCCACCTTAGAGGAGACCCGTGAAAAGCTAACACTGGCATAGTTGTTGACCAGTCACAACTAAACTGCCACCTCCAGACCAGATTATGGAACCCTGGGGTGAAAGGGCCTGCTCTCTGTGTCCCAGACAAAGCCCTTCCTGGGTGGATGTGTAATACTTCCATCCTCAGGATTGTGCACTGCCCTGCTAGCAAGCTTCAAAGGGCTTACTTCCTTTAAAACTCAACACCAAAGCCTGCTGGCAGCAGCAGATGGCTGGCCCTGCTTCAAACCCCCACCTTTGGTGGGAGCATCAGCAGGAAAACACACAAAGAACAGGAGGAGTGGTCACCCCAGCTTGCACCAACCTGATGTGTTGCATGCAAGGTGGCCCCTCTATTTTATTTTCCTCCATCTTACATGGAAGGAAAATAGCCAGTCAGGTGTAGAGAAGTAACCTCTGCCCACAGGAAGTGGTCATTTAGTGGGTGTAGCCACCCTAAAGTAGATGACTCATTGGTCACTACTAGGCACTTCCCTAAGCACCCAATAAATACAGTATTTAGTGGGCACCCTAGACCAGAGATTCAGATTCCAAGGACAAAAGAAGACCAGCAAAAAAGATGACCTAAGGCTCGATAACTGAAGTCCTGCTGCATCAAGAAAAGGTGCCAAACCCTGCTTGCTGCACCCATGACTCAACCATTGCCTCTGAGGGGTTGCTCTGAAATTGACTGGACTCTACAAACCCCAAGAGGACCTCTTCTCTTCTAAAAATCATTGGAGATCTCCCCCCAAGGTAAAGGCATCACTCTCCTGCAACAAAGAGTAAAAGACCAGTGAAGTCCAGTTCAGTGAACAGCTGCTGACCAAGGAATGGGATGATACAGCCAGACCAAATTCTACTTGACAGACTGTGAGGGTAAACCCTACCAGTATGCAAAGTTTAGTTGCACTGCAAACCCCCATGGCTGAACTGTGCAATAGCCCGAGGAACTGGGCACTCCACATTGGACCCCCAGAAGGACAGTCTACCTTGGACTGAAAAAGGACCGGGAGGAATCCCCAGTCCAGGGACTTCGGGAAACACCAGGACCTCACACCAGAGTGTGCCTGTTGACCTGCAAGTGACCCTCAAAGTGACCGACTTCCTGCTTCCAAGGGCACCTTTGCACACTGCTCCTGGCTTACAAACTCACTCTGTACATATTTGCCATGTGCCTTGTACCAAAAATCAAGCTGTGCATTAAGGGTCCCCCACCCCTTGTATCCCCAACAGTCCAAGGGGACCCACCGGACTCACCTTGAATTCTACCTGTGCAGTGCTCTTCCAAGTGGTCTCCCACAGTGTCCTTGCACTAGCTCCAATGACTTCTGCATCTGTTCCCACCAAAAAAGGGAGCTGCCTAAACTTTTTTTAGCTGGTCCACAGGGCCCACCAATGACCTCAACCTACCTGCAAATGGAGACATTGCTAAACACATTGCCTGATTTTATATGCATTTTTAAAGTGTTTCTCAATTGATTTTTATGGTGCGTAATCCCTCGCAGAAGTGAAGCATTTTCTAAACTTTGAAAATTCATAACTTAAAAATACTTACGTGATTTTGATGATCTTGGTCTTAAAAACTTTATAAAAATCTGAAGTATTTTTTGTATATTGGTCTTGAGTTATTCTTTTGAGTGTGTGTCTTCTTTTATTGATACTCATAGTACAACAAATGCTTTGCACTTCTCCAAGATTAGCCTACCTTCTTGACCAAGCTACCATAAAAGGTAGAGCATTAGATGGTCTAGATTTTACCTCTGTAAACCAATGTGTGATTGCCCGGACTCTCTGCACAGTGTGCTTAGCTTTGCACACTGCAAAGAGAGCAAGCCTCCTACATTTGGGGCCAGATGTATCATTATTACCAATAGCGATTACCAAATTGATTTTTTTTGGAATCGCAAATAAGTAATCGCTCTTGAAATGTATGAAGCTCAAGGAGTTTCATATAGCGATTCGCAAGGGCTCGCAGATGGACCTACCTCATTAATACTCATGCGGTAAGTCACAATTTGCGACCCATTGCAAATGGCTGCAATCACAGGGATGGTGGCTTTCTGGGGTAAGCAGACCACCATGTCTGTGATTGCTTTTAAATGACCAAATCTTTTTTTTTTTTTTTTTTTTTTAAATGCAGCCCATTTTACTTAAAGGAAAATGGGATGCATTTAAAAAAGAAAAATTGAATGTTTTATTTTCATTTTTTAAGAGTAGGCAGTGGACCACTGCCTTCTCTTAAAAAATGTTTTTGCATGCATTCACAAAGGGGAGGGGGTCTCTTGGGGACCCCCTCCCCTTTGTGAATGGGTTACCTCCAATTTGAAATTGGTGGTAACTGCGATTGTTTTGCGACCGCATTTACGGTCACAAAACAGTCATACATACCTTCGCGATTCGGTATTAGGAAGGGACCCCCTTGACACATCCCTTCCTAATACTGAATTGGTATGTAGTTGCAAATCCAATTGGATTTGATACTTACTAAATTGCATTTTTGCAATCGCAAAAATGTTTGATACATTTGGCTATTGGTGTCTCAACGGTGGGATAAAGACGTTGGATTTACTGATAACATTTTCTCAATTTGTGAGCACATGAATAACTCTCTAAATTGCCTTCAGTTGGTTAGTGCCCTATAACAAAAGTTAGGAATATAACAGTCCTTACTTTACTTTTGCTTATCGAAAAGGGGGTTCCAAATTTCTAAAAAAGATCCCAACTTTAGCAAAGTAAACATTCAGATGCAGTCAACCAGAACCAGGAGCTCAACCTGGTCTTTTACCAGGCATATACCTATGTCCAGTTAAGGATCTCTGCAAGCTGTACAAAAGTCTTACTGGAAAAGATAATAAATTTGACCATCTTGGATTCCTGGTAGTGCAGCATGAGAAAGCCCACTCACCTGAGGAAGTAGACTGTGAAGTCTTTGATAGAGAGGAAAACTCTGTGGCAATGGGGATGAGGGTAGCTCCTCTTCCCCTAGTATAAGTACACCCACAGAAGAAAACCTGGTTTTAGCCAGACTGACCAAAAGACTGACCTTAAGAGTGAGCTTTTGGAAATGAAAACCAAGAGAAAAGAGTTGGGCCTAGGACCCATCTCTGGTGGCAGCATCCAAGTATTTAAAGAGAGGCCATTCAATCTTAAACTCCCAAAAGAAGTTGTCCCTCCCTTCCCAGAAGGGGATGATATAGTGAAATGTTTTTCTGTCTTTTAAAGAGCCTGCATTGGGTGGGAAATTGAGAAAAAACACTGAGGCACACTGCTGTGGGAGGTATTCTCAGGAAAGTGCAGGGATAGACTCCTGACTCTGAATGAGGCAGATTCTAAATCCTATGACCTTATGAAGGGTACCCTGATTGCTGGCTTTGGATTTACAACTGAAGAGTACCACATAAAGTTCAGGGAGGGTTTAAAAACCCTGAGCCTAAATTGGGTAGAGTTTGGGACTCTTCAGTGAAATATTGGGTGGTTGGTTTGCTGGTAGCAAGGTACAAGATTATGATGGGCTTTACAACCTATTTATGAAAGAGCATTTGCTGGATAATAGTTATAATGAGAGGCTACAAAAACACCTGGTAGACTAAGGTACACTTTCCCCTCAATAAATGGGGAGGAAGACAGACCACTGGGCCAAAACAAGGGTATCCAAACCTACCACTGGTGGGGGAGACCAAAAGAAAGAGGCCAGAATGAATCTCCAAGGGAAAGAAGGGAGCCAAAACAAAAATAAAGGGCTACATGTACGTAGCATTTTGCATATTGCAAACAGTGAATTGGGCCATTTGCGACATGCAAAATGCACTTTGCTATGTTGAAGCCCATTTTTGCAATTCGGTAAACTATGTACTGAATCGCAAAAAGGGATTAGTAGTAGCAATTAGGAAGGGGTGTTCCCTTCGTAATTGCGAGTGACAGTCCCATGTATGATTGTTTTGTGACCGCGAATGCTATTGCAAAACAATCACAGTTAGCACCAGTGTCACGCTGGTGCTAACCCATTCACAAATGGGAACCCCTTCCCCTTTGTGGATGGCTTAGGCTGAACTATAGGAGACATGAAAAGCTCCTACTATACCACTTATATCACTTAGCACTATATCAGAAAAAAACACAATACTCAGAGTTACTAAAATAAACGTACTTTATTTTAGTGACAATGTGCCAAAAGTATCTCAGAGGATATACTCCCTTAGGAGATAAGTAATATACACAAAATATACACACAAACCCAAATCAGGTAAGTAAACTGTTAGAAAAGTAGTGCAAACACTGTAGAACACAATAGAATGCTATAGGAGACGATAGGCCTGGGGCAACACAAGCCACATACTCCAAAAGTGGAATGCAAACCATGAATGGACCCCAGGCCTAGTGTAGTGTGTAGAGGGTCGCTGGGAGTGTAAGAAAACACTAAGGGTGTCCAAGATACCCCACCCCAAGACCCTGAAAAGTAGGAGTAAAGTTACCCTACTATTCCAGAAACGCATTAAAGTCGAGATAGGGGATTCTGCAAAGACAACAGCTGACTGCAAAGCACTGAAGATGGATTCCTGGACCTGAGGACCTGTAAAGGAAGGGGACCAAGTCCAAGAGTCACGCAAGTGTCCAGGGGGCAGGAGCACACTAAACCCTGGATGAAGGTGCAAAAGGGCTGTCTCTGGGTGGAAGCAGCTGAGGATTCTGCAACAACGGAAGGTGCCAGGAACTTCTCCTTTGGTCAGAAGATGTCCCACGGCATGCTGGAGGAGGCAGAGTTCTTTCCACGCAGAAAGACCACAAACAAGCCTTGCTAGCTACAAGAGTTGCAGTTGAAGATAATGGGTGCTGCGAGAGCCCATGCAGAAGCAGGCAGCACCTGCAGAAGCACTTGAACAGGCATTCAAGAAATCTGAGCATGGTGGTTGTCTCAGCACAACAAAAGGGGGTCCCACGAAGTCGATGGTTAACTCAGCAAGTTGAGCAATGCAGGACAGAGTGCTGGGGATCTGGGCTGTGCTGTGCATGAAGGAATCCTTGCAAAAGTGCACAGAAGCCCCAGCAGTTGCAGTTCACGCAGTACACAGGATTACTGTCTGGCGTGGGGAGGCAAGGACTTACCTCCACCAAATTTGGACAAAAGAGTCACTAGACTGTCGGGGTCACTTGGATCCAGCTCCTGTGTTCCAGGGACCAGGCTTGTCAAGAGGAGAGGGGACCCAGAGGACCGGTGTTGCAGATGGTTGGTGCCTGCATTAGCAGGGGGAAGATTCCGTTGACCCACAGGAGATTTCTTCTTGGCTTCCAGTGCAGGGTGAATGCAGACAGCCCTCAGAGCTTGCACCACCAGGAAACAGTCGAGAAAGCCAGCAGGATTAGGCGCTACAATGTTGCTGGTAGTCTTCTTGCTACATTGTTACAGTTTTGCAGGCGTCCTGGAGCAGTCAGCGGTCAATCCTTGGCAGAAGTTGAAGAGGGAGATGCAGAGGAACTCTGGGGAGCTCTTGCATTTCTTATCTGAAGAGGAACCCACAGGAGAGACCGTAAAGAGCCCTCAGAGGAGGATTGGCTACCTAACCAGGTAAGAGCCTATCAGGAGGGGTCTCTGACATCACCTGCTGTCACTGGCCACTCAGAGGTCTCCATTGTGCCCTCACACCTCTGCATTCAAGATGGCAGAGGTATGGGACACACTGGAGGAGCTCTGGGCACCAACCCTGGGGTGGTAATGGACAGGGGAATGGTCACTCCCCTTTCCTTTCTCCAGTTTCACACCAGAGAAGGGGCTGGGCACTCCCTGAACCAGTGTAGACTGGCTTATGCAAGGAGGGCACAATCTGTGCACTTCAAAGCATTTCCAGAGGCTGGGGGAGGCTACTCCTCCCCAGCCCTTAACACCTATTTCCAAAGGGAGAGGGTGTAACACCCTCTCTCAGAGGAAATCCTTTGTTCTGCCTTCCTGGGACTGGGCTGCCCAGACCCCAGGAGGGCAGAAACCTGTATGAGGGTTGGCAGCAGCGGTAGCTGCAGAGAAACCCCCAGAGAGCCAGTTTGGCATCCATCCTGGAGCCCTGGGGATGCATGGTATTGGCACCCCAATACCGCATTTGGCTTGGGGAGACAATTCCATGATCTTAGACATGTTACATGGACATGCTCAGAGTTACCATTGTGAAGCTACACATAGTTGTTGACCTATATGTAGTTCACGCGTGTAATGGTGTCCCAGCACTCACAAAGTCTGGGGAAATTGCCCTGAACAATGTGGGGACATCTTGGCTAGTGCCAGGGTGCCCTCACAATTAGTAACTTTGCACCTAGCCTTCACTAAGTGAGGGTTAGACATATAGGTGACTTATCAACTGCAAAACAAAATATGTTGTATATGTTTTGGGCTGTACCTATATGATCGAACCTATGTGGGTAGTACCATCAGACCCCTATAACTACGTATGCAGGAACATATTAGAGTAATCAAGAATAAGGATACTAAGTATCCCCTGTCCCTCCATATAATTTAACAACATCCCAATGATAGCAAAATCTGGTTCCATTGGGTTGACCAGATACCTGCTAACCACAGAGGAGGTGACAGAGAACTGTCCCTACGACAAAAGGAGGCAGCGTGGATATGCCGTCTACGTGCTGTTGACATGGGTCATAATTCCGATGATGAACTCCATTATTTTCTTTAGTTCTCATTATATGTCCCAATCGTTTGCCACTCTGATGTGGTTGCCTTTTGATTATATATTCTCCATTTAGTATGTTATTTATGATAGGTCTTATATGTCTTGGACTACTTTTGATGTGCTGTTAGGACTGTTCCATGCTGTTTGTACATTATTAATGTTGCTGACATGGTTATATTTTCACTTTCTGTTTCCCTTTTCTGTTGGCTTACTCTTTCCTTTTTTCTTTCTTCTTCCTTTTCTTTTTACTTCATCCTATTGCCTATTGTGGATGGTTATTATATTCATTCCATATTGATTTTGCACCATCCATTAAAAACCTTAGGGCCATTTGTTCATTCTAAGATGGCCGCACCCGTTTTTCCATCAGTTCAGATCGTGTTTACAACTCAATACAAGATGGCCGCCCAGCGTGCCCTGCCTATTTCTATTTCAGCGTGACCAAATCGGATGTGCTTCCATGGAAACGCTGACTCTCAGCGTTATTTGTAATTTGGTTGCTTATTATAAATACACGCAAACCCCTTTAGACAGTTTACTTTGTTTGCGCTTCGTATTGTGAGCACGGACACTCATAGGGCCGCAGCGATACCGCCTTACAACTCGCGGTAAGCATTTAGGCCCGTATTTATACTTTTTTAGCGCCGCATTTGTGTCGTTTTTTGACGCAAAATCGGCGCAAACTTCCAAAATGCAATTACATTTTGGAAGTTTGAGCCGATTTTGCATCAAAAAACAACGCAAATGCGGCGCTAAAAAAGTATAAATACGGGCCTTAGGGCCATATTTATACTTTTTGACGCAAAACTGCGCTATCGCAGTTTTGCGTCAAAAAAAATTGCGCCGTCTAACGCCATTTGGATGCGCCATTCGGGCGTCAAATTTATACTTTGACGTACGGCGGCGCAACCAACAGGTGGGAGTCATTATTTCGTGACGCAAACAGCGTCGGTCTGTCGTAAGGGAAACCCACGTAAAAGTGACGCAAATCACTGTGGGTCGATTTACGACAGCGCAATCGTGAAAACGCCGGTTTTTTTCACGCTATTGCGTGACATTTTTGCGCGAAAACTGCACTTACAGGAGAGGAGACCCAAAATGGATCCTAGATGCCCCAACAGACCCCAGGAGGATGAGAGCAGACCAGGAACCAGCCAGGAGGAAGCATACAGGAACCAGGACATGTTAAAGAAAAAAAGAAAGTGTTGCTTCAGTGCAGAGGAGCAGGAAATCCTGGTGAAAGAGGTGACGGAACACCAGCACCAACTTTTCATATCCTCAAAATTGCCACTCAGTAGGAGAGAGGCCATCTGGAAAGAAATTGTGGACAAGATAAACAGTGTGGCTGAAGAACGCCGGACAGTCACCGAGTGTAAGAAACGCTGGCATGACTGTAAACGTAGGACCAAAGAGAAAATGGCCAGGAACAGGAAGGCAGCAATGCAGACTGGAGGGGGGAGTCCAGCACAACAGGAGGCCCTGGACCACATGGAGGAGATGGTCGCAGCCGTCATCCCGGAGGAGATCGTCACAGGGATACAAGGACTGGACAGCACAGACTACCACGACACTACGCACATGCAGGGTAAGTCGCATGGGGAATTACAATGCAATAATGGGGACTGTAAGCAGGGGGGGGATACCTACTACACAATGCATGTAACTTAGCACATATATGAAGTGGCATGGGGAAAGGGGCACGGCAGGGGGGAATGGCCAGTACTGACCATAGCCGGGGCACTACAAAATACTGCCACCACTACAGTCCCACGGGTACATCCTGTAATTACAACAAGAGAGCCAAGGGAAACCAGTGACAGGTGGGAAGGACACTACCCTGAATCCACATCCAGGCACTTGTTTTGCACAAACTATTCCCCATCAACTAGGTCCCTACCTGTAATGCAGTAGCAAATACAACAACTGCAACTTAACTGCCACCACAGTTGACAATAACACCTCTCATCTCTGGGCAGCTATAGTACCAAATGGCAGGAACCCCACCCTGGAACATACATTCCTAAATTAGGGGGTGAGGATGACATCTGCAACTACTCCTAGAAATAAGACAAAGGTACCAGTACACTTAAATGCCGAATGTCCATAACTGACACATACATAAGCCTAAGTAAACAGCAATAGGACCCACACAGCACTAACGACACACACATGCTGCATACGTCAGGGTCCCTCACGTGCCTGCCTAACAATGCTACATCACAAATGTCATACTGCTCAGACAACAACATTGACGAGGGGACACAGGCAACTGGTCAATGAAACACATCTGCACAGTCTAACCCAAAAATAGGACATTCATACGATAAACAGGCCAATCCAGTAAGACACACATGAGACCCCATCAGATACAAACATCAACAATGTTTACATCCATACCACATCCTAACATTGACATACATAGGTCATGCCACCTAACATGTACAGATCATGCAATGTGAATAAAAAGTGTATGGTGCAGGGCCTGTGAGGCAAGTGTGCTGGCAGGGCAGTCACAACACCCACAGTCAGTCAAAGTGTAGCGTGGCAAGTGAAACGTATACTTTGCGCAATAGCCTCAGGCTGGAGGCCTTTGTGCATCTTACCCTGAATGTACTTATACTCATTTGCTCACAACTAAGTGCCTCAGAGCACTTTGCACTAAATGAATCTCATTGCCCTTCCTATCAGTTAATGTAGCAAATAGTCATTCCTAAGGTGTTGGCAATTAGTCAAATCACCCTGTTTTGCCTACTTCTGCACTGGAGTTTGCCAGAACATATTCACTCTGTGCCCCAGTCAAGGATACCGTCTGGTTCGTTGATGATAGATGTGGTAGGGGTTAAGGTTTGCCATTCCTGCGTAGGGAAACTTTGTCATCACAATGACATATGTCTTTTAAATTCACTTCCTCGTCCCAAGACACGCATGGGGGAGTTTACAAACAGAAAATCACATCTAGATGCTGCCTGCCTTGCTGCTGATGCACAACCAGATCCCAGCCCATTCCTCTGATATGAGGGATGATGTCTCCCCTGTGATTCAGACAGCCAAGCTCCAAACTTAACATGCTGTGCTATATATAGAACAAGCAGAGGGAGAGTAGAAACTGTTAGGCACCATGATAGCTGTGTACCAATGTATTACTCTCCTGCGGACTATTTCAGTTCTAACTGTGTGTATTGATTTGGATATTGGGGCTCACACCTAAATTCCTACAAGTCAGTTGTACAATGAAACTTGATATCAAACAAATACTGTCTGTGTCATTTGTGTATGGGAACATACCGGAAAAGATAGAAATGTGTAGGACCTGAGTGACCACCACTTCCCTGAGAAGTCCCAAAGATGTCATGGTCTTGGACTTCTAAACATTCCTCTGTTGTGGGAGACCAGAGGCACTGCTAGTCTGTCTGAGCTAAATAGAATATCTGGGTGACAGAGTTATTTACAAGTGGGTCAAACTTAGTCCCCCACACCATTAGCTATCCTGCTGCCTAGAAAGCCAAGAATCACATGTAGGATAATGAGAGCCCACCCAAACAAATGTCCCTCCATAACAATAGTGAAACACCGAGGGAGGAGTAGGACAAAAAAATGCATATTCCGAAATAATTACAAATCAACACCTAGAGATGACCTGGCAGGCATGTCTGATAGCTCCATATCATACATGTGACACACAGGTGGGCCATAGGCCTACAACAATGCCCTATGACGGACAGCAGATACCAAGACAAAATCAGAGTACAAAGTTAAGGCATCCAAAGGCTTGTATCTTAGTGCTAAATGATCTCAACACAGACACCCTAATTGTACCCTGTTTCTTTGCAGAGGAACACGGATCTCCTGCCGATATGCCTGTCCATGAGTTCCCTGATGACATGGATGACGAGACCATCAACCTCACACAAGAAACCATTGACATGGTCCTCGAAAGCCTCCAAACCCCCCCTTCAGTAACAAGGAGGAGCCAAGAAGAAGCAGCCACCACAGTAGAACCACCCGCCACCCCAATTGTAAGACCTGCCAGCTCCAACACAGCTGAGGACTCTGACGACACTGGCACCAGCTTCGAAAGAACAGTCGTTGGGGTCCAGCGGGAGCTGGCCAAGGAGGTGCGGGTGGGGATGCAAACTATGGCAGCCAGCCTTGAGGGGGTGCGTTCGTGCATGCTGTCAACTGCTGATCAGGCAGCTGCAATGCAAGCCAGAACATCGCTGTTGGAGGAACTTTTAGTAACACAGAAGGCAATCTGCACAGCTGTCATCCAGTTGACCAAACAACTCCAACAGCAAGCCAGTCAGCGTGTGCACAAATGCAACATCGAACCCCTCAGGGCCGACCTGGCTGCCTACCATCGGGATGTGGCTGCCATTCTGAAAAACCAGCACGCTCTCCTTGCTGCAGTACTGCCCTTCATAACTGGACAGGGATCAGCCCCCGGGATGTCTGCCTCCATGTCTTCTGACACTGAGGTGTGTGTTGCCCCTTCACAACCACCAACAACAAGGACACACCAGGCAACACACACATCAGAAGAAGAAGACATGGAACAGATAACATTCACTCGCAAGAGTACCCGGAAGCCCTAGTCCCTGCACCATGCCCTACTCTGACCAAGGTCCTACGTTTTGACACATGCCAGCCTCACTCCAACTACCCTCAATGACTGTTCGGCAATCTACTGTTTAACTTGTCCACATTGGCTGTAAATGTTTCTCTCCTACCATTTGGCAATTCCTGTTCCTCTGCACCGTCTGTGACATCACCCCAGCATGTCAGGAGCATCATCCACACCCTGTAAATAGGATCACCATTTAAGAATGCACCAGAACGGACTCACCTAACATTGTTAATGGACTTTTTGCACTACTCCACCTAAAAAGAAATATCACTTGCACACCTATTGTGTCTCTGTGTCATTTCACACTTCAACTGTGCAGTACATAACTCCAAAGTGGCTGTGTGGCAACCATGTCGATTCTCTATACTACTGTCCTGATTTCATGTATACTGAAACATCTGTGCAGTGGCCAGGATTGCATCATAGCTTTACTAGACTGAGGAAAATAACTGATGTAGGGACTAAGCACACACAATCATGCTGTGTTGGACAGAATGAGGCCCCATCCATAGCTATTCTAGACAACTAATGGTGGCTGAGAAATGTAGGCACCTTGCAATACTAAAACAAGAAATTATGCTGTAAAATGAAAGGAATGATAACCAAATTACACTGCATCAATCACCCTTACAGCGTATACTACCATGAAGGAAAGTCATGCTCAAGCAGTACACACATGATGTAGGTCAGCAATGACAGCAACAAGACAAGAGTGTGAACAAATACTCATCTACAAAGCTCTCCCTGAACTTCACAATGCTGTCCGACCTATCTATTTACCTACAAAATCAACTCTGGAAACACTCTTTGTGAAGTAGGATACATACCAACCCCAAATCTTGATGATCTATGCACACTACCAATGGTGGCTCTCCCACATGGTGGATACTTACCAAGTTAGCACACGGGTAGCTGGCATGTTAAACCTCAATAGCCTGGGGATAGCGAGCATAGGGACACAAATGTCATACTAAAACTTTCTGCTACACTGATGTCAAGGCCATGAAAAGGTAACACCTAACGCATCAGGTAAAGGGTTAACAAAATTTTTATTTCCAATAAGTAATAAAAGAGGCAACTAAGGGAAAGATAAACCTACACTAATCTAACCTGACTACTACTAACCCACAACTGTCCCTAACTAACCTAAGCTAAACTTACTCTACACATGTAACGAAACGATCTAAACATCAACCCCCCACCCACCATTATGAGACAAGACACATGCAGGACAACACTTACTAACCTACACACATACTACACTATCCTAAACAAACATATATTTTTTTTATTATATTTTTTTTATAGAATATTTTTTTTTTTTTTTTTTTTTTTTTTAAACAGGAATCCCAACATTGCCCCCCACCCACCCACCCACACAAAAAGATAAGATATAAAGAAGAAGGACCCCCACCCTCTTACCTAACACTAACTAAGCTAATTTCCTACACTTATCCTATAACTAACCCCCCAAACCCAACTAACAGTATGAAATAGGAAAGAGGTGAGATGGGAGGGGTAAAAGTTCTGGAGGGCAAAATGTCTACTGATTTGGCCTCCGTAGTGTTCGCCGGATGGAGCGCACCTTCCTCTTCACCTCAGCCATGTCCTCCGTCAGGGTGTCAACTTTTGCAATCAACCTGTCCAATTTCCTTGACAATGCGTGGAAGTCCGCTGGGTTGATCGGAGGGTCAGTGCAGGTCTGGGTGCCGGTGGAGGTGGATTGTGTTGGTGGAGTGGTGTGGGCACGGGACTGCCCTGCTCCCACCACACGGCTGGGTCCAGGTCTGGATGAGGATGCCTGGTCCGTTGCTGGGTCCACTTGGCCAGACCTGGTGGATGTAGTGGCGGGGGTTGTTGGGGGCACCGTTGGGGGAGCCTGTGGTGTGGCATACCACGCCCCGGAGGCCCGTTCCGAATTGTATCTGCGGGCCATCCTCCGATACCCACACTGCACCTGCAGGATGTGGCTGTACCTCATTGCCCGGCGCTCAAACTGGTTGCGAGCTGCGGCACTCAGGTTTGCAGCTGTGAAGAGAAAAGGCAAATATTGAGCATAGAATTTACAGTGGGTTGAATACCACAATGGGTAATTTGTCCATTACTAGCAATGTATTGGTTGCAGCAATTGTTACAACATAGTTCACGGGAAGGCTCAGAGGAAGTACATGTGAATCATGCATACTGAAGGGCATATCACATATAGCATATCCATGTCTCTACATGATGGATGACATCACCCTAAACTACTCATACAATTCATACCTAAGGCATTATACATTATTGCACCAGCTCGTCCGCATACTGACTTCACTACATATGTCATTCTATGTGATAAGAATCACACTCCTCACTCAATGGCATTTCGAAATAGTTGTGTGCTAAGATTGAACCCCTGGCCATGAATCAGATGTCGACACTATGGGCCAGATGTAGGAATTGATGGGAAATCAACTAGCAAATTGCAAAGCTGAACGGTGTCTCTGACACCGTCTGCGAGTCACTATGGGGTCCCTAAATCCCACCTCATGAACATCAATGATGTGGGTTCCAACTTGCACCACCTTAGCAACTATGGGCACTCACGGGGATGGAGGCCTGCTGGGAACAGCAGAACTCCATAGACGTGACTGCTTTTAAATGAAGCAAGTTATTTGTCACCAAGTGTAGGCCCTTTATCTGAAAGGAAAATGAGCTGCGATTTGTTTAAATTCACAACAATTGATTTTTCGTAATTTACACAATAATTATTGCTCCCCTAGACCACTGGCTGTTTTGTGCAGGAGTATTTTGGTCCACTCACAAAGGTGAAGGTTCACAATGAGGACCCCTTCCAGTCAGCAAGTTGGTTAGCATCCACTTCAAGTGGATGATAACAGCTACTCACTTTGCAACCACGTACTCGTTAGCAAATGGGATTGCCTACCACTGTGATTTGCAAGTAGGGCTGGTAAACTCCTTTATTTTTTTCATTTAGAAAAGCATTTTGCGAATATGTACATGACCACCAAAAACATTTCGGATTAGGAAACAGACGTTTGCAAATCACTAACATCAAATTATGCTATTTGCAATGTGTAGACATTTTGCTACATCTGGACCTAGGTACAAACTCAAGTCACAAAAGGTGTTAAGTACGTGTAACATACTGGTTGCTACAGTCCTAGGTACCCTGTTTCACAGTAACATCCCAGTCTTTGTGGGTGGTGTGGGAAGAACAAACAACAATCCCATGATCAATGCACAACCAGGAGTTCAACAAGCATGTGCCTTCACACACAACACCTATGAAGGGCTAGCAACACGTTGGAGTCAGCCCAACCTTGTCACATCCCAGGTCCACACATGTCAAAATGATATGACTTAGCCCAACATAACATACTATTAGTGAGGCATGTTTTACAACACACACAGAGGAGGTAGAACACCCATTCACATGATTCAACAGAACACCTAGGCCATTGCACTCAAGTCACACACACTTCGAGGTCACCTTGTGGAAGTACATGCCCCCGGAAGATCCGACCTACAGTGTACACAGTCCATCCTCAACTAGGAAGAAGCACTTGTCATCGAAGCCATGTGCCTAAGCTATCTGGGAGACTGTCAGTCTGATATGCTGACTCAGGTAATGGCAAGTTCCTGACCAAGTCTAACATTGACCAGTGTATTCAAAATGAGTCATGCTATTCCCAATTGTCGCACTAATTGAATGACCTACTGCCCCTCAATCTGAGAGATGACTAGGTATTGCTTTACAGAAACATTATTCCAATTTGATATCACACCAAAACAACAAAGCCAATGAACGGCCAGCACATCAAATCATGAATTATCCTGAACACACAGTAATCCATCATGCTTCATTTCCAAACAATGTAAATAGCACTTAGGCAACACTCACTGTAGGTATCGGGGTCGTCAAAATGGGCCACCTCACCAACGGTGTACGGGGCTGGTCCACCTGTAAAGCATGAAAGGAAGATTATACTCAGACTGGGTGAACAGACAAATAATTTCTGTTACAATGACAGTGTGTGAATATTACATGGTAATGATACACTTTCACACATGCTCATCCAGCCTGGCTGACTTTGTATTCTAGATTATCATTGGATGAGTCTCCTGCTCCAGTGACACACCCTACTACACTCATGCAGTGGCCAGGACAGTCATGTGTCGTCCAAGTTAATCCTCCATTAGTAGGCCCCAACAATCATGTGATCCATACATCTCAGCATGTGCATCCCAGAGAGAAACATTCCACAACTGGTTCCATGAGGACTGCATGACCACTCACAATCAAACAGGCTATGTGGACAGGTTCAACACACAGCAACCAGACACACATGTGACATATGTGTGGACAACATGACTAACTTCATGTTACGTGAAGGCAACACACAGGTGTAGCATCATCATGTGTTTGCAATTTTCGGTCTAGCTATGGCGTCTACATATGTAGGTATGTTGTTTCTACATGACGTACTCACTGGCCATTATGACCAGTAGAGTACAAATAGAGCAGTTCACGTGTTGCTTTTGAGACACAAATGCAACAGTACATTCCATGCAGCTACAGCCATCTGGTATGTGTTGCAAAAATTAGGCATCGGCCTGGTAGCATAGGTCTTCATACACATCCTGCAACAAATACACATTTGGACACATATGTATACCTTTGTAGCGCAGCATTTGCATCATTTTGTGACGCAGAGAGGGGGCTACTTAGCAAAATACAAATAGATGTTGCATTTTACTGCTGCTATTGGGTGTACATGTGTAGCAAAAATGGGGATTTATGTGTATGCCCATGGGCCTAGGTTTCCCTAGCATAACACGCAGTCAGCTACTTATTTTGCAGATTGGCTACCAATCATCACATGTTCACGCACACATTCCTATTATTCCCATGTAATTGATTAGTACTCACCAACATAGCCACCAATCCGGAGTCCCAGGTGGTCCAGCAGGTCCTGTTCCCTGCTGATCAGATCTGCCCAGCGGTGCTTGAGTTGATGTATATTCCTCAGACTCCCGTAGACCCGGACCAGGTGATGGCGCACCTTCTCCCAACGGATTTTCCTCGCCTCCATGTGATACCCCTGTATCACACGGCCCCCAGCCTCCAGCATCAGTGGGAGGAAATGGCTTACGAGCCATATGAAGCCCCCCAATTCGTCCTCACCCATCCTGGACAGGCGAGGCCTACCTGACATGATGAGAGGTGTAAAAAAGTACAAAAGAAAAATGAAAGAAAAAGTGGGAAATGGGGAAAGGTAGAGGTGTGAAAGAAAAAGAAGGAGAAAAATAGCCCAACTAACCCCCCAAACTATGCTACCCACAACAGACTCCCACAGACAATACAAACTATCACAGGTATAGACAAAATAACACTAAACAGACTGAGACAATGTTAGACAACAATAAAAGATTGACACAAAGACAAAATACAAGGCACACAGGACACTAAAGCAGTAAAACACAGGACAACACCTTTCACACAACCACACAGTCTAGATAACTCTGAGACTGCAAAGTGAAAGTGAAAGTCAACTCCCAGTACAGATTTGGTAAACAGGATATCCTATTACATCACTTCCTGCATAAAATGGCCGCCGTTTTTATTTTCGCGTAATGCGTCATATTTTCACGCATACACAGATGTGCGTCATATTTTTTTGACGCATTACAGTGCACATGATGCGGAGTGTAAAAATATGATATGAATATTAATATTTCAAATTGTACATGAGATGACCAACATATTGTGCATGTAGCGTCAATTTCACCACGCATACATCATGGGCGTCGTTTTTTTTACACGTACAGTGGTGCACATTATGCGGAGTCAAAAAATATGATATGAATATTAATAATTAATACTGTACATGAAATGACCAACATATTGTCCATGTAGCGTCATTTTTACCACGCATACATCATGGGCGTCATTTTTTTTACACGTACAGTGGTGCACATGATGTGGAGTCAAAAAATATGATATGAATATTAATAATTAATACTGTACATGAAATGACCAACATATTGTCTATGTAGCGTCATTTTTACCACGCATACATCATGGGCGTCATTTTTTTTACACGTACAGTGGTGCACATGATGCAGAGTGAAAAAATATGATATGAATATTAATAATTAATACTGTACATGAAATGACCAATATATTGTGCATATAGCGTCAATTTCACGACGCATACATCATGGGCGTGTTTTTTTTTACACGTACAGTAGTGCACATGATGCAGAGTCAAAAATATTGTGGATGTAAATAATAATTTGAAGGTGAAATATCAAGACACTTTTGGATACATTTGTATCTGACTCTGCATTGTGTGCACTCATGTACATGAACAAATTATGACGGCCATGCTGTATGCGTAGAATATGGAGCAAATTTATCCAAATGTCTTCATGTGTTTAGCTTTGGAAAGGTGATTTGTCATGGTAAAACGGTGCAATGTGAGACACATTTGTGTTTGTATATGACAAATGTCCGTACTTTTATGTATAGACGGCCTTCACACTGTGATGTTTGGGATGCGTTAACTAATGTATTGACCATATTTGACAACATATTTGGTGTAATTGCTGATGGCTATTTTGAAATGAGGTTTTTGATACCATTATGTATTCCGTCTCCAAAATGTCCCCACCTTTATGATGGGGATGCTTTTATCTGTAGTCCTAACAGGGAGTGGGAGAGTCACTTTCAGTTTTTATGGGGCTGACCATGTCCCATTATGATTTTGTGTTTCATATTTGTGTAGGACTTGTGACATGGAGGCCACACATGTGCCTTATGCATGTGTTTAGTTCACAAGTACATGATTCTTGTATGTTTTGGGCGTGGTAGAGGTGGAGTTAGGCCCCCAGCACCCTAGGATTTGACCATCCAGAATAGCTACTGTATCCATGGAGTATTTTTATCATATCCTGGCAAACCTGCAGCAGCGGGCGAATGTAAGGCCATATGGTATGAATGACTGTTGACCATTCATTCATCTCATTAGCCCATTTGACGTTTGCAGTAATGATGATTTGGAGCTAAGTTGCATACCATTTTCATATGACTAAGGGGGTCATTCTGACCGCGGCGGTCGGCGGTCGCCGCCCGCCAAGCGGTTCCCGCCGAAAGACCGCGGCGGTCATTCTGGCTTCCCCACTGGGCTGGCGGGCGACCGCCAAAAGTCCGCCCGCCAGCCCAGCGGAAAACACCCTTCCCACGAGGACGCCGGCTCAGAATGGAGCCGGCGGAGTGGGAAGGTGCGACGGGTGCAGTTGCACCCGTTGCGAATTTCAGTGTCTGCAAAGCAGACACTGAAATTCTTTGTGGGGCCCTCTTACGGGGGCCCCTGCAGTGCCCATGCCATTGGCATGGGTACTGCAGGGGCCCCCAGGGGCCCCGCGGCACACCCTACCGCCATCCTGTTCCTGGCGGGTCACAGATGGCGGTAGGGGGTGTCAGAATCCCCATGGCGGCGGAGTGCGCTCCGCCGCCATGGCGGATTCTCAAGGGCAGCGGGAAGTCGGCGGTACACCGCCGACTTCCCGTTTCTGGCCGCGGCTGAACCGCCGCAGTCAGAATGCCCATCGGTGCACCGCCAGCCTGTTGGCAGTGCTACCGCCGACCTCCGCCATGGCGGTAATTACCGCCAGGGTCAGAATGACCCCCTAAGTTTGCAAGACTCTCAGCGTTCACGATGTGATAATGCGAAGATTGTTTTGCTTGTCTGTGTCCCTTTCTGCATAAACTGGTTTAGTGTCATGTTACAATCTTTCTGCTAGGTTCAAACTGGGACACAACTGTGATGGTCTACTTTCAAATATTAGGTTGGTTGTATGACATATGTGTACATGTGTGTGGGAATGTGGATCCAGTATGACCTGTCTGTGTGTATGTTGTCACTGTAACTTCAAGGTCTCCTCCTGAGTTAGTGGCAGCTAATGTTGTTGCAATTGTGTATTGCTCACATCATACACTTGAAAGAAGCCATTGATGACATGTTCACGTACACATGGATGGTCCCACCCTGTCTCTGAACACGTGTGATGTGACTTTCAAATGATCTCCAATTTTGGGCTGGATGAGAGACTGTTTCAGTTGTTTGGATCCGGCATGTGTAATTGTCACATTTGTACTCTTGTTGGGCTCTGTGTATGGTAATGTAACATGTCACATCCTACCCTCTGTGCATACAGTTGTGATGTTTATTTTTGGTGTGATGATTTTTAATGGCATTCTTGATCAATGAGACGACATTCATCTTCAGCTATTTCAAACTAAAGGTGGTCAGAAATGAATAGGCCAAAGCATGATGTGGTGTTTGTGATCTGTGTTTATTTACAAGTGTGGAATACAAGTGATTATAATAACTTAAGTAAAAAAAAAATTCACAAGCTGTTGGTGCCTACGCACTCCTGCTGCGGTGTTAGGTTGTTCCCCCTCCTGTTGCAGGCCACCATCCTCCTCATCATCATCCTCAGGCATGTCTGAACATAGCCAGGCCATCCCATCCCTTAAAAGTTATGCATTGTATTAGTGTACAGGTTATTGTGAGACTTCCAATTTGCAAGGTGACATTTAGGCAACCACAGTCATGAATGTCTTCACACTAAGCTGTGGAGTAAATTCAAATGTGTGAGAGGTTCAATGGTGACTTGTGACACATGGCTAGTGATGTGAGTACCTCAGTGTGTTCCTGTCTAGGTGTTGCTATTGTGGTGTATGGGTTGTTTATCCTAGAGGGTTTCTGTGCAGTGAGTATATTAGTTGATTTTTGTCCTTACCAACAAGTAGTCCATTGCCATACCGTCCATCCTGGAAGTGTTGGTTGATGGTGGAGTGACGGAAGATGAATGCGTCATGTACACTCCCAGGATATTTAGCCACAATGTTGCTGATCAGTCCTTGGTTATCGACTATGGCCTGCACGTTGATGGAATGTGTGTGCTTCCTGTTGCGGTAGAGGTGTTCACTCGCAGCAGGTGGCACAAGGCGTACGTGTGTGCAGTCGATTGCACCAAGGACGTGCGGAAAGCCACTGATGGCATAGAACCCCTGTTTTGTTTCCTGCTGCTTCTGCAGTGTGTTAGGGAAGCAGATGTGGCGGGGTGTCAGTCCAATGATGGCATCCAGTACTTTAGGCAGGAATGCGGAGAAAGATGGTTGTGAGATTCCACCAACCAGGGCACCAGTTGTCTGAAACGAGCCACTTGCCAGCAGGTGAAGTACGGCAAGCAGCTTTGTTTCGGTTGGGATAGTGCGTGGAGTCACTAAAGTGGGGGCCAATTGCTGTTCAATATTTGTCAGCAGCTGCTGAATGGCCTGCCAGTTCAACCGGTACCTCTGGATGATGTCTCGTTCCCTGAGGCCATGCAGGGTTGTTCGTGGGCGGAATATCCTCTCCTGCCTTCTGCGCTGTCTTTGGGGTCCCTGCTGTTGTTGTTGTGGCTGCTGTTGTTGCTGCAGGGCTCTGCGTCTACGTGCACGTTGAAGAAAAAGCACCTCCATGTCTCCCTGTTGCTGCTCTGCTGCTCTGCTGCTCTGTTGTTTGTTCTGTGTGTTCTGATTAAGTACAGGTGTGTTTGCCCCATTTTAACGCCTGCCCTGACCCAGGCGTTAAAATTTCACGCTATTCGTGCTTTGCGCCATTTTTTTGCGCCGCCTGCCGCGCGGGAGTGATTTTTGCCCTGGAGCATAAATACCACGCACCGCTATGTGCGTCTGTTTTTAGACGGGAACGCCTTCCTTGCATCTCATTAACGCAAGGAAGGCGTTCACGCAAAAAAATGACGCTATTTGCCCATACTTTGGCGCTAGACGCGTCTAACGCCAAAGTATAAATATGGCGTTAGTTTTGCGCCGAATTTGCGTCGAAAAAAACGACGCTAATTCGGCGCAAACGGAGTATAAATACGGGCCTTAATGTTTTGGATAATTTCTGGCTATCCCTGTTTTTCCGTTACTGACAGACGGAAATTCTAGGCAGTGGGTGGTTTTTCCATTATAGTTTCAACTTGTTTTACCTGTAGATAGTCGAGTTTATATTATTCTTTTTAGTAACGCTTGCTTTACAGCACGTGTAGTTTTTTTGTTTACTTACAGATAGTTTTCATTAAATTTGCTCTTGGGCTTGTTTTCTGTTTTAAGGATAATATCGTTTTTTGCTTCTTAGAATGACAAATGATGCAGGATAACAGCTCCTAGATGTCATTTTTGTAATTTTCATTTTTTGTAATTTATTGGATAAGGATGTGATTAAGACCATTATTGATAAAGCTTGGATATAGCATATTATTAGACTATTGGCCTGACTGATGTATGAGTAGTACGGCTATTATTCTGTCTTATTGGAAATCGGAACTTGTTATTTTTCATTTGCATAATTTATGATATCTTGGTACACGGATGGCCTATCGTCTTTTTTAAAACAGCTTGTCATACAGGCGACTATAGGCATATATATATATATTTTTTTTTATTTATTAGTTTAGTGTGAATCAATGCACTTCCTTGTTTTCATTTTTATTTTTTCTTTCAAAGTGTTTCTTTTGCAAATTTCCTGTTGCTATTATCCTGTCATTATCTTTTATCCAGTTTATTTTCCAGTTGCTGGCTGTTTGTAGACATGCTGTTTGCAAAGAATCACCAATAAGGTGTGGTGATAATGAGTGATATTTATTTCAAAGGTATGGTGTTTTTAACATACGTATTTTCATCAAACAAGGATTAGTATGTATGTGCAAATTCTATATTTTAATAATAATTCCAATGAATGTTTTTTCTGCACAACTATCTTTTTAATGGGCATTTGCATTTCTTTCCTTTTTCTTCTCTTTTGGTAGCAATTACGTTGTAAAAAATATTTGAATCATGATTTGAACATAAACTCTTTATGATCAGATGTTGATTGCTTGGTGCCTTTCAGTTTCAATATATTAATATACATTAGTTATTAGCATATAAGTTTTTGTTGTTTCATCTTATTTTGATAAGGATTGGATTATTGGCGGTTTCCTAATGTTATGTGGATATTCGTCTTTTATTGTTTGTTGTTTATTGGCTTTTGTCTCTTGCCTTTCGATTTATTCATGTTGTTTGGTGATATTTTTGATATATGTTTTATTTCAATATCTTTGTATGTTTATGTAGATGTGGTGTTTGTACTGTTAATGTTATGTTAGTGTATATAAATTTAGAGTGTATTTTTTTTCTTTTTATTATGTCTACAGCCCTGAAGAAGTCCTTCAACAAGGACAAAACACGTTGGCTGTTTTGTTTTCACATATAAGGACACTTTAATAAAGAAATACTACGTCTGTCACAGTATGGACTTAGTTGATTTAATCATCTGGCTTCTTATGGTGCACGTTCAAAATTTTTCCTAGATTCGAAACTCTTTTGAGTTAGTACCTTGGTGGCGGGTACTTTGTTCAGTGCACACATTTTATGATTACAAATATCTTTTGCACTACAATAGACTGTACGTAAGCTGGTGATAGGAATAGGTGCATGTTTCCTTTTTGAACCTGCTACCACGTTTCTGTTTATTTGTGACTTATAAGTTACTTAAGTGCAGTGTAAAATGGCTGTGAAATAACGTGGACGTTCTTTCACTCAGGCTGCAGTGGCAGTCCTGTGTAAGAATTGTCTGAGCTCCCTATGGGTGGCAAAAGAAATGCTTCAGCCCATTGGGCCCTCCTGGAACCCCAATACCCTGGGTACCTAGGTACCATATACTAGGGAATTACAAGGGTGTTCCAGTGTGCCAATCAGAATTGCTGAAAATGGTCACTAGCCTGCAGTGACAATTTTAAAAGCAGAGAGAACATAAACACTGAGGTTCTGGTTAGCAGATCCTCAGTGATACATTTAGGCACCACACAGGGAACACATATAGGCCACACATTTATGAGCACTGGGGTCCTGGCTAGCAGGATCCCAGCAACACATATCAAACACACTGACAACATAGGGTTTCCACTATGAGCACTGGGGCCCTGGCTAGCAGGATCCCAGTGAGACAGTAAACACAACCAGACATATACTCATAAACAGGCCAAAAGTCGGGGTAACAACGCTAGAAAGAGGCTACCTTCCTACACCCCCCCCAAATGAAGGACAATAAGGCTAACCTTGGCCAGTTGAGTCTTTATTGTCTAAGTGGTGATAAGTGGAGAGTAGCTCTGCAATAGATTGGTTACTCCCTTTATCATCCAATATATGGTTACTTCCCTGTGGGGATGTGAACCACCCTGTTTGTAGTTTTTTAGTTAGCCAACAATGTAAAGTTATATTCTCAGAGTTCCTATTAGTATGTTTAAGATTAGGGCAGTGGGAATTGTCCACTGGACCTATATCAAGTGATGAGAATGCCAGACAGGGATGCTGTCTCAATAAAGCCATAGCTGGGCAAAAACTTTGTCTATATGGCGTACAAGAGAAAAGGGTAGCTGTTTCTCTTGATTTGGAGCAGGGCAGGGATGCTGTCCTAGAAGCTCCATACTAGGGCAGGGCTGCTGTCCTAAGTGTTGTGAGGCAGTGCAGGGTTGCTGCATTAAAGCTCCTCTGGGAGGGTTGGAGGGATGCTCTATGTCAACTAAAATGATGCACTTATTCTCCCCACTAATAGTTATCTCACAGATAGGTACTTCTACCTCAGGGAGTACAGCTGTGTTAGCTGATGATTCCCTTGG
This sequence comes from Pleurodeles waltl, assembly GCF_031143425.1. Lineage (NCBI taxonomy): Eukaryota > Metazoa > Chordata > Amphibia > Caudata > Salamandridae > Pleurodeles > Pleurodeles waltl. Next base: position 1,108,884,354 of record NC_090447.1, on the reverse strand, counting down.
TACAGGTGCAACCACAGGAGAGGTTTCTCCCACCACAGGAATGGAATACTGAATGGCAGGGTGGGTAGGGGATACTTTGATGCCCTTTTTACCTGTTTTTGGAGAAGGATCCTTAGTTTTCAGTCCTTTTCTCTCCTTTGCTTTTTCATTTAAACTGAAATGAGAGGAAGCAATTCCTCAGGGATACCCAGCATGGCTGCATGGGTATTAAACTCTACCTCAGCCCAACCTGAGGCCTCTAGGCCATTACCTAAGAGACAGTCTACAGGTAAGCTAGGTGATGATACCACCTGCTTATGGCCAGTAACTCCACCCCAACTAAACTGAATTATAGCTAAGGTAAGGAACTTAGTGGAGTTATGGACATCAATAATCTTGTACTGTTGTCCAGTTATGTGTTGTGCAGGAGACAGTTGGTTTTCAGTCACCAAAGTGATACTGGCACCTGTGTCCCTGTAGGCCTGAGCCTCAACACCATTTGTTGAAACTGTCTGCCTGTACGTATCCATTGTAAGGGGACAAGCAGCCAGTGTGGCAAGGCCAATGCCACCAAGTGTGACAGAAACTGTCTTGGGACTCACTATCCCAGTTTCTATGATGGACCCATAAGGGAACCCAACTACACCCTTATTTTGACTGTTGCCAGCAGTCCCACCAGTATTACCACTATCGCTAGGGGCACTAGAGTTTGATGTATTAGTGGTGGTAGGCTCAGGGGGTTTACCTGAGCAGGACTTATCCCCTGGCCTATGCAATTATTTTTACACACATAGCACCAAGGCTTCTTAATGTATAAGGGATGTTTAGATGAGGAAGAAGATGATGTATCCCCACCCCTGAAGAGTGTTTAGGATTTGAAGAAGGATCTTTAGTTTTACCTTTATCCCCATGCTTATCCTGAGATTTCTCACCATCTTTCTTCTTGCCATCTTTGTCACCTCCTGTGTGAACTTTTCTGTTCACTCTTGTTCTGACCCATTTGTCTGCCTTCTTTCCCACTTCGTGGGGAGAGGTCAGATCTGAGTCTACCAAGTACTGGTGCAACAAATCAGACACACAATTGTTCAAAATATGCTCTCTCAGGATTTGATTATACAGGCTTTCATAGTCAGTCACCTTACTGCCATGTAACCACCCCTCCAAGGCCTTCACTAAATAGTCTACAAAGTCTGTCCAGTCTTGAGAGGACTCTTTTCTGGTGTCTCTGAACTTAATCCTGTATTGTTCAGTGGTTAAGCCAAATCCATCCAAGAGTGCATCCTTCAAAACTTTGTCATTATTAGCATCACTTTCTCTGACAGTAAGGAGCCTATCCCTATCTTTACCAGTGAAGGATAGCCACAAGATAGCAGCGCACTGCCTTTGAGGGACCAACTGTACCATACAGCCCCTCTTAAGTGCAGCAAACCACTAGTTAATGTCCTCCCCCTCCTTGTAAGGGGGGACTATCTTATGCAGGTTTCTGGAATCTTTCTCTCTAACGTGATTGCTATCAAAAACACTGCTGCTGCCACCATGGGGAACTAACCCTAACCTCTGCCTTTCCCTTTCCACATCCAGAGATTCCCTGTCTAAGGCCAGCTGTTGCTGTTTAAGCTTCAGCCTGGCCTCTTCCAACCTCAGCTTTCTGAGTTCCCTTTCCATTAAGTTATACTCAGGGTGGGAGGCTTGGGAATTGTGAGACACAAAAGAAATGTGGGAATTGGCAGAGTTGGATCGGTCCCTAATTGGCTGGACCCTAGTAACCTGGCCTTTAGGAGTGAAAGGTTCTTGCTAGTTTGTTCTGGTTTTGCAGGCATCCTGGAGCAGTCGGCAGTCGATCCTTGGCAGAATTCGAAGAGGTAGATGCAGAGGAACTCTGGTGAGCTCTTGCAATCGTTATTCGAAGAGGAACCCGCAGGAGAGACCCTAAATAGCCCTCAGAGGAGGATTGGCTACCTAACCAGGTAAGAGCCTATCAGAAGGGGTCTCTGACGTCACCTGCTGGCACTGGCCACTCAGAGGGCTCCATTGTGCCCTCAGACCTTTGCATTCAAGATGGCAGAGGTCTGGGAGACACTGGAGGAGCTCTGGGCACCACCCCTGGGGTGTTGATGGACAGGGGAGTGGTCACTCCCCTTTTCTTTGTCCAGTTTCGTGCCACAGGAGGGGCTGGGGGCTCCCTGAACCGGTGTAGACTGGCTTATGCAAGTAGGTCACCATCTGTGCCCTTCAAAGCATTTCCAGAGGCTGGGGAGGCTACTCCTCCCCAGCCCTTAACACCTATTGTCAAAGGGAGAGGGTGTAACACCCTCTCCCAGAGGAAATCCTTTGTTCTGCCTTCCTGCGACTGGGCTGCCCAGACCCCAGGAGGGCAGAAACCTGTCTGAGGGTTGACGGCAACGGTAGCTGCAGAGAAAACCCCAGAGAGCCTGATTTGGCAGTACTGGGGGTCCATGATGGAGCCCCGGGGATGCATGGGATTGGCACCCCGATACCAGATTTGGCTTGGGGGGGACAATTCCATGATCTTAGACATGTTACATGGACTTGTTCGGAGTTACCATTGTGAAGCTACACATAGGTGTTGACTCATATGTAGTTCACGCATGTAATGGTGTCACCGCACTCACAAAGTCTGGGGAAATTGCCCTGAACAATGTGGGAGCACCTTGGCTAGTGTCAGGGTGCCCTCACACTTAGTAACTTTGCACCTAGCCTTCACTAAGTGAGGGTTAGACATATAGGAGACTTATAAGTTACTTAAGTGCAGTGTAAAATGGCTGTGAAATAACATGGATGTTATTTCACTCAGGCTGCAGTGGCAGTCCTGTGTAAGAATTGTCTGAGCTCCCTATGGGTGGCAAAAGAAATGCTGCAGCCCAGAGGGACCCCCTGGAACCCAAATACCCTGGGTACCTTGGTACCATATACTATAGAATTACAAGGGTGTTCCAGTGTGCCAATCAGAATTGGTGAAAATGGTCACTAGCCTGCAGTGACAATTTTAAAAGCAGAGAGAGCATAAACACTGACGTTCTGGTTAGCAGAGCCTCAGTGATACAGTTAAGCACCACACAGGGAACACATATAGGCCACAAACTTATGAGCACTGGGGTCCTGGCTAACAGCATCCCAGTGACACATATCAAACACACTGACAACATAGGGTTTCCACTATGAGCACTGGGGCCCTGGCTAGCAGGATCCCAGTGAGACAGTAAAAACAACCTGACATATACTCACGAACAGGCCAAAAGTGGGGATAACAAGGCTAGAAAGAGGCTACCTTCCTACAGTGCAAAAGAAGGAACTTTGATCCCAACAAGGTTTGGTGCTATGACTGCAAGAATTGAGAGCACCACACTGGAAACCCTAAAAACAAAAAGAATGTTTCTAGTCAACTGACAGAAAATGCAGTAGCTAATCTCTAGATGGAATCTGAGTTGTGGCCTGACCATGTAGGTGAACCCACAGAGGCAACATTATTCATTAAGGGAGGGGTAGAATTATCCTGTGCTGCCAGACCAAGCAATATGCTAAAATACATGCAGCACCCATTGATTAACGGAGACATTTGAAACCTTGAGGGACACAAGATCTAGTGTTACCATGGAAACTCAGCACTCGGTCCACTTAAATCAGTTCCTGGTAGGGAAGTCTCCAGTGCTGAAAATGAGAGAAAGGTCCACCCCACGGCTATGTTAACATTTGAATGGGGGAGTAGTAGGGCAGAAAGAAGTGGTTGTGTCCTCATTCATTTCAGTGGATTGCCAGCTTGGAAATGACCTGGAACATTCCCCCAGGGAAGATCTGTGCCAGGGCGAAGAGAAACTGTCCCACTTTTGAAATCTGCTCAGGTGGAGGGGCTCCTGTAGACTGAGGACAGAGACCTCAAACCAGGTGCAACCAGGAGGATGGTGGTACCCCAGAAGTTCAGAGAATTTCTTCTGACTCTAGTCAATGACATTCCCCTAGCAGGGCATCTGGGCCAAAATAAAACTTGTAGTTGATAAGTTAACCATGTTTATTCACCAGGAATGTCCCAGAAAGTGAAGTCATTTTGTCAGTCCTGCCCCACCTGCCAGGCGAGTAGCAAAGCAGGTAGACATTTAAAGGCCCCCTTAATCCAACTTGCAGTGGTTGGGATACCCTTTGAAAGGGTAGTGGTCAACATTGTTGGTCCCCTTGACCCATAAACAGCATCAGGACATAGATATATACTAGTGGTAGTGGATCATGCCACTAGGTATCCTGAAGCAATATTCCTTATGTGCGTTACTGCACCTGCAGTTGCAAAAGCCCTCCTGCGTATTTTCACAAAGGAAGTGTTCCCTAAGGAGGGAGTATCAGACAGAGGGTAAAACTTCATGTATGTATACTTAAAAACACATGTGGCAGGAATGTGGAGTGACATAAATTCTATACCCCATATAAAAACAATGGGCTGGCAGAAATATTCAACCAGGCCCTAAAAGGCATGATTGGAGGACTCCCTGAATAGCTCAGAAGGAGGTGGGATGTCCTGCTTCCTTGCCTGCTGTTTGTCTACAGGGAAGTGCCACAAAAGGAAGTAGAGGTTTCTCCATATCAACCTTTGTTTGGGCACTCTGCTAGGGGACCACTCAGTCTTGTTAGGGAAGGCTTGGAGAAGCCTCTCAATGAGCCCAAATAGGATTGTGTGGATTAAGTGCTTTGCCTTCGTTCCAGAATGGCTGAGTACATGGGAAAAAACAATAAACATCCTCAGGCCAGCCAGGAGCTTCAAAAGCTCTGGTCTGACCAGAAAGCTGCTATGGAAGAGTTCCAACCAGGGCAGAATTTTATGGTTTTGGAGCCAGTTGCTCCAAGGGCCCTCCATGACAAATGGTCTGGGTCCTATCCCATACTTTAGAGAAAAGGGGAGGTCACTTATTTAGTTGACCTAGGCAGTTGCAAAAACCCCAAAAGAATCATCCATGTTAACCGCCTAAAACTCTATTCTGACTGAGCTGATGTGAACATGCTCATGGTTACAGATGAGGGGCAGGAAGAAGAGAGTGAGCCTCTCCCTGATCTCTTCTCCAGCAACCCACAAGATGGTTCTGTGGATGGAGTGACCTTATCAGACACCCTCTTAGGACAAAAGCAAGCTGATTGCAGGCAAGCCCTCAACCAGTATGCTGAATTATTCTCCCTGACCCCCAGGAAGACTGATTGGTGTACCCATGGTGTGGACACTGGTGACAGCGTGCCTGTTAAAAACAAAAGTGGTCATTATGACATTGGTGGTCTCTTCCGAAGACTACTGTGGTGATGGCCGCCAGCAGACTGCCGCGGATGAAAAAATCCGCCTGCCAGATTGTGATACACAAACACAAAACTGACAGAAACCAGCCACAACAACAATTCCACCAGACCTAATGGAGGCGAAAAACTGTCAGCCCCACCACCCTCCCCACTACAAAAGCAATACACCGCCCTCCAAATTATGGACCACGAATCGCCACAGCGGACACTCAACGGTGGTCATCCATTGGCAGTGCAAACCACCGCAGTAGAATTGGGCACCCATCACCAACAGAAGCCACCATTGGCCAGATTGAAAAACCCACACCTGACACATATACACACATACCGTACTCACCCTCCAACAACACTATAAAACACCACCCACACAAGCCACAATCCTTTGCAAACACGAAAAACTAACTACACCTCGCCAGCAAAAGTACAAGAACTGCACACAAAAACCACAGCAACCTATTCACATTACACGCATCTCACACCACACACCATACACCACACACCATGCTCCAACACCTAGCCCACTCTGCAACAACACAAACACTACACCCACCATATAATAGGCATGTCCCCACAGAAGAAGAGTTGCGGGTGATGGTGGAGGAAATCGTCAGGGTAGAGCCACAGCTGTTCGATGCACAGGTCCAGCATATATCTATTGCCAGGAAGATAGAGCTATGGCAGAAGATCGTGGAAACATACCCACGCATAAGGGACGACATTCGCAAGAGGTCGAACAGCCTGCGGGGGAAGGTAGATGTGTGCAGTGGCCTCCAGGCACCAAGTTGCCATCATGAAGACTGGAGGTGTATCCCCATCTCCTGCCCACAGTTGACAGTATGGAGGGCAAAAGTCTTGGCTATCCTGCCTTCTGAGGGCCTCACTGGAGTCACTGTAGGGCTGGACACTGGTAAGTCACTATTACTACCCTACCACCACTGACACCTGCATGGCATGTCACCCCGCACCCTAACTCCACTCACCCCACTCCATCCCATACATTCAACCACCCTCAATTGTGTATCCCTACATGCCCTATGATGATGTAGCTGCTCACGTGTTTCAGCAAGGCAGCCAAAACTCTTTTAAGCACATTCAAAAACCTTGGCTGTGATGTTCCAGCAGCCAAGCCCACAGTAACTTGGAAGGAACCACTTGCCAGGAAGTGGAGTACTGACATTACCTGTACTGCAGGGCATATTGTGGTAATGCTACATAAAGCAGGAATCAGATCTGGCTCAAATTGTTGACACAGCGCAATAATTGTGGCCCTGTCCAGACGATTGGTTATAATGATGTGCCGTTCCCCCAGTACAGCCAAGTCCACTAGGAGTCTATACACGGGCGCTTGCCTCCTCCTTCACAGTAGTAGGTATCTAAGTAAACCAGACATGAGAGGTGTGTGACTGCAGGAAGTATGGATACACATTATCACAGTACAAAGAGCATGTTTTTATGTAGCAGACTGGAACTTTCTTGGTGTGTACCATCGATACCTATGATGCACAATAAATTGTCTGTCATGAGTACCAGTATTAGGAATTGACAACCGCCTGTCCTGTATGCAGGGACAGGTGGAAGTGACCTCACTCCGCTGGCGTTTTGTGTCATGGAGGAAGGCGGTCTGCATTTTCTCTGTCCCACTTCACTAGATTCCTGACTCTCTACAGATCAACACCTCCACTACATGTGCTGCTGTGTCCTGTGTCTGGAACCTGTGATGGCCCATGCTACATGGGAAAGGACCCCAGCCTTCACATCAGAGGAGTTGGAGAAGCCTGTGGATGGGGTCCTACCCTTGTATGGCTAGTTGTATGGGCCTCCAGACCAACAGGTATGTTGGATGCGACATGGCTGTATAAAGATGTATGTGTGTGCTGGTAGTGTGTCATTTGAGGAGTGTATTTTTGCTGCATGCAATGTGTATGCAGAGGGACGGGTCATGTTGGGGCTTCATGTGGGATCTATGCAGCATGGAAGACATTTCTGTTACAGAATGGAGTGTTGAGTTCATGGTGTTCATTTGTCTGTGTTGCCTATGCAGGTCAGCGCCAATCAGAAGAAAGGGTTGTGGAGTGCCATCGCCAAGGACATGTGGACCCTGGGGGTCCACAGCTGGCAGAGCACCCACTGCATGAAATGGTAGGAGGACCTGAGAAGCTGGGCCTGGAAGACTCAAGGGATGGGGGTGCCTGTCGGACCCTGACCCCCCTAATGGCCCACATACTGGCAGTGGCCAATCCTGAGTTAGATTGGCACTTGAGGGTAGCACAGCAGCCAAAAGGGGTGAATACACACTGTGTGGGATACTAATTTTGTTGCCTGCCTTGGTGCTTGGGTGCAAAGTTCTGGTCAGTGCATGCCCCAATATGCCTGTTTAGCTAATCTTGTGGTATGCCTATTCGGTATTGTCAAGTAGCTGGCATACCATGGCAGACAAGGCTTAGTGAGTACCAGTAGGTGCGCAGATGGTAGTGTTTGGGTTTATTTCTGCTGTTGTTCCCAGTTAATGGTTTGACATTGAGGTTTATAATGCACAGTGTTAGTCCCAGTGAGTGATTGTGATCTGTATGCCATATGTGCTGTTGTTGCTGTGATTGACCCTTTCTTTCTCTGCCACCCTCTCTCCTTTTCTCCTCCGGGCCTTTTGTGCATTAGCATCATCTGGCGAAGAAGCAGGGGCACTGGCGAGTGGGGGAGCTGCAGCCCACGGGAGCCAGGTGGCAGAGTCCACTCACTCTGAGGGGACCAGTGGGTTGGAGGGCAAGGGGAGCACCACAGGGAGACAGGAGCTATTACATCTGACTCTGATTCTTCCTCTGATGGAAGCTCCATGGTGGTGGCAGGTCCCTCTGGGACCACCCCAGCTACAACATCTTTTGCCACCTCCTGTACCAGCACCATCCTTCCATTAGCCCCCCCCACCAAGTTGCCTGTGCCCGCTCACCCAAGAGGGTGGGTGTCTTCTTCGACCCAGGCACCTCAGGCCCTGCCACAATCAGCACTGTTGCCCTCACTGAGGAGGCTATTGACCTCCTGAGATCCATCTCTGTAGGACAGTCAACCATAGTGAATGCTATCCAGGATCTTGCATCCCAAATGCAGCAATGCAATGCCTACCTGGAGGGCATTCACAGTGGCGTGGCGACCCTACAGAGATCATTTCAGGCTCTAGCCTCTTCTTTGATGACAGCCAGTGTCCCAGGATCTTCCGTCCCCTCTCCAACTACGTGTTCCCAGTCCCAAAGCCCTCCCCCCCCACCCATTCCACACACAAAATCAGACCAGCAGGCAGCCAAGACAACAGACAGGACTCGCACAGACAATCACAGCAACCACACTTCACTCCACAAGCACACACACACTGCCAACACACACCCACTGCCTCTCATGTCTCCCCTCCTCCTCCTCCCTCACAGTCATATCAACAGTCACACCTGCAAGCACTGCATCTTCAGTCCCAGATCCTGCCATCTCTACAGCCTTGCCCACAGTCACCAAAACAGCAGACACGCAGACCAGGAACCCGTTAAGTACATGCACAGTCACCACCACCATCACAACCTCATGCAGCACACCCACTTCACTTGCTGACACCACCACAACATACATACACACGTCCTATTTGTCCTCTACCACCCTGTCTGTGGACCCTCCTCCAAAGACACAGAAATGCTCCCACTTAGACTCTCAACAGCCATCCACCTCACACATACATGCTATACATGCACCTGCAACCCAATCCAGCACACCTACTCCTCCTACAACCACTCACTCTACCTCCACTCCCAAACCTCCTCCCACAACCTGTCCCATTGGACCTAAGAGACTTTTCCTTTCCCACCTTGACCTCTTCCCTGCTCCTCCCCCATCCTGTCCGTAAGAGGAAAGTCCCTCTCCCCCTGCCCTGTCCCTCCAGCTCCTAGTCCACTCATGTCCGTACTCCTACAACTACACCTGCCACTAAGGGGCACAAGAGTGGCACTACGGCCCCGCTCCAAGACAACACCTCCGTCCCTTAAGCAATGGACAAAGGACCCACCCCTCCCAAACCCAAGTCCAACGACCCCCCTCCAAGAACCCCCCATCTACCCCACCTCCCCTGCCCCTGATGTGGCTGCCTACCATAAGCATGATGCCCCTGCCCAGTGGAGTGACTTGGGCTGTCAGGGGTCAAATTGGGTTTTTGACGTTGCCCTGTGGGTGTTCATAAATATTGAACTCACCAATGGCCCTTTCTGTATATATTTATTTTATTTTATTGTGGTCGCTGTTCCCACAGAATTACAGTGATTGGACCAAAAGTATGTGTCATGGCTTTCTTTGCTCCTGTCTTATGTTGTTGTTGAATTTCACTGCAGATAGTTTTTGGTGTGTGGTATGTGTGGATGATGTGTGCTGTGCATGTCGGTGTGTCACTCTCCCCTCCCTCCCTTGTGTGCTGGATGCCTGTACTCACCGTTGTATGTGGCGTTGCTGCTCCTGGACAGCCACTGCATGGTACAGCAGTGGCAGCACTTCCAGTTTGGGTTACATGGTGGCCCGCAGACTCCTCTGTGTCCCTGGAAGTGAGGGTCTCCTCTATATGATTTGTTTCCTCCAGGCTTTTCGTGGCGATGGTCCCACCACAGAAATCCTGGTGGTCTGCTATATCATAATATGGTGGGCAGGGTGTGGTGTTCTGGCAGGCTGAAGATGTCAACTGACGTGGCCAGTGGACGGACTCCACTGGCTGTTTGGGTGGTACTTTGGCTGTCTATGGGAGGGATCACCATCATGGTCATAATTTTCGGTATTCACCGCCAGCCTGGCAACGACCTACCGCCATCACCAGTGTGACTGTCAGCTGACCGCCAATGTTATAATGACCACCAAAGTCTACAGACAGTCAGACCATGTCAGGGAGAGCATACAAGCGGAAGTAAAAAAAATGTTGGATTTGGGTATCATTGAACCCACAGGGAATCCCTGGGCTAGCCCAGTAGTTTTAGTTTCCAAACATCATGCTAAAGGAGAGAAAAAGTAAATGAGGCTTTGTGTAGATTACAGGGGCCTCAATTCTGTGACAAGAATAGATGCACACCCAATCCCAAGACCTGATGAGCTCATATACAGGCTAGGGTCGGCCAAATATCTGATTATCTTTTAATTAACCTCAAGGCACTGGCAGATTTGACTGACCCCAGGAGAAAAAGAGAGATCAGGAACTCTCCTCTTCTAGTGGGCATTATTAGTTCACTATTATGCCCTTTAGAATAAGGAATGCACATGGCAACCTCCAAAGTTTGGTGAACCAAGTCCTCACTTGGTGTTGCAAGCGAGGTGACCCCTCCATTTCATTTTCCTCCATCTCTCATGGAAGGAAACAGCCAATCAGCTGTAGGAAAGTGACTTCTGCTGACAGGAAGTGGTCACCTGATGGACCGTTAGGACAAAGTGTACCTGTGTGCCAAGATTGGTGGTACTACAACCTCTAGTGGCCAAACCGTGCACTAGCCTTAGGTACTGGTCACTCCAAATCAGACACTCAGAAGGACAGTCCACCCCAGTCTGAAAAAAGAACCAGGAGGAATCCCCAGTTGAGACACTTTAGGAAACACCAGGACCTTCTCCCACCAGAGTTCACATGCTGACATGCAAGCAACCCTCAAAGTGATTTACCTTCTGCTTCCAAGGGCACCTTTGCACACAGCTCCTGTCTAACCCATTTGCTTTGTACCCGGCTGCCCTGCACTGACCAGCTGTGCCCTAAGGTCCCTCACACCTTGCGACCTCAACACTCCAAGGGGACCCCCATGACTCACCATGAAGTTCTCCTGTGCACTGATTTTCCTAGTGGTCCCCTGTATTGGCCTTGCACCTGTTCCAACGACTTACTGAAGCTGCTCAAGCTGAAACTGGGAGACGTCAAACTTCTCCAGCTGATCCATAGGGCCCTCCTATGAACTCAACCTATACGCAAAAGGAGAACGCATTGCCTGATTTTGTATGCAGTTTTAAAGTATTTCTCCATTGATTATGGAGTTACGCACAGAACTGATATTTTCAAAACTTTGAAAATTCATAACTTAAAAAGTACTTGCTGATTTTGATGATCTTTGTCTTAATTTTTATTTTTTAAATCCAAAGTTTTTTTTCTAAATTGATCTTGAGTTACTTGTTTTGAGTGTGTCATCATTTATTGATACTGTGAGTACAAAAATTGCTTTGCACTTCTCCAAGATTAGCCTAACTTCTCATGCGAACCTACTATAAAAATTAGAGCTTTAGGTGGTCTAGTTCTTACCTCTGTTAGCCAACTTGTGATTGCCTCGACTCTGCACAATGCAGCTAGCTTCGCACACTACATAGAAAGCCATCTTCCTTCATTGGTTTTATGTAGAAAGGGGTGCTCTGGGTTTATTTGCAGTCGGGCACACAGGAACTTCTGCGAAAGTTGTTAGGGTTACCCCCTGTAATTCTTTTCCTATTAGGTATGGAGGACCAGGAGTCAACCCTACACAAAGGCTAGTGCCAGACATAAATGCTGAACCCTGGGAACTCTATTCAGAATTCAATTGGACCTTTAAAAAGACTGAACCTGCTTCTGAAAACTCTGAGGAGACCAGGACAAAGATGTGGACTCCAATGGAAAGTTTGCCAACCTCCTTTTAGGCTATAGAAACACAAGTGCTAGAAGCACTTACTGTGAAGAGCCCAGCTGTCCAGTTCCAGCTGCTACCTGCCTTATACCCTGCTGATTGCTTCTGCTCCAGTGAGTCTTGGCCCCCACGTGCTATTCCTGAGATCATGTGATTCTTGGCTTTATCTAAATGTACTCCTCTTAGGATCCTGAGAAACCTTGGAATCAGAAAATGTTGACACAGGGGGACCTCTAGGAGGCCCAGACAAACCTTGCAAGTCAATCCTATGAAGGTGCCTTGTTGCTGGACCAAAGATTAAGGTTGCTCCTACTCAGAGCTTTTTTTTTGCAAGGGCAAGACTATTTTAGCAGAACGTGGCAGAGAAGGCATGGAACCCTGTTTGACTGCAGCTTGTAGCCTTGCCCTGCTGATGAAATCTTAAGCTCCAGAAACATGATGAAGGGCCTAATTTAGAGTATCACACATGGGTTTCTCCATCACAAATGTAACCAATATCACAATTGTCTTATTACAAGTATCTTACGAAAATTATGAACTAATATGGCAGATGAGATGTCTGTCACATTTGTGATCGTGTAACCTGTCCCTCAAACTCTAAATTGGAACCTAAGTCTGAATGTAGAAGCCTTCACAAGGCTTAGATGCCAAAAGTATCTGGCTAGCAAGAGTCCTTCCTTGAGCATAAAGATTGAATTTTTCTTGCTCTGAGCTTTCCCGACAAAAGTCAATGGCTTTACCTGGACCTTGTCTTACATCTATCTGGCATCTTGGAGCCCTTCTAAGCAACAGCCTGCTGCTTTGCACCGTTAAGCATTTTTCACTTCTGTTTCAGAGACTAAGGACTGATTTATATGTTGGTGGCAAGCTTCGCCATTCGCTGTAGTGACTGAGGCCCATATTTATACTCAGTTTGCACTGAATTACTATCATTTTTTTTTTTAACGATAATTCAGCGTAAACATAAATCCATATTTATACTTTGGTGCTGGACACGTCTAGTGCCAAAGTTATGGAGTTAACTTCATTTCCTGGAGGGGGAAAACACACCTTGCGTCAATGAGATGCAATGTAGGCGTTCCCGTCCAGAAAAGGACGATATGACCTTTGTGCCATATTTATCCTCCCATGCTAGCATCCAGCACAGGGGATGGGGGTCTTAACTAATGATGCTAAGCTTTCTTAGCGACATTATTTAACAACTGGGTCTGGGCAGGCAAAAGGGGACCTGTTGGCATATTTACATGGTCGGAGACCATGGAAATTGCCCACAGGAGCCCTTCCCTGGCCCCAGGGACACCTCCATCCACCCTCACCCACACCAAGAGGACACCTAAGGATGGGGGACCCATCCTAGGTAAGTCCAGGTGAGTATTCTATTTTTTTTTTTTACACAACAACACTCAGGGGCCCTGACTTGGAGCTCCCTGCATGGCCCTGTCCCCAATGGCCATGCCCAGGGGACATTCATCACCTGGGCATGGTCATTGGGGTGGTGGGCATGGCTCCTGTCTTTACGAAGACAGAAGCCATGTTTATGGGGGTTGTGTGCCAGAAAATGGTGCTACACCGCTTAGATGCATTTTTTTGCACCTCTAAACATTGTAGTGCCATATTTTGGTGCACAAGCCCCCGGTTCCCCCTATGCCTCCTTAGCCCTGTTAACAGGGCATTAGTGCCAGATAATGCCATTCCATAAATATGGTGCCCGGCCGGCATCTTGGAATGGCGCTAGCCTGCACTATACTTTTTCAGTCAAAACTGCGCTAACGCAGTTTTGCGTGAAAAAGTATAAATCTGCCCTAGAGTATGCTTATTTCCAAAATAATGGTCTGCCCGCCGAATTTAGATGTCGGGAGACCTTTGGTTTAATCATGGCAGAGGCTACACGAGCTCTGTTGTGATAATATACCTCTGACAACCCTCTGGAGTAAGGGATGTCAAAAGCAGACCTCTAATTTCATCCACCTAATTTAGAAGGGCAGCATTAGAGGTCAGGTTTCACTGCCAGTCACCTGCGCTTCCCTTGCCCTGGGAGAGGACTCCTATGGAGAAGGGAGCATATTCCTACTTTGGGATTTTCTTTTTGAAAATAAAAAAGGAAAACAGTTTGGTGCAGGGATCCATCATATTAATGGAGGCCTGCACCAAATTGTAAAACGCAAGGAACTGCCATCATGATGGTTCCTGGCAATTCTTTAAGAAATGACCACCTGCTAGGCAATCATTCTCAAATCTGTCGGATGCTACCTCTGTCAGTGTGACAGAGTAATTTACTCTGTGGCCCTGGCAGAAAATCAGGCCACCGGCCAGATTATAAATCTGGCCCTAGGTCAACAGGTAAAAATGAGTCCTTGTTTCTGTATCTGACCCACGCTCCATAACTGTTGGCCTTAAATAATGCCTAAGTAAAAGTCAAGCATAATCAGATGATGTGGTTAGTGCCTAATGCTTTTAGTGCTATTTTCATTTTAACATTTTTAAAATCATATCTTCAGCTTCTCTTACTATATTTTTGTCATTTTAGTGTAATTTTTATAATTAAGCTATTCACTATAGTTATAAATTAGAGTGGAATTTTTAATTGCTGTGCTTTTGACTTTTTAGATTTTGGTACTTCTAAATTCTTTACACGTTTTCTTAAGTTAAGCCTGTCTGCTTGGTGTCAGGAGTTTAGCTCAGGTTTAGATTACTGAAACCTTTACTGGACCTAACAAGATAATGTCATTATTACTTGTGATGGACTCTAATCCACCCCACTTAACAATCCACTTTCTTACATGCATGTTTCGCTATAAAGTGTGGTAATAACCTTCAGGATACCTGACATTATTTTAATTGTGGTATAATAAGGTGCAGATTAATTCTGACTACAAATTTAAAGGTTGTGCAAAAGTCCTCAAAACATAGAGTTTGATTGTGCAGTACAGCTGAAAAAGTGACTATGGTTAAGTGATTCTTTATAAATCCAGATTGAATTTTTGAGATGATATTACTTTTTTATCATATGTCTTTCGAAAGCCTCCAGGTAAGATTTATCAGCGTTTATTGGTAACCCCTCATAGATGTTTTTACGAGTAACTTGGAATTCTTGCAAGCGCAATATGGTTCAGCAATAGTGCAGCTAGAAATTACTGCACTCAGCACTATTGTACGTTCCAACACTCGTTGCAGGACTCTACAGAGGTCACTCGGGTAGTGTCAAGTTTAAACATTGGCCCTCATTATGACATTGCGACTGCCACCAACATAATGCTGCTGCAGCAGATAACCACCAAGCATATTATGACACACACATACCAATCCGTTACTATACAGCCACACACACATCTGACAGCCCAAAGGTCAGTGATAAACTGGTGGTATCCAAACCCACACCGTTACGCCAACAGAACTACGCCCCCAGGATTATGACCCACGAATCACCGCAGCAGACATTCAATGGCAGTAAACCATTGGAGGTACGTACCGCCGCTCAACAAAATACACACACTCAAACAAAACTATACCACTATACACACCTGAATACCCATACACACAACACACCCACACACCCACACCACTATAAAACACACACCCGCACTACCCACAACCTTTTACGACTGAAAAGAATTGCCACAAGAGAGAGACAGCAAGAGCACCCACACAACCAGAGACATATAACATCATCACCTATACACCATCCACGCACCTGACATTAGACACCCCCAATACATCACCCCAAACACCTTCACCCACACCATTCATACTACACCCATGGCACCACAACAACACCCCAGATTCTCTGAGGAGGAGCTGAGAGTCATGGTGGAGGAAATCATCCGGTTAGAGCCACAGCTATTTGGATCACAGGTGCATTACTAGGAAGATGGAGCTATGGCAGAGGATCATGGACAGGGTCAACGCCATGGGACATCACCCCAGAACAAGGGACGACATCAGGAAGAGGTGGAACGAACTAGGGGGAAGGTACTTTCCACAGCAGCAAGACACCAACCAGCTGAACAGAGGACTGGCAGAGGACCCCCACCTCCTCTCCCACAACTAGCAACATGGAGGAGCAAGTCTTGGCAATCATTCATCCTGAGGGCCTAGCAGGAGTAAGAGGATGACTGGACTCTGATACGTCAAATCTCTATTACTATCACTCTTCCCTACCTGCATGCAATCACAAACCCCCACCCGTACCCTCACTACCATCACTTCACCACTTCCCACATGCCCCACCATTACAACACACTCATCCCAATACCAATCCCTTCATGTAACACCAATGCATGGACACCCCTTGCAGACCTACATGGACACCTATCACCACTGCATGCACGCTGGAGAGAATCACCTAGCCCACCAAATAGCTACTCACTCAAAGGCAAAACTGCCAGGGCAACAACAACCATAGAGGGCAACACACCCATGCACATTATGTCATATGCAGAAACAATAACACTGCATTTACATCCCCACAGGTTCTCCAGCCAATGTCACCAGAGAAGAGGTGCCAGCAACATCCAGTCCCCCCCAGAAGAGGCCCTTAGTGATGACAGCAGTTCTGGTTGCCTGGATCTGGATGACCAACCTGGACCATCAGGGATCACCGGGCAGTCAGTTACCCAGGCACATTCTCACACCACCACAGAGCCTCCCCCTCCTGAAACACCACCACAGCACCCACAGAGTGGGCCATACCTCTGTCCCCAGGACACGTCAATTAGCAGTGTGTCCACCACTAAAGGGACCCTAGGCCACCCCACAAACACAGGACGATCAAGGACCTGGGGTCAGTGGCAGTGGGCACATGGTTCAGAGGGCAGAGGCACAGGACAACAGAGAAGCTGGGCGGACTGCTGTGCAACAGGGTGAGGACAGGCCCAGGGGACCGACTCTCCAGGAAGCACTACCCGCAATCCTGGAAGCATACCAACATTCCCAGGATACGCTGGGCCAGATACTGGACAAGTTGCAGGAGAAAATGTGGATGCAGGAGGGACAATACCTGGGGATCAGGGAGGACTTGAAGGACATCAACACCACCCTGGTATCCAATGCAGGGGTGCTGGCAGACATGGCCAACACGATGAGAGAGGCAGTGGGATCCCACCAGGCCTCTGCCACTAGCCAAACCGATGAACAGCTCTCCACCTCCGCTGACGATCGTGACAGGAGGTCCCGCCATAGGACCAACAGGCCACCAGCACCCTTCCCCCTGCAGAAGGTGAACCACCCTGCAAACTTTCCCTGTGATCCAGGCAGAAGCCAGGAACTATTGCCAAGACCCCTACCAGGAAATAAGACTCTCCTGATTGTTACCCTTGTGTCCCACTCTGTCACCCTGTCCATCTTGAACTACCATTGCAACCCTTCCTATGCCCCCTTGTACAATGCACCTGTGATACAAATAGACTGGACTCTAACCTGGACTTTCCTCCAGCATCCCCCCAGCTCATTGCACATCCCCCTCTACCTCTTAGCACTTATATAAACACCCTTTGAAAAATTACAAGTATGGAGTATGTCAAATGATTTAAGTATGTATTTGTTTAACAATGTTTAAACATTGAAAATCAACTGTACATAAATGTATACATAGGAATGACCTGTAGTTGGCTGCAGTCAACACACCAGGAGCGATAGTGGGGCACAAATATCTGCAAATAGAGATGCCAAAGGCTACAGTGAGTGGCCATAGAAGTGGGAAATTCAGCCTGCCACTGACAATGTCAAACACAAAACTGTAATGTAAAGTTACACTGTCTTGCCTGAGTGTCATTCGAAGTATTGACAAATTATTGCACTTCTGTTGTGCTCATCCTCATCCTCTGCCTCCTCATCTTCACTGTCCACAGGGTCCACTGCTGCCACACAGCCATCTCCAGCCTCATTCTCCTGCAGAAAAGGCACCTGGCGACATAAGGCAAGGGTGTGCAACATACAGCATGCCACAATGATCTGGCAGACCTTCTTGGGTGAGTAGTACAGGAATCCATCTGTTAGATGGAGGCAACAAAACCTGGCCTTCAGGAGGCCAAAGGTCCTCTCTATAATTCTTCTTGTTCACCTATGTGCCTCTTTGTAACGTTCCTCTGCAATTGTCCTTGGATTCCTCACAGGGGCCAGTAGCCATGAGAGGTTGGGGTAACCAGAGTCACCTGCAAATATCGAGGGACAACTGTTAGCCACACACCAACACTTAGGGCCCACACCATACCTATACACCAACACCTACTGGGTGGGAACAAGGGCTCACCTATAAGCCACATCTTGTGCCTCTGGAGTTGAGCCATCACATATCGGATGCTGCTATTCCTCAGGGTAAAGGCATCATGCACAGCCCCAGGATATTTTGCATTGATGTAGGAGATGTACTGGTCCGTCAGGCACCCCATCTGCACATTCATGGAGTGAAAGCTCTTTTGATGTCTGAACTCCTGTTCATTTCGTCGGGTGGGGGGGACAAATGCAATATGTGCACCATCACTTGCCCCAGTAATGTTGGGGGTATGTCCCATTGCATAGAAATCAGCTTTCACTGTGGCCAAATCCTCCATCTGGGTGAAAGTGATGTAGCTGCGCATGTGCTTAATCAGGGCAAACATCACTCCGGTCAGCACTATTGAGAACATTGGCTGAGACATTCCTGCCACCAAGCCCACTGTCACTTGGAAGGAGCCAGTTGCCAAGAAATGGAGCACTGATAGCACTTGCACAAGAAGCGGGTCCCGGTGGGGTGACGGATAGGAGAGATTAGGTCAGGCTCCAATTGGGCACACAGCTCTGAGAAAGAGGCCCTGTCCAGTCTATAGGTGAGGATAATGTGCCTGTCCTCCATTGTTCCCAAGTCCACCAGGGGTCTGTGCACAGGGGTATGTCTCTATCTCCTATTTATCCGCAGTGGTTTCAATCTATAGGGCAAAATGGTGAGCAGCTTGTCAGTATCTCTTATTTCCAACCACTACACTTCAATGCATGTTGTGATTGTAACAGTATTTTGTTGGAGAGGTCCAAATGGTGCATATGTGTACTGTGATGCAGTTAGGAGCCATGGCCTGTTCCTCCCCTGAAATGGCATCCGCCTGTCCTGTTTGAAGGGACAGGTGGAATTGAGGTAATTCCGCTGACTTTGTGCGCCGTTGTGGGGGGTGGTCAAAAACCGCTGTGCAACTCCTCATTGGTTAACATTGGGTCCTATGGGATACAGTGGCCAATGGTGATGTACGCCGACGGTGACTGTATGCACCTCCACGGACGTGACCACCATTTTCTATCTGTTCACTTACCTGCTACCTGACCTTCACTGCAAGTGCTGCTGTGACCTGTGTCTGGAACTGACCACGGCTCGTGTCACTGGGGAAAGGGAACCTGCCTTCACCTCGGTGGAGATGGAGTGACTGGTGGATGAGGTCCTACCCCAGTACTGAATGCTGTATGGGCCTCCAGACAAACAGGTGAGTACACCACGAGAACGATGCATGGGGCGTGAATGCATGGCGTGCTGTGTGTGAAGGCCTCATGTAGGGGGGGTGTGGTGGATGGGCCCTGGGCAGCGTGCTGCATGTATGGTGGGCCATGTCTGTGCTAAAGGGGATGGGAAGGAGCATGGTGGGCCATGAGTGTAACAGGCAGGACGGTAGGACTAATATATTTTCCTGTGTCTATTTCCCTGCAGGTCAGTGCCCATCAGAAAAAGGGTATAAGGTGTGCCGTCACCAAGGACGTGCGGACCCCTGGGGTCTGTGACAGGGAGAGCACCCACTGTTGCAAACAGTGGGAGGACCTGAGATGCTGGGCACGGAAGATGGCGGAGGCCCAGCTGGGGATGGCCTCCCAATGAGGAAGGGGTGCCCATCGAACCCTGACCCCCCTGATGGCCCACATACTAGCAGTGGCCTATCCGGAGCTGGATGGGCGCTTGGGGGCATCACAGCAGCAACAAGGGGGTGAGTACAGTGGCTTAATATACAACTTGAGCCTGGTAGGTTGGTATCCAGGTGGGAGATGTGGGCCTGTGGATGCCCCTAGGCCAGGTCTAACATTGCAGAGTAGGTCCCATTTTGGGCAGGGTTCTGATGTAAAATACCTCCAACTGAGCAAGTAGGCATACACTACTGGGCATGGGCTGATGACTAGCATTGTGACTGGTAGTTAATTGCCTAGTGCATAGGGCTGTTGTGTGTGTGTTGTGTACGCCAACAGTGGTGTTGTTCCCGCCATTGACCAAGTGTATCCTTTGTCTCTTCCCCCCTTTTTCTTTTGTCACGCTGTCCTTATGTGCATTAGCATCATCTGGCAGAGGAGCTGATGCACCGGCGACAGAGGGAGCTGCATCCCACAGGGCCCAGGAGACCGAATTTACCAACGGTGAGGGCACCAGTTCGACGGAGGGCGAGGGGAGCACCAAGGCAAAGACAGGAGGAGACAGTTCGGACACAGAGTCCTCCTCCGATGGAAGCTCTCTGGTGGTGGCGGACACCTCTGTGCCCACCCCAGCTACAGGTTCAGCCGCCAACCCCGTAACAGCACCGCCCTCCTTACAGCCTCTTGAGAATTTCCCATGCCCGCTCACCCAGGAGGGCGGGCATCTCCTTCGCCCCAGGCATTTCAGGCCCTGCCCCAGTTAGCCGTGCTGCCCTGAGTGAGGACTCTATTGACCTCCTGCGATCCATGTTTGTTGGGCAGTCAACCATTGTGTATGTGATCCAGGGGCTGGCAGCCCAAATGCAACAGACAAAAGCTTTCCTGGAGGGCATTCACACTGGCATGGCAGCCCAACAGAGATCATTCCAGGATCTGACCTCCTCTCTGGTGGCAGCCATTGTCCCTGTTTCTAGCCTCCTGTACGAGGCTGGCCTGGTTTGTAGTTGGTACCTTGGGAACTTACACCTTACACCAGGTCCAGTTATCCATTGTTAGTGAATGTAGTAGTGTTCTAGCTGCTTAGGCTGATAGAGGTAGCTGTCGCAGAGCAGCTTAGGCTGAACTAGGAGACATGTAAAGCTCATGCAATACCACTTATAGTTACACAGTACTTATAAACAAGGAAAGACAATACTCAATGTTACCAAAAATAAAGGTATTTATTCGGGTGACACAGTACCAAAAATATCTTAGAGACAATACTCCTTCTGGAGGTAAGTATTATACACAATATATACACTAGACACCAAAATTAGACAAGTAAATAGTCATAGAACAATGCAAACAGTAGGAAATCCTAGAATGCAATGGGAGAAAATACGTCTAGGGGCAACACAAACCATATACTAAAAAAGTGGAATGTGAATCACAAATTCTCCCTAGACAATTGCAGTGTGTGCAGAATCGCTGGGAGAGTAAGAATACAGTAAAGGTAAGTAAATTACCCCACCCCAGAGCCCAGAAAAGCAGGAGTAACGTACTGCAAGTTTCCTTAGGACACACTACACCTTGTTTTGAGGATTTTGCAGCAGCCAACCAAGTCTGCAAAGAACAACTGCTGAATTATTGGACTGAAGACCTGCAAAGGAAGGGGACCAAGTCCAGAAGTTGAAAGAAGTTCCAGGAAGGACAGGAGCCCCTACCAACCCAGAAGAGGGTACAAAAGAAGAGTCCCCAGTTAGTTGAAGACTACAGGAATGCACCATAGGAAGATGCCAGTGGGTTCCTGCTTGATGAAAAAGATGTCCCACGGCGTGAAGATTGTTGCAGATGAGATTTCGTGTTGGAAGGCACCAACAAGCCTTGGCTATGGCAAAAGTGTGTTTTTCATCTCAATGGATTTGGATGGACCCAGGAGGGACCTGGGGGCCTCAACTCTGCATGCTGAGGAAGAGGGGGCTCTCAGCACTGTAGAGAGCCCTAATGATGCCAGCCAGCACACCCACAAACTGCAGGATCCAGGTTCAAAGTAGGTGCGAAAAGTAGTTGATGCAGCACAACAAAAGAAGGTCCCACGCCAGCGAGAGAACAACTCAGTGAGTTGAACATCACAGGGTAGAGGGCGTGAGAACCGGGCCAGGCTGTGCGTGAAGGAATTTAGCAAAGAGTGCTCAGATTCCTCAGGAGGCGAAGAAGACACAAAACAAAGGGGTACCATCATTATCAGGGAAGACAAGGTCTTACCTTCACCAAATTGCGTCACCAGGACCTCAGGACAGTCTACGTTGATGTTGTCCACCCTCTGTGTCCTTAGGAGCACACTCGTCACCGTGAGAGGAGACCCAGGGTACCAGTCATCACCTTGGAAGATGTCTGCTTGGAGCAGGGGAGTGACTCCGTCACTCCACTGGTTATTTCTTTGGTCCTTCTGGTTCACTATGAAGACAGGGAGTCCCCAGACAATGCATACCATGGAAACTGTTGCAGTTGCTGACTTGGAGCTGAGGTTGCTGAATAAAAGTGTCTCTTGTAGACACTTTGTTGCAGTTACAGCGTTTCTTGGAGCAGGCTGCAGTTGATCCGAGGTCAGAAGAGTCTGGTGGAAGAAGTTAAAGATTCTGCAACAATAGAAGATGCCAGGAACTTCTTCTTTGCACAAAAGATGTCCCATGGTGTGCTGGAGGATGCATATTTGTTTCTATGCAGAAAGACAGCAAACAAGGCTTGCAAGCTGCAAAGGTCGTGGTTGAAGAAAAAGGGGTGCGCCCGGGCCCAGGAAGGACCTGGAGGTTGCAACTTGGAAGAGGAGACAGAGGGCGCTCGACAACACAGAGAGCCCATGCAGAAGAAGGCAGCACCCACAGGTTCAGGAAAACTGAGGACGGCGGTCGTCCCAACACTACAAAAGAGGGTCCTACGAAGCTGGTGGTCAACTCAGCAAGCTGAGCAATGCAGGACGGAGTGCTAGGGACCTGGGCTATGCTGCGCATGAAGGATTCCTTGCAAAAGTGCACATAAGCCCTAGAAGCTGCAGTTCATGCAGTGCACGTGATTACTGTCTGGCGTGGGGAAGCAAGGACTTATCTCCACCAAATTTGGTCATATGGACCACTGGATTGTCGGGGTCACTTTGATCCGGCTTCTGTGTTCCAGGGACCACGCTCGTCACAATGAGAGGGGACCCAGATGACCGGTGAAGCAGAAGTTTGGTGCCTGCGTTGGCAGGGAGAAGATTCTGTCGACCGACAGGAGATTTCTTCTTGGCTTCCAGTGCAGGGTGAAGGTAGACAGCCCCCGGAGCATGCACCACCAGGAAACAGTCGAGAAAGCCGGCAGGATTAGGTTCTACAATGTCGTTGGTAGTCTTCTTGCTACTTTGTTGCTGTTTTGCAGGTGTCCTGGAGCAGTCAGTGGTCGATCCTTGGCAGAAGTCGAAGAGGTAGATGCAGAGGAACTCTGGTGAGCTCTTGCATTCGTTATCTGATGAGAAGCCCACAGAAGAGACCCTAAGTAGCCCTCCAAGGAGGATTGGCCACCTAGTCAGGGGGGGGGGGGGTCTCTGACGTCACCTACTGGCACTGGCCACTCAGAGACCTCCATTGTGCCCTCACACCTCTGGATTCAAGATGGCAGAGGTATGGGACACACTGGAGGAGCTCTGGGCACCACCCCTGGGGTGATGATGGACAGGGGAGTGGGCACTCCCTTTTCCTTTGTCCATTGTCACGCCAGAACAGGGCTGGGTGTTCCCTGAACTGGTGTATACTGGTTTATGCAAGGAGGGCATGATCTGAGCATTTCCAGAGGCCAGGAGAGGCTACTCCTCTCAGGCCCTTAACACCTGTTTCCAAAGGAAGAGGGTGTAACACCCTCTCTCGGACAAAATCCTATGTTCTGCCTTCCTGGGAATGGGCTTCCCAGACCCCAGGAGGGCAGAAGCCTGTCTGATGGTTGGCAGCAGTGGTAGCTGCAGTGAAAACCCCAGAGAGCTGGTTTGGCAGTACCCGGGGTCTATGCTGGAGCCCCGGGGATGCATGGGATTGGCACCCCAGTACCAGATTTGGCATGGGGGGACAATTCCATGATCTTAGACATGTTACATGGCCATATTCGTATTTACAATTGTGAAGCTACATATTGGTATTGACCTAAATGTAGTGCACATGTGTAATGGTGCCCCTGCACTCAGAAAGTCCGGGGAAATTGCCCTGAACTATGTGTTGGCACCTTGGCTAGTGTCAGGGTGCCCTCACACTTAGTAACTTTGCACCTAACCTACACCAAGTGAGGGTGAGACATATAGGTCAGTTATAAGTTACTTAAGTGCAGTGTAAAATGGTTGTGAAATAACGTGTGCGTTATTTCACTTAGGCTGCAGTGGCAGTCCTGTGTAAGAATTGTCTGAGCTCCGTAGGGTGGCAAAAGAAATGCTGCAGCCCATAGGGATCTCCTGGAAACCTAATACCCTGGGGACCTAGGTACCATATACTAGGGAATTATAAGGGTGTTCCAGTGTGGCAATTAGAATGGGTAAAAATGGTCACTAGCCTGCAGTGACAATTTTAAAGGCAGAGAGAGCATAAGCACTGTGGGTCTGATTAGCAGAGCCTCAGTGACACAGTTAGGCATTACACAGTGAACACACATTCAGGCCACAACTATGAGCCCTGGGGTCCTGGCTAGCAGGATCCCAGTGAGACAGGCAAAAACAAAGTGACACACAAGTAAAAATGGGGGCAGCATGCTTGGCACAATGGTACTTTCCTGCAACATGGCAAACACAAGCACCACACTTCATTCCACAGGCACTCACACAAACACCATCCAGATGCAGACATACCAACATCCACTGCCTCCACTGTCGCCCCCTCCTCCTCATCCAGCCATGCACCTCAGCCACCCAGTCCAGGGGCACAGTAGTGTCCACAGCTACACCTGGAGCCATACCCAGCTGCTGGCAGGAAGGGCAATAGGCCAGCACCAGCAGGCAAAAAGGACAAGAGGCCTGATGCTGGGACTTAGTCTGAGCCCCCACCACCAACCATGGTGGTTCAGCCGTCTGAGGCTGCAGGGGATGGGCTGGAGTCTCCCCCTTCCACTGCTAGCACCGCCACAAGTACCACCACCAGCACCACTGCCAGCAGCCCCAGTGGGCAGCTGTCCAAGGATGCAGGGGAAGGGATGGAGCCTCCCCCCACCACTGCCAGCACCGACACCTGTACCGCCACTGCCACCACTGAGCAGCCGTCACCGCCGGCAGACAGTGTGTAGTCCTGCATCCATGGGCTGTTGTGCGGCCTGCCTCCAGCAAATCCTGTGGGTCTGACACCCAGGTGAGAGACTGTGACCTTGCACTCCCCAAGATCTGCATCACAGGGCATGTTTCTCCCTCCAGAACCAGTGGAGAAGCCATCCACTCACCCCATCCTTCCCAGGATGAAACTCACAGGGTACAATGGCCCCTCCAGAACCAGTGGAAAAACCATCCACTAACCCCACCCTTCCCAGGATGAAGATCACTGGGCACAATGCCCCCTCCAGAACCAGTGGAGAAGCCATCCACTCACCCCTTCCTTCCCAGGATGAAGCTCACTGGGCACAATGCCCCCTCCAAAACCAGCAGAGAAGCCATCCACTCACCCCATCCTTCCCAGCATGAAGATCACTGGGCACAATGCCCCCTCCAGAACCAGTGGAAGAAGCCTTCCACTCACCCCATCCTCCACAGGATGAAGCTCACTGGGCTCAATGCCCCCGCCAGAAACAGTGGAGAAGCCATCCACTCACCCCATCCTTGCTAGGATTAAGATCACTGAGCACAATTCCCCCTCCAGAATCAGTGGAAGAAGCTATCCAATCACCCCATTCCTCCACAGGATGAACCTCACTGGGCACAATGCCCCCTCCAGAACCAGTGGAGAAGCCATCCACTCTCCCCATTCTTCCCAGGATGAAGATCACTGGGCACAATGCCCCATCCGGTACCAGTGGAAGAATTATTTCACTCACCCCATCATCCACAGGATGAAGCTCACTGGGCACCATGCCCCCCCTTGAACCAGTGGACATAGTCACCCACTTGAAAGATTGTGGCCATGCACTCTCCAGGACCAGGCAGTGGGAAAATCACCCACTTGAGAGACTGTGGCCTTGCACTCCCCAAGACCAGGCAGTGGGCAGATCACCCACTTGAGAGACTGTGGCCTTGCACTCCCCAGGACCAGGCAGTTGGTAAATCACCCACTTGAGAGACAGTGGCCTTGCACTCCCCAGGACCAAAAACAGGGGATGTTGTCCCCTCCAGAATATGTGGGCAATTCACCCACTTGAGAGACTGTGGCCTTGTACTCCCCAGGACAGAGTGATGGGCATGTTGCCCCCTCTAGGACCAGTGGCATTGCACCATCTTCCGGCTGAGGTGCCCCCTCTATTCCCTGTCCCCCTGAGGTGCCTGTCTTATTTTCGACCTTATGCCCCTGCAGTGTTCTGTCTGTGTTGTTGCAGGAGTGAGGTTAGGCCTTGGACTCTGTGATGTGGCCCTGTAGCCGACGGACACTGAGGACTGGGCAGTGTCCCGTGCAATGTAAATATGTATCTACTTTTTTATTTGGATGCACAAATTTCCCCTATATTCATCTGATTCCTGCCTTTTTAAATTATAGTAGTCACCCTTGCATTATTCCTGAGGTGTACAGGATGGATATGTTATGTTGTTGCATCTGGTTGTATGTTTGATGTTGGGGGTGGGGGTGTTGCGTGTTGCGTGTGTGTGTCACTCTCTTTTTCCTCCCCCATTCGCCTGTGTGCTAGACGGCTGTACTCACCGTAGTTGTCTTTGCCGGCGTTGGTGTTCGTAATGGAGCAGAAGGTAGAAGAGAATGGGGAAGAAATGCAACTCTGGCTCCATTGCGGAGTGGTTCTTCCTTGAGTCTCCAGAGGTGAGTCGTTTCCATTCTGTGCAGTGTTTCCGCCAGCCTTTGATGTCGTTGTAACCGCCAAGGGAAAAGGTGGTGGATAGGTGGTTCATATTAATGTGGGCGGTACATTGTCTTCCGCCTGGCTGTCGGCGGTGACCGCCATGGTGCCTCTTGGTTTCGCCCTAGTGGTCAGTGTGTTAAAGTGGCTGTCTGTCTGAGCGGTTTCCACCGTAGTCATAATTTCACATTTATTACCACCTGCCTGTTGGCAGTATTACCACCGCTTTATCACCGACCAACTTGTAATTATGGCCCCTTCACACACAGCACTTTGCATGGAAGAGGCATGCAATGGGTGTTGCTGTTAGTGTGCCACAGGAACACCCAATGCATTTCGATGCTGCCTCAGATTTATGAGTTTCTGTAAATTTGAGGCAGCACCAAAATCTAATGCCACCTCAAGCATGACATTAGCATGGCACAACAAGGAGAAATGCTTTCATTTCTCCCTCTTTTGTTTTCTTTCTATGTGTGCTGCATTTTGCAGCACACATAGAAAGAGCAAATCGACATCTAAGATTGTTTTTGTGCACAAAAACAATCTCCCCCTCAATGCAGCCACAATGCGTTGGCACACAGCAGCAAATTTAGAGCCTGTGCAGGGGGAAACACAGGGGGATGCAGTATTCTAGTACTTACAGTGCAGCCCTGCATTTTGAAAATGAATGTGCATGACCCTGCCAAATTTGGTGCAGCTCCGTGCACCATCACTTTCTGATAAATCAGGCCCTCAGTTTTTACTGACAACTAACCTATGTATACAAGGTTGCAGAGAGCTCAAGTCTCGCTATGAACAATGTGGCAGGTTTAGGTACATCACACAACTGATCCTAGCAAGGCAACTTGCTGCGCTGTGTTGAGTGGAAGGTAGGCAACAGAAATGCGCCATACCAACTAATAAATGGCACATTTCTACTGTTTATTGACACTGGCAAGCTGGGTTGATGCCTATTGCCAAATGAGGCACCCTTGCACCATTTTTCAAGGATGCCTGTGCTACTGGCTGAATTGTTTGTGTGCAGGACAGACTACTTCTGCACAAAAACAATCCTTAAAAGTGTTTTCCTCTTTCTATATGTGCCAAAAATGCAACCTTTTTGGAAAGAGGAACTAACAAGGAGAAATAAACATTTACTCTTCAAGGTGAAAGCATTGACTCTTTCCCAGGTTTAAAAGTATTTGTTAACATGGAAATGTATAAAATTCCATAGTCGGATGCATGGGAATGCCTACGCTCCACCACTGGAATGCCCATGCTTCATCACTGGAATGCCTTACCAGTGCAAAGTAATGCAAGGCAGCACTTTGCGCTGACTTAAATTACTTGGGGCCATATGTATCAAGCTCCCGGTTTGCTTTTCTTAAATAGTGAATTTTAAGAAATCGCTATTTAAGAAATGCAAAATGTGATGTAAGAAGATTGAGAATCGTAATAGCGATTTCTTAAAAATCGCAATCGCAATTTGCGAGTTCCAAATACCAAATCACAAAAATAGTGAATCGGTATTTGGGATCGCAAATTGCGATACCGGCAATCTGGAACAGCCTGATGACATCACAACCAGGAAGTGAGTCAGTGCATGCTGTTTCTAGAAGCCCCAGCCACAGGAACAGGCAGAGAGACCCAGCCAAGCACCAGGGTGGCAGTCTTGAGAGTCAGCCAGGACCAAGCAAACCAATGGCTACTGAGGGGATTGTGAAGGAGAAAGGAGAGAAGAGAGGAAGAACAAACTTAGGCCCATATTTATACTTTTTGACGCACAACTGCGCCAACGCAGTTGTGCGTCAAAACGTTTAACGCCGGCTAACGCCATTCCAAAGCGTCATGCAGGCGCCTTATTTATTGGATGACGTTAGCCGGCGCTGCGGACTGGTGTGCGTAAAAAAAAAATGACTCACACCAGGCAGCGCCGGCGTGGGGGAAAATGGAGCTTGGGCGTCAAAAAATGGGGCAAGTCAGGTCGGAGGCAAAATTTTGGCCTCAACCCGATTTGAGCTATTTTTTTTTACGCCCAACCCCCATTGAAATGACTCCTGTCTTAGCAAAGGCAGGAGTCATGCCCCCTTGCCCAATGGCCATGCCCAGGGGACATATGTCCCCTGGGCATGGCCATTGGGCATAGTGGTATGTAGGGGGGCACAAATCAGGCCACAAAAAAAAAATCGAAAAAATATACTTACCTGAACTTATCTTAACTTCCCTGGGATGGGTCCCTCCATCCTTTGGTGTCCTCCTGGGGTGGGCAAGGGTGGCAGGGGGTGTTCCTGGTGGCATGGGAGGGCACCTCTGGGCTCCTTCTGAGCCCACAGGTCCGTTAACGCGTGCCCTGACCCAGGCCGTTTTTTAAGGCCTGCCCCCTCCTGTGCGTCAAAATGACGTCACAGTATAAATATGGGGCACAGGCCTTAAAGTCATTTTTTAGAAGGGAATGCCTACCTTGCATATAATTAACGCAAGGCTGGTTCACCCTTCTAAAAAATGGCGCACATGGTGGAACTTTGACGCCCGCTGCGTCGGAAGTCAAAGTATAAATATGGGGCAGTGTTTGCGCCGAATGTGCGTCAAAAATTTTGACGCACATTCGGCGCAAACAGAGTATAAATATACCCCTTAAATTCTGGAATTGGAGGTGCTCACAGAGGAGGTGGTCAGGAACCATGGCAAGTTATTTGGAGAACACTCTCTACTGGTGCTGGAAAGTGAGAAGAGAAAACTTTGGTCAGACATCCAGACCAAAATATGCTACAATGGGTGTTGTGGAGCAGTCCATCGAGGAGATACGCAAGCGCTGGTAAGACTGGTGTTCATGTGCCAAAGAGAGGGTAGCAAGCAGGCTGAAGGAGGCAAGGAGCACTGGAGGAGGACACCCACCCAGACACCATCTACACCAATGGAAGACATGGTGGAGTCAACACTGCTTCCTGAAGCTGTCAGTGGTGTCAATGACATTGACACCTCAGGCAAGCCCAGCACCAGCAAAGATAAGGACAGTAATGATGTGTTTCCCCAAATGTGCATGTGCAAATGGCCCTTAGAAAATAGCTATGGCACTATACAGTGTGATAAGCAGCCTAGGACACTCTTTACATACAACCCAACAATGCATTATGGGAGTGGTAGTCCACACCCCTAACATGCATCTACCACATAAATAGCGAGATAGTGTAAAACCAAACAGATACATGACACAAAAGACTTTCAGAAACAATATTCCAGGGTAAATTGAATCCTATTATGCAACTTTGAGAGCACAGATCCAAGAATTACATGGTGCCCATTGTTATGGTAGATTCTCTGGACCCTGACACAGCAGAAGGTGAAAATGTGGGGGATTGCCAAAGTCAGCCACAGCCCGACTCAAACACCAGTGAGTCCATCATACAAGCACCAACTAGACGTAAGGCAAAAGTGCTACCCCTCCCTGATTATAACCTGGACTCAGATGAATTTCCGGTTGATGTACCCACACCACCCCCAGAGGCAAGAAGTACCGACAGTCAGCAGTCCCTGCCCCCGTCAGTCCACTCCCCTCAGGATGCAGCACAAAGAAGGCAGACAGTGTACAGAGGAAGGTGTTTCGAAGTAAGCCTCAGCAAGGCCTACTAGTGCAAGGGGTTCACCCTTCTCTGCACAAAGTCCTCAGACCACATAGGAAGAAGTTGTCACAGAAACTGAAATAAAAGACAAAGTTTATTAAACCTCATGAGGTGGCACTACAGTTCAAACAGCACCCTTCGGTAATGTTTGAAGTAGCACACTGAACTAAGAGAGCATGGTCCTTTTATACACACGCAGGGGCTAAAAGAAGGTGGTACAATTATAGAAGCAAGACTCACATAAATATAAGGTCATATGGAAATGCACAGTCGACAGGTAGGAGGGGCTAACAGTTTTCAAGGACTAGTCGACACATTACTGTCTGTTACTGATTACTAACAGCAGCAGATCTTACTGGGCATGTGCGAAAGTGGGAGATGCTAAATATAACTTGTCACTAGACAGATTTTCAAGAGTAGTTAACAGAAAGGTAGAACAGAGCATATGGCGAGCACATGGCAGAGAAAATGGCTGCCATGAATACAAAATGGATTCCGCGAAATGTTCACAATAGTTGCTAAATACAAGATGTCTTCTGCTAATGCTTAATCTAATCGCTACTGACTTACAACAGATGACCCTTTCAGCATTAGCTGAAGACATTCGTCTTTCTGGGATAATCTAAATATTAATCTTGTATATTTCTGCTCATCATTTCAGCTATTTCCTTATCCAACATGTGTTGTGCTTTCATTTCTGTAATATTTCCTTTGGTAGGCATACAAGCAGTAATACACATGGAGCAGAACATTGGACTACACTGAATAAAGATACAGCATGTGAAAAATGTTGCAATCATTACACACGGGATAGTCAGTAGTTTCCAGCCCCAAGCGGAAACAAGAGCCCAAAACCATCCAGAAAAAGTCCA
The DNA here is from genome assembly GCF_031143425.1 of Pleurodeles waltl. Lineage (NCBI taxonomy): Eukaryota > Metazoa > Chordata > Amphibia > Caudata > Salamandridae > Pleurodeles > Pleurodeles waltl. Next base: position 1,108,853,148 of record NC_090447.1, on the reverse strand, counting down.
AGTACCAGTCTCTGTGTGGATTTCTGCAGCAATTTAATGCAATTTAGATATTGCATCATATACTGAAGGTGAGTGATCTGGAACGAAAATGCAGCAACTACTACCGATGATGCGACATGCACCACCTCGATCAGCTAATAACACATCTAGTACCATACGATTTTGGAGCGCTACAATCCTCGCAATTTGGAGCTCCTCAGTAATATTCCCAAGTGCCAGAGCTGCCTGATTGGTAACAGCTTTCACAACCCTAATCAATCGTCTCACTTTCCTACTGTTTAACGCAGCACCCACAAAGGAGAACAGCCCTAAATTAAAATCAATATATTGTTACAGGCTAGTGTCCGTTTGGTCTACCTCATTTGTACTCATTCTCCTTTTATATCTATTTTTAATGATGTCATTGAACAGTTTAAAATCTCGGTGATATGATGCAGGGGCCAAAAACACAGGGGGTAATAGAAAAGATGCATAACACACACCTGACCACCCAACAGGTAGTTGGTAATATCCATAGTTACCACAAAAAAATATGTATTATGTGAAGCTGTAAAACGACTATCAATAGTTAAAATCAAGGTACAATCGCTTATCCCCACTGGAATTTGCCCAATGCTATGTATACATAAATCTGCTTTAGTTTTTGTAACAGAAATCACAAATTGTTCTTTCTTGTCAGAGTCTCTTGTATTTGTGAAGACATATGGTATTGAAACATTGTCCGGTTGATACTCTTCCCATTCCCATTGAGTTCCTTTGGCTTGGGGATACCCATCTTTGTCCTGGTAGCATACTTTATTAAGGCGAAAAATAAGTCCGCCCTCTGTACGTTTTCCAGATGCAAACAAAAGTGTATACCAAGCTTGACAAGAACCATTGTGTGAAAAAGGAAGAGAAATGAAAGGTGTTCCTCCTTTCTTTTAATGCGCAGGTATCATTCCACATACCCAACAGTTAGTTGTATTTGTAGCATTATGAGTATGATGCAACATCTGAATGAAAGTATTATTGAAGTACGATTGACGGTGCTTCTGCTCCTGATAGGGAACTGTAAAGTAATAGTGATCCTCTGGTACTGGAGTGGTGGCAACAAAAAACTCACGAGCAGGAGCCTTCTTTTCAACAAACCAGGTGATTATTGCGATAAACACCTAAACAACAACAAACCCCATAGTACTAATGATCAGTTTGTTATTCATTTTAGCAACAGTGATAATCGTCCCTTTCAGAAATTAATTAAAAACAATTGTTGGAGCTCTTATCCCTGGGCAGCCGCTGATTACTTCACCACGGGCCAAGACGGGTGTCACTACTCTAATGCATGGCTGATCCCCCCCTTGCCACATTGGCTCTCCATTTCACTAACCCAGGTCGGTAGCTCAACCAGTTTTCTCCAGCACTATGGAGTCTTTCCTCGGTCTCAAATTATATTGCGACACTCCAGAAATCGTATGGTCCGGGAAGAACTCTGCAGATTCATCAGGTGATATAGCACGCCCATTCTCCGAAGTCAAAATCTCTCGATGATCGGTCAGCACAGTATGTTCCACCAAGGTAGGTAGCACTCTCTTGCAGTGAGTACTATGGACCCAATTCTTTAGGTTCGTCACTCGAACTGCTGTCCTTGTCGCAAGGAGCACCTGCTCTGGGCCTCGCCACCTTGGTTCCAAGCTGCTTGATCTTTCAAAGGACTTAATCATCACCTGGTAACCAGGTCGGAGTTCATGGCCTTCACCTGTAGATCTGTCAGGAAGTGCTTCTCAAACCTGTTGATGAATAGAAACCAAATTGTCGGTTAACTGTGCCAAATAATCATTCATCAGGACACAAGGTACATCATATACAGAATTTGGCTTGGGAACTCCCCAACTGTTCATTGGCCTTCCAAATAAAGTGCAAAAGGCTTTGTGTAATCTGGAGTACCTAACACTGGTGCTGAACAAAGGGCTTGTCGTAGCTGCCGGAAAGCAGACTCACATTCATCTGTCCACGGGAGGGGCATTGGAGTATCTTTAGTTAAAAGTGCTAGCAAAGGTTTGACAATGTGTGAAAACCCTAATATCCATTGCCTACAAAAAGAAGTAAGACCAAGGAATGCACGAACATCTTTCTGAGTAGAGGGTACTGATGTGTCTAAAATTGCTTGAATACGATCTGATGTAAGTGCACGGCCCTCCTTAGACAAAAGGGGACCTAAATAGGTTACCTTTGGTCTGCAATATTGCAATTTCTTTCATGACACTTTATGATGGTGTGAAGCAAGAAAAGAAAGTAAGGACAAAGTGCACTTTTCACATTGCTCAGGGGTATCAGCTGCCATCAAAATATCATCAACATATTGTATGAGAGCCACACCTTCAGGCAAAACAAAATAATCAAGTTGTCGTTTTAACGCTTGACTATAAATACTTGGACTCTCAGTATAGCCTTGAGAAACTCTGCAAAATCTATATGATTGTTTATTCAAAGTAAAACCAAACAAATATTGGCTGTCAGGATGAATAGGGATCAAAAAGAAAGCATTCTTCAAGTCTATCACAGAGAACGTAGTTGCTGTCGGGGGAACCAAAGTAAGAAGTGTCTTGATGTCAGATACCACAGGATATTGGGGTACCACAATCTTATTGACTTCTCGTAAATTAATAATGAATCGGTAAATCCTAGTATCAGTATCCTTTTTCAGAATAGGAAGAATCGGACTGTTACAAACATTATACGGAACTTCCTCAACAACTCCAACTGCAATAAGATCATGCACAATTCGTATGAGTGCTTCTTCGCCCTCCTGTGAAATTTTGTATTGAGGCAAACGTGGCTATACAGCTCCCTCCTTGACACTAATATGTATCAGGGGAATAATCATTTGTCCCACATCGTTATCTGAAGTAGCCAACAAAGTACTAGGGAGTGAAGCTAATGCGATATCCTCTTTAACAAGACAAACTCTTTCCATCACAGGATGATTATCATTCAAAATAACACGCACCCCTTCAGGAGAGCATTGTATTGTAGCCCTGAAATACTTGAGCATATCAAGACCACAATATTGTCTGGTGTATTTGGAGAAAGCAAAAATGGACATGGAGCAGTAAATTTATCAACATGGAATACAAGTGGTTGTAACAATGGGATTGGGGAAGGTGTTCCATCGAAACCTATCAATGTGATGGTTAAGCGAGACAGGGGAGCCGTTGAAATCAATTGTTTAGACAAGGCGCTACGAGTAGCTCGTGTATCAACCAGAAACTGATCAGTAGAACCCAAAACATGTGCTGTAACAAAGGGACCCCTCTGATCTACTGGAACGTCAACTGATTCCTTACCCCATCCTAGGCAATCCTATGCATAAGCAGAATCTTGGAAATCAGGCTGCACATAGTTAGACATCTGGTATTGGTTCCATCCATCAAAAGTGGTAAACCCATCCTGCCTCGTACATTAGCATCAACCCTAACATGATCATTCGTGCTTCTTCTAGGCCCTGAATATCCTGCGTGATTTCTCATTTGTCCCCGACCACGTGAACACTGCTGAACACGTAGTGCTGGACAATCGGCAACCCAATGCCCAAATTTCTTACAATACACACACTGATCAACAGACAAATTCGAACGAGTGTAAAAAGAACCATAGGATCTACGTCCACCTCTATCACTACCTCTAAAAGGCGGACCATAAGCTTGAGCCAACATAACCTTCGTCTTTAGTTCTTTAATCTTTTTATCCTCACTACCTTTTGCTTCTAATTCCTGACGTTCATAATATTGAGCCATAGTCAAAAGAGGAACCGAAGTAGAGGTAGTCCATGAACTTTCACTAGCTTTTAGATGACTAGCTGTTCCTGGTAACAGATTTGAGACATATTTATCGACAAACAAATGTCTGCCCGTGTCATCTGACAATAACTGGCCGCTAAAATCATGAAATGCTTCTTCAAAGCGTGTAAAGAAATCAGAGACTGATTCATCTGCCTTTTGCTTACAAGACGCTAAAACAGTCCAATCTATCTTTTTAGGGGAAACAATTGTTTTTAACTTAACTAATATGGCTGCGGGAAGATCTAGAATCAACTGATGTGGCTTTTTTGCAGGTTCCCTATCCCCATCCATCTGTTCTAATTCTTTCCATGATGCCCCAAAAACTACACAATCATCAACTTTACGAACAGTTCTCCACATATCTGGTGGTAATATCAATTTGAAAAATAAATCAATGTCAGCCAAAGTCATAGTACAAGAACTAATTGCTCCCTCAACTTCCTCATAAAAGGTGGCTGGATTTTTCCTCGGGTCAGGTAATGCTGTTTTAAGTGCCATTACATCTGCCCTATTCCAAGGAGTATACACCCAATTATAAATAGATAACCCTTAGCATCAACAGAAGTTTTATCATCACTTGTACCCAATCCTTTAGGAGGTACATACAAAGGCGTGGCCTCCCGCATTGGTTTCGCGTGAACTATCATAGTCTTATCTGTTCCAAAGATGGAAGCTTGCACCCTGCCGGTCTGAGATGTCCGTGCAACTATGTCCACGGCCCTTTTCTCCTCTCGCAAACGGACTGCCACAACACATCATTTCACCAAACGCCTGATTGCATCAGCCACCTGGGAGAAAACAAAAAAACCATCACGCATTTGCCTCTGATCAGCTGCTAAATCATCGGGCTCTAACTCATCAGAATATTTCCAAAATAGTTCAATAACTTCTGTGCCAAATGCCTCAGTAAAATATAGCTGCTCCTTTTCCGTTCACCCTTTCATGTTGTCTAAAAGTTCAGAAGCAGAGACAATGCTACGAATTGTTTTACAAGCAATAGATCTAAGCTCAGACGCAAGGTCAGCAGGCAACATAGAGCGACTGTCTCGTATCTTCTGTTGCTCTGAACAGGAGACCTCAGCTAACTCATGAGGGGCAGAAGGAACGACATACGGAGGTGGAGCACGATCTAGTAACAAAAAATCAATGTGTGGTTTATTAAGGATAGGATAGAGAGGTTGCCTAACAGTGAATTGGTCAGTTACCTATAATTTACGTTCTTTCTCTTCTAGCTCCTTTAAGTCATTTATTTCTTTCTTTCTCATTTCCAATGCTCTCACATATACATTCTTCAGCTGCTCTTTCTCAAGCAAGGCTTGCTCACGCTTCACTCGTCCACGCACTTCTTTCTCCCACATTCGTACACAGTCAAACATATCTTGCCTAGACCTTCGCTTACACATACATTGTTCCACATACTCAATCTTTCGCAAATCAAATGACCCATGCATAGGCCAACGTAACTCAGGATCCGCACGAGTGTATTTATTCCATAATGTGCTGTACATTATAGAAGAAAGACCATGTTTAACATACATATCACTATTGGGCGTCGCCTCTGGGGGTGCCGGTTGCAATTCTTCCAGTCTCAAATTGGTACCATTACAAAAGCAACACATCCTACGAAGTGCGCTAAAAACAGGCATGCCAAAAATAATGCATAATATGCAATATTATAATCAAAGTAGCACTTAAGGTGCCGTTCAAATCAAAATTAAATTGGAGAAAATTCTCCTCATTACCTGCCTATATAAATTGCAATTTATATATCAATTCAAAGGACACAAATTGACTAGTCACCCAAAACACGAGAGCCACAGTAAGTGGTGCTAAACTTCCTTACCAAACAAAGGCATCAAAACCCACAGCAAGTGCCGTAAAACGGCTCTTACCAATCACAGGGCGTCCAGGTTCCAACTGCCAAGTTCTAAAATCGACCAAATGATCACTGCATGACGAATGATCAAAAAGGACCTCAGTCGAGGACCGGCGCCACCTGGATGGTCAAATAAGAAAGAAGGGAAAAACGCTGTGGTTGCCAAGACTCGGGTCTCCTCAGGCATTGATCGTCCGCAGCGAGATCCCAATCCTTCGTCGCGACCAATCCGTCGGGCGTCCGAGTCGCCGATGAGTCCCTGTTTGGGTGCCAATTTGTCGAAGTAAGCCTCAGCAAGGCCTATTAGTGCAAGGGGTTCGCCCTTCTCTGCACAAAGTCCTCAGACCATATAGGAAGAAGTTGGCACAGAAACTGAAATAAAAGACAAAGTTTATTAAATCTCATGAGGTGGTACTACAGTTCAAACAGCAACCTTCGGTAATGTTTGAAGTAGCACACTGAACTAAGAGAGCATGGTCCTTTTATACCCACACCGGGGCTAAAAGAAGGTGGTACAATTATAGAAGCAAGACTTACATACATATAAGGTCATATGGAAATGCACAGTCGACAGGTAGGAGGGGCTAACAGTTTTCAAGGACTAGTTGACACATTACTGTCTGTTACTGATTACTAACAGATGCAGATCTTACTGGACATGTGTGAAAGTGGGAGATGCTAAATATAACTTGTCACTAGACAGATTTTCAAAAGTAGTTAACAGAAAGGTAGGACAGAGCACATGGCGAGCACATGGCAGAGAAAATGGGTGCCATGAATACAAAATGGATTCTGCAAAATGTTCACAATAGTTGCTAAATATAAGATGTCTTCTGCTAATGCTTAATCTAATCGCTACTGACTTACAACAGGTTCCATGCTGAAAGTTCAGCGGCTGCAATTTAAACACAAGTGTTCAATGCACAGATGTTGTTGTCAACGATCATATCATGGGAGCAATGCACATGCAGTTTGAGTCTCTCAAGGACAACATGGGATCAATGCACAAGCAGTTGAAGTCTCTTAATGACAACATGTGCAAGCTGCATGAGGGACAGCAAACAGCAGCAGAACACACAAGGGAGATGACATATGCCATTAGGGAACTCTGCACTGTGATGCAGCAGGAGCATGTCAGCCACTTTAGGCACCATCACCCATTGATGGACAGGTTGGATGGTTTCTGCAGATCTGTCAATCAGCTCACTACCACAACTGCTTTGATGTCACAATATGCTGTGGGCGTGCAAATGAGATGGCACATTGCAGTTGTGACACTGCATGAGGATTGGTGCAAATCACCAATGTTTTGGAGACAATGCAGACAGCCCGGAGTGCTACAAACAGCGAACTGGGTGGTGAGAATAGTGATGAGCTCTATAGCTTCAGCAGTCTCACATCCCCTGTGATAGATCCTAGGTGTCTGCAACAAGAGGTGACACCTAGACCACTGAGCACTCAAGTGGAGTGCGTGGAAGTAGAAAGTAATGTTGAGAGGTACAGGGGACTTGCATGTCATGTATCAAAGCAGTGATACTATGATGCTAATAGTGTGACACTGTAACTAGGAAATGTTTGTGTATATTGCTTACCTATGTCGTAATCACACATATATTACCTGAAGTCAATGCAATAAAGATGCTACCTACAACAATACATAAAAATTGATGTGGTGTTGTCATTACTTACATCAGAAATAGTTGAGCGTGATCTCAGCATGTCTTTGTTTGCCCTCTGCTGCACTGCTTCTGTCTGCTGGCTGAAGGGGAAGCAAGGAATCGTCATCCTCATTTGAGCCAGACTCTGTGGGTTCCACTGGTATGCTCCTCATTTTTGTGATGATGTGCAACATAGCACATGTAGCCATGATTTTACAGGTGTTTTCGGGGCTGTGTTGCAGTGCACCACCACTCTTGTGCAGTCATCGGAAATGGCTCTTTAGCAGGCTGAAGGTCCTCTCTACAATGCTGCGTGTTGTCCTATGTGCTGCATTGTACCTCCTTTCGCCTGGCATGGCAGGATTCAGATAGGGTGTTAGGATGAAGGACTACATTGCATGGGCACTGTCTCCTAGAATGACAGGAGAGCAAAATGAGTAATTGTTATCCGTGACATCACATATACATTAAAGCAACATTGTCAACTGTTACATTACCAACTAGGTACCCTTCGCCAAACTCCCCAATCTTGTGTGTATTCCATTGTGCCTGAAGATGTAGGAGTCATGTGTGCTACCTGGGTATCTGGCCACAAGATCCGTTATGATGTTAGAGGCATTGCTTATGATTTGTGTGTTCATGGAAAGTGTACTCTTTCTGTTCTGATCCACATATTCTTTGGCCGATGGTGGACAGATAGCTACATGTGTTCCATTGATGTAGCCAATGACATGTGGGAATTGGGCAATCTGGTAGAAATTGTATTTGCTTTGTTGCAAATCCTGTGGGGTGTTGGGGAACCTTATGCGCAGATGGATTTTGATAAGCATGGCATTGAGGAATGTATTGAAGAAGCGTGAAAGCACACTCTCTGAGACACCTCCAGTTGCTGCTATGACCCCTTGATAGCTCCCTGAGGCTAAGAGGTGCAGGGAGCATAATACCTGCACATGGGTGGGTATTCTATTGGTCCTGTGTTTCGCTGAAGTAGGGGTTGTAGATTAGCTATCAGGTCAAGTATCATGGTTGAGTTTCACCTTACTTATCATATATCTCCTCCTCTGTCTGGTCAAAAAGAGTAATGTGCACCCTGAAAATGCGCTCCTATCTCCTCATCCCTCACCATAATCTGCCAGGCACGTCATCCTCCTCACCATGACGCAGACTGCAGCCATTGCAGAGAAGAGGCTGAGTCATTCTGGGCCTCTTTGATTAGGTTGCACCTGTTTACCACCTGAATTCAATTCATGGTAAATTGCATGTGCAAAAACCCATTCTGTTAATAATCGCAATTTGCGACTTGTTAATGCATTGCATTGTGATTCGGGTTTTGTAAATCGCAAAATGTGATTTACAATATCTCGTCACAATTGTAAGGAATTGCTATTTTAGCGATTCCTTAAAATTGTACTCCAAATGCCTTTCATACATCATGAAAGGCGATTTTGCATTCGCAAACGGTGGAATTTACCAATTCCCACCATTTGCAAGTGCAAAATCCTTTGATACATCTGGCCCTTGGTATTTACTAAACCACACAAAGTGGCTTTGCATGCCTTAGTAAATAATAAAAATGATTTTGCGTTGCAGCTGTGCCACAAAAGTGAAACAACCCAAATGGAAAATCTTAGTTAATCCCCCTCTTTTTTGGGGCCAAATAATTTCTAGTTATGACTAAGGGCCTGATTTAGAATTTAATGGACAGGTTACTCCGTCACAAGTGTTTTGGATATCCCATCTGCTGTTTTCCGATATCCATAGGATATAATGGGATCGTAATACAGAAGATGGGATATCCATCACATTTGTGTCAGAGTAACCTCATCTGCCAATCTGTAAATCAGACCCTAAAGTGCATCATCTCTTCACATTTTTTATTTCTACTGAAATTAAAAAGGACAAATAAAACTTAAAGCATTAATTCCAACACAAACTCACAATTTTAACAAAATCAGTCCACCTCTTATGATCATGTAATTTCACTCCACAAAGTGTGAAGTATTTTTTAGAGAGGATTAAACGCATTTGGGCACTCAGGCTATGTCTTAGGTACATTGAAATTGCCACTTTCATGAAGCTCTTGCCTCACTGTGTGCCACGTGAACTATTGCAATAAAACATGTACTTGTTTAAATGAGATTTAAAAAAAGATAAAACACACTCAGGCAAAATAGGCCAAGGAGCGCATAGTGTTTTTTAATTTGTTTTACATTAATCAAATTGTGGCACTCACTCTGCATGCATATACAATAAGGGACGTAAAACACAATGGCCCTCATTATGACCATGGCAGTTGGTTATAAAGTGGTGGTAATACCGCCAACAGGTTGGCGGTAACTACCACCAAACTATGACCATGGCGAAAAGATCTCTGAAAGACAGCCAATGTACACACCGACCGCCGGGCGGAAATAACAGCCACCATGTGTAGGAGGCTGGCCTGGCTTGTAGTGGGTACCAAGGGGTACTTACACTCTGTACCAGGTCCAGTTATCCCTTATTAGTGTAGAAGAGGTGTTTCTAGCAGCTTAGGCTGTTAGAAGGTAGCTATAGCAGAGCAGCTTAGGCTGAACAAGGAGACATGCAAAACTCCTACTATACCACTGGTGTCATATGCACAATATCATAAGAAAACACAATACACAGATATACTAAAAATAAAGGTACTTTATTTTTATGACAATATGCCAAAAGTATCTGAGTGAGTACCCTCAGTATGAGGATGCCAAATATACACAAGATATATGTACACAATACCAAAAATATGCAGTAATAGCAAAAGGAAGTAATGCAAGCAGTGTAAAGTTACAATAGATTGCAATAGGAGCAAATAGGTATAGGGGCAACACAAACCATATACTCCAAAAGTGGAATGCGAACCACGAATGGACCCAAACCTATGTGAGCTTGTAGAGGGTCGCTGGGACTGTAAGAAAACAGTGAGGGTTAGAAAAATAGCCCACCCCAAGACCCTGAAAAGCAGGTGTAAAGTGCACCTATATTCCCAGAGAGCACAGAAGTCGTGATAGGGGAATTCTGCAAGGAAGACCAACACCAGCAATGCAACCAAAGTGGATTTCCAGATGAGGGTACCTGTGGAACAAGGGGACCAAGTCCAAGAGTCACGACAAAGTCGAGATTGGGCAGATGCCCAGGAAATGCCAGCTGAGGGTGCAAAGAAGCTGCCACTGGATGGTAGAAGCTGTGGATTCTGCAAGAACGAAGAGGGCTAGAAACTTCCTCTTTGGAGGATGGATGTCACACGTCGTGAAGAAGCTTGCAGAGGTGTTCCCACGCAGAAAGACCACAAACAAGCATTGCTAGCTGCAAAGGTCACAGTTTGGGTTTTTGGATGCTGCTGTGGCCCAGGAGGGACCAGGATGTTGCCACTTGGATGAGGAGACAGAGGGGGCGTCCAGAAAGTCAGGGAGCCCTCACAGGAGCAGGAAGCACCTGCAGAAGTGCCAGAACAGGCACTACAAAGAGGAGTGAACTGGAGCTCACCCGAAGTCACTAAAGGAGATCCCATGACACCGGAGGACAACGCAGGAGGTTGTGCACTGCAGGTTAGAGTATCGGGGATGCAGGCTTGGCTGTGCACAAAGGAAATCCGGGAAGAGTGCACAGGAGCCGGAGCAGCTGCAAATCACACAGTACCCAGCAATGCAGTCTAGCGTGGGGTGGCAAGGACTTACCTCCACCAAACTTGGACTGAAGAGTCACTGGACTATGGGAGTCACTTGGACAGAGTTGCTGAGTTCCATGGACCACCCTCGACGTGCTGAGAGGTGACCCAGAGGACCGGTGATGCAGTCTTTTGTTGCCTGTGGTTGCAGGGGGAAGATTCCGTCGACCCATGGGAGATTTCTTCAGAGCTCCTAGTGCAGAGAGGAGGCAGGCTACCCCCACAGCATGCACCACCAGGAAAACAGTCGAGAAGGCGGCAGGATCAGCTATACAAGGTTGCAGTAGTCATCTTTGCTACTTTGTTTGCGGTTTTGCAGGCTTCCTGAGCAGTCAGCGGTCGATCATTTGGCAGAAGGTGAAGAGAGAGATGCAGAGGAACTCTGATGAGCACTTGCATTCGTTATCTAAAGAATTCCCCAAAGCAGAGACCCTAAATAGCCAGAAAAGGAGGTTTGGCTACCTAGGAAGGAGGATAAGCTAGCAACACAGGTAAGAGCCTATCAGGAGGAGTCTCTGACATCACCTACTGGCACTGGCCACTCAGAGCAGTCCAGTGTGCCAGCAGCACCTCTGTTTCCAAGATGGCAGAGGTCTGGAGCACACTGGAGGAGCTCTGGGCACCTCCCCTGGGAGGTGCAGGTCAGGGGAGTGGTCACTCCCCTTTCCTTTGTCCAGTTTCGCGCCAGAGCAGGGCTGGGGGATTCCTGAACTGGTGTAGACTGACTTATGCAGAGATGGGCACCATCTGTGCTCATCAAAGCATTTCCAGAGGCTGGGGGAGGCTACTCCTCCCCAGCCCTGACACCTTTTTCCAAAGGGAGAGGGTGTAACACCCTCTCTCTGAGGAAGTCCTTTGTTCTTCCTTCCTGGGCCAAGCCTGGCTGGACCCCAGGAGGGCAGAAACCTGTCTGAGGGGTTGGCAGCAGCAGCAGCTGCAGTGAAACCCCGGGAAAGGCAGTTTGTCAGTACCCGGGTCTGTGCTAGAGACTCGGGGATCATGGAATTGTCTCCCCAATGCCAGAATGGCATTGGGGTGACAATTCCATGATCTTAGACATGTTACATGGCCATGTTCGGAGTCACCATTGTGAAGCTGTACATAGGTAGTGACCTATGTCCAGTGCACGCGTGTAATGGTGTCCCCGCACTCACAAAGTCCGGGGAATTTGCCCTGAACGATGTGGGGGCACCTTGGCTAGTGCCAGGGTACCCACACACTAAGTAACTTAGCACCCAACCTTTACCAGGTAAAGGTTAGACATATAGGTGACTTATAAGTTACTTAAGTGCTGTGGTAAATGGCTGTGAAATAACGTGGACGTTATTTCACTCAGGCTGCAGTGGCAGGCCTGTGTAAGAATTGTCAGAGCTCCCTATGGGTGGCAAAAGAAATGCTGCAGCCCATAGGGAGCTCCTGGAACCCCAATACCCTGGGTACCTCAGTACCATATACTAGGGAATTATAAGGGTGTTCCAGTATGCCAATGTGAATTGGTGAAATTGGTCACTAACCTGTTAGTGTCAATTTAGAAAGCAGAGAGAGCATAACTACTGAGGTTCTGGTTAGCAGAGCCTCAGTGAGACAGTTAGTCATCACACAGGGAACACATACAGGGCACACTTATGAGCACTGGGGCCCTGGCTGGCAGGGTCCCAGTGACACATACACTAAAACAACATATATACAGTGAAATATGGGGGTAACATGCCAGGCAAGATGGTACTTTCCTACACCATGGCAGTAACCGTCTACAGCCATGCAGAAGTCAATGTTCTGCCCACCCTATTAAGTTCCTGCAAACAGCCACCTTTTCTGGGGCGGTGCCAACAACATCAAAAGCCTGGCAGAAACTGAGCTCAGAAGTGAAAGGACTCACCATTACAGACACAGGGAACAACCATGCCACCATGTAACCAGAACTGCATGCATTTCTGATGATATTCTACGTTCTGCTCCACCATGAACACCAACGCCGGAGAAGACAATGATGGTGAATACAGCCGCTTAGCACACAAGGTAGGGGGAAGGAAAAAGAGAGTGGCACACACACTCACAAAACACCCCCCCACACATACACGCCATACACAAAACCAGATGCACTACAAAAACAATTTGACCCCATAACTAAGGCTAAATATTGCCAGGACGAAGCAATTTCGCCACAGTGTATGTAATAAGATCAACACAGTAGAAATAATGAGTTAAGCAAAGTCCTCAATTGGCGTGGGCCACATGGCGACAGGCCAAAGTCCAAGGCTACACTTGTCACCTGCTTCAACACGGAGAGGACACTGCAGGGGCATCAGTTGGTAAATAGGCAGGCACCTCATGGGACAGGGTACGGGGGCACCTCAGCCTGGAGATGAAACAAGACCACTGGTTCTGGAGGGGGCAACATGCCCTGTGCTTGGTCCTGGAGAGTACAAGGCCAAAGTCTCTGGAGTGGGTATATTCCCCACTGGTTCTGGAGGGGGCAACATGGCCAGTGCTTGATCCTGGGGAGTGATGGGCCACAGTCTCTCATGTGGGTGTCTTGCCCACTGGTTCTGGAGGGTGGAACATGCCCTGTCTTTGGTCCTGGGGAGTGATGGGCCACAGTCTCTCATGTGGATGTCTTACCCACTGGTTCTGGAGGTGGCAGGCTGCACAGAAGTCCATGGAGGCAGGATTACATAGTGTCCACTGGCGGTGACGCCTGCACAGTGGTGGTTCTCCTGGTGGGGGGAGGCTCATGCACGTTCCCTGCAACCTCGGACCGATGCACAGTGGTGGTGCTGCAGGTGGAGGGAGGCTCCTGCACATCCCCTGCTCCCTCGGATGGATGCACAACCATGGTTCGTGGTGGGGGCTCCATCACAGTTGCTGGTACAGTGCCTTGCCGTCCCTGCCTCCTGGTGCAGGATCCTTGCTCTTCCTGCCTGCGGGTGCAGGCTCCTTGCACTTCCTGCCTGCTGGTGCAGACTCCTTGCTCTTACTGCCTGCTGTTGCAGACTCCTTGCTCTTCCTGCCTACTGGTGCAGGCTCATTGGCCTTCCGGGTGGCAAGTGCAGGCTCCTTGGCCTTTCGAGTGACAGGTGCAGGCTCCTTGACCTTTCGGGTGGGCAGGTGCAGGCTCTTTGCCCTTCTTGCTTACTGGTGCAGGCCCCATCCCCATCAGTGCATGTGGCCTGGATCCCTTTCCACCATGAGTGGGTGCAGTTAGGACTGGGCCCATGGACTGTGTGGCTGAGGTGCTTGGCTGGGTTTGTGATACCCTGGCCATATGTGCAGGATGGGGGGAGGGTAAGGGAAGAGGTCAATGGTGGATAGGAACAGTTTTTTGGTGACATTGGGGCAAGAAGAGGGAGAAAAGATGGGAGTGGAGGATGAGGGAGTGGTTGTTGTAGGTGTCTGTGTGCTACTTTGGGTGCAGGTGCATGGGCGGTATGCTGTTGTGAGGTGGATGGCTGTTGGGTGTCTAAGAGCTTGTGTTTGTGTACTTTAGGAGGGGGGACAGACACAGTGGGAGAGGACACAGGGGACTTGTGCATGGATGTTGTGGAGGTGTCTGCCAGTGAGGTGTGTGTTCTGCTTGGTGTGGTGATGATGCTAGTAGTGGATGATGATGTAGTACATGCAGGTGTGAGTGTAGACATGGCTGGGAGGGAGGTGGTGGAGGGAGACGAAGGGGAGACAGTGGAAATTGTGGATGTTGTTATGTCTGCAACTGGATGGTGTTTATGTGAGTGCCTGTTTGATGAAGTGTGGTGCTTGTGTTTGCATGTGACACTCTTGGGTGTTATCTTGTGCATGCTCGTCTGTATGTGTGCCTGGGATAGGTTGGGGTTGAGGAGACTGGGACTGGGCAGTGGAAGTTGGAGGGGTAACAGGTATAAACAGGGACAATGGCAGGGACAATGGCTGCCATCAGAGAGGAGACCAGAGCCTGAATCGATCTCTGTTGGGCCACCAAGCCAGTGTGAATGCCCTCCAGGAATGCATTAGATTGTTGAATCTGGACTGCCAGCCCCTGGATGGCATCCACAATGGTTGACTGCCCTACAGAGATGGATCTCAGGAGGTCAATAGCCTTCTCACTCAAGGCAGCAGATCTAACTGGGGCAGGGGCTGAGGTGCCTGTGGCAAAAGAGATGCCCACCTTCCTGGGTGAGCGGGCACTGCAACTCGATGAGGGGCTGCTCGGAGGGCAGTGCTGGTACGGGGGTGGTGGCTGTACCTGCAGCTGGGGTGGTCACAGAAGCTTCCATCGGAGGAGGTATTTGTGCCTGAACTGTCCCCTCCAGTCTCTGCTGTGGTGCTCCCCTCGCCCTCCGTCCCACTGGTGCCCTCGGCATCAGTGGACTCTGCCTCCTGGGTCCTATGGGATGCAGCTCCCTTTATTGCCAGTGCCTCTGCCCCTCTGCCAGATGATGCTAATGCACATAAGGAATGGATGACAAAACGAGAAAGGGGGGAAGAGACAAAGGATACACTGGGCCAATGGCTGCACCAACACCACTGTTAGCGTAAACAGCACCCTCACACACTGAGAACAGACCTACGCACTATGCATTGCACTTACAGAGAAATAGCTTGCCACCAAGACATGGGGAGGGGCTCACACCGCCTAATGCAGCACACCTGGGACCCACGCAGCCCTAACCAGTAGTGGATGCCTGTGAGCTAGGTAGGAGGATTATCCCTTCAGAACCCTTAGCCACCAGGGGCCTACGCTGCAATGTCAGACCTGGCCCAGGGCCACCCACTGACACACATACCCCACCTGGATACCACCCTACCATACCTAAGTTGTAATGATGGGCACTGTACTCACACCCTTGTGGCTGCTGTGATGCCCTCGAGCGACCCTCCAGTTCTGGATAGGCCACTGCCAGTATGCAGGCCATCAGGGGGATCAGGGTTGGACAGGCACCCCTTCCTCATTGGGAGGCCATCCCCAGCTGGACCTTCGCCATCTTCCGTGCCCAGTGTCTCAGGTCCTCCCACCGTTTCCGACAGTGGGTGCTCCGCCTGCCAGAGACCCCCATGGTCTGCACCTCCTTGATGATGGCACGCCATATACCCTTCTTTTGATGGGCGCTGACCTGCAGAGGCAATACACACAGGAAAATAGAATTAGACAAACAGTCCTGCCTGTTACACATATGGGCCACCATACCCCTTCCCATCACCATTTACACACACATTGCCCAGCACACAACCTGTACGCTGCCAAGAGTACATCCACCTACCCCCCTTAAAGGAGGCCTTCACACACACACATCTCCATGCATTCATGCCACGTGCATCCTGCTCACAGTGTACTCCCCTGTTGGTCTGGAGGCCCATACAGTAGTCCGTACTGGGGTAGGACCCCATCCACTAGTCTCTCCAACTCCTCTGAAGTGAAGGCTGTGGCCCTTTCCCCATTCACACGGGCCATGGTTGGTTCCAGATACAGGTCACAGCAGCACATGCAGTGTAGGTCCTCTCCTATGGAAGGTCAGGTATCAAGTGAGGAATCAGATAGAAAATGGCAGTCAGGTCCGCAACAGTGCATACCGTCATTGCAGGTGTAGATCACCATTTGCCACTGTACCCCATAAGGCCCATTGTTAGCCAATGAGCAGTTGCACAGCGGTTCCCGACCGCCTCCCGCAACGGTGCACATCAGCAGAATTACCTCACTTTCACCTGTCCCTCCACAAAGGACAGGTGGACGCCATTTCAGGGGGTGATGAGGCCCTGGATAAATGCTGCATCGAAGGAGAAATTAGCACATACTTGACAAATGACAATGACCCATTACATGTTTACAGGATGCAAAGTACTGTTGTAGCTCCATTGTTCAGTTTGTGACTGGCTCCTCACTCTTTTGTCCCTTCGATTCCTACCGCTGCGGATGAATAGGAAAAGGAGACATACCCACGTGTACAGCCCCCTGGTGGACTTGGCAACACTGGAAGACAGGCACATTATTCTCACCTATAGACTTGACAGGGCCACAATCACAGAGCTGTGTGCCCATTCAGAGCCTGACCTGATATCTGCTATCCGTCACCACACTGGGATACCCCCTCTTGTGCAATTTCTATCTGTACTCCATTTCCTGGCAACGGGTTCTTTCCCGGTGACAGTGGGCTTGACAGCAGGAATGTCACAGCCAATGTTCTCAATAGTGCTGACAAGAGTGTTGTCTGTCCTGATAAAACACATGTGCAGCTACAGATTTGGCCACTGTGAAGGCCGAGTTTTATACAATGGGACATATCCCTAACATAATTGGGGTGATCGATGGAACACATATTGCATTTGTACCCCCCAGGCAGAATGAACAGGTGTTTAGGAATTGTAAGAGTTTTCACTCCATGAATTTTCAGATGGTATGCTTGGTGGACCAGTACATCTCCCACGTCAATGCTAAGTATCCAAGGTCAGTGCATGACGCCTTTGTCCTGAAGAATAGCAGCATCTCAAATGTGATGGGCCAACCGCAGAGGCATAAGGTGTGGCTAATAGGTGAGCCCTGGTTCCCACCCAATAAATGTTGGTGTATGGGTATGGTGTGGGCCATATAGGATAGTGTGTGGCTAAATGTTGTCCCTCAATATTTGCAGGTGACTCTGGTTACCCAAACCTATCATGGCGGCTGACCCCTGTGAGGAATGCCAGGGCAAGGTCAGAAGAACATAATAATGAGGCACATGGGCGAACCAGAAGGATAATTGAATGGACCGTTGGCCTTCTAGAGGCCAGGTTCTGGTCCCTCCATCTATCAGGTCGATCCCTGTGCTACTCACCAAAGAAGGTCTCCTAGATAGTGGTGGCACTCTGCATTTTGCATAGCCTAGCCCTCAGATGCCATGTCCCATTCCTGCAGGAGGAGGAGGCTGGAGATGCCCGTGTGGCAGCACTAGACCCCGTGGACAGTGAGGATGAGGAGGCAAAGGATGAGGACAACAGAACATATGTGATCCGACAATACTTCCAATGACACTTAGGTAGGACAGTGTTACTTCACATTTCAATGACTTATGTTTTAATTTGTGTGGCAATGGCATGCTGATATTTTCAAATTCTACTCCCACTTACTGTTCCCTCTGGCAATTCATTTTCCAGATGTTGGTGACTTTGACATATACTCCTGGTGTGATCACTACAGCCAGCTAAAGGTCATTAATCTATGCTCATTTTCTGTACAGTTGATTTGTAATGTTTGTACCTGGTACAATGAATACATATTTGATATTTAATGACATTCTCCAAAAGTTTTTTTTTTTAAAGGGTGTTTATTGAAGTGCTAATATATAGAGGGGCAAGTGAAATAGGATGTGGTGATGATGGAGGAAAATCCAGGGTATTGTTCCAGTCTGTTTGTAGCACAGGTGCATTGTCCAGTGGGACATAGGATGGGGCACAATGGCAGTTCAAGGTGGACAGGGTGACTGAGTGGGACACAAGGGTGACAATCAGGAGAGTCTCATTTCCTGGCGGGCTTCTTGGCAAGTGTCTCTGGCTTCTGTCTGGATTGCAGGAACGTTTGCGGGTGGTTCAACTTCTGCAGGGGAAGGGGTGCTGGTGGCCTGTGAGTCCTGTGGCAGGGCCTCTTGGCCACTAGCGGCAGTGGAGGTAAAAGACTGTTCAGATGTCAGGCTAGTGGCAGGGGCCTGTTTGTTTTGAGACTGCCTCTCTCATAGTGTTGTCCATGTCTGCCAGCACCCCTGCAATGGAGACCAAGCTGTTGTTAATGGCTTGCAAATCCTCCCCGATCCCCTGGTACTGTCCCTCCTGCAGCAACCTGTTCTCCTGCACATTGTCCAGGATCTGACCCATCATGTCCTGGGAATGTTGATATACTCCCAGGATCTCAGAGACTGCCTCCTGGATAATCGGTTCCCTGGGCCTGTCCTCCCCCTGGCACACAGCAGTCCCCCCAGTGTCCCTGCTGGCTTGTGCCTCTATCCCCTGAACCGCGTGCCCACTGCCACTGACCCCAGATCCCTGATTGTCTTGGGGGCGAGGTGTGGCCTTGGGTCCCTGTTGAGGAAGACACACTGCTGATTGATGTGTCCTGGTGACAGAGGTATGGGTACGCTGGGTGGGTGCCATGGTGGTGTTTCCTGATGGGGGAGGCTCTGTGGTGGTCTTTGACTGGGCCTGGGTAACCGGCTGTCCAATGGTCCCTGATGGGCCAGGTAAGTCATCCAGATCCTGAAGACCAGAGTTGCTGTCATCACTGTTGGCCTCTTCAGTTTGGGGACTGGATAGTGCTGGCACCTCCTCTCCGCTGACATTGGCTGGGGTACCTGTGAGGATGTAAATGATGTGTTATGGTTTCTGTGTCTGACATATTGTACATCCTTGGCTTCCCCTCTTTGGTTGGATTTGCCCTGCCAGCTTTCACTTGTGTATGTTAGTGTATGGTGGGATAGTTAATTCTTTATAGTGTGCATGCTTTAGTGATGAGTGCCCATGCAGGGCTGTGAGTGGTGTCAATGCATTGGTACAGCATGCAGGGTTTGGCATTGGGATGAGTGAGATGTGATGGTGGGGTGTGTGGGAAGTAGTGGAGTGATGGGAGTGAGGGTGAGGGTATGTGATGGCATGCCGGTTTGGGGTTGATAATAGTAGAGAGTTGACTTACCAGAGTTCAGTCCTCCTCTGACTCCAGACAGGCCCTCAGGATGCAGTATAGCCAAGACTTGCTCCTTCCATGCTGTGAGTTGTGAGAGAGGAGGTGGGGGTCCACCGCCAGTTCTCTGGATAGCGAGCTGGTGTCTTGCTGCAATGGAACGCACCTTCCCCCGTAAGTTGTTCCACCTCTTCCTGATCCTTAGTTCTTGGGTGCTGTCCCATGGCTTTGACCCCTGTCCACGATTCTCCGCCATAGCTCCATCTTCCTAGCTATAGATATCTGCTGCACCTGTGCTCCAAATAGCTGTGGCTCTACCCTGACAATTTCCTCCACCATAACCCTTAGCTCCTCCCCAATGAAAAAGGGGTGTCGTTGTGGTGCCATGGGTGTTGGGTAATGTGTTAGGGTGTGTGATATGGAGTGCATGAGTGGTGTATAGGTGTGAGTAGTGTGTGGCTCTAGTCGTGTCAGTGGTCTTGGTGTCTCTCTGATGGCAATGGTTTGTATTCGTAAAGGGTTGTGGGTAATGTGGGTGAGTGTTTTATAGTGGTGTGGTTGTGTGGGTGTGGTGTGTGTATGGTTGTCAGGTGTGTGTTGTTTGAATTGTCCAATGTGGTATTATTTTGTCTGTGGGTGTCCATTGTGAGCGCAGCGGTATGTACCGCCAATAGTTTACTGCCGTTGAATGTCTGCCATGGTGATTCGTGGGTCATAATTTGGTGGGCGTTGTTCTGTTGGCGTAACGGTGCAGGTTTTGGGACCGCCAATTTATCACTGACCTTTGGTCCGGCGGATTTGTGTATGTGGCTGAATATTGATGTATTGGTGTATGTTTATCATAATAAGTGAACGGATATCTGCTGTGGCGGCGGTAAGTTGGTGGCCATCAGCTTGGCGGTAAGTGGGATTTACCACCAAAGTCATAATGAGTGCCAATATTACGTACTAATATTTTAACATTCAGTCCCTATCGAAAACTGTACAATCTAGTAAAAGGAACGAAATGATACAGAAAAACATTTTGCGTATAAAATAAAAAATTTGCCCATCAAAAGTTTCATAAATAAATCATAGAAACGCTATACATTTATTATCAATAGAATTGATTTATACACATCTTTTTAAACCAATAGACCGTTCATAAAACTGACAAGTTAACAATGTCCTTTACAATCCTAACAAGAACACCATTTTACATTAGCTCCTCCACATTTTCTATATAGAATTCCACGAAAATATCGAAACACTACTCCCTAAATTCCCTAAATCACAATACTGAAACACTACTCCCTAATAGGCGGACCCTGCATCCTCTTATTATGTACCTAAAAACTAACTTCTATTATCACCCCCTTCTTTATATCTTTACTCAACTTGTCTCCTGTAAAAGTACATTTCTGTGCTGCTATTGAAGAAAAATTGAATATTGCTCTGGAATCCTTCTTCATTGAGGGACCTATAAAGAACATGTCTCATTCTTTCCCGTCTACCTATCAAAGCCATGGATGGAGACGGACACAGTGGGAGAGGGAGTGACAGTATTCTTAATTGGAACGACAAAGAAAAAATTGGAGTGGTGAAGAATAGGACTGTAGGTCTTATGGCTTGGAAGGAGGAAGGAAGGGATGGCGTATTAAAGGACAACAGAGACTATAACATTCTAAAGTTCAATAACCCAATTAGAAGCCTTGAAAATGTCACTATAACCTGAGTAATAGTGGTGCAACTGATGCACCCCTCATGGGATTTCATTTTAACTATCCCAATCTACTCTAACTTGGTATCAGTGTAAGACCTACTTACACTGTAATCATTCTCCAGCTTTTATTACTCCAGCCATATTGTGTCATTTTTAGACTTGGCATCCTTGGCGTGGTCTCCCCTAATTTTTTGCCTCTGTTACCCAAGTTGTTGATGGGTGCTGGACTCTGATTTTTCTGTTTTGATACTCTGGGCACTTTACCACTGCTAACCAGTGCTGAAGTGCAAGTGTTCCGATGTAAACTGAATGTGTAAAATTGGCTTGTCCATGACTGGCATATTTGATTTACTAGTAAGTCCCTAGTAAAGTGCACTAGAGGTGCCCAGGACCTGTAAATCAAATGCTACTAGTGGGCCTGCAGCACTGGTTGTGTCAACCACATAAGTAGTCCTGAAAACATGGCTCAGACCTGCCACTGCAGTGTCTGTGTGTGCAGTTTTAAACTGCCAATTCGACTTGGCAAGTGTACCCACTTGCCAGGCCTTTTCATACATTGAAGGCACCCCTAAGGGAGGCCCTAGGTAGTCCCATGGGCAGGGTGTAGTGTATGTTAAAGGTGGGACATTACTAATGTGTTTTATATGTCTTAACAGTTAAATACTGCCAAATTCGGTTTTCAATGTGCAAGGCCTATCTCCCATAGTTTAACATGAGGTCCTCCTTTAAATAACTTTAAAGTGCAGATTCCCTGTGAGAGCAGATGGAAATATGGAATTCAGGGGCTCTGAACTTACAATTTAAAAATACACCTTTGGTGAAGTTGGTTTTTAGGTTGTTAGTTTGGGAATGCCACTTTTAGAAAGTAAGCACTTTCTTGCTTAAACCATTCTGTGACCCTGCCTGTTTGTGGATTCCCTGTCTGTGTCCGTTTGACAGTTGGGCTGTTTGCACCTCTCTCTAGGCAGTGACACAAAGGGAGCTGGGATGTTGCCTTCATATCCTGATGAGCCATCTGTGCTGGGAGGGAGGGGAGGAGTGGTCATCCACACCTGAAAGGGCTATGCCTGCCCTCAGACAATGCAGTCTCCAATCCCCTGGTGTGTGTCGGGGGCCTGGTCTGGGCAAGGCAGGATCTTACAAGCCTGTGAAAGAGGACAAAGACTGGACTTTGTTGTGTATTCCTGCTTGAAAAGAATCTCCAGGGGCTTGAACTGAGCTTGCCTCCTGTTTTTGAAGTCTCAGGGCCATCAAAGACTTCGCCTGCCAGAACCTGGACTCTCTGCTGAGATTCCTGCCCTGCCAAGTGGTTCCCTATCCATTCCCTTTGCCCTTGAAAGGTGAAGTTGGCATACAAGAATTGAAAATCCACGCACAGAACAGCGTGTTGGGACATTTTCGATGCAACTTCCGCAACGCGGCTTTTAAATGATGCACCACCGACTTTGTGGCTGAAATCGACGCTCCACATGCATTGCAGCTTTGAATAGCGACGCATCACGGCTGGAGAAATGATGCGCAACACCCACTTATGAAGGCTGATAACATCACGGACCCCACGAAGCGTGGTTTTCTAATACCGTGCAACAGGATTTCCCAAATAATTGTCCCTAGGCATCCAAGTCAACCCGACTCTGTGCGGACCCGAGGTGCCCTTTCCAGAAATTGACGCATCACACTCTTGCGAGGGAGAAAAACGATGCACCGTCGATCTGACCGGAGAAAGAAACGACGCATGGCCTCACTTGCGAGTAAGGAATCAATGCATCGCTACCCTTTTCCGAAGCACCGTCGCCCGTGCAGCTTTATTTTTTATGCTAACCAGGTACTTCGTATAACAACGGCATTCTCACTGTTTTCTAAGGATTAAGACTCTTAGGCCCTCATTCTGACCTTGGCGGGCGGCGGAGGCCGCCCGCCAAAGTCCCGCCGTCAGGTTACCGTTCCGCGGTCGAAAGACCGCGGCGGTAATTCTGACTTTCCCGCTGGGCTGGCGGGCGGTCTCCTTCAGACCGCTAGCCAGCCCAGCGGGAAAGAGGCTTCCACGATGAAGCCGGCTCGGAATCGAGCCGGCGGAGTGGAAGCTGTGCGACGGGTGCAGTTGCACCCGTCGCGTATTTCACTGTCTGCGCAGCAGACAGTGAAATACATTTAGGGGCCCTCTTACGGGGGCCCCTGCAATGCCCATGCCAGTGGCATGGGCACTGCAGGGGCCCCCAGGGGCCCTGCGACCCCCCCTACCGCCATCCGGATCTCGGCGGTCCGACCGCCGGGATCTGGATGGCGGTAGGGGGGGTCAGAATCCCCGCGGCGGTGCAGCAAGCTGCGCCGCCGCGGAGGATTCAATGGGGCCGCGGTACACTGGCGGGACCCCGCCAGTGGTGCCGGTCCGACCGCGGCTTTACCGCCGCGGTCGGAATCCCCATTGAAGCACCGCCGGCTTGTCGGCGGTGCTCCCGCGGTCCTCCGCCCTGGCGGTCAAAGACCGCCAGGGTCAGAATGAGGGCCTTATTCTTTTGAAAATTCATATCTTCACTAGATAAACTTAGATAAATATTACCTATTTTTCTAAACTGGTGTGGTGTCCATTTTGTAGCGTTTCACTGTATTATTGTGTGTGTTGGTACAAATACTTTACACATTGCTCCTGAAGTTAAGCCTGCCTGCTTGTGCCAAGTTACCAAGGGGGTGAGTGGGGGTTAACTGAGTGTGATTTTTCCTTTACCCTGACTAGAGTGAGGGTCTCTGCTTGGACAGGGGGTAACCTGACTGCCAACCAAAGAACCCATTTCTAACAGTCATAAAGAGGAAACTCTACAATGCTCAGATTTTGTATACACACAGCCACTTCAACTATGGCTCCACTATTATTGTGCATAGGTCCACACAATACACAAGATCATACTTTTATCATTAAAACATTATGATGACACTCAATGAGGTATTCAATAGGTATACCAGAAAAATGCATTGTTGAAATAGGAGGCATAAAGCCCCGGGTATCTGGTCACCTGTGCAATAGCGGAAATTTAATTTTCAAAACTGCAGCCTACAATATTAAATAATCTCTTCAACTAAATTTCATAATCTGCTGAAATAACAATAAATAAATGATATGGCATTACCTCAACTAACTATATATATATGTATATATATATATATATGTATATATATATGTATAGATATGGATATAGATATAGACATCGATATAGATACACATAAAAACGTTGGCTGCAATTAATGGGAGAGCTTTACTAGTTTTCTCACACGCTTCAACGCCTCGTCAGGGCTAGTAAGCGCTATATAAATACTATAACAATACAATACAATACATGCATGCAGACCACATGCATGATCCAGCTTTCGGCCACACAGAACCTCAAAAACACCCAAGCGGTTCATGGTTCCAGTTCCCTTTGAAGACTTGAAGTTCATTCATAATCTGTCTTAAGTGCCACCTGGAAATTTCCTCCATTCTATCCCTAGACAGGAATTTCTACCACTTTCCATATGTTTTGGGGTGGTGAATTACTTGACCAAACAGAAAGGATATGATAATTCAGGAGACAAATACTTAAGGCCATGTCATGTCCAGATCTATACCCAGGCAGAAGAGAAGAAGGCAGGGAGTGTACCATTTTAACAAAACTACTCCACAGTCTAAAGTGAGTATGTTGATTCAGATACTCTGCGAGTTAGTAAATTACATCATGATAGTGTTCCCGTCTACTGTGGAAAATTGCTTGATTGCAGGTTTATCGAGGAATGCATCACAAGCTTTGGTAGCATCCTCCCATTTGTCCCTCAGCTTGTTTAGACAGTATGGTTTTGTGCAGGGAATCTGTCCGAGGACTTTTTAACAACACGGAAAATATGAAAGGTTGTTCTTATATTTACTCACACTTACAAACAGGAGTGAAATAGATACTAATAAGACACATTGTACTATATGGGCCAGATTCACAAAGGTAAACTTAGACCTAATGTCTAAGTTTAGACCTGAATTCAAAATTTAGACTTCAAGACTAAACATAGACTTTGAGTCTACAGTTAGACTTCAGGTCTAAGTTTACTTTTTTTAATCGGGCCCTTAGACTTCATGTCTAATGTTAGACGTGAGATCTAAACTTCGACTTCAGGTCTAAGTTTACCTTTGTGACTCAGGCCCCCAGACTGCACACTACACATACAACCAGGACAGCAGGGATGTATCATGCAGGCAGGTGTACAGCACACACTACTAATCATACACCCAGAGACAAAAGATCCAGACTACAGATTACACGTATGGCTAGGACAGAAAGAATATATCATGCAGTCAGTTACACAACACACACCCCTAATCACTCACCCATGGACATGACTGTACACTAAACCTATGTCAGGACAACTGGGATGTATCATGCAGTCAGTAACACAGCATGCTCCCCTAATCACACACCCACAGACACAACACCCAGACTGCATACTACAGGTACAGTCGTGACAGCAGATATGTATCATGCAGTCAGTTATACACCGCATCCCCTTAATCACACACCCAGCGATACAATATCCAAAGTTCACTCTACATGTACAGTCGTGACAGCAGAGATGTATCATGCTGTCAGTTATACACCACACCCCCCTAATCACACACCCAGCGATACAATATCCAGAGTGCACTCCACACGTACATTCAGGTCAGCAAAAATGTATCACACAGTATGTTATTTTGCATACACCCCTAATCACACATCCAGAGATACAACATGCAGACGGCACCACATTACACATACTTCTAAGACCACAAGGCTGTATCATGCAGTTAGTTACACAGTACAGATGTGTATCTAAATGTAAGAATGTTATTCTTTGCAATATTTCCACTACTAGAGTCTGATTACAAGAGCCAAGGTAAATAGTGATGCTGGCACAAACACCAGTTTCATTGGGATGGTAGTGAAAAGTGGTGCTATTTTATCCCACTTTGTAATTACCAAGACTGCACCCTTATTAGATTTCAACGGCTGAAACCTGCTGGAATGTAACAGGTTGAACATGCTTATGAGTTGCTGCGACAAGCACCAAAATCTGAATGTTATTCTTAATTTTTCTGGCAAAACTCGGAATAGATGATAAATATTTCACCTGAAAAATTCTGAACACCTCAGTGTTGGATATTATAGAATGCGATACTTATCATGTACATACCAGGGTCATTTACAATGAGTTTACCATTTATTTAAAAATTGTTGAAAGATAATGTTTTCCATTATATCACTGCAAAGCCCCGACGAAAATGAATGCAGAAAAAACAAAAGATCTCTAGCTACTTCTGCCTAATGGTTGATTTAAAGTAAGCTTTCAGGGAGTTTGTTAGAAAGTTGAATTATTGTTCAAGCAAACTCATAATAGTTAAGCTAGTGATTAATTAGCTGTTGTCAAATTGTGGATCCCCTAAAGAACGTTTCAACTTCACCATGACACTTTACAGTTTTTATTTTAACATTGGATATTTAATTTTCGTAGCATGTCCCCTTCCAATCCTTCATGTCAATGTTCTTCCTTTGTTCTGCATAGCTTGCTTTCTAAAGAGTTCTATATCATGTTTAATTATTAATGCATTTCGTTCTATTATCTGAGTTTCATAGACAAAACCTTTATAATAGACGATTTAGATTAGGATTTTTTAATTTATTTGAAATTAATTTTATAGTGTTCTCAATATTTCTATTGTATGTAATGTTCCGTTGATAATTCTGCCTTTTATAATTTCGTTTTTTCATTTTGCATTCAATTATAGCTTTCCAGCGTTGTAAAGAGTTTCATGGTAGTCATTTTTTATGGAATTTCAAAAAGTTGATGACTTTTAAACAAAATTCAAAAAATAGTAAGTTCACCGCGATAGTAAAAAAGCCCCAACCACGCAAAGTGAAACAAAAATGTAAGCAGATACGTGCAAACAACTTGGGGTAGTTTTATAAATATATTCATGCACATTATGCACGTTAAAGTGCACAGAACATAAACGTTACTCCCTGCTGCTCCAACCTTCCCTGGGTAAGTTTATTGCACTTCAGAATACCCTTTCACCATTAATAGCACTTAATCCATATGTTTTGTGCTAAGTGATAAAACACATCTTCATCTGGATGTCACAAACAGGGGTAAGAATTCACAAAGGCGGCTTGACTCCCTGAAAGGCGTCGAAAGTTATGTATTAAAGAATAACTTTAAGTGAAACAGTCCAAGCTATGGTCTTGCGGTGGCGGTAGCATTCTACATATTGGTTTACCCAATTTGCAATTATGCTCACTTTTGTAGGCCTTTCACGCTACAACCTGTTTGGAATACACCGGAAAGTACTTTGATAACATCACCCCTGGCATTCCACGGATGTTCTATATAGTTTCAAAACCATCGGATGAGTCGACATAAGCCTTTTAAGGATGCCCTCATTACAAGTTCAGGGTTAAATTTATCACACCTTCGTATTTTCCCGCCAGATTTTAGTAAGTGAAACTTGCTGAGATCTGTCACGGAAACAAGCTTAGAAAAATGGCAAAAGAATTTGAAATTGGCTAAGCTTGTTATGCCTCTCTTCTGAGGTCTCCGAACAGATCTGTGCCACACCCACGAACTATCTCACATAATGGTAATAGTACTTGCTGAGTGTGGAAATACCCTACCATATTGTACACATCTATCAGTTCCTTAGGCCATTTTGTTAAAGCATGAAAAGCAACCCAAGTTTCACCTGGGTCTGGACTGGTGAAAATCATAATGCAGTTCTGCATTGACAGAATGAATGAACAGGTTTTGAATTGATTGTTGGAATGTAAAATACACAAAGAGACATAATAAACATATTCTAGGTCATAGATATTACATATGACAAAGATCTGCTACCAGGGTTAGGCCTTTATCATAGAATAGAGCCGAAGAAGATGAAGAAAAACAGAAAAGAAGGTCTGATTTGACAAGTACTTTTGAACGCAAAATTGAAGCAAGGTACTGGCTACCACGTGAATTTGATAGAGGCTTAAACAAGACATTTAAAAATGTTTTTATAGCCACAAGCGCCCAGTGTAATTCAATACGTTGTTCTGAGATTTGTTCTCTCCAGGAAACTATTGACTTGATGACAACATCTTGAATGAAGAGGAGACGAGATTTTGCACAAGGGCTTTTGTTAGTTAAAGGAAATTTAGGTCTCTTTTAAATTTGGACTTGTACTAGAAGATCACTATTAAAAACAGAATCCAACATTTGTTGCTGATATTGAATCCATCCAAAGTTCGACAGGGGAAGGCCTCTCAAATCCTTTGATGCCTTGATATGCCATCTGTTGGACTTTTTTCCTTTGCAGGGTCATCTCCAATTTTTTGCCTCCTGTCTACTATTTTTTTCTGACCTATTATTGTTGGCTTTAGGACTCTTGGCATTTTACCACTGCTAACCAGTGCTAAAGTGCATATGTTCTCTGTGTAAATTGTATTGTTGATTGGTTTATCCATGATTGACATATTTGATATTCTGGTAAGTCCCTAGTACAGTGCACTAGAGGTGCCCAGGGCGTGTAAATCAAATGCTACTAGTGGGCCTGCAGCACTGGTTGTGCCACCCACATTAGTAGCCCTGTAAACATGGCTCAGACCTGCCACTGCAGTTTCTGTGTGCAGATTTAAAATTGCAATTTGACTTGGCAAGTGTACCCACTTGCCAGACCTAAACCTTCCCTTTTCTTACATGGAAGATGCCCCTAAGGTAGGCCATAGGTGGCCCCATGGAGAGGGTGCATTGTATGTTGAAGGTAGGCCATATACTAATGTGGTTTATAAGTCCTGACAGTGAAATACTGCCAAGTTTGTTTTTCACTGTTGCAAGGCCTGTCCCTTTCATAGATTAACATGGGGCCTGCCTTTAAAAATTATCAAAGCATAGATTCCCCTTGGCAGCAGATAAAAAGGAGGAGTTTGGGGTCTCTAAGCTCACAATTTAAAAATACATATTTTAGTGAAGTTGGTTTTGAGATTGTGTGTTTGAAAATGCCACTTTTAGAAAGTGGACATTTTCTTGCTTAAACCATTCTGTGACTCCCTGTTTGTGGATTCCCTGCCTTGGTCAATTTGACAGTTGGGCTGTTAGCACCTCTCTCTAGACAGTGACACAAAGGGAGCTGGGGGTTAGTCTTCATAACCTGATGAGCCATCTGTGCTGGGGAGGGAAGGAGTGGTCACTTACACCTGAAAGGGCAGTACCTGCCCTCACACAATGCAGTCTCCATCCCCTTGATGTGTGTCTGGCGCTTGGCCTGGGCAAGGTAGGATTTCACAAACAAGAGAGACTTTCCTTTGAAGTTGGCCTCCTTCAAAGGCAGAACTGGGTATAAGAAGGGTACCCAACCCCTGAAAATTAGATAATTTCTGGAAATCAAGAGGAGCCTCTGCCTAGAGAAGAGTTGAAGAGCTGAGGAGAAGCGCTGTCCCGCCTGTGACTGGGCTTTGTGGAGCTACCCTGCAGTTGACTCTTCTGCCTGTGCAAGGGGAAAAAGACTGGACTTTGTTGTGCATTCCTACTTGTGAAGAAATCTCCAGGGGCTTGTCCTGAGCTTGCCTCCTGTTGTTGAAGTCTCAAGGCCATCAAAGACTTCCCCTGTCAGCACCTGGACTCTCTGCTGAGACTCCTGCCCTGCCAAGTGGTGCACTATCCAGTCCCTGGGCCCTTAAAAGGTGAAGCTTGCAGACCAAGATTGAAACATCCACGCACAGACCGCCGTGCGAGGAACATTTTGATGCACCTTCTGAGACGTAGCTGAGAAACAACACGTCGGCAGCTTTGCGGCTGAAATCTACATTACACCACACCTGCATTGCAGCTGGAAGATCGATGCACGTGGCTGGAGAAACTATGTCTAACACCCTCTGATGAAGGCTAATAACGTTGCAACCCACAGAGCGTTGTTTTTCTGTTACCGTGCAGTAGGATTTTCGATGCAGCATCGCTGGGAGCGTAAAAACAACGCAAAGCCTGCCCGAACACGAGGTGCTTGTCCAGATCAACGCATCGCTCTCCTGTGGAGAGAAAAAACTACGCACGCTGACCCGACTGGAGGAGGAAAGACACAATGTCTCGCTTGTGAGTGAGAAATCGACGCATCGCTGACCTTTTCCGATGCACATTCACCCGTGCTGTGTTTTTTTGATGCAACCCATGTACTTTTTCACATTAGCAGTGTTCTCACTGTTTTCTCAAGGATTTAAGACTCTTTTTGCTTTTTAATTCATAACTTGACAGATATATGTTGGATTTTTGTCGTTTTGGTCTTGTTTTGTTTAGATAAATATTGGCTAGTTTTCTAAACCTGTGTTGTGTCATTTTGTGATGTTTTCACTGAGTTACTGTGTGTGTTGGTACAAATAATTTACACCCAGACTCTGAAGTTAAGCCTGCCTGCTTGTGTCAAGCTACCAAGGGGGTGAGCAGGGGTTAGCTGAGGGTGATTCTCCTTTACCCTTACTAGAGTGAGGGTTCTTGCTTGGACAGGGGGTAACCTGACTGCCAACCAAAGACCCTATTTCTAACACGATCCAGGTCTTTAAGACTCTTTTTGCTTTTTAATTCATAACTTGACAGATATATGTTGGATTGTTGTCATTTTGGTTTGTTTTGTTTAGATAAATATTGGCTAGTTTTCTAAACCTGTGTTGTGTCATTTTGTGATGTTTTCACTGCGTTACTGTGTGTGTTGGTAGAAATAATTTACACCCAGGCTCTGAAGTTAAGCCAGCCTGCTTGTGCCAAGCTACCAAGGGGGTGAGCAGGGGTTAGCTGAGGGTGATTCTCCTTTACCCTTACTAGAGTAAGGGTTCTTGCTTGGACAGGGGGTAACCTGACTGCCAACCAAAGACCCTATTTCTAACACCATCCAGGTCATTGACAACACCAACAGAAGAAGACCGCAGATGTGCAATCAAGGACAGAACATCCCACACATCAATTTAACACTGTTGATCCCAAATCAGGAGACTTCATCCCCTGCTCCAGAAGATGCCCTAAAATGCATTATTCACATTTGCAGATATACAGCTTAACAAGAAACAGACATTGCTGAGGCAATCTTGTCACATGAATTAGATATAGAGTTCCTGACTGGAATGTAGCTTAATCACCCATCAGCCTATTTGATGGACATGTTAGTACCCTATTTCTTCTCCATTAACTGACAGATCAAGTTGAGAATCTGGAAAGGGGGAATTGTGTTCTTCCACCATGCGTCTTTAAATATCCTCAGCACTCACAAATACCTCAGTCACCTCTTCTCTCCCCTTTGGAAGAAAATTATCAATGCATCAGTAGCTCAAGGTCCAACCCAAACTGCCTTAGGTTTGGACAAGTGAATCTTCTCCTGAAAGAATCAGGTGCTGAGTCAACATATCTAAAAAAATTATATCCAGTACCTACCATCCCTCTTCTGGCACAAAATACTAGAAAAATGTGTTCACAACCAAATCTGTAAACTCTTTTAATAGTTTCACCTGTTTGAGAACTTTCAGTCCAGTTTGGAGCAGGGCACATCAAAGAAACGTTTATCTTACACATTACTGATGATGGCCTCAAAATCCTGGACCAGATTAACTCCTGCCTTCTCATTCTCCTCAATGTTTCCTTGGCTTCCATCAACCACATCACTCTACTAAAGATGTTGAAACTCAGAATGGGACTCACAGGAAATGTGCTCAAATTGACTTTTTTTCTATGAAGAGAACCACACTCAATAACACAAATTAAGGGGCAGCCTCATCTTCTTGGAATTACTGTCTCCTATGAAGATCCGGATCCCTTCTACTGGAACCACTATGATTCAGAATAAGAATGACCTATACCTGTGTTTTCTCTGGCTCAGCTCCCAGAATCTGAAACTGCCTGCCACCAGAAATTCATATGATTCCATCAAGAAATAAATTGAAGAAGAGATCAAAACCATCTTGATAAATAGATTCCTCCTAAGTTGAACCTGTTTAGGCATTCTAAGTCTGACAACCAAGACTGCATCACTCCTCCAATGACTGATACTTGGTGGGTAAGACTGTATGTGTGCTCGCAAACACCATGACCCATTCCTCCTAAACAAAATATCACTGATTTAAATGTAAACCTATTCCTGGGTCACCCAAAGGATAACACTGACCTGTTGGGTAATTCATCGCTCACCCACAACACAACATTGTGCACCAGCTCTTCAACTTAGGACATTAGTTTACAAGATGTGTTGCCAATCACTATTAGTTATTTGGTTTTGTGTTATGAAACTGTTCACTGTCCAGCTCTCTGAAACTCTCTGAAACTCCTGTGCTTTATAATACTCCATATATAAAAATAAGATGAAATCCTCTTTGAGTAAGGCCCAGCATGTGACTTTCCTCGACTCAAGGAAATCTGAAAGTTATTGAAATACTTCACACTGGCCATATAACTGAGTTGGTAGGAGAAATATGGGATGATAGTTGAACAATTGGGAAGTATTGAGCTTCCTCAATCTACTGTAATTTGTTTCCTGATGTTAGGAACAGTAGCAGTAATTAAAGAAGCATCACTGAAGCCAGTAGGCAACCAAGAGACAGGTTCGCTGTCAAGCTTATTGTTTCCATGGTATAGAAGCCCCCTGAGGATCCAATTTACTAGAATGAATCTATTTTCGTGTTTTGTGAGTGGGGTGAAAATATTTAGAGTGGTTAGTGGAAGCCTGACATAAATGGGTGATGCTACAATAGCAAATATTAGTACTTGAAAGATAATAAAAGAAGCTCTAAATGTTTTTATGGTGGACTTTTTCTTCCTTGTCTCATTCTTGCTAATGGAATAGTTCTCATTATCTCTGCTACTCACACAGTTTTGCTTGTCAGTGGCCATTATAGAGGATCATATATATTCTTAATACTTTCAATGACTGTTAGATACATGTCTCACAATTGTAAGGGAGTCAAATGTTCTCCCTATCAGCAAAAAAATGATATAGATTTGTTTGGTGATTTATTTTTGTCATGCTGCCTGTCACATAAACACACACTTTATTACTATTTTACTGGGACATTCAAGTAATTACTATTTCAGATTTCTAGTTCAGTAACGCAGTAGTGATTTGTACACTTATCAAATGCAGAGTTTTATCTTTCCTACACCAAAACTTTATTCTAATACTCCAGAATTATCAGATAAGCATGAAGTACATTTGAATATGTGGCATTCTTCTGCAGTATGATTTGTCAACATGTGTATATCTAAAGCTAAGAGAAAGGGGCCAGCAAAAAGGAAAAAGGATTTTTTATAGTTCATTATGAGGTTAGTAGTACTGCATCAATAACAACAAGAACTTAAAAATATAGAGAATATGGGTCTAATTACGAGTTTAGCAGTTAGAAGACCTGACTGCCAGACCTGTGGTGGGGTCTTCCCACCTGCCCTATTAGCAGTTTTACACTGGGCTGACTTGTGGAAATCATGATTTCCATTGTTCAGACAAGTGGAAAATGTACAGCAACATTGGACTTGGCTCCACATGGAGCCAAGTTCAATGCCGTCACACAGTGGACCTCCCTAGCACCCTAGGAATATGCACTGTCTGCTGAGCAGACAGTGCACATTCCAATGGTGCTTTGGGAAAGGAGCACTATGCTACCTGGCAATGTTGTGAGCAATGCAACCCCTAGCACTTGTTGTCCACCAGCCCTTTCATGGTAGTTGAACCATCACGAAAAGACTGGCGGAGAACATGGCCGCAGACATCAACATGACATCGTTGTCTTCAGCTCCGCACTGGCTGATCACAACCAAGACTGCTGTCCAACCACCAGGGTTATAATGTGGTGGTCAGACTGCCACAGCCATGGCGGTCCAACTGCCACTACGAGTCTGGCAGTCTTCAAACCAACAGACTCGTAATCTGGCCCTAACTCTACATATGTGATCAGTAATTGTTGGTTTGTTTTAGCTAGCTCCCAACCCCTTAACTGACCAGGGTAATAGATGTTATTGATAACCTCAAAAATGATACTCTAATTCACTGAGAATCTGAGGAAACAGATCTAACCCTTTTGTTTGGTCACTCTTGCATGCCCAAGGTCAACACAAGAAAGATATGAAAATTCATTTTCAAATGTTTATTGAAATGATGATATTCTTGCAAAGAAACAACGAGCTGTGATTATTAGAAAAATGAGACATGTTACTGTAATCAGCATTTATTCTTAGAATGGTAAACAATATAAACAATTCAGCCATGTTAATTGTTTCTAATGTTGGCTTACTCTTAACTGTATCTAATACTATACTAAATAAAGCATAGCAAGAATACCCATTGCCAGATCAATCAGGGCAGTGTAACCTCCAAACCTTGGTCATAGATGTCAGGAAGCCAGTCTAAGTGTACAGGTTACCTTCCTTAGCAAGATGGAGGTCCGAGACAGCAGGGCTGCATCACAGCGGTTCCATGATAATCTGGTGTGAAATAACATGGATACTGTTTATATAATCACACACTTTGTTTATTGCACTGTGACAGAGGTTCAGAACAGCTACTTTGGTTCATCTAGTGCAAGCAGGTTGTCTCAAAATGAGCAAAGAAAAGCAAAAGGGCAGTGCATTCCAATTGTACGTCCCTGGACTGAATGTACAAACTACATTGCTAAAATGCCTACCAAGAATAAATGCATGTGCAGCTCATTCTCGTGGTAGTGGAAGACTATGTGAAAAGTTGCCATGAGAAACTAATGTCTACCAAAAGATGAAAATGAAGGCCTAGCCCTGGTCATGCACAACCCTCCCCTTGGTCAGAAAGGAGAATACTCTAAAGATATAGCAACACTAAAGAAATATAAAAATCCAAATAAAAAAACTTTAATAATCTTAGAGTATAATGAAAGCCATTAAAAAGTGTCAATTAACATTCATGCAAGCTATTACAAAATGTATAAGACGAATAAAAAAAAAAAACAGAATTATACTGTCCAAGAGGCACCAGAAGTGTTGAACAGTGTCCCGGAAATGTCTATCATTTCCATGTCCTTGGTGTGCAGAAAGGAACCCACATCTGCAGACAGATCCACATAGCCTTAAGAGCAGATTTCAAGGCACAAACATGGTCAGTACCAGCCCATTCAGCAGGAGCCGAAGGCATTGATGCCGGGAGTGCTGCCACAGAAAAGGATCCAGATGCCACAGGGTTGGCCTGCAGTTGCTGCTTCTGCCTTAAAAAGGACAAAGACTGAACTTTGTTGTGTATCCTGCTTGTGAAGTTTCTCCAAAGCCTTGGAGTAGAGCTTGCCTCCTGTTGGATGTCTCAGGGATATCAAAGACTACTTCAGCTTCATCTGCCTACAGCAATGGGAACTGTGTGTTTGTGCTGCAACAGAAGAAAAACCACTGTGACACCGTCAACGATGCCGCTGTCTCTACCATGACTTGATGACGCCACATGGAGACATGCCCCACGTAGCACCACAATCCTGGTCTCACTGACACCGCCACCTGATGCAGTCACCAAGACGCTGCTTGCACCGTGACCTGTGGGGCCCTCACTCTGCATTGCCTTGCTCACACCACAGCTTTGGCATCTCCCACAATGCTGTTCCATGCTGACACCAGCGCTGATGCTTTCACCGTGGCCTGTGGACACCGCTCTTGTGGTACATGACTCACCATCACATCCTGCACTGCAGCCCGGGACCACCGACCCCAGGGCCATCAACTCCAGTGTCGTCCACAGATGCCCATCTGCACTTTGGCCCCTGGGTGCCGCACGGAGTCCGCCCTGCGCCGCACCACCATGTTGGGCCTACCAATGACAGCGCTTCAGTGACAACAACATTTCCAAGGTACTGTTTGTGGATACTCTCAACAGTGTAGTTGGCCGGCAATGAGGCGGCCAGCCTGAACTGTTAAATTTGTTGTTCACGATGCTGTGATAGCCCCAGATGGAACTATGGACTTCTGTAATTTTTAATAATTCTTGTAAAGTTCATATATTTATCAATGTATGTTGGAATTTTCTCATTTTGGTCTTGTTTTACATCAATAAATATTGGCATTTTTAAAAAATTGCTGTGGTATCCTTTTGTAGTGTC
The DNA here is from genome assembly GCF_031143425.1 of Pleurodeles waltl. Lineage (NCBI taxonomy): Eukaryota > Metazoa > Chordata > Amphibia > Caudata > Salamandridae > Pleurodeles > Pleurodeles waltl. The sequence goes on along the minus strand of NC_090447.1, from coordinate 1,108,816,691 downwards.
TTCACTGTATTACTGTGTGTTATGTGTACATAGTTCACAAATTGCTTCTGAGATAAGTCTGACTGCTCATGCCAAGCTACAAAGGGGGTGAGCAGGGGTTATCCTAGCTGCGTATCTCCCTTAACCCGACTAGAGTGATGGTGCCTACTTGAAAAGGGTGCAAATCGACTGCCAACTATGGACACCATTTCTAACATTGTGGGGTGAAGATAGGACTTGTATTTGCACTTGACCTAAGGTGATTATCGCAGACCACTACGTACCACATAGAGGTTATGGTTTTTAGATTTTTTCCTTTGATCTATTATTTGGTCTTGAGTTCAAGTTGAACCTCCAACTACATCATGTCTCAGTCAAGAGCATCATCAGTTACATCCCTGCATTTGGTTTTGGAGGACGATAGGTTGGAAACCTATACCGTGAAGGAACTGAAGTCAGTTTGTAAAAGCCTCAAAGTCCAAGTTAGAGGCCTCACCAAGAAGAAGGAGCGACACAATGTGCTCAGGGCCTGGGTAGCAACCAGAAATGCCAGTGGGCATTCTGAGGATCTGACTGGGGAGACCGTGGGGCCAAATCCAAGGGAAGATGTGCTGAGGATGTAGGAGCTGCCACTGGGAGAGGTACCCTCTGGGCAAGGGAGCAGTAGTGTTTCAAAGGGCCTGACTCCAGAGGAGCGGAAGGACAGGAGAGAAGCCAGGAGACATCAGATAGAGATGGAGAGGTAACAATGGAGGAGAAGAACATGCTCTTAGATCATGAGCTCGGAGTAAAGGAGCTGGATCAGAGGAGTAGATCCAGCAGCGATGGTAGCAGCAATACCTCAGTGTACTCAGATAAGATAGTTCACATTCCCAAGAATGTAGGATGGGAGTACAAAAAGGGAGATCATATCCAAAGGCGGTTTCAGGGATATGAGGTATCTATCCACATCAATGGGGTCCCTGAGAAGAATTGGGGAGCAGGATTGTGGAACCACTTCAGAGAGGAGGTGAGGGACACTTTGTTACTTGTGGGAAAGTGGTACAACCTCGCTTATTATGACATGAAGGAGGCCCTTCTCACCAGGTATGGTCTCACTCATGACATGTACAGGAATCAGTTTAGGGGGAGTAAGAAAACTGATTCACAGACCTGTTTAGAATGTGTGGACTATTTTTGCAGGGCACTAGAGGGTTGGGTAAAAGCAGGTAATGTCACAGATTC